>NC_057800.1:104431815-105153328 GCF_018294505.1 Triticum aestivum | reverse complement strand
CTATCTTAGGGTTCAGGGTGGGGGCGGGGGGGCTAGAGGGCTGGCCAGGGCGGCGGCGGACCGGCGGTGGGGAGTTGTTTCGGGGCGGCGAGGCGGTGCTGGGGCCGGCGATCGGCCGGTGGTGGCTGGTGGCTCAGGGGGTTGCAGGTTGAAGATGAACTGTAGGCCCTCCCAAAACTACATGTCAAGTGCCTCTCTGTTACCATTGCGTTCAGTTTCGAGAGTAACATTCATATTCCACAGTAAATTTTAGTTTTGATAGTTAAGTTTAGAGTCAACAGTTTTTACCTCATCTGTTGTAGTCGGGTGGTTTTTGGTGATGTAAATTTTACATCTATTTTACATCATCTATTAGAGATGCTATTAGAATCCCACTTGAGATCGATGATGTTTGTCTTGTGCTGCTTCAGCCTTGACATCCTGTTCACCTCTTGGACTCCAAGTCAGGTCCAAATTAATGTTCAAACTTGAGTTCTAAATTAGTTGTGGGGCACATATCGAGGAAGCAATGAATAGTATCTCTGTCTAATATCTGGTTCACCTAGGGTATACCTATGTTGTTCATCTTGGGTGGGAAACAAATAGTAAAAGCAATCATCATCTGTCTTATTATTAAATTAAAGCAATCATGTGCCTACTATCATTATTTTTGGATCCATCCACTGGTTGGTACCATCACTCTAAATTTCTGCATGCTCTCCTTACATAATCTCACCATATTTTTTCGTATGCATGTCAGATATTGTACACATTCATGTTGAACATGTATAGAAAAAGAGAAGAGTTTTGCGCGGCAATACAGTCATGCAGACATCGCTGCATGGTGGGTTCAATGGAAAACCCTCCCCATCCCTCTCCAGATTGTAATCCAGAGGAAGATATCTGTTCTGAGGCGGATTCAGACGCCGCTGACCACTCTTATTTACCCCCCAAGGTGTTTGCTCTACCTTGGCATGATGATGTTAGTCATATCTGCATAAGTTACCTTGCAGTGCCTACTTTTGACATCATAGATGTCATCTTCTTAGTTTAGACATGTTCTGTAATGCCACCTGTTTAGTTTTTATATCATATATGGGAATTATGCAGTCTCATGTCTTTTAGCCAGCCATAATATATGTGAAATGTGCAATGTCATCTTGTTTAACCAGGCATCATATATTTGAATGATATCTTGACCATCCTTTTCTTCATTACATTTCCATTTGTCGATAATGTTTGTACATTAAACTACACTTCCTATGAATCAGCCATTTGGGTGGGAGATTAAAAAATCAGGAGTGAAAACAAGGCCTTCAGAGCAGACAGTGCTACCGGTCGAAGCAGATCTCTTGTTGGGTCCCGATAGCTCCTCAGAGATGGATTCAGAGACAGGTGACCAGTCCTATTCCCCCACCGAGGTGTATGCTCTAACTTGGCACAGTTATACTTCTCATATCATGCATATGGTGTCTTGCATTGCATAGTTTAGACATCATATACACAATATTCAACACTATGTTCTTAGTTCAGACATCATAACGAATGCCATCTATTTAGCATATAAATCACATATGTGAATTAAATGATGCGATCCTGATTACTTAGATAACATGTAGGTGAATTATGTCATGCGATCATGTTTAGTTATTCATCATATCTTTGAATTATGTTATGTTATGCTATGCTATCCAGGTTAGATAGACATCATATATGTGAAATTATGTCATACTATCCGTTTTAGTTAAACAACATACATGTCAACTATTTCATGCCCTCTTTTTCCACACTATCTATTGCATTTGTCTCTCATACAATGTATGTACAGTCAACTATGTTTCCTATTTATCAGGCATTTGAATTGGAGCAGGTGATGCCAGTATCTAGCGGACTAAAAACACGGTTGTCTGTGTCAAAACCGGCGGATCTCGGGTAGGGGGTCCCGAACTGTGCGTCTAGGCCGGATGGTAACAAGAGACAGGGGACACTTTGTTTTACCCAGGTTCGGGCCCTCTCGATGGAGGTAAAACCCTACTCCTGCTTGATTAATATTGATGATATGGGTAGTACAAGAGTAGTTCTACCACGAGATCAAGGAGGCTAAACCCTAGAAGCTAGCCTATGGTATGATTGTTATGTATGGAGTTGATTGCCTACGGACTACAACCCTCTAGTTTATATAGACACCGGATAGGGTTAGGGTTACACAGAGTCGGTTACAATGGTAGGAGATCTTGAATATCCGCATCGCCAAGCTTGCCTTCCACGCCAAGTAAAGTCCCATCCGGACACGGGACGAAGTCTTCAATCTTGTATCTTCATAGTCCAGGAGTCCGGCCAAAGGTATAGTCTGGCTTCCCGAACACCCCCTAATCCAGGACTCCCTCAGTAGCCCCTGAACCAGGCTTCAATGACGACGAGTCCGGCGCGCAAATTGTCTTCGGCATTGAAAGGCGGGTTCCTCCTCCAAGTCCTTCATAGAAGATTGTAAACACTAATAGTAGTGTCCGGCTCTGTAAAATAAGTTTCCACATATTGCCATAAAGAGAACAATAACACAAATCAAATCTGCTGACGTATTCTGCAGTGCGCTATCACACTACAGCCAAGTCTTTTACTCAAATCGTTTTTACTTTTCCACCTCAGCATGTTTTGCGAGGCGGTTTCCTTGGCACGTCTTGTTAAAGCAGAGATCGTGTCCCCTTTACTTACGGGATTCTCATCAATACAGACGTGGGTAACCCAATCGTGCCCATTAGCATGTTTTCTCGATTAAAGGCGAGTCCTAAACGGTTACGGGGAGGGCTCCTGGTATTCAACCTCTTATAAAGAGACCAAGGCCTTACCCTTTTTTCAATCTCAAAGCGAGTTCGCCCGTCGCCTCGAGTTCCATCACCCTAGGCTTCAGATTCCAGGCGCTTCGGACTTTCGACAATGTCCGGTCCCGGCCTTCAAGGATGATGGATGCCTTCCTCCGTCACGAAGGAGGATGTGCTAAAGTTGAGAGAGGCTAAGTTCTTGACCGCCGAAATTCCGCATAGGTTGCCTGCTCAAGGGCAGGCTATTCCCAGTCCCCAGCCCGGTGAGAGCATAGTGTTCATGTCTCACTTCCTTCAGGGGTTAGGCTTCCCGATGGATCCCTTCGTGAGGGGGCTGCTGTTTTACTACGGGCTGGAATTTCATGACTTAGCTCCGGAGTCCATCCTCCACATTTCCTCATTCATCATTGTGTGTGAAGCGTTCCTCCACGTTACTCCTCACTTCGGTTTATGGCTCAAGACTTTTGGAGTGGAGCCGAAGATGATCGAGGGATGGCACGCAGAGTGCGGAGGTGCTGTCATCAGTAAGAATGCCGATGCTCCATGGCCCGAGGGCTCCTTTCAAGAGGAGCTCGGCTTGTGGCAACGAGAGTGGTTCTATATCACCGCTCCCAGGAGTGCCAAGTGGGTGGCGCCTCCTGCCTTTCGCTCGGGTCCCCCACCACGGCTAGCATCATGGGTCAACAAAGGATTAGATTGGGTTTTGCCCAGAGACGTGCCCCTGTTACAGGGCCGAATTAAGGATCTCTTGGAAGGAGACCTCAGTTTGGTCAAGGTGACGCAGGTTATGCTGATTCGCCGAATATTGCCCGACAAACGTCGCCCCCTTCGCCTGTGGGAGTTTAATCCAGAGGGATCGCGAGTTCTCCAGAATTTTATGGGTGCAACGCCCGCGGAGATGTATAGAATGTTCTTCGGATCACAAGAGATGTGTCCGGATTCAACCGAGGACGCAAGCCTAAGCTGCCATCGCCCGGATACTCAAGTAAGCAACCCTGTGCCCGGACCCTCTATCCGTATAATTGTCATAAACTTGCCCCTAAAAGAGTCGTCCTTTTAAACAGGAGTGGATAGCAAAGGCGAAGCTGATCAGGTGTCCGGCTCCCCTTCCTGAAACCAGGCCAGATCCCGTGTTGGTCAGGATGCTGGAGATAACGCCTTTGGAGGGGGAGGACACGGAAGCTATGGCCTCCTCGAAGGAGGATGCTCCGAAGGGAGGAACCGACAATTCCTCTCCTAAGGGGAAGAAGAGAGCCGCCTCTGACGACCCGGAAACCATGGCCTCAAAATGGGGGAGAAAATCCTCGTCAGAGGGTCCGACGCCAGGGAGTACCTTGGCCGGACTACGCCCTCAAGGGGATCAGCCCTCCAGCGAGCCGTAAGTGGAGAAAAGATTTTCCTTTTGAGGGATGAGAGAAATCCTTGATTTTTTATCTGAGAAGATTAACCGAAATTTTACCTTGTAGATCGGACCTTAGTCCTTCGCAGCAGAGCTCGTCTTCGGGGGATCTTCTTCCGGAAATGATGGAGAGTGGAACGCCTCCCCCTGCCGTGCCGCCCAGCGAGGCGGGCGACCCTGAGGTGTCGTCGCGGAGGGTTTCTCCGAATCCGGCAGGGGCGGAAGATAGCTATGTGGCCCCCGAGGTTCTCCGCGTCCGGCCTTAAAAAGAGGCCATAGGACAAGTCCGGCACCGTCTGGTGTTCGGCCGGAGGAACTAAAGATTCTGCTAGGGCGAGCTTCTATCTTAGAAGAGCATCGTGCATTGATGGGCATGGTGATTGAAAGGATTTCATGAGGCCGTCAAAAGTTTACTGACGGGTTTTGAGGTACGTTAGATAATGTACACTTTTGTCAGTTGCGCATAAGTAAGATGCGCCCTGTGTAGATAGTAGCCCTTGAGACTCTGCGTGTTGTCAAGAAATGATGGCACGCAGAGGATCATAATCCCAGGTCTAAGATGTCGCCTTTGTAGGTGGCGAGATGTCCAGAATCAAGCCGAACTGATGATGTTGCCGAACTAAAACAGCAACTAGACGTGGCAGATGCCGACATCGCGCTTGTCAACAAGCGGCTTGATGAGGCTCGAGGTATGTAATTCTTCAGGCGGCATCAGGTAAGAGGAGCTTCATGCCAGTGTCTTAAAATGTGTGTGCTTGACGCAGATGGTACGGCCGCTGTGGAAAATCTTAGGGCAGAACTTGCCCGAGCAAAGGAGCAAGCCAGAAAAAGCGATGCGGCTGCCAAGAAGGCCTTTGAAGAGTTGAGAACCGAACAGGCTGCTCACTGCCGAAGCAGAGAAGAGATGGCCGAGATGGCCGAGAAGTTAAAGAGCGCTGCAGACTGTTGCCAACTTCTTGAGAAAGAAGATCGGGCAAGACAGACGGACTTAGAGAAGGCTGTTGCCGATGCCAAGGACGCTCGCTCTATGATGAGAGCTGCGAAAGAGGAGCTGCGTCAGGCCGAACAAATTGCGGCTGGAAAGCCCTTTATGCTGCGGAGGAAGGTTTGTGATCCGAAGTTTGCTCAGTTGGACCGGATGTGGAGTGTGGAGGACACCTATCTGGATTTGGCAACAAGTGTTGCTGATGCGACCGAACACTTTCAAGATCTGGAAGACCGCGAAGTGGAAAAGCTTTTCTGATCACAGTTCCATAATCCAGAGCGTCCACTGTCAGTGGACGATCCCCTGGCTCAATGGGCCGAGCTGAATAGATTGTCCGGACTCGCCATGAAGTACGTCATGGGTCATCTGTGGCCTGGGAGATCGGAGCCAAAGAGTTATTTCAGCTTGGTGCAGCAATTCCTTGACGTGGTGCCGCATATTAATGCAATGAAGAGGTCAGCATGCATAGAGGGCGCAAGGATGGCTCTTGCCCGTGTTAAGACATACTGGGCAGAAATGGAGACCACCGTTGTTGCGTCCCGAGATTTGGACAAAAGCCGAGTACCTTCCGAGCACTATTTTCAGGAAGTCCTTGAAGGCGCTCGTGTAATAGAGACGCAGTGCTCGAAAGATGCTATGTTATGATAGCATATGTAATTGAAATAAACTGTAGTGGCCTTTTTTATACTTGTGCCTTCAAGTATTGTGAACACCTTCTATGCGGCCGTTTTAAGATATATATATATATATACAGAATCTGAAAGATGGCAGTCGTTGGCTTCAGCCCCCACGCACATAGTGCGGGGGTGCTCGCAGAAGACGCAGTTTCACACTTAACCCAACGTCTTGGTCCTACAAAGGAGGTGATAGCGCAGCGGGCCAAGCAACCGGACTATAATGCTTTAACACTTTCACTTAGCCTTAGGAGTTTGGCAATGAGACTCTTTAGGTAGCTCCTTTGTGGCAACTGCGCTCGTCCGAATTCGGGGCGCGTATGTGCCTGATCAGGAAGCGGTCCTTCGTTAAAGCGGAGGAATCTAATAGATTCCGATAGGTCATCGAGTGGCTGACCAGTCTCACGCTACATCATGACAGTCAGTTTTCGTCTTTCTCTACTGAGGTGCTCACCCTGGCCGAACCGGGGGCACAATCGCAGTAGTTCTCCTGGTGCTACATTAGCCGATAGAGCGGAACGTAAGGTAGCCGAACTCAGGAGCCGGCAACCCAACATTTGACCAAAGACATGATTCGGAGCTGATGCATATAATGCCAAAACTCGCGACGCCGAACACTCCCTAAGGTGTTCGGTCTTTATGAGTGTGGGCGAAACAACACTCTTTATTAAAAAAGCCCCTAGTGTCCAGGTATGTGCAAAAATTCTGACGTGGCCACATGCTAAGACGCCAGCCTCCTCCTTGGTTATAACAGAAAGGAAAAAACCAGGGGATGTGTAGCAACGAGAGACAGTAAAAAAGGTTTACGCAGGGTCTTAATCTAAAAAGAATCATTTAGGACGGGTCCCTACTGCACGTCTGCGCCTGTGTCTTCGTTGTGCCGTATCCTGGACGGGCGTCGCACGACGTTCATCTGTAAAAGAGAGGAACTGAATTTAAAACGGGTCGCGCCGGAAAAGCTTAAAATAAGCAAAGTATAAAGTAAGATATATGAGATTGAGCTTTATTGTCTCTTATTGTATATGCGTGGAGCCCCTAGTGCGGGGGTATATGGCTTCTAGGCCTGCATCAATGATGATTTTGCACCGAACTCATCTATCCGTGTTCGTGGTCTTGAATGACCTATTTCGAAGTTTATTGGCCGGTGAGGCCATTTTGCGGTGGGGCTGTTAAAGCGGCCGCACAGTCCTCCGCTTGGGGAGGCCCACTTTAGTGCTTCCCCTTCAAAGAGATGATGCCTCGTGGACTGGGCATCTTGTGCGTAAGAGATGCATAATGCGGTATTGCGTTGAAGCGAGCAAAAGCTTCGCGTCCCAGTAGTGCTTGATAGCGACTTGAGAACGGGACGATATGGAAGGTCAGCTTTTCGCGGCGAAGGTTATCGGCAGAGCCGAATGTGACTGTGAGCCAGAGAAAACCCATACAATGGGTGTCCGGACCAGGTATTACCCCTTGAAAGGAGGTTTTACTGCGGCGGATTATTGCTGGGTTTATCCCCATGTGCTGGATTGTATCCTGATATATCAGGTTTAGTCCACTGCCGCCGTCCATAAGGACATTTGAAAACTTGAGTCCGCCAATTATTGGATCGAGTATCAAGGCAGTCCAGCCTACATTCTTGATATTCCTAGAATAATCTAGCTGATCGAAGATGATCGGTTTTGACAACCAGTGGCAGGACCCTTTGGGCCGTGTGGTGCGTACATTTACGGGCGCCGCACGTTTTGTTATGTGAAGTGAGTTCACTGTTTTTACTTCTTGTGGGAAGTTCTTTTGTTTCCTGGTGCTCTGCTTGTGGGGTTCGTCCTCGTCTTCGCTTGGCGTGTCGAGCCCCTTGTGTTCGGCATTGAGTCTGCCGGATTGTTTGAAAACCCAACAGTCCCTGTGGGTATGGTTAGCAGGCTTCCGGGGAGTGCTGTGTATCTGACATATCCTGTCCAGGATTTTATTTAGGTTGGATGGATCGTCCCTGTTATCCTGGGGGGTGATTTTTCCTGATTTTGTTGTGAGCCCTTGAATCCGGCATTGACTGCCGTGCTCTTCAGATTTTTGTCCTTAGTCCAGCGACGGTCCTTGTTGCGTCGTGGTTTTCCGTTTCCATCCCTAGTTTCGGATGTACTTGGGTTGTTCGGGCTGCACTTTGCCAACTAGCTGTCCTCCCCTGCACAAAAGCGTGTCATGAGGCTTGTTAGTGCGGCCATTGTTCTTGGCTTCTCTTGGCCGAGGTGTCTGGCGAGCCATTCGTCTCGGACATTATGCCTGAAAGCTGCTAAGGCTTCGGCGTCCGGACAGTCGACTATCTGATTATTTTTAGTGAGGAATCTATTCCAGAACTGCCGAGCTGATTCTCTGGGTTGTTGAGTTATGTGACTAAGATCGTCTGCATCCGGGGGACGGACATAGGTCCCTTGAAAGTTTGCTCGGAAAGCATCCTCGAGCTCTTCCCAGCTTCCAATTGTGTTTTCAGGAAGGCTTTTAAGCCAATGTCGGGCTGGCCCTTTAAGCTTAAGGGGTAGATATTTTATGGCGTGGAGATCATCTCCTCTAGCCATGTGTATGTGGAGGATATAATCCTCGATCCAGACTCCAGGGTCTGTTGTTCCATTATATGCCTCTATGTTTACGGGTTTGAATCCCTCTGGTAATTCATAGTCCAGGACCTCATCGGTGAAACATAGAGGGTGTGCGGCGCCCCTGTATCTGGGTGTGCCGGATTCTGATGATGGCTTCATAGCGTTGCTTACGAGAGCTTGCTTTCTTGGCCCGTAAATGGACCTGACTGGGCCATGATGTGAGTCCTTAAGAGGGTCGCATGCTGATTTAGGTGCGGCGCTGCTTGCCGCTTTATGGGGTCGTCTATCTGACCGTGTGGCTTTTTCATTTTTTGAATGCGAGGGCTCTAGGGCCTCTTCGTCGAATTCAGGCAGTAGCTTTCTTTTAGGATAGCTTTTAGTGCGGCGACTGTCGCCGTACTTATCTGTGGTATTGATTACTTTACTCCATCTGATCCGAAGTGCGTCTTCCGCTGTTTTTAGCTTCCGCTTCTGCTTCTTTAGGCTTCGTGCAGTTGCAACGAGCCTCTCGTGGAGATTCTTCTGCTCCGTAGGTTTATTCGGTGTGAGGTCGCCGTTTTCGCCGGAGGAGGGATGTTCAGTTTCTCTATCCGTGTTTCCTTGTTCGGACGGTTACTCTAAGGCCTGCTCGTCGTCCACCGGCTCGTCCTGCTGGGTTTTTGTCGAGGTGGAGCTTGGGTCGGCGTTTACGCCGACGCTTTGATTGCTTTTCGAGCGGTCGATCTCTCGTCCCATCCCCTTTTTCCTCGTTGTCGCTTCCTTTAGGGGTGTCCACCATGAACACATCGTGAGATGAGGTGGCTGTCCAATGCCCTATGGGCGTTGGTTCGTCGGTATCTCCTGCATCGTCATCCATGCTGTCGATGTCTCCGGAGTCGAAGTTGAGCACGTCGTTTAAATTGTCGACAGTGGCTACCAAGTGGGTGGTGGGTGGGCTTTGAATTTCTTCGTCGTCCGTATCCCATCCTCGCTGACCGTAATCCGGCCAGGGCTCTCCAGATGAAGAGAGAGACTTTAGGGAATTCAGGATGTCGTCGAAGGGCAAGTGCTGAAAGATGTCCGCGGCGGTGAACTCCTTGATCGGCTCCCAACCGGATTTGATCGGCAGGGGTGCGGGAGGCTCGGAGTTCGGAAAGGAATCTGGCTCCTCGGAGTCACGGGCCATGCGGAGTGCGGGGCTGGAGTTCGGCTCGATCGACTCTGAGATCGCAGCCCTTAAGGCAGCGTCCAACCGCTAATCCTCGATCGGTGCAGTAGGCTCCGAATCAATGGTCGGAACTGATGCGCGTGCGGCCTCCAAGGCGCTGTTCGGTGGCAGAGCTATATCATGCCCATCGAGACAGTGCGGCGCGCTTGGTTGTGGCTCAAGTCCGTCGAAGATCAAGTCCCCGCGGATGTCAGCCGTGTAGTTTAGGCTTCCAAACCTGACCTGATGGCCAGGGGCATAGCTTTCGATCTGCTCAAGGTGGCCCAGTGAATTGGCCCGCAGTGCGAAGCCGCCGAAGACGAAGATATGTCCGGGGAGAAAAGTCTCACCCTGGACTGCATCGTTGTTGATGATCGGAGGAGCCATCGGGCCTAAAGGCGACGACACAGAGGAAATCTCAATGAAAGAACCAATGTCGGTGTCAAAACCGGCGGATCTCGGGTAGGGGGTCCCGAACTATGCGTCTAGGCCGGATGGTAACAGGAGACACGGGACACTTTGTTTTACCCAGGTTCGGGCCCTCTCGATGGAGGTAAAACCCTACTCCTGCTTGATTAATATTGATGATATGGGTAGTACAAGAGTAGATCTACCACGAGATCAAGGAGGCTAAACCCTAGAAGCTAGCCTATGGTATGATTGTTATGTATGGAGTTGATTGCCTACGGACTACAACCCTCCGGTTTATATAGACACCGGATAGGGTTAGGGTTACACAGAGTCGGTTACAATGGTAGGAGATCTTGAATATCCGCATCGCCAAGCTTTCCTTCCACGCCAAGGAAAGTCCCATCCGGACACGGGACGAAGTCTTCAATCTTGTATCTTCATAGTCCAGGAGTCTGGCCGAAGGTATAGTCCGGCTACCCTAACACCACCTAATCCAGGACTCCCTCAACGGTCTTCAAATAAAATAGTGCTACCTCTTGGTGGAGATAGCACCCCGGTTGTACATGCACGACAACTAGCCATACCACACATAACCAAACTCTCGCAGATTGTACCCCTACTGCGATGGACAGAGAACCAGCTTCACCCAATCTAACCCCAACCCCAGCAGATAGTAACCCAGTTCCTATTGACACAACACCATCTCAACCACAGAGCTCCCAAACAAGAGTAGTTAGTAAGGCAGCTCCAGTGCCCAAAGGGCCAATACTACCACGGTGAACCCCAACTCCACCAGTTAGTACGCCTATTCCTGTGGAGGGAGCACAACCATCTAGTCATAGTTTAGCATATATCACATTTGATGTTGTTAAATCGTATGTGTGTATCTTCCCATCTTGGAAATATTATACTGAAGATGAAGGAAAATGCCAGTTGCAGGTGTTTGTCCAGGAGTTATGTGTAAGTAATGTTATTCATGGCAATTACTTTGATTTGTCCCATACATCCTACCTCCATGATGGTTATAATACAACAAATTTTCCCATTTTTCTCTATAGAGAAGGACCGATTTGGAAACTCGGGATGAGGTAACATGTCCTAATACCTCTGCTATCTTCAAGAATGCTTGGTGGCAGTATCGGAATTACCTGAAGAAAACATACTTCACCGGCAAAGAAACTCATCAAATTCCCTTACGTTCTCCTGAGACACATTTACTGGACGATGACTGGGAACGCCTTGTTCTGTACTGGTCCCGAACTAAGAATGTGGTAAGGTCTATGAGCTCATTTTCTATTTTTAAGTACTATATCCTTGTGTCTTACTATACTCTGTTCATGTAGAACAAGTGCCTAAACATGAAGAACAATTGTTCTAATTTAAGATTCCATTGCTATCATAGTTCAGAAAAGCGCTAGGTGTTAATTGTGTGTTTTGCCACCGCCTTGCGCTTTACTAACCAAAGTGCATGCTTATGCACAGTTATGCACAGATTAAGCATAGTTATGCGCAATGCGTTTTGCCAACCTAGAGCCTCTAGGCGCACTTAAGCGCTCGCTTAGGCGCACCTTTTTTAACTATGATTGCTATCGTGCATACTGCTTTGCTCTTGTATCACTGTATTTACTCATACAAACTTATTTTTAAATTGAAGGATCCAATCGAAACTCTAATGGCACAGCAGGTATGTTCACGCATGTTTCTTTAACAGGTTTGCTCTTATCAATAGCTCTGTTGATTTCAATTTCAATTGTGTATACAGTTGACTTCTCATATCATGCACATTCCTAGCATCACAATAGAGCCAATAGTGTTGTTGTACATGTAGACCCGTGGTACCCATCTGAAATCTTGTTGTGTCGTGTAGTTTCCCACGCTTTGTATTCTATCACTGCTGTTTTGTCTTGAACTAATATGATTTGAACCGTGTTTCTATTTTGATTTGGGAAGACAATGCAGTGACCATGGGACATAGATATATGTTTGTTTGATGCTTTTATTATGTACTAGTACTTGGCAATAGAAGACTTGGTAGTTTAATCATGTCCACCTTACTAATGAACTAGTTCACCGAAATGAGTTTCATATACTAGTACATGCTATACCTATTATGTGTCTACTTGTTTCTTCTTTTAGAATGCCGACAAAATATTGGGGAAGAGTTCCTTAGCAATGGTAAAGGAAGTAATGCAGATAAGGATCAGGATAGTGACACATCCTTGTTAGTCTTCAACAAAGCTAATAAAACAGCTAAGGAAGACTATCTCTAAGACAGTGAGACAACCCCAAAGTCCTGTCTTGGTTTAGTGTTCGAGTTACTGGCCACTACCGCTTGCACAAGCTATTCAAACTCACTGTCTAAATCAGTTCGATTTCTTGAGTCTCAACTACAAGCTGAAAGACATCGATCTGCTATGCTGCAACAAGAAGCGAAAGGACTGCGGAAGTCACTGGAGCATTCAGATGCATACTTTCTGGTGCAACATCAAGCGTTGGAGGATTTTAGCGCCAAACAGGACAAAGCTAATAAGCTTGCTAAGCTTATTGCCAGCATGGTGGATACCTAGGATAACGTTTCTTGAGCTCTTCTGAAGTTGTTTCAGTTATGCTCTTGTTTTTCTGCCGCGTTTATTTGCACTGGTGGCCAATTTTGACGGCCAGTGTATGTAATATGCTGCTTTGTTCCCTATATTTGCACTGGTGGCGAACTTTGATGCCGAGTGGATGTAATATGTGTAATAGCGGTAATAGGCTAGCATTAATTGCTTGCTAATTTATTTCCTGTTGTTTAGTTGTTTGCTTGTAGTCATTATAGTTCTTTTTATGTGTTTTTCTAGTGGCCACAATAACCTACTTTTGGAAACTAGGCCAAAATAATCATGGCAACACACGGACTGTTGTAACCATGGGCCTCCTACGGGCCATGTGATCCATGGGCCTTCTATGGGCCGTAGGATCCATTGGCCTTCTGTACGGGTCGTAGGATCCATGGGGCTTCTATGGGCCGTACGATCCATGGGCCTTCTACGGGTCGTACGATCCATAGGCCTTCTACGGGACGTATCATCATTTCACCAATCATGGGCCGTACTATTCATGGACCATAACAGGCCGTTAATAGGCCATATTTGATAACTCTATGAAAACAGCCCAATGGTTTTTTTTACATGAAAACAGCCCAACGTATTAACGGGCCACAAACGGGCCGACTGTAACCATGGGTTGAATTTGGCCCACAAGCAGAAAAAGACAGTAACGGGCCGTAAGTAACCAAATGCTGGAAATGAGCCCAAGAATAAATGGGCCCTGAGAAGGCCGAAAGATAACCTGGGCTGGAAACGGCCCAATGGAATAATGGGTCATTAATGGGTATGAAGTGATACACTGTTCATTATGGGCCAGTTTCACCACGGGCCGTTAATGGGCCAAGAGTTACAAAGGGCCTCATATGGGCCGACAGACGCCATGGGCCATACATGGGCCGGAAGTTAAAATGGGCTGGAATCATATTGGATAGCCCAGATGACGGTACTGGGCCTAATTCGGAGAGGTCGTAACGGGCCCTGGGTTAGCGGGTTGTAAATGGGCTATATGTGAACAAACCATTAACATGCTTTCCGTGGGCCAGCCCGCCACCTTTTGACCAAGTCAAACGGGCCGGCCTTTTCACAGGAATGGGCCTCTCTTGGGCCATGCCACGTGTCAACGTATCACAGGCGCCTTGGGTCCAATGAGTGGATGACATCTGTCCCAACGGTGAGCCGACACGTGTTTCCTCCAGCCAACGATGATTTTACACGTGGAAAATCCCCATTGGTCGGGGCTGTTAATGGGTTATCGGATCCAAAACCGGACCCAATAGCTTAACGGCGTTCCGTTACAGTGGATGCCATGTGTCGGTCACCCTTGACGGAAGCACTTCTGTGATGCGCGATTTATCGTCATGGAAGTGGACACTTCCGTGATGATAATTTTTATAATGTCATGGAACACTTCTACGACAGCACAGGTATGACTATCTTGATTCTGTCACAAAATCGTCATGGATGTACATGCATGACAAAAAACATGACCTACTGTGACAAACACGTATCATCACGGAAGTGTATTTTTTTGTAGTGAAAGTACATACAATACTTATTCTCATAAAGCAAACATATAAATAACTCTCTATCTAAAGAATTTAAATGCAACAACAAATGCGATCAAGATCGCAACTAAGGTAACAATCGATCCAACAGCATAATGATACCAGGCCTCACTATCAATGGCATTTTCTAATCTTTCTAATCTTCAAGCGCATTTTCTCCATCTTGATCTTGTGATCATCGACGACATCGGCAACATGCAACTCCAATTCCATCTTCTCCCCCTCAATTCTTTTCAATTTTTCTTTCAAATACTCATTTTCTCTTTCAACTAAATTTAACCTCTCGACAATAGGTTCGGTTGGAATTTCCGGTTCACATACCTCCTAGATAAAAATATCTATGTCAACTTGATAGGCATAATTCGTCATCAACATGAAATGCAACAAAATAGTTATAAAATAAAATATACCACATCTGAATCATAACCCGGACGAGGGTAGGCGGAGACGGGTATCAAAACCATGGCACTATGAATAACAAACAACATACAGGTAAGATAATTACAGAAGTAACTATATATCTAAATCACACAAACATGATTTTTTTTATTTAAAAAAGATAAGAACAAGAGGCTCGCCCCAGCAGGTGGTGCCGGCGACAAAATGGTGCGGACGGTCGACGGTGGTTAGGACGGAGACGGGAAGACACTAAGTAAACCACACCTACATATGCAAACTAAGAGTTTTTTGAGCTCAAATTGCATATAAATCAAATAAACTACCACATATAATTCCTCCCAAATTACTAAAACCCACAAATTAATGACTATATAAAGCATTGCAAAAGCTAATCTAGCAATGAGAGATGAAAGGACAAAGTTGCCTACCTTTGTGATCACTTGAATGGATGGGGGCCTTCAAATCTTGACAAAATTTGGGCAAAATGTGAGATGAGCTCGAGGTAGAAGGGGAGAACATAGAGGGGAGGGGAAAGGGGAAAAACAGAGAGATCTCGATCGCGGGTGGATGAAGGGTTGATATAGGACGACCTTTAGCATCGGTTCGTGCCATGAACCATTACTAAAGGTGCTGGAGGGGCCCCAGACTGAGAACATCCTACCACCACTCTCTTTAGTATCGGCTCGTGGCACAAACCGGTGCTAAAGATTCGCCACGAACCGGTACTAATGAGAGCGGCCCAGCTAGCCGTTGGAACCGGCACTAATGGTCACATTAGTGTCGGCTCAATTACAAACTGGGACTAATGAGCTGAACATTTGACCCTTTTTCTACTAGTGCTAATGAGTCTAGGTTTAGCATCTTTCTTTTCCATGAGATATTTTATAGCAAAATGATCGGTGTGAACAATTACCTTAGAATCTACAATATAAGATCTAAATTTATCACAAGCAAACACAACTGCTAAAAATTCTTTTTCAATAGTAGCATAATTTCGTTGAGCACTCTCTAGAGTTTTACTAGCATAATGGATAACATTTCACTTTTTATCAACTCTTTGTCCTAGAACATCACCAACAACATAATCACTAGCATCACACATAATTTCAAAGGCAAGTTCCAGTCAGGTGGTTGTACTATGGGTACAGAAGTTAAGGCTTTCTTAAGTATTTCAAAGGCTTCTACATAATCATCATCAAAAACAAATGGAACATCCTTTTGTAAAAGATTTGTAAGAGGCCTAGAGATTTTAGAGAAGTCTTCAATAAACCTCCTATAGAAACCAGCATGACCAAGGAAACTATGAATACCTTTAATATCTTTAGGACATGGAATTTTCTCAATTGCATCAACTTTAGCTTTATCCACACTAGTACAGTGAGGTGCTATACAAGCGGTTTTTAACCCCTTTCCACGACAGCATTTGGAACCGTCGCCTAGTGAGTGACGGTGATAGGGAGGTCCTTCCCACATGACACAGAAACCGTCGGGGATATGCCCTCCTGGCACACATGCTCGGCAAAATGAGTTCGTGTGCGACCGGCGAGCGCTCAAATACGGAAATATGTATAGTAGAGCTAAAAATACAATTATACAGGAGAAATTGTTTCCGGTCGCAAGTACATCCCACATAGTCAGTCCCCGCTAAACGATTTTGTTCGTATGTACATCCCACATAGTCGCTCCAAGGAAAACATTTCCATTCGGAGGTACATCACACACAATTTTCCCCGTTAAATCATTTGTGATAGCATTGCCATTGCACATGATATTAACAATTTTATCGTTTGCGTTATTGAGTGCATCACACACGATGCATAGAAGAAACTGTGTGGCAAAGGTTGTCCATCACACACAGTTTTTATGTCATAAACGTTTACGCAAGGTGGCCTAACGCAAATAGTTTTCAAGAGAATGTCGTGTGTGATTGTTCATTAATCCAACACGGTTTATTCCTAGAAAGTTTGTGCGTTATTGAATGCATCACACACGGTGTTTTCTCAATAACCATTTGCAATAGAAAACCTCAATTAGCAGGTTAATTATCTGATTATTAATAATCCATTTATTAATCTAATTGACATTTCATATTAAGCACACAAAATATTTCATTTTCATAATTGAAATACATCAGAGTACAACATCATATAGATTCAGCACTCAGCTACCCCATTACACAACTACACCAGCACCAAGTTTCACATGCAACATCTATAACCTTTCGAAATTAGCATCATAGATGGTACATAGACAGATGTATCTCATCTAGAAAACTGTTGAAGCAGAAGGTGAATATTGAGCCTTCATTGATGTTGAAGGTCTTTGTAACTTTAGGCCAGTGCCTATGGATGATTGACCGTCCATCCTTCGTCCTCTTCAGGAATACTTCAATATTGAACCATGGGTGTTGTATGAATACCTTCCTCGCCTCCTGACCATAGAGGTGGTTTGAGAGGTAATCAGTGAACTGCTTTGGAAAGGCCTGAAAACAAGGATGTGCATAAATATCTTCTCTATATTGGAAACGGGGCAAAGGAATAAAAAAGGCAAGGTATAATAGTTAGTACCATCATGTAGTGAACTGATGTCTTCTTCATTGTGCGGACAGAGATCCTGTTGTTTTTTGTCGCTAATTTCTTTATCCTAATAATCTTTCTGAGTTTCTTGACTTGACTGATGTTCATGGACAACTCATTTTCCCATATGCGAAAAGGGTCAAACAATGGGTCAAAACCTCTGACAGCAGGACCTACATGTGCAAGACCAAATTGTTAAAAAAACTAAATATTAGAATGGTTCCTGCAATGCACAATAATGTGCTATTAGACAACGGGCCATGCATGTGCTAACCTCGATTGTAAACCTTAGTGCTTCCCATTGTTTCCCTGCAACACATATAAGGTAGTTAGTCATCATGTTAAGTAAGGGTTCGCATGCTATCAGTAAAATATGTTGATGAAAAATAAGCACATTGCAAATTCATTAGATTAATTAAAGCCACATGGAAAACCCATTTATCCAAACCAAGCATGATTAAGAACTAGGAAATATAGCACTTGTATATGTTTCTCATGTATTAAGTGCTGCCAAATTCGATTTATTCCTCACATGAACCACAATACAAAATTCTACCCACGACAATTGGAAATCGCGTTGTAGAATTGAACCAAGCAGTTAACTAAACACCACAACAAATGAACCAAACATTAACTGAGCACAACATTGCACAATATAATATACTCCTAATAGAAGATCAGACAGTTAACCAAACCAAGCATGCTTAACAACTTGGAAATATAGCAATTGTATTTGTTTGTCATGTATTTACTACAGCCAAATTCAATTTATTCCTCACATGGTATACAATAACCGATGCACCCACAACTATTGAACATCGCATTGCAGAGTTGAACCAAACATTAACTGAGCACCACATTGCACAATGTATAACCAAAGCAAGCATGCTTGACACCTTGGAAATATAGCAATTGTATTCATTTCTCATGTATTTTGTAAAGATAAATTTGATTTATTTCTCACATGGAAGACAACACAAAATTGCAGCATGAAGAATTGAACATCACATTTGCAAAGTTGAACCAAACAGTTAACTGAAGATGACAACTAATTAACAAAACAGTTAATAAGTGAGCACCACACTACACGACATATAGAACATATACACTAGAGCAACAGATTGCATGGTAAAATTAGATAGCACAATTCACTAGAATTTGTGAAGGAAAGGCAGGAGCAGCACACGCAACGGGTAAACCGAGCATGCTTAACCAGCGTAGCTAGCAAATGGCAAGGTGCTCCTCCAAGATCTAGGGTCGGCACGAATGGAAGCCATCATGACCTCATCCGCTCGTGCGGCAGCAATTTGCTTATCCGCTGCCAAATGCTCCTTGAGATCCTAGCTATACTATGTGCACCATGGCTTAGGGCGGTGCTTATTTGGTGGAGGGGTCGGTGATTTGGGTGGAAGGTGTCACGCTCACGCCGGTGGTCGGGGCATGTGGGATGTTGAAGGAGGAGGAGGATGGGGGTCGGGTGTGGATTACCTGCCTGGATAGGCGAGGTCGAGCAGCGTGAAGGAGGGTCGCCGGCGAGGAGGCGGCGCTGCAGGCAAGGAATGAAGGTTTAAACTTGGAAAGGAAGGAGGAAACAAGGGAAATGTGGCTTTTGGTAAGGGGGAGGGGCGGGGAGCTAGATATTTCCGCGAAAGCCGAAAATTTGGAATCACTTCAGCGAAAAAACTGGCGCGCAAAGTGTCATCAGACACGATCCCTTATTCAGAACTGTGTACGATATGTGAACATTACAAACGATTCAGATAGCTTAACCCATGTGTGATGAGTTTGAATGTCAACAATTTTGGTTCGAAT
This sequence comes from Triticum aestivum, assembly GCF_018294505.1. Taxonomy (NCBI): domain Eukaryota; kingdom Viridiplantae; phylum Streptophyta; class Magnoliopsida; order Poales; family Poaceae; genus Triticum; species Triticum aestivum. The sequence goes on along the minus strand of NC_057800.1, from coordinate 105,134,365 downwards.
TTCCCTAGTTACAGTGGTCATCCACGTCATTGCATAATTTGGGTACACAACAGAGACTACAGCACACCCACACTTCTCAATCGTGCAAGTTCAACAATTAAACAGAGCTAGCTGACCTAAACATTACTATAACAAATCAAAGACTAACGCTCTTAATTAAACAAAACAAAGAGTACTACTACGACTGGTGCTCGTCGATCTGAGCCGGTGCCTCCATGCCCGACGGTCTCCTGGGGAAGGGGCTCCATGGCATCAATTGCACCATACACTACAAGCATCTCGCCATCCGCATCTGCCATCTCTTTGGAAAAGGCCACCACGAGCTGGGCGTGGACGGCCGTGGTCTGGGCTTTGGCGGGCTCCGTCGTGGCAAGGTTTGTCCATGATCACATCCGGGACTCCGAACTACCTTAGGTACATCAAAACACATAAACTCATAATACCGATCGTCACCGAACTTTAAGCGTGCGGACCCTACGGGTTCGAGAACTATGTAGACATGACTGAGACTCATCTTCGTCAATAAACAATAGCGGAACCTAGATGCTCATATTGGTTCCTACATATTCTATGAAGATCTTTATCGGTCGAACCGCATAACAACATACGTTGTTCCCCTTGTCATTGGTATGTTACTTGCCCGAGATTCGATCGTCGGTATCCTCATACCTAGTTCAATCTCGTTACCGGCAAGTCTCTTTACTCGTTCCATAACATCATCCCGCAACTAACTCATTAGTCACAATGCTTGCAAGGCTTATAGTGTTGTGCATTACCGAGAGGGCCCAGAGATTCCTCTCCAACAATCGGAGTGACAAATCCTAATCTCGATCTATGCCAACTCAACAAGCACCAACGGATACACCTATAGAGCACCTTTATAATCACCCAATTACGTTGTGACGTTTGGTAGCACACAAAGTGTTCCTCTGGTGCTCGGGAGTTGCATAATCTCATAGTTATAGGAACATGTATAAATCATGAAAAAAGCAAAAGCAACAAACTAAACGATCATCGTGCTAAGCTAACAGATGGGTCAAGTCAATCACATCATTCTCTAATGATGTGATACCATTAATCAAATGACAACTCATGTCTATGGTTAGGAAACATAACCATCATTGATTCAACGGGCTAGTCAAGTAGAGGCAAACTAGTGACACTCTGTTTGTCTATGTATTCACACATGTACTAAGTTTCCGGTTAATACAATTCTAGCATGAATAATAAACATTTATCATGATATAAGGAAATATAAATAACAACTTTATTATTGCCTCTAGGGCATATTTCCTTCAACAAGGTGCAGTGGGCGAAGATGGACGCCGTCAAGCTCGTGACCGAGGAACCCCCCACGGGCAAGGAGCACGGCATGCCCGAGCGGTATTTTGATGATGTCCTGAAGGGATCCCGCATTGTAGAGGGCCAGTGTTGAAAAGACATTATCTTTGAATGAAGTCATTCATGTTATCCCTTCATGTATTATGAAACAAAGCCGTTATGTAATATAATGTTTGTTGTTTGCAAATTTTACCTCCTGTGCGGCCGTTTTGTTAAAAGTGAGAGATGGCCAGACGTCGGCTTCATCCCCCACGTAGGTAGTACGGGGCTGTTCGGGATGGAATCTAAACACTCTTGATCCAAGAGTTTGGTCCTTGAAGGAGGTGTTTAGCACAACGAACCAGGCAATCAGACTATGTGGCTTTATCACTCTCACTTAGCCATAGGAGTTTGACAATAGCGCAGCCCCTAGTTAGTATTTAATCCTGACTAGGGTGTTGTAGACACCTGATCGGGTAAAGGTTGATTCGTCGCATAATGCAGAAAAAATCACAAAAGATTTGTAACCTCCGAATAGCTGACCAGCTCTCACCGTATCATGACAGTCAGTTTTTGGCTTTCTCTACTGAGGTGTTTGCTCGGATAAACCAGAAACACAATCGCATTAGATCTCCCTTTACTACCCTAGCCGATAGGACGGAATGTAAGGTAGCAAGCATAGGAGCCGGGCAGCCCAACTATTGACCAAAGACATGATTCGGAGCCGATGCATATAATGCTAAAATTCGGGGTGCTGAATTGTACTGTAAGAAGTGTTCGGACTTTGTTGCCCTAGTATGGGGCACAATGAAGCCCGTGGCAAATCAAAGCGTACCAAAGTGTATGGGTGCAATCGATAAGAATAATAAAATGAAGTAGTAAGCTAGTGCCACGTAAGTTGGGCCGCAAACTGTTTCCATTATAATTTCATTGATACGTCAAAGCATATTTGTACAAATATTACGATAAGCAACAGGGCTATTTAACATGCCAAGACCAAGGGGGAGCTGCGTGCGGGTCCGGAAAATAGGTAGAATGATCGTCAAGAAGAACATCTAGAGATTCCCCCGCACGTCTGTGATGCGTGCCGCCTTGGTATATCTATCCTTCGACAGGACCGATGATCAGGCCGTCGGGAGGGGCCTATGAAAAAGAGACCCAAAATGGTAAAAAGGAAAAGGAAAATTATGTGTGTGAGCTGTATGATGGACCACAATCAAGTTATGCCTCCGTCTATGCCCATGGTATTTTGAGTGCGTAGTTATGTACGCGCGGTATGTACGCCGCCATTTGGTCGGGACTGAGACGAAGGCCGAATTGCTAGTCGAGCTCTTGACGGGCTGGACTGTCCTGCTGCAGAGTAGTCTGGACTCATTTGACAGTGTCCGGGAGCTTGGCCGCCGAATTAAGGTTTTTCTTGATAAGGCCGCTCTGTACTTCTACTGCCAGGGCCGTGGTGTGCTCCTCAGTACGGAGGGGGCACTCCGTGTTTCCATTGACTGTTATGACACTGTGTGGTCTGGGCATCTTAAGTTTGAGATGAGCATAGTGTGGCACCGCATTGAATCGAGCAAATGCAGTTCATCCAAGTAGTGCGTGATAGCCACTGCGGAAGGGGACGATGTCATCAATTCTTCGCTTCAGAAATTGTTCGGAGATACAAAGATAACTTCCAATGTGATTGAACCCATGCAGCGGGCCTCTACACCTGGTATTACTCCTTTAAAGGTAGTTTTTATGGGCTTGATCCTTGATGGATCGATGCCCATTTTGCGGATTGGAACCTGATAGAGCAGGTTCAGGCTGCGGCTACTTTCCATGAGGACTCGCGTGAGGTGGAATCCATCAATGATTGGGTCGAGGACCAATGTGGCTGAACCGCCATGACGGATACTGGTCAAATGATCCCTGCGATCGAAGGTGATCGGATTGGACGACCATGGGTTGAATTTTGGGGCGACTAGCTCTATCGGGTAGACGTCCCTGAGTGCTCGTTTGCGCTCCCTTTTCGGTATATGGGTAGTGTATATCATGCTCACTACCCATATATCCGGTGTGATTGGCTGGTTTATCAGGGGTTCCGTAGATCTAACATGGACGATCGAGTATGCGGTCCAAGCTGGAAGAGCCCGGATTGTTCCTTTTATATGGCTTCTTCCGCTGACTGGACTTGGAGCCGCTGAATCTGGCGTTGACTGTCATATCATCAGTATTGTCACCATTGTTTCGATGCTTATACCTGTTGCGTCGGGGCTTGCCGTTGCTATTCTTGGCTTCGGAGGTGCCAGGTTCGCTTGCATTATGATTGCTACGGGCTAGCCAACTATCTTCGCCAGCACAAAAGCGGGTCATAAGTGCCATGAGGGACGCCATGGACTTCGGCTTTTCTTGGCCGAGGTGTCGAGCGAGCCTTTCATCGTGGATGTTGTGCTTAAAGGACGCTAGGGCTTTGGCATCTGGGCAGTCGATGATCTGGTTCTTTTTAGTTAAGAACCTTGTCCAGAATTTCCTGGCTGACTCTCCGGGCTGTTGAACTATGTGACTTAAGTCGTCGGCATCCGGGGGTCGGACGTATGTGCCTTGGAAGTTGTCGCGGAAGGCGTCTTCCAAGTCCTCCCAGCTGCCAATGGTGTTTTCGGGCAGGCTGTTCAACCAGTCCTGAGCTGGTCCCTTGAGTTTTAGCATGAGGTATTTTATGGCATGAAGATCATCACCGTGGGCCATATGAATATGGAGAAGAAAGTCCTCAATCCATACTGCGGGATCTGTTGTTCCATCATATGATTCGATATTCACGGGTTTAAACCCTTCTGGGAATTCATGCTCCGTTACTTCATCAGTGAAGCAGAGGGGGTGTGCGGCACCTCTATATCGGGCCAGGTCGCGACGTAGTTCGGATGGAGTTCGTCTGCGGCTTTTGGCCCGGGCGTGATTATGCTTGTCATGTTTAGCTTGATAGCCGTCGTCGCGCGTCGAGGCACGCCCCTGGGATCCGTAGATCGACCTGGCTGGAGCTGCTTTATTCTTCAGGTCCTACCGCAGGTCATATGTGTATCCCTGAGTCGTTGTGTCTCTACCTGTAACACCCTCGATGCGACTATAGCTCCCACGTGTCGAGGCACGACTTAGAGACATAATCACATTGAAGGCATATGTCGCAAGTTAGGCAATCTTCACAACATCCCATGTAATATAGATAATAAAAGGGGAGATAACATAGTTGGCTTACACTCACCACGTCAATCAAGAACATAAATAACATTACATCATCCAAACACTCATGGCCCGACTACGGCGCCAAAATAAAAGATAACCCAACAAGCGACACGGTCCCGATCACCCCAACTGGGCACCACTACTGATCATCAGGAAAAGAAACATAGTATCGTTGAGAGTCTTCGTCGAACTCCCACTTGAGCTCAAGCGCGTCACCTGGAGCGGAATCATCAGGCCCTGCATCTGATGTAATAGTAATCTATGAGCCACAGGGACTCAGCAATCTCGCACCCTCGCGATCAAGACTATTTAAGCTTATAGGTAAGGTAAGGTAAATATGTAGAGCTGCAGCAAGCAACTAGCAAATATGCTGGCTATCCTGTTCGCAAAAGAGAGCAAGAAGAGGAGGCAAAGCGCGAGCGAGAAACTAGAGAGCAACCTGCGCAAGCATTACTCCAACATCGTGTCCACTTCCCGGACTCCGCCGAGAAGAGGCCATCACGGTAACACACTCAGTTGATTCATTTTAATTAAGTTAAGGTTCAAGTTATCTACAACCGGACATTAACAAATTCCCATCTGCCCATAACCGCGGGCACGACTTTCGAAAGTTCAAATCCCTGCAGGGGAGTCCCAACTTAGCCCATGACAAGCTCTCACGGTCAATGAAGGAATAGACCTCCTCCCGAGACGTTCCGATCAGACTCGGTATCCCGGTTCTTCAAGACAACTCCGACAATGGTAAAACAAGTCCAGCAACACCACCCGCTGTGCCGACAAATCCCAATAGGAGCTACACATATCTCGTTCTCAGGGCACACCGGATAAGCTAAGCGTACAGGAGCCAACATAACCCAAGTTGCCAAGGGACGGCCCCGCACGGTGCTCTAGGTTGGACCAACGCTCAGAGGAGCACTGGCTCGGGGGTTTAAAATAAGATGACCCTTGAGTCCGCAAAACCCAAGGGAAAAGGCTAGGTGGCAAATGGTAAAACTAAGGTTGGGCATTGATGGAGGAGTTTTATTCAAGGCGGACTGTCAAAGGGTTCCCATTATAACCCAACCGCGTCAGGAACTCAAAATCCGAGAACATAACACCGATATGACGGAAACTAGGGCGGCAAGAGTGGAACAAAACACTAGGCGAGAGGCCGAGCCTTCCACCCTTTACCAAGTATATAGATGCATTAAGATAACAAGATAATATAATGATATCCCAACAAGTAAATAATGTTCCAAACAAGGAACGGCCTCCAATCTTCACCTGCAACTAGCAACGCTATAAGAGGGGCTGAGCAAAGCGGTAACATAGCCAAACAACGGTTTTCTAGGACATGATGGGTTAGAGGTTTGACATGGCAATTTGGGGGGCTAAGCAAGTGGTAGGCATCGTAGCATTGGCATAGCAAAAGAGCGAGCATCTAGCAAAGCAAAGATAATAGTGATTTCGAGGGTATGATCATCTTGCCTGCAAAGTTGTCAGAGTTGCCTGGATCCTCGAAAGAAAACTCAACAGGCTCCTCGTTAGCGAACTCGTCTCCCGGCTCTAACCAAACAAGACAAACAAGCAACAAGGACACAATCAACCACGTGCAAGGATCAAACAATATGATGCAAGGATGGTATGCTATGCGGGATGCGATGCGGGATGCATATGCAAGATTTGACCAGTGATGCATTAACCTGGCCTCAACTTGGGAATCCAAGTGTGCCACTGGAAAGATGAGATGAAATCACTTGAAAACGATATAAAGAACGCCGGAATCGGAGTTACGGTTTGGAAATGGCAAGCGGTTCAAATATGACACCGGTCTGCGATTTACAGCAAGTAGCCATCTAAATGCAATGAGATGAACAAGCTACAGCACCCAAACATGACCACAAAATACATGGCAGGGATGCATGCATGATGCTTAACAAAAGTCTAGCATTGAGCTACGGCCAAATCATCCATTAACAGGTTCAACCAAGCATGGCAAAAAAGCATATGGTAAACAGATCTCAGACTTAGTGAAATTAACACTTGTCTGGAATTTCAGATCAGATAGCACTCTTCGGAGCAACAAAACTACATGCTACAGGGCCTGAACATGACAAAGTAAAGCATGGCATAGAGCTACTCAAAGAGCTTAACAAAAGTCCCTTAGTGACCTTGAGCCAAAAGGGATCAGAAAATATGATTGCAAGCATGGGAACATGGCAAAAACATAATCAGTTCTCAGACAGTGAAAACTGGAGCATGCTGAAAACAGATATCAAGTAGGCATGTTCACGAGCTCGATGCACTCACTACGGAGCAAGTCATGACCAACTAAGCATACACCCATCAAGAATATACAAAATTCAAGCTAGACATGGCAAGAACAATAGCGTAGCATGTAGGGATCAACTACAACATCATCGGCAAAATCGCTAACAAGTAGACAATCTGCCCAGATTCATGAAGTAGCAAAAGTAGAGCTCGATTGACTCAAGCTAGGGTGCTCCATAATTGCAAACAAAGACATGGATGGATAGAGCACTACAAGATCAACAAAACATCCTTACTGATCATCCTCAAAAAACGCACGGATCACTAGGAAACAACATGAACATATGGCATCATGAGATAAACAGATCAAGGACTTAGTGGAAATGCTAAGTCCCTGAAAACAGCATTACCAAGTGCCTCACTTTGCAAGCTTGTGCTAGTCACCACACACATCACAAAAATACATGGGTTGCACCTCTGCAAAGATGGAAAAACCCTTAACAAAACATATGTAGAGCTCATGGGCATATCATGCACACAATAATCATGGCAAAAATGACAAATATCTAAATGGAGCAGCAGATCTGGCAATTATCTCAAGTAGCACTCTTCCAACAGAATTTCAGGCATCAAGATGAACTCAAATGAAAATAATGCAATGAGATGAAATGATGTGCTCTCTGAAACGAACATTTTGATATGCTATATGCCCAAAACGGAGCTACGGATGAGGAGTTACGATGCAATGAAGAGGAGCATATGAGCTAGGGTTTCGGGCAAAAAGTCAACCCTCGAGATTTTAGATCTCAGAGCTGGCACGTTTTACGAGGATGGCCGGATTTCTTGGAGCTCGCCAGAGACGTCGCCGGACTTGCCGAGAAGAGGAGGGGCTCGCCGGGGCGTGGTCGAGGAGGAGGAGGCCGGCCGGACGGAGGCGGTTGGCGGCGGGGCGCCGCGCTCGCCGGCGCGGGACAGCGGCCCGAGCTCGCCGGCTCGGCCGGGGAAGGAGGCGGACGGCGGCGGAGCTCGCCGGGCAGCCGGGGCGGCACTCGCCGGCAGCGGGGTTGAGCGGGCGCGGGCGGCGCTCGCGGAGGACGAGGGCGGCGCGCGGGAGGCGGGGCGCAGCCCGGTTGCGCGAGTGCAGAGGGCCCGCCCTGGGCCAGGACGGGCCGGCGGCGGCGGTGGTGGCCGGGCCCACGTGGCGCGTGCGAATTGGCGCGGGCGGCGGCGGCAGTTTGTCCGGCCGGGGACGGACGTTGTCCGGCATAGATATGGGAGTTTTAGGGTTTCGGGGGAGAGGAGACCCAAGATTTCGGAAGGGGATCTATTTATAGGCATAGGAGGAGCTAGGGGAGTCCAAATGAGGTGCGGTTTTTGGCCACGCGATCGTGATCGACCGCTCTAGATGATGGAGAGGGTTTAGGTGGGTTTTTGGGCCAAATTGGAGGGGTGTTGGGCTGCAACACACACGAGGCCTTTTCGGTCCCTCGGTTAACCGTTGGAGTATCAAACGAAGTCCAAATGGTACGAAACTTGATAGGCGGTCTACCGGTAGTAAACCAAGGCTGCTTGGCAAGTCCCGGTCCAATCCGGAAATGTTTAATCCCCACACACGAAAGAAAGGTAGAAATGACCATCGGAGGAGAACGAAGCGCCGGAATGCAAAACGGACAACGGGGAAAAAGCTCGAATGCAAGAGATGAACACGTATGCAAATGCAATGCACATGATGACATGATATGAGATGCATGACAATGATAACGACACACGGAGACAAAGACCCGAACCCGAGAAAATAAAATAACTTAAAGTCGGAAACGGCAAGAGTTAGAGTACAAATTGGGTAAGTCATATCCGGGGTGTTACACTACCTTTACGGTGAGATAGTATGGGCCGGTGATCGGCTTGAGTTGCCGTCTTGTCCAGGCCACGTGGTGGTCAGTCAGCCGCATTACGTGTTGCTGGTACGGGCTCAAGTGCCTTGTCATCGAATCGAGGTAGCAGTTTATGCTTCGAGTAACTTTTGGTTGGGCGCATGAGGCCGTATTCCTTGGCTGCCAGGACATTAGTCCATCTGTCGTTGAGTAGATCTTGATCAGCTTGAAGTTGCTGTTGTTTCTTTTTCAGACTCCTTGTAGTGGCTATTAGCCATTGCTTAAAGCGCTCCTACTCGAGAGGTTCCTTGGGCAAGATAAAGTCTTCGCCTCCGAGGCTCACCTCATCCTCGGAGAGTGGAAGGTAATTACTATCCTCCAAGTCTTCGTTTGCGGCCTGTTCATGAGGGCTAACTTTCCCATCCTCTCGGTCGTCTTGTTCAGAGTTTTGCTCGGCGGGGTTTTCTTGGTCTTCGGCATCGTCCGGAGTATTATTGTCTCTCATGCCAGTATTGTTGTCTTTGCTGCGGCGTGCTTTAGAGCGGCGCCGTCGGCATTTTGGTTGTATCTCGGGAGGTTTATCCTCTATTGGATTTTTCTCATTATTGTTGTCACCCTGCTTGGGTGTATCCACCATGTACATGTCATACGAAGAGGTGGACATCCAGCGTCCGATAAACGGCGGGTTTTGGTCCTGCTCTTCTCCGGCATCGTCGTCCATACCGACGATGTCCTCGGAGCCGTAATCGAGCATGTCAGTTAAGTCCTCGACAGTGGCGATGAAGTGGGTGGTGGGTGGGGCATAAAATTCCCTGCTCCCAGCCCCTAGTCCGGGCTGGGCGTAGTTCAGACATTGCTCCTCTGTAATGACGAGGGATCGCATCAAGTCCAGAGCCTCACTTAAAGGCGAGGTTTGGCCAGGGAGAAGAGAATCCGTGGAGTATGGCGGGAAGGGGGTTCCTCAGCCGAGCTCACACGATGCTAACTTCGAGAGTTCGGAGCCAGTTTCTGGGGAAGAGTCCGGCTTTGTGATGGTTGCCAGCGACACTGCTTCCTCCAGCTCTCCCATACTGGGCTTAGTGGCCACAGATAGTTCGGCGGGTTTTGGAATCCCGTCTTTGGACCTGGCGACGCGCTCCGGCTCTAAGGCCAGAGCGGAGGTTGGGGTCGTGAATCCTTGGAATATCAAGTCTCCTTGGATGTCAGTGACATAATCCAAGTTTCCAAAAGTAATCTGGTGACCTGGGGCGTAGCTGTCAATCTGCTCTAGATGGCCAATCGAGTTGGCCCGCAGTGTGAAGCCGCTGAACACAAAGATCTGACCGGGGAGGAAAACCTTCCCCAGGGCAGCATTGTTGTAGATGATTGATGGAGCCATCAAACCTTCTGGTGATGATGCAGTGGAACTCTCAATGAAAGCACCAATGCCGGTGTCAAAATCGGCAGATCTCGGGTAGGGCGTCCCGGACTGTGCGTCTAGGGTCGATGGTAATAGGAGACAGCGGACACGATGTTTACCCAGGTTCGGGCCCTCTTGATGGAGGTAATACCCTACGTCCTGCTTGATTGATATTAATGAATATGAGGATTACAAGAGTTGATCTACCACGAGATCATAGTGGCTAAACCCTAGATATCTAGCATATATGATTGTGATTACCTCTACGGAATAAACCCTCCGGTTTATATAGACACCAGAGGGGCCTATGATTGTACAGAGTTAGTTTACAAAGGAAGGAATCTACATATCTGATTGCCAAGCTTGCCATCCATGCAAAGGAGAGTCCCATCCGGACACGGGAGGAAGTCTTCTATCTTGTATCTTCATAGCCCATTAGTCCGGCCCATGTTACATAGTCCGGACGCCCGAGGACCCCTTAATCCAGGACTCCCTCAGTAGGCATTTCAAGTGCATAATTAAAATTTGAACTACATGCACATGCTCCAGTGCATATAAACTGGTTGAAAAATCAAATATGTGTCCTTGGTTCCATGCTTAGGTCCCATGCAAGAAATGGGAATGAATTTCAAACACCCTGCCATCATCACTAGGCCGCAAACATTGAGATACCTGGTTTTTAAATTGTAGTAAATCCAAAACTCATCTGAAATTCATGAAACTTGGCATGCTATCATGGAGCGGCATTAACATGTCATGGTAAAAAAATTTGTCCCATTTGGGGCGGGTTTGGGTATAAGCGTCTCACAAACCAGAGCTTCTTACAACAAGCGTGATGGTTTCGGTAGGGAACGTACCACCTTTGGGGACAAAACGATATCCGTTGCCTCTTATTGCTTTCAAAAAATTTCTAGTGTGAACATAGAATAACAGGAGTGTTGTGTTTAATTTTGGAATTTTTCGGGGTTCGTTTGAACATTTTTATATGTTAACTTGGTTTTGTAGGCATTTCAGGTGCATAATTAAAATTTGAACTACATGCACATGCTCCAGTGCATATAAACTGGTTGAAAAATCGAATTTGTGTCCTTAGTTGCATGCTTAGGTCCCATGCAAGAAATGGGAATGAATTTCAAACACCCTGCCACCGTCACTCGGTCGCAAACAATGAGATACTTGGTTTTTAAAATCTAGTAAATCCAAAACTTGTATGAAATTCATGAAACTTGGCATGCTATCATGGAGCGGCATCAACATGCCATGGTAAAAATTTTGTCCCATTTGGGGCAGGTTTGGGTATAAGCGTCTCACAAACCAGAGCTTCTCACAACAAGCGTCATGGTTTCGATAGGGAACGTGCCACCTTTGGGGACGAAACGATATCAGTTTCCTCTTATTGCTTTCAAAAAATTTCTAGTGTCAACATAGAACAACATGAGTGTTTTGTTTAATTTTGGAATTTTTCTGGGTTCATTTGGACATTTTTATACATTACCTAGGTTTTCTAGGCATTTTATGTGCATAATTCAAAATTGAACTACATGCACATGCTCTAGTGCATATAAATTGTGTGCGTTCTGTTAACCATTCACGTGACGCCACGCCTCACTCTTTTAATGGCTAGGAGGTATCATGCAGACAGGTGCTTGAGTGCTTGACTAAACAGGAGGCATGCGAGCTGTACTACAATGTGGAGGCTCACCGGGAAGCGTGCGATCTGTGCACCGCGCAGGCTCACCGGAAAGCGAGCCCTTTGACTTCCATGGCCGCCCGCTTTGCTTGCATCCTCTCCATGAATGGCGCCCAAGATGCAGTTTAATTCGGTTTTTAAATATAAAACACTCATCGTAAACGTTTTAGTTAGAACACCCGTATGAAAAACCAACAACTTCCCCAGGAAGCCAATGGAAATTGTGCCTAGCAGGATTTGTGCAGCTCTTGATCGCAAACGTTTTAGTTAGAACACCCATATGCAAACCGAGAACTACCCCAGGAAGCCAAGAGAAAATGTGTCGAGCAGGATTTCGTTTTAGATAGAACACCCGTATGCAAAGTGAGAGCTATGGTCTTCTCCCTTCAGTCGAGGGAAAATTCACTGGCAGGATTTGTGCATCCCTTCAATGCAAACGGTTGTTTTGGATGACCCGTGTGCAACCACGTACAAACAATTTCGTAAGATTTGCATCTGTCATATTGGGTATGTTGCCATTTGTCAAATTGGAAAGATTGACATTTGTTGGTCTAGTAAAATTGCCATTTGTCAATCCTTGTAACATTGCGATTTGTCAAAATATGCAGCTAAAAAACACTAGCACCCTCTAATTTTTGCAACAAAAATTCAGTAATTAAGCATAGATTTCATTCATAGATTAAGCAGCGGTTCTTAATTTATACAAACAGTTCAACTCGACAGCTGAACCGACCAAACTTTTCCCCAATTGTTGCCAACCACGTACGGAAATAGCTAGTTCAACTATATATACTAGCTAATTTTAAGTACATTGTACAGTCCCACCACACATCTATAGTCAGATGAACTGAACAAAATAGCCCCTAAATACTACTACTACAGAGGGGCTTTGTGCTACTTCCGGCAGCCTCTCCTCTGCCGAGCGCGCTCAGTAAGAGGCAGAGGAGGAGGAGGAGCCTACCGACGAGCTGGGCAAATGCAATACAGTGTCTGCCGCTACTGCACATTCAGCGATGCTCGCCAGCTCGAACACCCACTGCCGCTCCAGACGATCCCTCTCGAAGCGGCCGGACTGCTCGTAGATCTCCTGATTCCTCGCCTCTGCGTCGGCGTCTGCTGTGGCCACGGCTGTGGTAAGGCTCTTTGGGTTCTTGATGAGGCGCTCCTCCTCCTCCCGCAGGAACTCGATGTAGCGCGCAAGGTCACTGACGCATGTGCGGGCCTCCACCTCCGCCTCCCTCCTTCGGGCGGCGGTGGCGGAGCGGGTGATGATCCTGGCGGTTGACGGTGGGCTAGCGGCCACGGCGACCGATGATGGGGTGGTGGCCATGACCACCACCTCCCGCCTTCGGGCCGCGGTGGCGGAGCGGGTGATGGCCACAGTGGCCGGCAGTGGGGTGGCGGCCACGACGGCCACCACCCGCCTTCGGGCCACGGCAGCGGAGCGGGGGATGGCCCTGGCTTTCAATGGTGGTGTGGTGGCAACGGCGGCCGGCAACAGCTGCCGACGAGGAGCGGCGGCGGAGCGTGTGGTGGGTGTTCCGTGCACACCCAACAGGGACGCCACACGCACTACACTACACCGGGGACTACGCCGCCGCCGCGGTGTAGCCTCCCAGCTGGAGCTGTCATCTGATGACGGCGGAGTGGCTGAGTGACGATGACGGACCGGTGCCATTGGTGATTGTGGGAGAAGCGGACGAGATAAGCTACGGGGAGGGAGGGGAAAATGCGACACAGGACTCGCCGGCCGTGAGGGTTTATATAGAAGGCCGATAAGCATTGGGATTTTGGGGGATTTCACCGAGTCGAGCGGGAAGCTTGCGTGGGAACCTGCGAGGTTGCACAGGAATGGGCTCACCGATGATTCATTGGTGCCACTTTGAGCCACCGTTTGGCCAAAAGAATGCCCCCGCGCGCTGCGCAAGCTTGCGCTGTAAGCCGTCTGCGGCAGCGGGGTGACAAGACATGCGAGAGGAGGACGAATGGACACGTACACATATGGTTAATACAAAAAAAGTGTGTGATTTAATTACCTACTATACCCCCTCCTAGTTTATAAGTAGGACTTAACTAATAAAATATGAATGCCTGTCGCCAAAGATTATATCGTTGGAGTCATATTTGAATATAGTTTCCAGCTATACAATTTTTGTAACATGCATTAACACTTTTTTGGTTAAATTTAAGGTTATATACTAGCAAGCGTTTGCCTGCAACACACATGGCTTATTCCAGCACAAACAGCTCGGATGGACCAACTGTATGCCACGTACCACACACGCAACTCTAATATGATTCATGCTTGATGTCTACAACATCGCTCACACAGTTCGTCTTATTTTCCACCTATCACTATGCCCGCCTCTGCTCGAGTCCCTCGGCAAGCTCTGCTCTCCGTTAGGCATGGCAGCGCGCTGTGCTCGTCGTTAGGCGCCGCGACACGCTTTGCTCGCATTTGTTGGTGCGCTCTACTCGCGTCGGTCGGCGCGCTAGGCTTGTGGACACCTTTTCCATGCATGTTCAACTTCTGTATGCATATATATATATATGGTTTCTCGCTGTTGAGGCGACCGCGGAGTGCTCTGCTTGCGTTCCTCCGCGCGCGCTCTGCCAGCGGTTGGGCGTGCCCACGATCACGTCGGGGCCCCATATGCATGTGGTTGTGCCACATGCATTTCCACGCGATGCAGTTACGTGCGGCACGATGGAGTTACGCGCTGCAAATTGGAACTGGCATCAGGGCCTTCCGATATTCCTGGCCGTCCAGCTTCCCCTTCAATTCCCGCAACCATTATAACCTTAGTCTCTTCAACCTTTTGATCGCGCCCCACAACACAATAAGCACACCCACGACGACACATAGAGAGGGGATGTCTAGAGGCGGTCCAATGGAGTTCGGCGAGCATAGAGTGGAGACCCACGCGAGGGAGACGGATCTCTCGGTGGTGTACATTATTGACCCGGCCGTGGTGGACGACTACATCAACAGCGTTGAGCAGTTGCTTGCTCGAGACAAGTACAAGGTGGTCGACATCGACCTCTAGTACACCGCCGGTCGTCCCGGCATAGATCAAAAGGTTGTCGTCGCCTAGTTGTGCGTGCGCCATCATGTCCTCATCTACCACTACTGCATGGCCATAGAGCCTTGCGTCCGTTTCAACAGGTTTATCAACAGCACCGACTACAAGTTCGCAACGGTGGAAACCACCGATGATGTAAAAGCGCTCAGTGTTATGGGCTTGGCCTGCAAGAACCTTGTCGAAATTCGTGACCACTACAGGGTCTAGGGCAGCATGAAGGACTCCCTGGTCGAACTCGCCTCGGCCATCATCGACCCCTACTATGAAAATATGAAGCAGGATGCCCAGAGAACAAGTCCCCTATCCTGGCACAGGGCCTAGATGCAGCAACTGGATGAACCTCACCTTAGGTTCACGGCCAAGAGCGTTTACACATGCTACGAGATGCACATGCGGATCATTGACATGAGGAAGTACCTCGTTACCCAAATCGACGAGCCTGGATCGAGTCACAAGCAGAGCAAGCATCACAAGAAGTAGATGGTGATCAGAGGATCGTTCATGCTAGTTAATCATGCATGTAATATATAGTTTACTTTATTGGTGTGTGGAAATGTCATGTGTGTAGTAGCCACCTATGTAATTATGCATGTAATAGTTTACTTTGTTGTGTGCAAATGCCATGGTTGTAGTAGCCACCTATGTAAGTTGATGTTTAATTTGATTATGCAACCATGTCCTTGTAAGTGTGTATATAATGTTGTTGTTCTGTACGCAACCCCCTCGCACAACACACACATCTTATTAGCAGCAACCATTTGTGTTATTATCGGTCTTCGCACACATTTCTGATTACAGACCTGTTTGTCGCGTATCACACACATCTTGTTATATTGAACCGTTTTTGTTCTCTTGTCTCAACACAAACAGTTCATCCGAGTGAACCGCATGCCGTATATCGCACATACCTTGATCTGGCTGACCATTTCTTTTGTGTTGCCTAATCACATACAGTTCATCTGAGTGAACCGTATGCTGTATATCACACACACCTTCATCTGGCTGCCTGTTTCTTTTGTTCCTCCTCATCGCAAACAGTTAATTGAACTGAACCGTATGCCTTGCATCGCACACGCAACTAAAATCTGAATCGTGTTTGATGCATCCTCCATCGCAAACTGTAACACCCACAATGCGGCTATATCTCCCACGTGTCAGGGCACGACTTAGAGGCATAGCCGCATGGTAGGCTTGTCGTAGAGGGGTAATCTTTTACACATCCCATGTACTGAATAAGAAAGGGATAAAGAGTTGGCATACAATCGCCACTTCACACAATACATGAATAATCCATACATCATCCAAAGTACAATCAAAGGTCCGACTACGGAACCAAAATAAAAGGAGACGACCCCAAATGCTAGATCCCCAATCGTCCCAACTGGGCTCCACTACTGATCAAAAGGAAACAAAACAAAACGAAACAACAACCAAGATCTTCATCGAGCTCCCACTTGAGCTGGGTTGCGTCACCTGCACTGGTATCATCGGCACCTGCAACTGTTTGGAAGTACCTGTGAGTCACGAGGACTCAGGAATCTCACACCCGCGAGATCAAGACTATTTAAGATTATGGGTAGGAAAGGGTAGTGAGGTGGAGCTGCAGCAAGCACTAGATATATGGTGGCTAACTTACGCAAATAAGAGCAAGAAGAGAAGCAACGCAACGGTCGTGAACTAGAAGTGATCAAGAAGTGATCCTGAGACTACTTTCGTTCAAGCATAACACAAGAACCGTGATCACTTCCCGGACTCCGCCAAGAAGAGACCATCACGGCTACACACGTTGTTGATTCATTTTAATTAAGTTAAGTGTCAAGTTCTCTACAACCGGATATTAACAAATTCCCATCTACCACATAATCGCGGGCACGGCTTTCGAAAGTTCAAACCCTGCAGGGGTGTCCCAACTTAGCCCATCACAAGCTCTCACGGTCAACGAAGGATATTCCTTCTCCCGGGAAGACCCGATCAGTCTCGGAATCCCGGTTACAAGACATTTCGACAATGGTAAAACAAGACCAGCAAGACCGCCCGATGTACCGACATCCCAATAGGAGCTGCACATATCTCATTCTCGGGGCAACACCGGATGAACACTACGTACAGCTAAAACCAGCCATCAAGTTTCCCCGAGGTGGCGCTACAAGTGGCTCTAGTTCGGACCAACACTTAGAGAAGCACTGGCCCGGGGGGGTTAAAATAAAGATGACCCTCGAGAGCGCGACTCTCAAGGGAGAAGTAAAGGTGGTGGTGAGGCAAATGGTAAAACCAAGGTTGGGCCTTGCTGGAGGAGTTTTATTCAAAGTGAACTGTCAAGGGCTTCCCATAACACCCAATCGTGTAAGGAACGCAAAATCAAGGAACATAACACCGATATGACGGAAACTAGGGCGGCAAGAGTGGAACAAAACACCAGGAAAAAGGCCGAGCCTTCCACCCTTTACCAAGTATATAGGTGCATTAAAGTAAATAAGATATAATAATGATATCCCACATATCCATGTTCCAACAATGAACAAACATCAACTTCACCTGCAACTAGCAACACTATAAGAGGGGCTGAGCAAAAGCGGCAACATAGCCAAACAACGGTTTGCTAGGAAGGTAGGTTAGAGGCTTGACATGGCAATATGGGAGGCATGACATAGCAAGTGGTAGGTAGCGCGACATAGCGATAGAACGAACAACTAGCAAAGCAAAGATAGAAGTGATTTCGAGGGTATGGTCATCTTGCCTGCAATGTACTCAGAGTTGTCGAAAGCTTGATCCTCGAAAGTGTACTCAATAGGTTCCTCAGTCACGTACATGTCTCCCGTCTCTACCCAAAGCAAGAACACAATCAATGGAACAACAATCAATCATGGTGCAATGCGCAAGCAACATGATGCAATACATGGCGTGATGTGCAAGATATGATATGCAATGCATATGCATGCTCCGGAAGGGAAAGAATGATCAAGGCATCAACTTGGCAAACCAAGTGTGCCGCTGGAAAGATGAGATGATTTCGGTTGAAATCGATATAAAGATCACCGGAAACGGATGCATGGTTTGCAAAAGGCAAGCAAAACAAGGTTGATTCTATTCTCGATTAACAGCACGATGCCACTTAGAATGCAACAAGAAACTAAGATACCGCACTCCAACATAGCAACAAAGCATATGGCAGTGATGTACAAGAGATGCTTGACAAAACATGAACACTGAGTTACGGCTAAAACACAATAGAACAGGTTCAAACCAGCATGGCAAAAGTGCAAAACATATCAGAATCACAGACTTAGTGAAAATACTAACATATCAAAAACAACATCAGGATGCAATGTTTAGAGCAAGCAAACAACATTCTACAGGAAAATATAATAGATAACCAAGGCATGACATGATTCTACTAAATGCATAGAACAAAAGTCCCTTACTGAACATCAGCCAAAAAGGCACAGAAGATATGATGGCACCCATGTAAACATAGCAAGTTTTATTAACAGTTTCAGACTGCAGAAAAAGAGCATGGCAAAAACAGATTTATGATAGCAACTTTGCGAGCTCATGCCACTCACCACAAAGCATTGCATGACAACATAAGCATACCAATAGCAATATGACATGTTCATGAAGCTAACCATGGCAAGATAAAGTTCATAGGATGCATGGATCACTAACAACAACCATGGCAATATGGATTAACATGTTAACATTCTGCCAGGAACATTTTATAGCAAGAGTAGAGCAAGACCAAGACATGTTAGAGCACTCCATAATTGCAAACAGGGGCATGGATGGATAGAGAACAACCACATGTTTAAAACATCCTTACTGAGGCATCTCAAAATAAGCATGGATCTCACTGTAGCAACAAGTTTACATGCCATCAAAATAACAGCAGGAAAAAGACTTAGCAAAATCCTAAGTCCCTGAAAACAACAACAATGCGGTGGCTACTTTCCATGCTTGTGCTAGTCACCACATAGATCACAAAAATACAACACAAGCACCCTTGTAAAGATGGAATGGTGTACTTCAAAACTCATGTAGACCTCATACTCATATGATGCACACATCAATTGCAACAAAAATGACAAAACCTCATGATCTGATAAGTACCAGCAGTTAACATTTTATAGCTCTCTTGCATCAATGAAAAAGACATCATAACAGGAAGTAACATACATGGCAATACTTCTACCACGAAGAGCTCAACAAGACGAACAATTTGATATATCATATGCATCATTTAGAGAAACGAGCGCGGAGATATGACCTCAAGAACATGCACACAAAATATGAGAAAACTGGGACTTAGTGGAATTTCAACCTCCGGGAAACTGGATGACGCGGTGCGGGATGGACGGATCCGGGTGCGAGTGTTGTTTGGTTCATGGAATGGGGCCGTTTCGGGTTGTGGCCGTGCAGATCGGCGCCGGAGACGAACCTCGGGGTGCAGGGCGGCGAAGGAGGCGACGACCGGCGCGGGGACAGGCGGATCCGGCTCTTGGGCCTCGTTCCCGGCCAAATCCGGCGACGGTCGGCGGTGGGGAAGGCGAGGCCGAAGCCCCGGCGGACGGCGTTGGCCGGCGACATGCGCGCGAGGCGGCGGAGCGGCACCGGTGGTGGTGCGCAAGCAGGGCGGCGGCGAATTCCAGCCGGCGAGGAGCGCAGCCTCCGGCGAGGTCCGGCACGGCGGCGGACGAGGGCGCTCGGGGACGGCGGTTGCGGGCGAGGCGCGAGCGGATCCGGGCTCGGCTCAGTCCGGAGCGGGCTGGAGATGGGCCTGGCGGGCCCGCGCGGCGATGTGGGCGCCCCCGATGATGTGGCGGCGCGGGCCTGGCTCCAGGCGGTGGCAGTGATGACGTGGCACCTCACGATTGGCCGGGGCGATGTGGTGATGAGGACATAGACCTGGGGTAGGGTAATAGGCCTGACCTATATGTTGTAACGCCCCGAGACCGACGCGCCAGGTGTCTTCCAGTTATTCGTTGTTGTTGCCTTGTCATTTCCTTGTGTGTCGCATCTTGCCATGTCATCATGTGCATTGCATCATCATGTTTTCAAAACTTGCATTCGTCCGGGTCTCCCCGTTCTTTCCGTTGTCCGTTCTGAGCCCAGACACACTTGCACGCACCCGCGACATGTCCGAAATATTATTCTATAAGTGGCCGGAAAATGTTCTCGGATTGGGATGAAAGTTTACGTGCGGTCTTATATTAGTGTAGGTAGGCCGCCTGCCAAGTTTCAACGCATTCGGAGTCCGTTTGATGCCCCAACGGATATTTACAGCGACATTATAGTCGGTGAAACGTCGGACGTTTTCGGTCTCCGGAAACAGACGTCAGGCCTCTCTCTCTCTCTTCTCTCCTCTTAGCCCGAGGCCTTCTGCATAGCCCACAAGCTCCAACCTACCACTCCTCGCGTCCGGAGCCGTCGGATCGCGATCGGAGGCTTCGAAAACCCCCCCAAACCCCCCTAACCCTAGAACTTATCCTATATAAACCACCTCCCCTTCCATTTTTGGGTAGCCTACCCTTCCACCTAGATCTAGCCGCCGCCCCACCTTGTTTTCAGCGCCGAGCCCCTCCCTGGCCTCCACTTGTCGCTGCTGCCTCCACTTGTCGCCGCCGCCACGCCCTAGGGCCAATCCCGGACCGCCACCTCACCCCTTAGCGCCCGCTGCAGCCAATAAGGGCCGGCCACGTCGCACCCCTGTCTCCCACCTCGCGCAAGGCCCACGGAACCCAGATCGGGGCCCTGGAAGCCCATTTGGGCCCGAACGAGTCCGCCTCACTCCCCGTCGCTCGAGCCTTTGTCCTCATCCGCCCGAGCGCCGCCATCGCCCCTCCCGCCGGCGCGCTGACGCCGACGAGCCTCCTGCCGGTGACCAGCAGGCCAGCCCCGCCGCCCCACCTCTCTACTTCCTTCTCCTTCCCCCTTCGGCCTCTCTCTCTATCGCAGGATCCCATCGCCATTACCGCCGCCGCCGCCCGGAGCTTCTCATCCTCGTCGTCGTCGGAAATGGAACCCCAGAGCCAGATCCGGCCTCCTCCACTCCGGGTCCGTCGGCTCCGCATTCGCTCCGGCCAGAGCCCGTCATGCCGCCGTAACGGAACGACGTCCCGTCACCGATCCTTGCCACCGCCAGCCTCTGCCTCGACGAGATGCCCCTGCCAACGCACGTTGAACCCAGCGCTCGGGTGGGCCGCGCCAGGCACGCCAGCAAGGCCGGCCCAAGCCGCTTCCCTGCCCCCAAGCCTATCCACCAAGTGGGCCTCGGCCCATGGTGAGCCACCGTTGCGCCCCCCCCCCCCCTTCCACTGTTGGGCCAACCAGTTTCGGCCCGTAATGGGTTTTTTTTAGATCTGTGATTTTAGCATTTATCCAGAGGTTTACCATTTTGCAGCAAAGTCCCTAAACTTCATGCATATCATAACTCACCAACCATACATCATTTGTAAATAACTTATATATGTAAAATGCTTAGTTTTTCATCGAGTTTCATAATATGTCATTTTCAACCATGTTTAAAATGTTTAACTTGTTGTTTGCATTAATTTGCTCATATGCCATGTCAAAAATGCTTTAATTCATAACAAAATAACCATAGCTCCAAATTTAATAAACTTTATATGTAAATGGGGTGGAATAATGCATAGATTAACATGGTGGCATCACTTTGCATGTTTAGTAACTCTAAAATATGATTTAGGAAGAACAGTACCAAATCCATAAATTTGCACATGAGGATTTACCAGAATTGTTGTTCGTTGTTCCGGCCTCATTTAAACTTGCCTAGATAGGTAGTTTTTCATATGCGTCACCCTCTTGCCATGTTTAACAACATTTAATATTGTTGGGTACATGAACGAGACCGAACTAAATAATTGACGTGGTGTTTCGTCAATATGCAACGGAGTTGCATATTGAGCTCCACTTAACTTGTAGTTTTCCTTGTGCACTTTGCCATGCCATGTTTCATTAAAACGGACATGCATCATACTTGTTTGCGCATCATGCCATGCTTATGTGATGGTTGTTTACTATGTTGTTTGCTTCTTTCCGAGTTGCTTCTCGCGTTAGCTTCGGTTTGGTTCCGGATTTGTGAGGATCCGTTCGACTACGTTCGTTTGTCTTATTCATGGACTCGTTCTTCTTCCTTGTGGGATCTCAGGCAAGATGACCATACCCTCGAAATCACTTCTATATTTGCTTGCTAGTTGTTCGCTCTATTGCTATGCCACGATACCTACCACTTGCTATATCATTCCTCCCATATTGCCATGTCAAGCCTCTAACCCACCTTTCCTAGCAAACCGTTGTTTGGCTATGTTACCACTTTTGCTCAGCCCCTCTTATAGTGTTGCTAGTGGCAAGTGAAGATGAAGTTTGTTCCTTGTTGGAACATGGATATTGTTGGGATATCATTATTATCTCTTATTTACTTTAATGCATCTATATACTTGGTAAAGGGTGTAAGGCTCGGCCTTATGCCTGGTGTTTTGTTCCACTCTTGCCGCCCTAGTTTCCGTCATACCGGTGTTATGTTCCTTGATTTTGTGTCCCTTACACGGTTGGGTGTTATGGGAACCCGTTGACAGTTTGCTTTGAATAAGACTCCTCTAGCAAGGCCCAACCTTGGTTTTACGATTTGCCTCACCACCACATACTTTTCCCTTGGGAGTCGCGCTCCTGAGGGTCATCTTTATTTTAACCCCCCCCGGGCCAGTGCTTGTCTAAGTGTTGGTCTGAACTGGGCAGCCTGCGGGGCCACCTCGGGGCAACTCGAGGGCTGGTTTTACTCATAGCTTGACCTATCCGGTGTTGCCCTGAGAACGAGATATGTGCAGCTCCTATCGGGATTGTCAGCACATCAGGCGGCTTTGCTGGTCTTGTTTTACCATTGTCGAAATGTCTTGTAACCGGGATTCCGAATCTGATCGGGTCTTCCTGGAAGAAGGAATATCCTTCGTTGACCGTGAGAGCTTGTGATGGGCTAAGTAGGGACACCCCTGCAGGGTTTGAACTTTCAAAAGCCATGCCTGCGGTTATGGGCAGATGGGAATTTGTTAATATCCGGTTGTAGAGAACTTGTCACTTAACCTAATTAAAATGCATCAACCACGTGTGAAGTCGTGATGGTCTCTTCTCGGCGGAGTCCGGGAAGTGAACACGGTTCTTTTGTTATGCTTGAACGTAGGAAGTTTCAGGATTACTTCTTGATCATTTATAGCTTCTCGACCGTGCTTTGCTTCTCTTCTCTCTCTCTTTCATGTAAGTTAGCCACCATATATGCTTAGTATTTTGCTGCAGCCCCACCTCATTACCCTTTCCTACCCATAAGCTTAAATAGTCTTGATCTCGCGGGTGTGAGATTTCTGAGTCCTCGTGACTCACAGATACTTCCGAACAGTTGCAGGTGCCGATGATACCCGTGTAGATGACGCAACCCAGCTCAGGCGGGAGCTCAATGAAGTCCTTGAACGTTGTTGTGTTTTGTTTCCTGTTGATCAGTAGTGGAGCCCAGTTGGGACGATCGGGGATCTAGCATTTGGGGTTGTCTTCTTTTATTTTGGTTCCGTAGTCGGATCTTGTTTGTATTTTGGATGATGTATGATTTACTTATGTATTGTGTGAAGTGGCGATTGTAAGACAACTCTTTATCCCTTTCTTATTCAGCACATGGGATGTGTGAAGATTGCCCCTCTTGCGACAAGCCTACCATGCGGCTATGCCTCTAAGTCGTGCCCCGACACGTGGGAGATATAGCCGCATTGTGGTGTTACAAGTTGGTATCAGAGCCACCCCCGACTTAGGAGCCCCCTGCTTGATCGAATCACTGACGTTGTTGAGTCTAAAACAAAATGTTTTGAGTCTTAGGATTATATATATATCTGAGAGTAGGATTCTCTTTACTCCTCAGTCCCTTCATCGCTCTGGTGAGGCCTCCTGACGTAGAAGTTTTGACTTTTCTCTCCTCAAATTTCATAAAAAAAAATTAGGATCACGTGGGTATCTTGGAATCGTTCCGATGGTTTTGTGACGAGAACATTGTTCTCGGTGCCTCCTGACATTTAGGGGTTGTGGCAGTGTCCCGGGGAGTTGATCTACGAGGTGTTGTTGTCACAATTTTATCGTCGCGGTTCCGGAATACCTGAGTTCGCCGACATCGAAAATCTCTTTTTATGCAGTTGTTGGTGAGATAACCTCGACGCCACCCAGTACTGGGGCGGGAGTTCGGGAGTATTTCCATAACTCGTATAACGGATGCTTTTCGAAGGTTGAGGTAAACAATTTCCAAAGGTTTCTTGGTTATGTGTTGAAGGATGGATATAGCTGGATGTAGGATTTTTTAGTTTTGGGTGAGATATTATGCTTCCCCTGTATCCCCAACACCTGATTGCATAACCAGAAAGTTTCAGGAGTTTATAAGTGGGAATTCAAGTATATCGTAGGATATCTTTCCAACAGACACATGATACGATACGGGATCTATCATATGTTTGTTTCCGGTTTATTCTGCAAGCCAAACCTTTGTTTTGTTTTCAGTTGTGGTATTCGAGTTGCTTCGAAGTCAAATGTGGATTCCATACCCTTTCTAAGCGGTGTTCTCATATTTCTTTGGGAATACTAATCATTCTTGATCATCAAGGTTGTCATGTCAATTCTTTTCAACCAGCATGTTTCTCTTCAAGTGGATCCGATCATTTCAACATCCCCAAGATCATCTCTTGGTTTTTCCCAATGTTGTTCGTTTCATCTGTCCCCAAGTTGCCTTTGTTTTCCCGCCCACCCACCCCTTTTTCTTCAAGGATTCAGATTTCTTAATCGGGTATCCTTTTATTGATGGGAAGCCTCTCCATTCTTTTTCCGTCTATGTTCTTATCCGGTGATTTTTAGGAATATTCTAACGGAGCTTCAAGTTCATCATTCTTCATTATTTTTCTTCTCTGGTGGTTTAAATTCAAGCCTTGTTGATCATATCATTTCCTCATTTCAAATGTTTTATCATGATGGTGCACCACCTTAATCATTCAACTCTCGCTATTCATTTGTGTCGGAGTGTTGAAGATATCTCAGAAGGCTCATCTTTACATTCAAGACCCGTTCAACCGTTTCGAGGTTGTTATCTCATTCAAGCCATTTAATTCAACCAGCGCAATACCTCTTTTAAATTGTTCAATGGTGTTTCTCTTGAGTGCGCCCTAACCCACAGGTCTTTTCCCCAGGATCTTACCTAACTCTTCTTTTTCGGGAGTTATTCTCAAATTCACTTCAAACTTTGATGAAAGAATGAATTATCATCACTCATATGTCTTTCTCCAAGATCTTTCAAATTCTGTTCATCGTTGGTTCAACCTTTCTAATTTTCATCTCGGAGTATCTCAACAATTCATGGTGGTGTTACTGATCGTCATTCTCAACATTTGAAGACCGAAGAAGAGCTCCTCTTAAAATCTTATATGTTTCTCTCAAGATTCATGGTTCTTGTCGGCGTTCTGGGAACGGGGGTCCCTAGACTTGCCTGCCTACGGCGTGGCTCAAAGGGGGCCCAGCACGGCCCGTCTTCATCAACGCAGACCCAAGACCCTCGCGAGGGGCCAAACCTTGCGGGGCGGACAACACGGAGCTTCCTCAGGCATGGCCACATCAGGCTGGCTCGCGAGGAGGCGGAGAGATCAAGGCGAGGTACCTCACGAGGTGCCCGTGACGCAAGCCATGACGACCAAGGGCGCCAGGCGGGCGCCAGCCCGTGCAGTGTCCTCCTTTCCTCGTTGGTGCAAAGGGAGCAAGCGCAGGCGAGAGCATCAAGCAAAGGCACCCGTTTCGGTGCAACGAGACCAAGACCAGTCCAACGGCAGGGAGGAAGTCATTGTGGAGCCCAAGCCAGCGTCACCACCAGAGTCTTTGGCAGGCGAGGACTAACTTTAGTCAGGATAAGTGTACCAAATGTTCCCCTCCAAAATGGCCCATTGTTGGCGCCCGTCCCGCTCAATATTTGGGAAGAGGCCCAGGGCCTTTGCCTATAAATAGGACTAGCCACCCACAGGGTAAAAGGAGGGAAAATCGGATCGAGTAGCATCACAGAGAGAGAGAGAGAAGGGTGACTGAACACCTCCTAGAAGTTCATCCCCACAGCCAAGAGCAGACCCTCGCGATGTTGTTCTTCCTTGTATTGCTCATCATCATCAGCCCAAGAGGCAATCCACCACACCACACACTGGAGTAGGGTGTTACACCACAACGGTGGTCCGAACCAGTATAAACCATGTGTCTCTTGTGCTGTTCTTTCCATAGCTTAGATCTCAAAGAGGCGGAGGGGTGCAGGTAGGTAGAAGGCGAAATCTCAGCGCGCACCCCAGTGTTCGAATCTCAAGGGTCTGGCGGAACCCGAAATCCGACATTTGGCGTGCCAGGTAGGGGGTGCACCGGAGTTTTCCCTTCCGCCACCGCCACAACCTGCCTCGCGATGAGAAGCGCGTCACCCGCTCCGGCCGCCGGCGCCAGCACGGGGGCCAGGGGGCTCCGAGCCCTGGCCCCAGCCCTGCAACGGCTACGATGGCCGGACCAGTTCAAGCCAACGACGCCGCCGCGCTACGGCAGTGCGACTGATCCGCTGGCCTTCTTGCTGGCGTACGAGGAGGCCATCCTCGAAGCTGGAGGTGACGATAGGGTCATGGCCAACTGGCTCCCCATGGCCCTCACCGGCGCTCCGCGCGCATGGCTGCTCCACCTGCCGGCAGCCTCCGTGGCCTCTTGGGAAGAGCTCCGCGGCCTCTCCCCCGCCCACCAAGCTACACCAGCACCCCCGGTCATCGCGGCCCTCTTGGGCGGCTCGCAGGCGCCGCCTACAAGTCACCATGTAAAGCCGTTCATCCGCCGGGTCAGCGTCGCTTCCACGCGGCAGGGGGCTCTCCCGGACCAGGCGGCGCCCAAGGCCGGCCTGACCATTAGCTTGGAGGACCACCCCTCCAACTCGTCCTGCTCGGGTGCGCTCCCCATGCTGTGCACACCCACTATCTGTCAAGTGGCCGTCACCAGAACTCTCATCGATGGCGGTGCGGGCCTCAGCGTGCTCTCGGTTGAGGCCTTCAACCTCCTCTGCATACCCCTGGAACGGCTGCAACCCAGCCGGCCCTTCTCAGGCGTTGGGGGCGGATCATCCAGCTCCTTGGGACAGATCCGGCTCCCAGTAACCTTCGGCACCTACAACAACTTCCGCACGGAGCTGGCCAACTTCGACATCGCCCCCATCGGCCTCCCCTACAACGCCATCCTCGGCTACCCAGTGCTGGCCCAGTTCATGGCCGCGACGCACCCGGTGTACAACCTCATGAAGATGCCCGGGAGGCGGTGTCCTCACCGTGCACGGGGACACCGGAGACGCGCTGCAAGTGCTCAAGCTCGCCTTCAAGACGGCGGCGTCGGCACAGCCCGCCAACTCAGAGACCCTCGAGCCCAAGGGGGCTGCACCCACCAAGAAGAAACAGTTGTTCACCCAAGACAAGGCAGAAACCAAGCAGATACCCGTCGATGAGGACGGGTCCACCAATGCCACTTTCACCATAGGCGCCAACCTCGAACCCGAGCAGGAGAAGGCCCTGGTCGGGTTCCTGCGTGCAAACAAGAAGGTATTCTCTTGGGAGCCTGACCAGTTGGCGGGGATTCCTAGGAGCGTAATCGAGCATCACCTCAACGTGTGCCCCAACATGCGCCCTGTGAAGCAGAAGGCAAGGCGGCGGTCCACAGAAAAGCAGGCCTTCATCGTCCAAGAGACCCGCAAACTAGAAGTCGCTAGGGTCATTCGCGAGGTCCGATACCCGGATTGGTTGGCCAACCCTGTCGTTGTGCCAAAGAAGGGAGGGAAGGAGCGCATGTGTATCGACTTCACCAACCTCAACAAGGCATGCCCGCAAGATCCGTTCCCGCTCCCCCGCATCGACCAGATCGTCGATTCCACTGCGGAATGCGACCTCCTATGTTTCTTGGATGCCTTCTCTGGGTATCACCAGATCAAGATGGCGGTAGAAGACGTCGGAAAGACAGCCTTCCTAGCCCCGTGTGGAGTGTACTACTACACATGCATGCCCTTCGGGCTACGTAACACAGGGGCGACCTTTTAGCGGCTGATGTACATCACCTTAGGCCCGCAGCTCGGGAAGAATGTTGAGGCTTACATCGATGACATTGTGGTGAAGTCTCGGGAGGCCAGGACCCTGATACAAGACCTGGAGGAAACCTTCGCGAGCCTCAATGCAGTGAACCTGCGGCTCAACCCAGAGAAGTATGTGTTTGGAGTCCCCTCGAGCAAGCTCTTGGGTTTCCTCGTGTCCCACCAAGGCATTGAGGCTAACCCGGAAAAGGTCAAGGCGGTCGAGGACATGAGCCCGCCAAAGACCCTCAGAGAAATGCAGAAGCTCACTGGGCGCGTGACCGCGCTAGGGCGCTTCATCTCCAAGTTGGGGGAGCGAGTGCTGCCTTTCTTCCAGCTAATGAAGAAAAAGGGGCCCTTTGAGTGGACCGAAGAGGCCGACAAGGCGTTCCAGGATCTCAAGAGATACCTGACCAGCCCTCCGGCCATGGTGGCTCCACGCCCTCAAGAGCCCCTGGTGCTTTACCTCGCCGCCACTCCCTACTCTGCCAGCGCAGCCCTGGTGGCGGTTAGAGAGGAGCGTCAAATCAAAACCACAGCAGCAACCTAGGACAAGGCAAAACAGGAACAAGGAAGGCCCACAGAAACCGCCACCGCGGCAGAGAAGGATCAGCCGCCGCAGAGGAGTGCACCGGAGGCGGAAGAGGCCCCTCTCCCGGATGGCCAGCCTCAGGAGGCCTCATCGCCTCAGGAGACGCCATGGTCTCCAAAGGGCGCCACCAGCACTGACGCACCCAACCTCGTTGAGCACCCAGTGTACTTCATCAACACGGTGTTGCGGGACACGAGGGCACGGTACCCCATGCCTCAGAAGCTCCTCCTCGCACTATTGGTGGCCTCGCGCAAGCTACGACACTATTTTCAGGGTCACCCCATCAAGGTCGTCTCGTCATACCCCCTGGAGAGAGTGCTCAGGAGCCCTAACTCAGCTGGAAGGGTCGCTGAGTGGAACATAGAACTACAAGCGTTTCAGCTCGAATTCAGCACGACCAGCGTCATCAAGGGAGCAGCATTGGCGGATTTTGTGGCAGAATGGATGGTGGCACCAGGCCTCAAGGCCGGCGAGGATCGGTCCCTCTCCCCGGGAAGCGAGGCGCCAGATGGCTGGGTCATGTACTTTGATGGGGCGTTCTCTAGGCATGCCGCTGGGGCTGGGGCAGTGCTTATATCGCCCACTCAGGACAAGCTCTACTACGCTGTACAGCTCTGTTTCCAGCAAGGTGAAAAGGTCTCCAACAACATAGCAGAGTATGAAGGTTTAATAGCGGGCTTGAAGGCCGCAGCTGCCCTGCGAGTGAAACGCCTCACTATCAAGGGCGATTCGCAGCTCCTTGTCAATTTCTCCAACAAGGTGTACGAGCCGAAAGATGAGAACATGGAAGCCTACCTTGCGGAGGTCCGTAGGATGGAGAAGCAGTTCTGGGGGTTGGAGTTGCAGCATGTGCCCCGTGGCACCAATCAGGAGGCCGACGACATCGCCAAACGGGCGTCCAGGTGGTTACCTCAAGAGCCTGGTGTTTTCAAGGAGCGGCTCTTCAAGCCCTCAGCCTTGCCGTCATTATCAAACACGGCTCAGCCTCAGGAGGAGCTCCCCCAGCCACCTGACTCAGGAGCCCCAGTCTATGGCCCGGCCTCAGGAGCACGCCTGCTCCTGACAATGGAACCTCAGGAGGGGTGCTGGATCACGGAGCTCCGGAGTTACTTAACACGAGGGACCCTGCCGGAGCAGGAGGAGGAAGCAGAGCGTGTGGCACGGCAGGCCATGGAATACTGCATCAAGGATGGAGAGCTCTACCGGAAGCGACCAAACAATGTGTCCCTGCGCTGCATCTCCAGGGAGCAAGGAAAGGAACTGCTGGAAGATATACACGGCGGAGACTGTGGACATCATTCATCATCACGGACCCTCGTCGGCAAGGCGTTCTGCAGTGGGTTCTATTGGCCCACCGCACTCAATGACGCCGTCAAACTAGTGAAAGCTTGTGAGGCCTACCAGTTCCACGCCAAGCAGATCCATCAGTCGACAAGAGGCCTGCAGACTATACCCCTTTTGTGGCCATTCGCAGTCTGGGGGCTGGACATCCTGGGCCCATTTCCTCGGGCGCCAGGGGGCTACCGCTACCTCTACGTCGCCGTGGACAAGTTCACCAAGTGGCCTGAAGTAGAGGCCGTCCGCACCATCCCCACGGGTTCCGCGGTCAAGTTCATCAGGGGCATCGTGAGCCGGTTCGGGGTGCCGAACCACATCATCACGGACAACGGTTCGCAGTTCACCAGTAACCTCTTCAAAACATACTGTGCTAACCTTGGAACGCAGATATGCTACGCATCGGTGGCGCACCCCCGAAGCAACGGCCAGGCCGAGCGACCCAACGCAGAGGTCCTAAGGGGCCTCAAGACCAGGACGTTCAAGAAGAAGCTGGAGGCCTGCGGCAAAGGTTGGTACGACGAGCTTCAGTCCGTGTTGTGGTCCATCCGCACAACCGCGACCAAGCCAACTAGAGAGACCCCGTTCTTCCTGGTCTATGGAGCCGAAGCGGTCCTCCCTCACGAGGTCAGATGTTGCTCCGCGTGGGTCCTGGCGTTCGATGAGGCGCAGCAGGACGCCAAGCGGGGGATGGACCTTGTGCTGGGGGAGGAACGTCGCCGAGAATCCGCGCTGCGAGCGGCGAGGTACCAACAAGCACTGCGACGATATCACTGCCACAACATCCGCCCCAGAACTCTCGAGGTAGGAGACCTCGTGCTCAGGCGGGTTCACTCCAGGGAGGGACTGCACAAGCTCTCTCCCATGTGGGAGGGCCCGTTCAAGGTTGTTCATGTTTCCAGGCCCGGCTCCGCGCGCTTGGAGACTCAGGAGGGGGTGCCGGTCCAGAACGCATGGAACATCCAGCACCTCCGGAGGTTCTACCCCTAAAAAGGCCCGGAGCCTATGAAGAAGGTGAATGCCTGTGAAGCTGTCGCGTTTTGGAAAAGGCCCGGAGCCTGTGAAGAAGGCAAATGCCTTGGAAGCTGTCGCGTTTTGGAAAAGGCCCGGAGCCTGTGAAGAAGGCGAATGCCTATGAAGCTTTCGCGTTTTGGAAAAGGCCCGGAGCCTGTGAAGAAGGTGAATACCTGTGAAGCTGTCGCGTTTTCGAAAAGGCCCGGAGCCTGTGAAGAAGGTGAATGCCTGTGAAGCTGTCGCGTTTTGGAAAAGGCCCGGAGCCTGTGAAGAAGGCGAATGCCTGTGAAGCTATCGCGTTTTGGAAAAGGCCCGGAGCCTGTGAAGAAGGTCAACGCCTGTGAAGCTCGCCGCCCGTGACACTCTCACATAATAATGAGTTGGGGCTGTACACGCCCCGGAGTCTCAGGAGTGCCGGCCTCAGGCCCTGGGGCTCCCTCCCACCCCCAGTGGCAGCACTTAGCTTCGCGCTGGTGAGAAGACGTCGAAGACTAGATTAGGTGCCGAACGCGGCTTTTTCATTTGCTTTTTGCAGTTGGCTTGTTCATTCTCATTCGAAGTTTTATTGAAGTTGTTGCCGTCTTTGGCTTGTGGTTCTTCGACTTTTCACTCTCCTGCCTCGATTTCTCTTATGCAAGGCCTCGCGAGGGGGGGCAGCCGAGCGCCCTCGCGAGAGTTCCTGCCCTAGTCGTTCAAAGGTTTCGCAACCTGGGTCCATTACAGGAGCACCCCTCCAGTCCGTGCCCCACGGGCACCGCGACACAAACACAGGGCCTGGGTCGGTCGCCCCCCCACGGCTGGGGCCGGGAACTACCCATGCGCGGGCACATAGCCGGAAGGCGCGATAACGGAAGCAAAGCGACGATTAACAGCAATAACCCAAACACGCCCCCGCGGGGCTCCACACTACTGTCTTTTTACGCAGGAAAAAGGAAAAGGAAGAACAAATCAGGCGCAGCTCGCCTCACACCGGCCTGCAGGGAAGACCCGAGCTGCCTCCGGCGCTCAGGCAGACTCCCTCTCGCGCTTCACCGATGCGTGACGGCGGGCAGACATGCTGCCACCTCCCAAGCAGATACGACGGCGTGGAGGCTGACTGCGGCCACCGCTAGAAGAGTCGCCGCCTGAAGAAGAACTGGTGAAGCTAGGGAAACCCTGAGCGCCGCCAATCACGCGAGCGCTGTCCTCTCCATCATCGTCGGGGCTGGGTTCCCGGCCGCGGCCGTCGTCCTTAGGGCAGCACCCTGCACGGCGACCATCTTCCCCAAACCCTCACGTAGAGGGTGGCGTCACCGTCAAACTTGAAGTGCAAGGTGCACCGACGGCTCAGGCCACGCGCGCGGGCGAACGTCTGCCAACCGTGGACCAAGGCCAGGCTCCCGGCTGTGGAGACCTCCAGTGAAGCCCATGAGGCCCGGCTGCAGCAGCCGTCTACCTGGAGCCAGAGGCCGCCCTGGGCACCGGCTGGGAGCTCGCCGAGGAGGAAGTGAGGAAGCGGAAGCCGGGTGCTAGTCGGCTCCGCCGATCACACAACGAACTCCGGCAGCACCTCTGCCGCTCGAAAGCGCAGCCTAGGGGGACGCGCGACCGAAATGCGTCCCCCGACCGTAGCAGTCCGCCCGTCACCATGCTAGAAATCGTCTCCGCGGCCGTGGGGAGCTGCCGTGGTAGCCACAGGATGTTTGCGAGGGCGCCCTCGACCGGGCTTGGGCGGGGGAGAGGCAGGCTCAACCTGGCGAGCCTTCCCCTTCTCTGCGGCCGAGAACCTCCTCGACAGGGCCATGAAGAAGAAGGAGAAGCAAGGGGGATGAACTGGAAGGGCGCGCGCCGATTCGTACTTATAGCCGGCGAGGGCCAACCGTCGCCCCCCCATGATCGCGGGTAATTATGACCCGATTTTGCATGCAGGGACTTGTGCAATCCACGCAGTTGCCGAGGCACCGTGGGGAAGTGGAGAGGCCCACGTCCAATCAACCGCCACGCGGCACCCAAGGCCGCAAGATGTTAGGGCCCGCGGCGCTTCGCCCTTGTCCTTTCGCCTCCCTGCACGGCCAAGTCCGGGCACGCCTTGGGCCCGGGGGCTACTGTCGGCGTTCTGGGAATGGGAGTCCCCAGACTTGCCTGCTTGCGGCCTGCGGCGTTCTGTGTGTGTCATGATGCACAAGTTCAGAAATGAGATATTTAAACCCATCATTTTCTTCCTTGGAGTTATCTTGGTATAGATTTCACCTAAAGCCTTCCATTGGGAATGTTGCTCGTTGTGATGATTACCTATGATCCAAGTTTTTCTGATCACCTCGGTGGAAGAAGATTTTCTAAATTTTCTAGTTCTCAATCAAATATTTTTCCCGTGAGTGGCAGGTTGTCACCTCATAATTTTGAGATGCTTTCCATAAGCCCACTATAAGCTTACTCTTTTCGTTGGTGGTTTTCCAGCAACTTCGTTATAACCTTCTTGGAAGGATGTTTTCCAAGCTCATTTGTGGCAGAAGTTGTCATTTTCTTCTCAATTCTTTCATTTCCAACGATCCAACTTCTATTCTTTCGTTTCAGAGGCATTGTGATGTTGCTCTTTTCACTCATCATCTCGGATTGTGAAGATCATGTTCTTTCCTTTGCTTATCCATTCAACCGGAGTGTCATGCCCTCTTTTCAAGTTCTCTCATCTTATCAAGTTTTGCCTCCCTTCTCAACCGGAGTGATGTCTGACATCTTTCTTAACCCTTGTGCCATTCTTTCAATAGTTCCGGAGGCAGTGTGTTGTTGCTTTCATCAAGTATTCTCTCATCTTGTCAAATTCATATACTATGCCTTCCATTCCCAACCGGAGTATTGTCGTAATTGATATTTATCGTTCCTTGTTCCTCTTTTCTAACGGAGTGTTTTCAACTTTGTTCATCTTCGTTGTATTCTTTCTTTCAATTTGTTCAACCTCGCAAGGTTCCTTGGTTTCACTCATTGGTCAAAGAAGCAACTTAGTTTTACCTCTTCTTCTTCCTCTTCCGTTTTCCTCCGGTGCCATCCTAGATCTCGGGACGAGATCCTCTCGTAGTGGTGGAGTGTTGTAACGCCCCGAGACCGATGCGCCAGGTGTCTTCCAGTTATTCCTTGTTGTTGCCTTGTCATTTGCTTGTGTGTCACATCTTTCCATGTCATCATGTGCATTGCATCATCATGTTTTCAAAACTTGCATCCGTCCGGGTCTCCCCGTTCTTTCCATTGTCCGTTCTGAGCCCAGACACACTTGCACGCGCCCGCGGCATGTCCGAAATATTATTTTATAAGTGGCCGGAAAATGTTCTCGGATTGGGATTAAAGTTGTTGTGCGGTCTTATATTAGTGTAGGTAGGCCGCCTGCCAAGTTTCAAAGCATTCGGAGTCCGTTTGATGCCCCAACAGATATTTATAGCAACATTATAGTCGGTCAAACGTCGGATGTTTTCGGTCTCCGGAAACAGACGTCGGGCCTCTCTCTCTCTCTCTCTCTCTCTCTCTCTCTCTCTCTCTCTCTCTCTCTCTCTCTCTCTCTCTCTCTCTTCTCTCCTCTCAGCCCGAGGCCTTCTGCACAGCCCACAAGCTCCAACCTACCCCTCCTCGCGTCCGGAGCCGTCGGATCACGATCGGAGGCTTCGAAAACCCCCAAACCCCCCTAACCCTAGAACCTGCCCTATATAAATCACCTCCCCTTCCATTTTTGGGTAGCCTACCCTTCCTCCTAGTTCTCGCCATCCCACCTTGTTTTCAGCGCCGAGCCCCTCCCTGGCCTCCACTTGTCACCGCCGCCTCCACTTGTCGCCGCCGCCACGCCCTAGGGCCAATCCCGGACCGCCACCTCACCCCTCAGCGCCCGTCGCAGCTAATAACGGCCGGCCATGTCGCACCCCTGTCTCTCACCTCGCGCAGGGCCCATGGAACCCAGATCGGGGCCCTAGAAGCCCATCTAGGCCCGAACGAGTCCGCCTCGCTCCCCGTCGCTCGAGCCTTCGTCCTCGTCCGCCCGAGCGCCGCCATCGTCCCTCCCGCCGGCGAGCCGACGCCGACGAGCCTCTTGCCGGTGACCAGCAGGCCAGCCCCGCTGCCCCGCCGCTCTACGTCCTTCTCCTCCCCCTTCGTCCTCTCTCTCTATCGCAGGATCCCATCGCCATTATCGCTGCCGCCCGGAGCTTCTCGTCCTCGTCGTCGTCGGAAATGCAACCCCATAGCCAGATCCAGCCTCCTCCACTCCGGGTCCGTCGGCTCCGCGTTCGTTCCGGCTAGAGCCCGCCGTGTCGCCATGCTGGAACGCCGTCTCGTCGCCGATCATTGCCACCGCCAGCCTCTGCCTCGACGAGATTCCCCTGCCAATGCGCGTTGAGCCCAGCGCTCGAGTGGGCCGCGCCAGGCACGCGAGCAAGGCCGGCCCAAGCCGCTTCCCTGCCCCTAAGCCTATCCACCAAGTGGGCCTCCGCCCATGGTGAGCCACCACTGCGCCCCCCTTCCACTGTTGGGCCAACTAGTTTTGGCCCGTAATGGGTTTTTTTCAGATCTGTGATTTTAGCATTTATCCAGAGGTTTACCATTTTGCAGCAAAGTCCCTAAACTTCATGCATATCATAACTCACCAACCATACATCATTTGTAAATAACTTATATACGTAAAATGCTTAGTTTTTCATCTAGTTTCATAATATGTCATTTTCAACCATGTTTAAAATGTTTAACTTGCTGTTTGCATTAATTTGCTCATATGACATGTTAAAAATGCTTTAATTCATAACAAAATAACCATAGCTCCAAATTTAATAAACTTTATATGTAAATGGGGTGGAATAATGCATAGATTAACATGGTGGCATCACTTTGCATGTTAAATAACTCTAAAATATGATTTAGGGCAGAACAGTACCAAATCCATAAATTTGCACATGAGGATTTACCGGAATTGTTGTTTGTTGTTCTGGCCTCATTTAAACTTGCCTAGATAGGTAGTTTTTCATATGCTTAACCCTCTTGCCATGTTTAACAACATTTAATATTGTTGGGTACATAAACGAGACCGAACTAAATAATTGACGTGGTGTTT
The DNA here is from genome assembly GCF_018294505.1 of Triticum aestivum. Lineage (NCBI taxonomy): Eukaryota > Viridiplantae > Streptophyta > Magnoliopsida > Poales > Poaceae > Triticum > Triticum aestivum. Next base: position 105,098,386 of record NC_057800.1, on the reverse strand, counting down.
CGTCAATATGCAACGGAGTTGCATATTGAGCTCCACTTAACTTGTAGTTTTGCTTGTGCACTTTGCCATGCCATGTTTCATTAAACCAGACATGCATCATACTTGTTTGCGCATCATGCCATGCTTATGTGATGGTTGTTTACTATGTTGTTTGCTTCTTTTCAGGGTTGCTTCTCGCGTTAGCTTTGGTTTCGTTCCGGAGTTGTGAGGATCCATTCGACTACGTCAGTTTGTCTTCTTCATGGACTCGTTCTTCTTCCCTGTGGGGTCTCAGGCAAGATGACCATACCCTCGAAATCACTTCTATCTTTTCTTGCTAGTTGTTCGCTCTATTGATATGCTGCGATACCTACCACTTGCTATATCATGCCTCCCATATTGCCATGTCAAGCCTCTAATCCACCTTTCCTAGCAAATCATTGTTTGGCTATGTTACCGCTTTTGCTCAGCCCCTCTTATAGTGTTGCTAGTTGCAGGTGAAGATGAAGTTTGTTCCTTGTTGGAACATGGATATTGTTGGGATGTCATTATTATCTCTTATTTACTTTAATGCATCTATATACTTGGTAAAGGTTGTAAGGCTCGGCCTTATGCCTGGTATTTTGTTCCACTCTTGCCGCCCTAGTTTCCGTCAAACCGGTGTTATGTTCCTTGATTTTGCATCCCTCGCATGGTTCGGTGTTATGGGAACCCCTTGACAGTTTGCTTTGAATAAGACTCCTCCAGCAAGGCCCAACCTTGGTTTTATGATTTTCCTCACCACCACCTACTTTTCCCTTGGGAGTCGCGCTCCCGAGGGTCATCTTTATTTTAACCCCCCCTCGGGGGGCAGTGCTTGTATAAGTGTTGGTCCGAACCGGGCAGCCTGCGGGGCCACCTCGGGGTAACTCGAGGGCTGGTTTTACTCGTAGCTTGACCTATCCGGTGTTGCCCCGAGAATGAGATATGTGCAGCTCCTTTGGGATTGTCGACACATCAGACGGCTTTGCTGGTCTTGTTTTACCATTGTCGAAATGTCTTGTAACCGGGATTCCGAGTCTGATCGGGTCTTCCTGGGAGAAGGAATATCCTTCGTTGACCGTGAGAGCTTGTGATGGGCTAAGTTGGGACACCCCTGCAGGGTTTGAACTTTCGAAAGCCGTGACCGTGTTTATGGGCAGATGAGAATTTGTTAATATCCGGTTGTAGAGAACTCGTCACGTAATCTAATTAAAATGTGTCAACCACATGTGTAGCTGAGGGAGTCCTGGATTAGGGGGTGTTCGGGTAGCCAGACTATACCTTCAGCCGGACTCCTGGACTATGAAGATACAAGATTGAAGACTTCGTCCCATGTCCGGAGGGGACTCTCCTTGGCTTGGAAGGCAAGCTTGGCGATGCGGATATTCAAGATCTCCTACCATTGTAACCGATTCTATGTAACCCTAACCCTATCTGGTGTCTATATAAACCGGAGGGTTGTAGTCCGTAGGCAATCAACTCCATACACAACAATCATACCATAGGCTAGCTTCTAGGGTTTAGCCTCCTTGATCTCGTGGTAGATCTACTCTTGTACTACCCATATCATCAATATTAATCAAGCAGGAGTAGGGTATTACCTCCATCGAGAGGGCCCGAACCTGGGTAAAAACATCGTGTCCCTTGTCTCCTGTTACCATCCGGCCTAGACGCACAGTTCGGGACCCCCTACCCGAGATCCGCCGGTTTTGACACCGACATTGGTGCTTTCATTGAGAGTTCCTCTGTGCCGTCACAATCAGGAAGGATGCCTCCTCCCGTCTTTAAAGACGGCGCCATTGCTAAGGGAGCCTTGGCTGTCGGCCAAACCCTCCGGCTAGGTGGTTTTCTCATGACCGCCTGTTCGGCTGTTGCGCCGACGGTGACCTCTCGGGTCATCAAAAGCAACCTACACGTCAGCTCGGAGCTCGTCGAGCAGCTAGATCCAATGGAGCTCTCTTCCGTAAACGAGCTCTTGGATCGCATCGCCGCCCTGGGGGTCGCTACGGATTACGACCAGGTTGGGCTTAAACCCGATCTAAGAGAAATTAACTCTCCCCAAGTCACCCACCACGTTGCCGTGGTAGAGGCGCAGTGCGGCGACCCTTCATCTATTTTAAGGACTAGCTACGTCCGAATTCCCGACTCCTCCAAGCCGGATACCCGCGGAGAGGAGGATGTAACTCAAGACCTGAGCTTAGGATCAGGCAACGGGCTAGATTCGTTGGACAACATCCAAGAATCCGAACTTCAGAGTTCGGAAACTCTTCGGCCTCCGAATCTTGGATTGGGTGAGGTTTCAGATTCAACGACACCCGCCCACCCGAACATAAGCGATCTCTCCCAAATCAGGCAGAGGCCCGAGGAAACAGTACATCATTACTGGGCCAGATTCCTCCTGGTTATGAACAGGATAAAGGATTGCCGCGAGGGAGACGCAATCTCTATTTTCTGCAGTAATTGCACGGACGAGGGAATCCTTAACGCCGTAAGTCGTCGTGATATTACACGCTTCGCTGACTTGGCGTCCATAGTACAAAAATACTATGCGATGGAAAGCGCCTGGAAAACCGAAATAAAATTTTGGGATAATCCGGCCTTGAATAGTAATCCCGTCCGAACTAAGAGGGTGCATCATCATAGGACACCCGGGATAAACACCAAAAAGCCAAAACCCTCTACAGGGCATGGAACCGTACTGGAAAGGTGGCTTGATGGACCCTGTAGAATTCACAGTACAGAGGACGCCACACCAACTCACAGCCTTAGAGCATGTTGGATACTCCGGCAGGTGGCCAAAATTGGCGAGGACCTCTTAATCCTGGAGGCCGCAGAAAGCCAGCCCGAGGACACCAGTACCGTTCTCACAGTCTTCGAGACTTTCGCATCAAACAATATGCGAAAAAGAACACTCCGCAGCCTCACCGAAGTCTATCAAGTTGCAACAATAAATCCATGGAGCGACACTGCTATTACCTTCAACGCAAGTGATGAACCTAGATTCCGAATAGCCCGAGCACCAGCCGCATTGGTCCTCAGTCCCATAGTGGACGGCTTTCGCTTCACCAAGGTGCTCATGGATGGAGGCAGCGGACTGAACCTCATTTATGAGGAAACCCTTCAAAAAATGGAAATAGACTGGAACCGCATCGAGCGAAGCAGCACAACCTTTAGAGGAATAATCCCCAGTCGGGAAGCGCGCTGCACAGGAAAAATCACACTAGATGTGGTGTTCGGCACGCCGGATAATTATAGGTCCGAAGAAGTCATGTTTCAGGTGGCCCGATTTAAGAGCGGACATCACGCTTTACTAGGGCGGGAAGCATTCACAATCTTCCAAGCAATAACCCATTATGGGTACATGAAGCTTAAGATGCCCGGGCCAAATGGAATTATCACTCTAGCTAGTGATCCGGACATAGCACTCCGCGCCGAAAACAAGACGGCTGCATTAGCCCTTGAGGCGCTATCCGAAGCCTTAGCGGCCGAGGAACTGACTGCGCTGTGCTCCACGGTTAACAGGGATGATGTGATACTCGATAAGAGATCCAAATCCACATCCTTCAAGCCAGCCGACGAAATAGTCAAATTCCAGGTCCATCCAACGGACCCCAACAAAACAGCTTCAATCGGGGCACGACTGAACCCTGATGCAGACGCCGCACTGCGAGAGTTCCTACGAGAGAACTGGGACATCTTCGCCTGGCACCCTTCAGACATGCCAGGGATCCCATGCAGGCTGGCCGAACACAGCTTAAATATCCTAAAAGGATTTAAACCTGTCAAACAAGCCCTTCGGCGTTTTTCCGAACCCAAGAGACAGGCTATGGGAGAGGAGCTAGCCAAGCTATTAGAGGTCGGATTCATCAGAGACATAAAACATCCGGACTGGCTAGCAAACCTGGTGATAGTACCAAAGAAGGACAAATCCTGGCGCCTGTGTGTCGATTTTAAAGACCTTAACAAGGCTTGCCCAAAGGATCCCTTCCCCTCCCCCGCATCGATCAAATTATCGATGCCACTGCAGGATACGATTTGTTGTGTTTCCTCGACGCATACTCCGGTTACCATCAAATCAAGATGGCAGAATCAGACCAAGCTGCAACAGCATTCATCACACCATACGGCCCATTCTGCTTCAACACAATGCCCTTCGGGCTAAAAAATGCTGGCGCAACATATCAGCGCATGATCCAGACATGTCTGGCAAACCAGATCGGCAAAACAGTGGAGGCGTATGTGGATGATGTGGTCATCAAATCAAGACATGTCAAATCCCTAGTAAATGACTTGAGGCTTACATTCGATAACCTCCGACAATATGACATCAAGCTCAACTCAGAAAAATGTGTCTTCGGCGTTCCAGCCGGAAAGCTCTTGGGCTTCATTGTATCCGGTAGAGGAATTGAAGCAAACCCAGCCAAGATCCGAGCTTTGTCACAATTGGATGTCCCAAAGGACCTTAAACAAATACAAAAATTAACCGGGTGTGTAGCGGCTTTAAGCCGCTTCATCTCCCGCTTGGGAGAAAAGGCACTACCCCTTTATCGCCTCCTTCGGCGCACCGAACACTTCAGTGGACGGATGCCGCCACGGATGGACTTGATGAAATAAAAGCCATATTGGCAACAAACCCAGTCCTGGCCGTGCCAATCACCGGCGAACCAATGTTATTGTACATTGCAGCAACACACCAAGTTGTCAGCGCAGTGCTCGTTGTCGAGCGGGAAACAGACGGACACAAATTCCCCCTTCAAAGGATGGTCTACTACGTGTCCACTGTCCTCACTCCATGCAAATCATGGTACCCGCATTATCAAAAGATTGCATACGCGGTATTCATGGCATCCCGGAAGCTACGACACTACTTTCAAGAGTGTTCCATAACAGTAGCCTCAGAAGTGCCACTAAACAATATTATCAACAACCGCGATGCAACGGGACGGATTGCAAAATGGGTCATCGAGCTTCTCCCGTTCGATATAACCTATAAGCCACGGCGAGCTATTAAATCGCAAGTTTTGGCCGACTTCGTCGCAGAATGGACGGAGGCCGAGCTCCCTAAAGAGTACGGCACATATTCAAGCTGGATTATGCATTTCGACGGCTCCAAAATGTTGGCCGAACTGGGGGCTGGCGTCGTCCCGACGTCCCCCACAGGAGACACAGTCCAATATGTGCTCCAGATCATGTACACGGATTCCAACAATGCAGCCGAATATGAGGCCCTCCTACATGGTCTCCGGATAGCAGTATCCATGGGTATCCAGCGCCTAGAGGTACGTGGGGATTCAAACCTCGCGATATCCCAAATAAATGGAGACTTCGACGCCAAGGACCCAAAAATGGCAGCTTACCGCAACGCCGTCCTAAAAATGTCTGCTCGGTTCGAGGGGCTGGAGTTTCACCATATAGCCCGAGAAAACAATCAAGCAGCGGACGTCCTGGCACGCATCGGAGCAAAACGCGATGCAGTCCCCCCCAACATATTTTTGGAAAGATTGTTCAAGCCATCTGTAGCATGGGAGGGGGAACCCGCAAATAACAGCCCGGACCCAGCCACACAACTCGACGCCGAACAATCTGACACAATTGAAGGCTCTGCCAATGAAATTACACCTTCAGCCCACGTAATAATGGCGGTCATCGCCCCATGGACAGAACCATTCCTAGCCTACCTTACTAGGTAGGAACTCCCAGAGGACCAAAACGAGGCCCGCTGCATAGTGCGGCGATCTAAAGCCTATAGAGTCCATGAGGGAGAGCTTTATAAGAAAAGCGCTACCGGAGTCCTTCAAAGGTGCATCTCCGAAGAGGAAGGGCGGAACCTTCTGGCTGAAATTCATGCCGGACTCGGTGGTCACCACGCCGTTGCTGCGTCCCTTGTTAGCAAGGCTTTCCGTACAGGCTTTTATTGGCCGACGGCCCGGGCAGACGCTCAGGACCTAGTCCAACGATGCGCTGGTTGCCAACCAAAGCCATATGCCACCCACCACACTCCAATCTATACCCATCACCTGGCCTTTTGCGGGCTGGGGGCTTGACATGGTCGGACCCCTTAAAGGTGGGACCGATAGAAAAAAATACCTACTAGTCATGGTGGATAAATTCACCAAATGGATAGAAGCCAAGCCTGTTAAAACGGCCGAATCCGGACCTGTGATAGACTTCATATCCGGGGTTGTACACCGTTATGGCGTCCCCCACAGCATCATAACCGATAACGGTACAAACTTTACCACCGACGAGGTAAAACTCTGGTGCAAAAACATGGGCATCAAGCTCGATTATGGTTCCGTCTATCACCCACAAACCAACGGCCAGGTCGAACATGCAAATGGTCTTATCATGAGCGGCATTAAACCTAGACCGGTGCGGTCCCTCAAGGACTCAAACACGCACTAGGTAGAGGAGCTCGACTCCGTGCTATGGGGGCTGCGGACCACGCCAAATCGCACCACTGGATACACACCATTTTTTATGGTGTACGGCGCAGAGGCAGTTCTGCCTTGCGACATAATTCATGACTCACCTAGAGTGCGCATGTACGAAGAAAGAGAAGCCGAGCTCGATCGGCAGGACAACTTGGACGCCCTGGAGGAGGAGCGTGACGTGGCAAAAGCCCGTTCAACATTTTATCAACAGCAGGCCCGAAGATATCAAAGCAGAGAAGTACGGGCCAAAAATTACAATGTTGGCGAACTAGTTCTACGCCTGCCGGATAAGAAAAAGGACAAACTCAAGCCCAAGTGGGAAGGTCCATTCATAATCGACCAAGTCCTGACTGGCGGGGCGTACCGCCTGCGGGATGCGTTGGATAACCGACTCGAGCCGAACCCGTGGAACGCCACCCGTCTCCGAAGATTCTATGCCTAGCGCCGGACTCTGTGTTCGTCTCCTTCCTCTGTCCATTTTTTGCATTTTTTGGTCTTAATTTCTCTCCTTCCCCTCTTTTCTTTTATAGCCCTTAAAGGCTCATCTAGTGACGCGCCACTCGCGCTCATTAAACCTGGGGGCTTCTTTAACAGAAGCTTATTTATACGGGCTTCACGCCCAACACATGCGTCAAACTTCCGCACGTACCTTTTTCTTCACCATTATATGCATCGATATGACTTAAGTTTTGGCCAAGCTGGGTTGCCTGGCTCCTGTGCTTACCCCTACGTTCCCGATTGTTCGGCTAGGCGGTAAAGGGAGCACCTCTGCGATTGTTACTGCCGGGTCAGCCAGATGTGTACCTCAGACTGGGTGAAGGCGAAAGCTAGCGTTCTTAAGGGAATATTCGGTCGGTGAGATAAAAGATGATCTTTTTACTCATTTTATGCGCCCCCAGATGCTTTTTCTGCGTCTTTTTACGCAGTCCGGACATGCATTTTAGGGCATGCCTCCCAGCGAAAGGAACCCCTAACGGAACTATTCTCTCTGGAAGATGTTTCTTACTAACCATGTAATATAACATAACTAGTTGGGCACTTGTCTAATAAAGCACTAATGACCCCTACGCCTGGTCTCCATGCATACCATGGTTCTTATATAACCATTATGGTATTCGGACACACTCCGGACCGTCAGGTCCTGAGGTTGAAGCGAAAAGGTCGGCAACGACAAACGATCTACAATCCGGCTAGAAGGCATTACACATGTCAATTCAAAATTACATAGGCATTCTGACTGATTGTATTCCTCTTCTATACCATCTAACAGGCTGTCTTACAGTCCTGCTGGGAATACTTCGCGGCTAACTCTACTTGGCCGTATACTAAGCTTACAGGGATCTCCTTCCCGTCAGGCCCCACTGGTCTGACCTCGGCCATGTGGTTTGGGTCAGACTTCGTAAAACGGGTCTTCACCATGGCCCAGGCCTCCCTAGCGCCTTGTCGGCAGGTCGATATCTTCCACAACCGGAAGCGCCGCCGAGCTCCCTTCAGCTTCTCCGCAAGCTCTCCAAGGCCCTCGGGCATGGAGTGGGCAGGCCATAAGGCTTGGGCAACGCCTCGCATCGCCTGCCGAATTCGCTCATGCAGTTGCATGAGTTCGGGAAGAAGGTCACCCGTAGAACCGGGCATCTCCTCTATAGGACGACCTGTGAGCATACCTACAGACATTACTCTGTTAGTCGACTTCCTCACCGAACTATTTTTTCAAAGTTCGTTCAAGCACTTACTAAAAATGCCGCGTCGAAGCCGCTGATTCTCCTTCGTGGAGTCCGACAGCTGGCCACGAACATCTTTAAGTTCGACGTCCAGCTTGGTGTTGGCATCCTGAAGATCATTCTTCTCTCGCCTCACCTTTGTCAACATACTCTCACCATCCTTTAGCCGGCGTAAGAGTTGTTGCTTGTCCGGATCTAGTCTGGCGCCATCTGCAATATGATTTGTCAAATTTGCACCCACACCGCACAATACTAATCTTTCGAACTGTATCTTACCCGAGGGGGTCTGTTTGGGCTCCCCTGCTGCGGCTAGTGCGGCCTCTAGTTGGGCCTTGCACTTTTCCAGCTCCTGGGACAGTACGGTATTCTTCTCTGTAAGAAGCTGCATATTAAATGATCCTTAAATCAGTTGCTCTAACTGTTTCAAGTCTCGGGGGCTACTAGTATATATATATATATATTTGACCAAAATTTTCTTACCCATATGTCTTTTACATACTGCTTCGTGGCTCTGGCTAAACCATTTTGAGCGGCACGGAGGTACGCATCTCCCGAATTAAGGGCATCTAAAGCCTCTTGGGAGAAACAAGCGTCGCGTAGAACTGTCTGGCGATGCCTGTGGTTCATGGCACTCTCCACTTCAGAATTTGTGGCGGACAGCCTGTCCGCATCCTTTGTCGGAGGAGCGTCCGGTGCGCGCCTTGTGCTCGCCTCCGCTTCCTGGCCAGACGTTGGAGCCTGGCTGGTGGAGGCGCGATTGGCAACCTCTCCGGATGTAGTCCGGCGAGGTCTCTTCGTTCTGAAGATAGCACGAACGTTAATATGCCCTGACAGAATAACACCGGGGAAACAGAGGGTGCACTATACCTTTGCGCCGGCATCTCAGTCCGGACTACATTCCTTTTTGCCCCACGGGGCCCTGCGGCCCCTCGTTGGCTAGCCGCCGCAGGCTCGGCCTCCTGCCTCGGAAATCTCCCCTGCAAAACACGGTTGTCATTAGAAACACTGGAATACGTGAGAGTGGAATCTCTCTCAAGGGAATGAGACTCCGGTTTCTATCACCTGGGAGGCCGGGATTAACCCTGGGTAATCAGCCGTGATGGCTACCAAGGTATTGTCCTTGATTAGCTGATGGAACACCCCGTCGATAAGCTCCACCGATATGTCCAGATCCTCTTCGGAGTCCGGATCGAGGGACCGTTCTGGGTCCTCGGGCTGTGGAGGGCGGCTGTTTATATCTTTTACCACCTGTCGCAGTTCCTGCATTGAAGTCGTTAGACTACATATCTAACCGTGGGAGTATAAAACAAATGGGCAAGCGCAGTTGTTCACTTACCCAACTTGGAGGATCGTACATAGTAAATCCGGCCTGTGGGTTGACGCGGAGGAATTCCTCCTTTTCTCCCTTGTACAAAGAGGATAAGATCTTTACTAGAGCGGCAGCTGAGGCCGGCCCCTTACGACCGTAACGGGTGGCGTCATCCTCCCCGTTGAAATCCCACATGGGGTGGCCTCTATATTGAAGCGGCTGCACCCCCCGCATAATGCATGCGGCCATGACTCCAATCATGGTTCGTCCGGAATGAGCCAACAGTCTTATCCGGCCCATCAGGTAAAGGACGTCTCTGTCGCTTTCTCTCTGAGAGCTCCGCGGACGCCAGCTCAAGCGTTTCTTCAATGGAGTACTGTTGAACTAAGGGAGACCGACCCGAATAGGGTCCGGTAGCGGGACGTCATCTATATAAAACCATTCCGAAGGCCAGTCCTCGGACGCCTTCTTTGGGGTTCCGGATAGGTATCCGGTCCCGGCGATGCGCCATACTTCGGCTCCGCCCACTTGGTATATAGACCCCTTTTGAGAATGGGGCACCAGACAGAATAACCTCTTCCACAGCGTGAAATGAGCCTCAACGCCTTAAAATAGCTCGCAAAGGGCGACGAAACCCGCAATATGCAATACGGAGGCGGGCGTGAGATTGTGTAGCTGGAGGCCGTAGAACTCCAGAAGCCCGCAGAGAAATGGATGAATTGGAAATCCTAGTCCCCTTATTAGATAGGGGACGAGGCACACCCGCTCTCCTTTAGAAGGATTGGGGGTGCTCTCCGCTTGTTTTCTGCCATTGTAGGTGGCGAGACCGGCTCGGACCGGGACCATGTATGCCTGAGGGAGAAATCCCTTGGCCTGAAGTGACGCTAACTCGCTATGCGGGATGGTGCAACTCTCCCAGTCCCCGGGTTTGGGACCGGAGGGGCGAGGGGAGGAGCTGCGACGGCTGGTCATGTTGGAATGGACCTTTGCTGGAAGCGCTCTGATGATAACTCGCGGAAAGGAGAAGATGTGGTTTGGACCTAAATCCCCATCCCGTTAAATAGGCGGCTCGTTTATACGGCTAGGGGTGTAAAAACACCCCGGCTTTTTGCATTCGTTTGTCACGAGGAAGACGGCCATTATTGGGCGTGGAAGCCAAGGAGCACTACATTACAAAAATCGGACATTATTCCTACAGGTACACAAGATTTGGAGAAGAACCCGCCTTGCAATGCCGAACAATCTGCACGCCGGACTCGTCGTCATTGAAGCCTTGTTCGGGGGCTACTGAGGGAGTCCTGGATTAGGGGGTGTTCGGGTAGCCGGACTATACCTTCAGCCGGACTCCTGGACTATGAAGATACAAGATTGAAGACCTCGTCCCGTGTCCGGAAGGGACTCTCCTTGGCGTGGAAGGCAAGCTTGGCGATGCGGATATTCAAGATCTCCTACCATTGTAACTGACTCTATGTAACCCTAACCCTATCCGGTGTCTATATAAACCGGAGGGTTGTAGTCCGTAGGCAATCAACTCCATACACAACAATCATACCATAGGCTAGCTTCTAGGATTTAGCCTCCTTTATCTCGTGGTAGATCTACTCTTGTAGTACCCATATCATCAATATTAATCAAGCAGGAGTAGGGTATTACCTCCATCGAGAGGGCCCGAACCTGGGTAAAAAACATCGTGTCCCTTGTCTCCTGTTACCATCCGGCCTTGACGCATAGTTCGGGACCCCCTACCCAAGATCCGCCGGTTTTGACACGACAATAGCCATGATGGTCTCTTCTCGGCGGAGTCCGGAAAGTGAACACGGTTTTTGTGTTATGCTTGAACGTAGGAAGTTTCAGGATCACTTCTTGATCATTTATAGCTTCTCGATCGTGCTTTGCTTCTCTTCTCGCTCTCTTTCGCGTAAGTTAGCCACCATATATGCTTAGTGCTTTGCTGCAGCTCCACCTCATTACCCTTTCCTACCCATAAGCTTAAATAGTCTTGATCTCGCGGGTGTGAGATTGCTGAGTCCTCATGACTCACAGATACTTCCAAACAGTTGCACGTGTTGATGATACCAGTGTAAATGACGCAACCCAGCTCAGGCGGGAGCTCAATGAAGTCCTTGAACATTGTTGTTTTTTGTTTCCTGTTGATTAGTAGTGGGGCCCAGTTGGGATGATCGGGGATCTAGCATTTGGGGTTGTCTTCTTTTATTTTGGTTCTGTAGTAGGACCTTGTTTGTATTTTGGATGATGTATGATTTACTTATGTATTGTGTGAAGTGGCGATTGTAAGCCAACTCTTTATCCCTTTCTTATTCAGTACATGGGATGTGTGAAGATTACCCCTCTTGCGACAAGCCTACCATGCGGCTATGCCACTAAGTCGTGCCCCGACACGTGGGAGATATAGCCGCATTGTGGGTGTTACATATGTCCTATCCAAGGTCACTGTCTTAGAAGCAAAGAAGCTCAAGAGACAACATGGAGGGCCTAACAAAGGTGTCTAGTGCAATCCACTCGACCTACCAGTCACTCGAAGACTCCTCCTACTTTGGGTCACTCGACCACACGATCATTCGACCATACAAGAATCCATTCGACATGTTTAAAGACCAAGAGTCGTCGAGAACAGCAACGGGCAAGCGTCCACTATGTAATCCTTAAGGCCATTAAGGCATTTAAGGCTAGCGTTACCAGTAACGCCATCTCTTTATGTACCTTAAAATCCTTGTAACGTGGGTTGCCTGGGGTCCTGGCGCACTCTATATAAGCCACCCCCCTCCACTGAGACAAGGGTTCGCACCTTCTGTAAACACACACACATATGTAATCCAATCGACCGCCTCAGGGCACCGAGACGTAGGGTTGTACTTCCTCTGCGAAGGGCCTGGACTCGTAAAACTCGTGTGTACAACTTCACCATACCTAGGATCTTGCCTCCTCATACCTACCCCCATTCTACTATCAGTCTTAGATCCACGACAGTTGGCGCCCACCATGGGGCAGGTGTCTTAGCGACTTTCCGGTGGAGTTGCAATTTTTCCGATTCTCATCATCATGGCCTCCGTCGGTGGACTAGTTGAGGGCCGCGAGATCCATCTCGGCGTGCTCGTGTTCATCACCAACGACTCCGCCTGGCTCCAGGAAGCTCCGCTCGACGTCGATGCGCTCCCCGTCCGCGGGGCGACGCACTTTCGCGCGTGCATCCGTGGCGTCCTTCTTCGGCAACCGTCGACCCAGTATCGGTCGGTTCCTATGGTGTCCTCATCCCCCACCACTCGCCGACACAAGCATTCCGGTTGGTCGCGGCTCCAACGGTGGGTGAGGCACGCAATGGCCCGCCAGTCGGTCACCTCACATGTCGTGGCAATCGAGCCTGACGAAACTCTCTACAGCCTGTTCGACTTGTCGACTGGCTCCGTCAAGACTGCATCCGAATGCGATAGCAGTGATCCTGCAGCAGAAGTCTTGATGGTCGACGGACCACCCAGTCCTCCTGGCTTCCCCCGCAACGACGGTGGCGATGGCGGCGGTGATCTGTCGCGCATTCACGAGGAGTACCGCCCTAAGCCCCTTTATTCGCAGCGGAGGGAAGAGCTTCGCCGCCGCAACATGGATGCACTTCACACTCCTATCGTTGGAGAAACCCCCGATGCCCGAGCCTTGGAGGAAGCGCGCCTGGCCAACTTGGTTGAGCGCACGCGACTGGAGAACCTGCAGCATGCACTCGACGAGCGTGCTCGGCAGCGGATGCCTGAATCTAGTCGACGGCAGCTTTTTCCACCTCAAACTCAGGTATACCGCACTCCGATCCAAAATCTCGCAGCCGCAGCCCGAATAGCAGAGTCAATCCAGCCTTCCCAGTCGGAAGTAGGTAGGGGTTTGATGCAGATTCAGGCCTTGCTTCGAGCAGCTGGAGAACAAAATACAACAGTATCTCAGTCGCGGAATAGGATTCATAGCAGGTCTGTGATGGCGGACACAGTCCAATCGGCTCACAGCTTAAGATCGCATCTGCAGCATGAGGGACGTGGACACCGGTAGGATCAGTACAGAAACCGTGAGCAGTATGATCACCGACTCGACCACGATGATCGTAATCGAGTGCCCACGCCTCCTCCGAGGAGTGGGTCATACATGCCTCGGTGACAGGATAACAGGCGCCCCCACAGCGGAGAGCAAAGCATACCAGTCGACCCAAGGGAGCCAGGCTTTGATGCGAGATTTATTCTCGTTCAAGGTCTGGTTGACAGGAACAGAGCGCATAGAGAAGGTCGTGACAGAGATTATCCGACTGGTAGAAGAGTGCACGTTTCCGGTCCCGAGTGTTTCAGCAGAGCCATCAGGGCCGTAGTGATTCCTCCCAACTTCAGGTTGGTGACTGGAGTCAACAAGTTCACTGGTGAGTCTAAGCCTGACACTTGGCTTGAATATTACCGAGTGGCTGTGCAAATTGGTGGTGGCAATGATGAAGTGGCAATGAAGCACCTCCCTCTCATGTTGGAAGGCTCGGCCAGGGCGTGGCTGAACCAGTTAGCACCTGGTAGCATATACAGCTAGGAAGAACTCGCCAGAGTATTTGTTAGAACTTTTGAGGGTACTTGCAAGCGACCGGCAGGGTTGACAGAATTGCAATGTTGTGTACATAAACCAAATGAAACCTTGAGAGACTATATCCAGAGATGGATTACCTTACACCATACAGTGGAGAATGTGTTAGATCACCAAGCAATCTGTGCCTTCAAGGAAGGCGTTAAGTATCGGGAGTTGAATCTGAAATTTGGTCGGACAGGAGATATGACTCTGACTCAGATGATGGAGATTGCCACCAAATACACTAACGATGAAGAGGAAGACCGACTTTGGAGTGGCAAGCACAAAACAGTCGCCCAGGACACCGGTGGAGGTACTTCCAATCGGAAACAGAAGCGTAAGGCCGAGCTAGTTGCTCCTGGTGAGGCCTTAGTTGTGGCTCGAGGAAAGTTCAAGGGGAAGCCCAAAGGGCCCTGGAATCCCAAGAAAGTGAAAGATCAAGACGGAAATGATGTGTTGGATTTTCCATGTCACATTCACACTAAGAAAGATGAAGAGGGTAATTTGATTTATCCCAAGCACACCACTCGGCAGTGTCGACTCCTGATCCAGCAATTCTGAGAGAAGCAACCCAAGGAGAAGGAAAAGGAGTTGGGCAAGGATGAGGACAAGGAAGAGGATGATGACGGTTTTCCCAACATCCACTCCACTCTGATGATTTTTGCTGATGTTGAGAGCAAAAGTCGATTGAAAGTTATCAACAGAGAAGTGAACATGGTTGCTTCGGCAACACCAAGTTATTTGAAGTGGTCCCAGACTACCATCACATTTGACCAGTCTGACCATCCAGCACGTATAGCCACCCCTGGGAGGCAAGCGTTGGTGGTCGACCCAGTTGTTGAAGGCACTCAACTAACTAAAGTGCTGATGGATGGTGGCAGCGGCCTGAATATCTTTTATGCTGAAACCTTGAAGGGAATGGGGATTCCAATGTCCAAGCTCAGTGAAAGTAATATGAGTTTTCATGGCGTTATACCCGGCAAAAAGGCAAGCCTCTCACTCGGAGGCTTAGCTGCAGTCCAGTACTCGCCTAAGTTTGAAAAATCCTACCGAGTGGTGAGCAATCCTCTCACTTGGAGGCTTAGCTGCAGTCCAGTACTCGCCTAAGTTTGAAAAATCCTATCGAGTGGTGAGCAAGCCTCTCACTCGGAGGCTTATCTATAGTCCAGTACTCGCCTAAGTTTGAAAAATCCTACCAAGTGGTGAGCAAGCCTCTCACTCGGAGGCTTAGCTGCAGTCCAGTACTCGCCTAAGTTTAAAAAATCCTACCGAGTGGTGAGCAAGCCTCTCACTCGGGGGCTTAGCTGCAGTCCAGTACTCGCCTAACTTTAAAAAATCCTACCGAGTGGTGAGCAAACCTCACACTCGGGGGCTTAGCTGCAGTCCAGTACTCGCCTAAGTTTAAAAAATCCTACCGAGTGGTGAGCAAACCGCTCACTCGGGGACTTAGCTGCAGTCCAGTACTCGCCTAAGTTTAAAAAACCCTACCGAGTGATGAGCAAACCTCACACTTGGGAGCTTAGTTGCAGTCCAGTACTCGCCTAAGTTTAAAAAATCCTACCGAGTGATGAGCAAACCTCTCACTCGGGGGCTTAGCTGCAGTCCAGTACTCTCCTAAGTTTAAAAAATCCTACCGAGTGATGAGCAAACCTCACACTCAGGGGCTTAGCTGCAGTCCAGTACTCGCCTAAGTTTAAAAAATTCTACCAAGCGGTGAGCAAACCTCACACTCGGGGGCTTAGCTGCAGTCCAGTACTCGCCTTAAGTTTGAAAAACACCCCTATCTGCAAGGACGACAAGGTGCAGGTCGACTGCAACCCTCTCTTCGGAGCTGCGCCACAAGTACAACGTGCGCTCCATCCCTATCCGCAAGGACGACGAAGTGCAGGTCGACTGCAACCCTCTCTTCAGAGCTGCGCCACAAGTACAATGTGTGCTCCATTCCTATCCGCAAGGATGACGAGGTGCGGGTCGACTGCAACCCTCTCTTTGGAGTTGCGCCACAAGTAAAACATGCGCTCCATCCCTATCTGCTAGGACGATGAGGTGCAGGTCAACTGCAATCCTCTCCTCAGAGCTGCGCCACAAGTACAATGTGTGCTCCATCCCTATCCGCAAGGACGACGAGGTGCAGGTCGACTACAATCCTCTCCTCAGAGCTACGCTACAAGTACAACGTGCGCTCCATCCCTATCCGCAAGGACGATGAGGTGCGGGTCGACTGCAACCTTTTCTTCGGAGCTGCATCACAAATACAAAGATTATTCTGAGTGGAGAACAAGTTCCACTCGAAGGCAAACACAAGTATATTCGGAGATAAACCAAGTTCAGATAAATCCCAAAGTTCCGAACCACGGATCCAAAGTACTTGAGCATCAATCCCAAAGAAGTTTAACGATTACACAATCACTCGACATTCTGAGGCAAATAAAGGTGAAGCATAATGTTTTTGGTCACTCGTCAGGAGGAGGGCTGGCTGGATCGCAGAAACTGTCAAGGTCTATGCTGTCTGCAATGCGAGTGGCGGCATCAAGGAAAGTGTCCATGAAGGACTGCAAAGTGTGCCTTTTTGTGTTAGAAACCTTGAGCTCTACCAGCTTTTCCTCTTTGACGTCCTTGCAGTGCACTCGGACCAGGGACAGGGCGACATCAGCGCCGCAGCTAGCAGATGACTTCTTCCATTCTTGCACTCGCTCAGGTATTTGATTCAGTCGGGCCATCAGAGACTCGAGGTCTTGAGACAGTTCTGCTTGAGGCCAGAGTTCAACATCAACCCGAGTCATCGCCGCCTTCAGGTGGGAAAGATAAGCAACTGCGATGTCCATGTGAGATTCCAACCGCAGCACATTCATTGCGACATCATCTTTGACAGGGCAATTTATGGGGTCGAGACCCGTCTCGACCCGCCCTGTTTCTGCTTCAAAGTCCTGGCAAAGCTCTGCATGGTCGGATGAATGGTGAGTCGACAATATAATAAGACCTGTCAATCGACCATGACAAGTCAGCCGAACGTTAGTACCTTCAAGTTTTAAGACCAGTTGAGCAATAATCTAGCCCAGATAAGACTCCAACTCGCCCTTCTTGGCTTTGAGGCTCCCAATCTCGTCAGACAGCTTGTCCTTGTCTTTCTTCAGTCGCTTGACCGTGAGTACTGTACTGACAACTTGTCTAGTGGCTGCAATGTAAAGCAGTAAAGGCTCTTTGCTGATTGGGGCAGCGAGCACCCAGTAGGAAGAACATTTACCCAGAAGCAACAGGAACATCCATCTTGATCTTAGGCAAGGTCTTCCGGGCCTTCGAGGGATTGATCTTGGGTTGCTTGATGACTTTCTCAGCCAGCTCTGGAGTCGGAGACCGAACGTGCTTTTGAGATGGAACGCTCGAGGCCACGGTGTTACCGCGCCTTCCCACGGGATCATGGCATTGCTTGGATCGATGTTTCGAACAAGGCGGTGAGTCGACTACTTCCTCTTCGTCTGACTCGTCGCTCTCATCTTCATCGTTGTCGTTTGCTGACTCCCATTCACCGCTCTCCTCCGCGCTGTCCCCGCCCTCATGGTCCTGCTCCAGAACTTGTTCACCATTGGGCATTGAGTACATCTCTGTGTAAATCTGCAAGACAAGAAGTCGAGTGGAAATCAGTCAGATTAACAAATATTCGGAAAACGCATTCAAATGCAATCGGTCATATCAGCCAAATCTTGTCTGGCTGGTTGATGTTGCTGAAAGGGTCGACTCTCCTGGCACCCCTGGGATTGTCCTTGTTCCTGGTGATGCATGTCAGCCATTGAGCCACTGTTTCGGCCGGCACCTCCTCTGGATGAACCCGAGCGGTGTCGCCAGCGCCAGAGTACATCCACATGGAATGGTCACGGGCCTGGAGCGGTTGGATGCGCTGACTGATGTCACGACCGGTTTTCCGGGTAATAAATTTCCAGAAAAGACCGTCGTGCTCATCAGCCCCAGGATTACTGTTAGCTGATGAGGCTCCAACTTGATACAGAAATTCCAAGCAACATACAAAATATGCAGTACAAGACCATTCTGGCCTGTGAGTACAACAAATGGTTTCTAGTGGTTGATGGCGGAAGCGGTTTGTGGATCATCAGTGTCTATGGGACTCCAATTCCCACAGGAACAGCTGACCAGGTTAACTCCTATCTTCGCGAGGCTGTTATCTCCATTGCTTAGGTTCCGGGGCTATCATCGCGTCATTCCTCTCCGTGCAAGAAAATCTGGCCAAGACAATAGCCAGGGACAAGCCAGTGAGTACTTTGAATGTACTCACAAACATAATGAACACAGGTATAATATAACCATGATGTGCTGAAAATATTTATGCTCATGACGTCAGTCACAAAAGATAAATAAAACTCTGATGCATGCAAGCAAGTTATTTATAACAATGCAATTACATAGTAGTATTAAAATATATGAAACAAATAACAAGCAATGCCACAGTCGGGCGTCTTGGCGACACCACATAAAGGGCTTTTAAAAGAAATGCCACAGTCGGGCGTCTGAGCGACACCACATAAAGGGCTTTAAAAGAAATGCCACAGTCGGGCGTCTGAGCGACACCGCGTAAAGGGCTTTAAAATAAATGCCACAGTCGGGCGTCTGAGCGACACCACATAAAGGGCTTTAAAAGAAATGCCACAGTCGGGCGTCTGAGCGACACCACATAAAGGGCTTTAAAAGAAATGCCACAGTCGGGCGTCTGAGCGACACCACATAAAGGGCTTTAAAAGAACCAATCATAGTGAATATCCCGGAGGTAGAACCATCCCGGAGATACTCGATAATAACAATAATATCACGGGTTAGTCAACAATAATAATAATCATAATTATCACAAGTCACCAGTAGTATTCCAGTTCTGGTTTAACAGTTATCACCTCCGAAGACCGACACTAAGACCGACACTTGACCCGTCCCAGACTGTAATCTTTAACCATGGACACGGCTATTCGAATAGGTTTTAATCTCTGCAGAGGGTGTACTCTTTACCCACAAGTAACGGATTTCCTTTAGTCCATCGGGACTAATTCCGCTTACGGTCTTTTAAATGAAAACACACCTGACTTGCACACACCAGCTTAACTTACCAGTGTCTGGAATCACCCACGACACCCGTTAAGCAAAACTCTAAGTGGGGAGGCTACAACCTCGATTAGCATGGGATCACAAAATTTATACCGCGCGCAAAACTGGGGGAGCTACCCCCTCGGCTACAACCGAAACACCCATGCCCCCTGACCGGATGACTGGCTTTAATCCATGGCCGTGGTACCCTCATCCCGGCCCCTCTGTACGGTGTGTGCTCGAAAGGGGTTGACAAATTACTGAACCATACCCTACCTGTGGCAGGGACAAGTGGTAGCACGAAACCAGTGTGGGGGTTGCTGGAACAAGACTCGTTCTACGGTCGACTCAGGAGGTTTATAGTTTCCTGCAGGACATATATAACAACTATACTTCAACCAATCCAATCAACACTCATTATATCTTACTATGCCATACCGGACATACCTGTCCCGACGGAGACCGGCGACAAGCTCACACCTACCCAAGGCAGAGGCTTTCCCGGATTTCTTTCCGGCATGCATGCAAGACACATGAGGATGATTATCATCATAGGTATGTTTATTTCCAACAGCATGGAAATCACTATTATGCACTCATGCATATGATCATATCACATGAAATAACAAGTCCTTCGAAATGCGGTGGTGTTAAAAAATGTATCAACGATCACACCAAAATATTATGCCAGGATTTAGAATGCTTGCCTTCAATGTGTGGTAAGTCAGGGTGTACTTCAAAACTTTTGAAAGTTTCTCCTCTCTTCAAAAATCCTATTTTAGCAATATAAAGAATTAACACACAAAATAAAAACAGCACCAAAAGTTGTTTTAAAATTTTTTCAAATAAATCTTAAAATAAACTAGACAATATTTGAGAGAGGTAGGAAAAAGAATTAATTCATTTGGAGTTATATTTAAAAAGATAAAGCCAGTCAAAGATTTGGTCAAAATCTGTTTTTAAAATAAAAATAGAAAAGAAAACGTTTCAGACTGGAATACGTTTTCGGAGCGGAGGAAACGCACTTCGTGGTTTTACGCTTTCACTTAACACGCGTGGCGGCGGGATGGGTCGCTGACGGTGGGCCCGCCTGGCCCACTGGTCAGGTTTGACCAGTCGCCGCGCCCCTTCTCCCTCCTCTGCCCGAGCGAAGCGGGGCTCCAGCGATCGTCGCCGGCGAAGGGAGGCTCCTCGAGGGCGTCCGAGGCCAGGGATGGATCCACCTCTCCTAGGCGGTCCTCCCGGTGGTCGACTGGCCGGCGGGGACGGAGGGGTTCGTCAGCGGCGAGCTCCGCGGCGGATGGAGCTTCGGTGACGGAGTGGTTTTGGGGTGAATGTGGTTCCCGATCAAAATCAAGTGGGGGTTTGGGTTCCTGGAGGGGAGGAGGTGTTCTTGGCGAAGAGAATTGGGAGGGAGAGGCCCTGGTGGCGCTGGGAGAGCTGGGGCCATGGCGGCGGCCGCTGCTGCCGGAGGTGGGGAAGACGACCTCCTCAGGTCGATTGGCTGCAATGGGGAGACTAGGGGAGTGTACTGGGGCCGCCTGCGAACGGAACGTGCTCGGGGGCCTCCTTAAATAGGCGTTCGGGGTCGGTTCCGACGGTGGCCGCGGATAAGGTCGCCGGCGACCGTCTTTCTGTAGCCGCGGGGTGTCGTGGCGACGACGAGAGCTAGCGGACAAGGTTGAGGATGAGCTTGGGCTGTGCCAAGGACCAGGTGGCGAGCCGGGGTGGCTTGGGCGGTGCTGAACGGAGCAGGGGCTGTCGGGCGGCGGCGGCGGCTAGCTCTTGGCCTGCCGGGCGCGGCGGGGGCTGCTTGGCGCGTTGCTGCGAGGAGGGGAGCGCGTGGCGTGGTGCTGCAGAGCGGACCAAGGCCCTGGGGCCAGCGTGTCGGCTCGGGCGCGCAGCTGCAATACGCGTGCTCTGGGCGCGTCCAGAGCATGCACTGAAGGTGTTCGGCGTAATGTCGTGGCATGCTACAGGTCACCGGTGAGTCTGGCAAGCCATAGAACTAGGTTATAGGTAGAGGGAAACTCAAGGGACAAGTTGGTTTGGTCATGTGGTCAAGTTCACAATGTAGGCTTGAGATCATGCCAATTCAGCCCATGCACTCTAGGTGTTTGTCAAAATGCCAAAGGCACCTAGGCTATTCTTGGAGGGGCCAAATCTTCCAGGTCAGTGTCTCTTTGGACGCAAGAGGGAGTGGTGAAGTTAGTTTGCATAAAGGAGATACTTGCTAGTGCAAGTTTTGCAAAACTTCAATTCTGTACAGAAAGAAAAAGGCATTGCTGCAAGCACTTAGAATCATCCAATGGGTCCACTCTCCTGGACTTAGGGGTTTAGTAGGGTGGTCTACAAGTAGGAAAAGGAATCACAGCAAAAGGAGCAAGTTAAAGTATAGTTGTAGTACAAAACCTCAAGTTGGACCAGAATGGAAATGCGGATGATTCACTCAAATTTTTCAAATAACATAGCTGGGTTTTTGCATAAAGCTGAATAATATGCTTCTACTGACATCCCATAATTTTGGTGGAGGCTAGAAAGAATTATTTAAAAGGGTTGTAGTGCAAGGTTGCTCTCTGGACCAGAGAAGAAAATTGGGTGTAGAGCTCAAAATATTTCAAGAATAAGAGATATTTTTGTATAAAAGTGATTCAAAAACATCAGATGACATCTCCAAATTTTGGTTGGATTTTTAGATAAATATATCAAATGGTTGTAGTTCAAATATGGCCATATAACCCTGAAAAACTATTTTTCAAGAAAATAAAGATCAAGCAGATTAATTATGTAATTAGTTCTACTAATAAAAGAAAAGTTTTTCTCGAGAAGTTATACAAGTCCAATAACATATTTGAAAAGTTTTCTCTTTGGGAAAACTCCATAATAGCAAGGGAGAAAAGGTTCAAAAATCAAAAAGGGAGCCCAGAAAATCAAAGTTTTTAGTTTCCTGGCAAAATTTTAATTAATGAAACAAGGTCAAAATTTTGGGGTGTCACAACACTACCCCCCTTAAAATAAAATCTCGTCCTCGAGATTTGTTAGGAGTTGTTTTGAAAATACCTTTCCTGTGAGCTAGAACCAAAAGATTCATCCATAGCACAAACTTGCGTCGTCGAGGTTGGCAGCTACGCCCGGGATAAAAAAAATGCAATCGCACATCAACATACTCATGCATGGCTACTATTAAAAACAGGAGTGCACAAGCAGACAACATCTAATTATGGTGACACAGGGTCACAAGATTGCAAGGCGAGGTCATTCTAAGGCTCGGTATCCTTCGAGCGATTTTAGTCTACCTCGTTCATATCTAAGAGGGCTTGCTTCGCGGATGCCGAGGTTTCTCCACGGTTTACACCATCGGAAACAGCTGGAGAGGGTTGAGGGGCTGCAGGCTCGGGGCAGCGATGATGACCATCGTGGGGATTGTTGGCCACAATCCCGTTGGAGTGTGCTCCCCAAAGACGACGAAGTATTTCTGGGGTCATCAAGGTATTTTGGATGATGGTCGGGGCTGTGCTGTGTTGAGGCTAGCGTGCCCTTTTTAGAGAAAAAGGAAACGAAGTCTTCCCTCGCACGCTTGCGAATAAGACAGATTACTAGCGCGCGACTGACAGGCTAGATTGATAGGCTGGGCACCGACTGCCAAAAGTGTCGGGGTCTCTGTGTGGCTATCTTGCACGGGAAGCTTGGCTGGGGTTTTTGGTTAGGGTCTGATGGGTTGGTTTGCCTAAGTTTTTCGACCTGGCTAAGATAGGATTAGCCAATGGTCAGCCTGGCTCTGATACCAAGTCTGTCACGACCGGTTTTCCGGGTAATAAATTTCCAGAAAAGACCGTCGTGCTCATCAGCCCCAGGATTACTGTTAGCTGATGAGGCTCCAACTTGATACAGAAATTCCAAGCAACATACAAAATATGCAGTACAAGACCATTCTGGCCTGTGAGTACAACAAATGGTTTCTAGTGGTTGATGGCGGAAGCGGTTTGTGGATCATCAGTGTCTATGGGACTCCAATTCCCACAGGAACAGCTGACCAGGTTAACTCCTATCTTCGCGAGGCTGTTATCTCCATTGCTTAGGTTCCGGGGCTGTCATCGCGTCATTCCTCTCCGTGCAAGAAAATCTGGCCAAGACAATAGCCAGGGACAAGCCAGTGAGTACTTTGAATGTACTCGCAAACATAATGAACACAGGTATAATATAACCATGATGTGCTGAAAATATTTATGCTCATGACGTCAGTCACAAAAGATAAATAAAACTCTGATGCATGCAAGCAAGTTATTTATAACAATGCAATTACATAGTAGTATTAAAATATATGAAACAAATAACAAGCAATGCCACAGTCGGGCGTCTTGGCGACACCACATAAAGGGCTTTTAAAAGAAATGCCACAGTCGGGCGTCTGAGCGACACCACATAAAGGGCTTTAAAAGAAATGCCACAGTCGGGCGTCTGAGCGACACCGCGTAAAGGGCTTTAAAATAAATGCCACAGTCGGGCATCTGAGCGACACCACATAAAGGGCTTTAAAAGAAATGCCACAGTCGGGCGTCTGAGCGACACCACATAAAGGGCTTTAAAAGAAATGCCACAGTCGGGCATCTGAGCGACACCACATAAAGGGCTTTAAAAGAAACAATCATAGTGAATATCCCGGAGGTAGAACCATCCCGGAGATACTCGATAATAACAATAATATCACGGGTTAGTCAACAATAATAATAATCATAATTATCACAAGTCACCAGTAGTATTCCAGTTCTGGTTTAACAGTTATCACCTCCGAAGACCGACACTTGACCCGTCCCAGACTGTAATCTTTAACCATGGACACGGCTATTCGAATAGGTTTTAATCTCTGCAGAGGGTGTACTCTTTACCCACGAGTAACGGATTTCCTTTAGTCCATCGGGACTAATTCCGCTTACGGTCTTTTAAATGAAAACACACCTGACTTGCACACACCAGCTTAACTTACCAGTGTCTGGAATCACCCACGACACCCGTTAAGCAAAACTCTAAGTGGGGAGGCTACAACCTCGATTAGCATGGGATCACAAAATTTATACCGCGCGCAAAACTGGGGGAGCTACCCCCTCGGCTACAACCGAAACACCCATGCCCCCTGACCGGATGACTGGCTTTAATCCATGGCCGTGGTACCCTCATCCCGGCCCCTCTGTACGGTGTGTGCTCGAAAGGGGTTGACAAATTACTGAACCATACCCTACCTGTGGCAGGGACAAGTGGTAGCACGAAACCAGTGTGGGGGTTGCTGGAACAAGACTCGTTCTACGGTCGACTCAGGAGGTTTATAGTTTCCTGCATGACATATATAACAACTATACTTCAACCAATCCAATCAACACTCATTATATCTTACTATGCCATACCGGACATACCTGTCCCGACGGAGACCGGCGACAAGCTCACACCTACCCAAGGCAGAGGCTTTCCCGGATTTCTTTCCGGCATGCATGCAAGACACATGAGGATGATTATCATCATAGGTATGTTTATTTCCAACAGCATGGAAATCACTATTATGCACTCATGCATATGATCATATCACATGAAATAACAAGTCCTTCGAAATGCGGTGGTGTTAAAAAATGTATCAACGATCACACCAAAATATTATGCCGGGATTTAGAATGCTTGCCTTCAATGTGTGGTAAGTCAGGGTGTACTTCAAAACTTTTGAAAGTTTCTCCTCTCTTCAAAAATCCTATTTTAGCAATATAAAGAATTAACACACAAAATAAAAACAGCACCAAAAGTTGTTTTAAAATTTTTTCAAATAAATCTTAAAATAAACTAGACAATATTTGAGAGAGGTAGGAAAAAGAATTAATTCATTTGGAGTTATATTTAAAAAGATAAAGCCAGTCAAAGATTTGGTCAAAATCTGTTTTTAAAATAAAAATAGAAAAGAAAATGTTTCAGACTGGAATACGTTTTCGGAGCGGAGGAAACGCACTTCGTGGTTTTACGCTTTCACTTAACACGCGTGGCGGCGGGATGGGTCGCTGACGATGGGCCCGCCTGGCCCACTGGTCAGGTTTGACCAGTCGCCGCGCCCCTTCTCCCTCCTCTGCCCGAGCGAAGCGGGGCTCCGGCGATCGTCGCCGGTGAAGGGAGGCTCCTCGAGGGCATCCGAGGCCAGGGATGGATCCACCTCTCCTAGGCGGTCCTCCCGGTGGTCGACTGGCCGGCGGGGACAGAGGGGTTCGTCGGCGGCGAGCTCCGCGGCGGATGGAGCTTCGGTGACGGAGTGGTTTTGGGGTGAATGTGGTTCCCGATCAAAATCAAGTGGGGGTTTGGGTTCCTGGAGGGGAGGAGGTGTTCTTGGCGAAGAGAATTGGGAGGGAGAGGCCCTGGTGGCGCTGGGAGAGCTGGGGCCATGGCGGCGGCCGCTGCTGCCGGAGGTGGGGAAGACGACCTCCTCAGGTCGATTGGCTGCAATGGGGAGACTAGGGGAGTGTACTGGGGCCGCCTGTGAACGGAACGTGCTCGGGGGCCTCCTTAAATAGGCGTTCGGGGTCGGTTCTGACGGTGGCCGCGGATAAGGTCGCCAGCGACCGTCTTTCTGTAGCCGCGGGGTGTCGTGGCGACGACGAGAGCTAGCGGACAAGGTTGAGGATGAGCTTGGGCTGTGCCAAGGGCCAGGTGGCGAGCCGGGGTGGCTTGGGCGGTGCTGAACGGAGCAGGGGCTGTCGGGCGGCGGCGGCTAGCTCTTGGCCTGCCGGGCGCGGCGGGGGCTGCTTGGCGCGTTGCTGCGAGGAGGGGAGCGCGTGGCGTGGTGCTGCAGAGCGGGCCAAGGCCGTGGGGCCAGCGTGTCGGCTCGGGCGCGCGGCTGCAATACGCGTGCTCTGGGCGCATCCAGAGCATGCACTGAAGGTGTTCGGCGTAATGTCGTGGCATGCTACAGGTCACCGGTGAGTCTGGCAAGCCACAGAACTAGTTTATAGGTAGAGGGAAACTCAAGGGACAAGTTGGTTTGGTCATGTGGTCAAGTTCACAATGTAGGCTTGAGATCATGCCAATTCAGCCCATGCACTCTAGGTGTTTGTCAAAATGCCAAAGGCACCTTGGCTATTCTTGGAGGGGCCAAATCTTCCAGGTCAGTGTCTCTTTGGACGCAAGAGGGAGTGGTGAAGTTAGTTTGCATAAAGGAGATACTTGCTAGTGCAAGTTTTGCAAAACTTCAATTCTGTACAGAAAGAAAAAGGCATTGCTGCAAGCACTTAGAATCATCCAATGGGTCCACTCTCCTGGACTTAGGGGTTTAGTAGGGTGGTCTACAAGTAGGAAAAGGAATCACAGCAAAAGGAGCAAGTTAAAGTATAGTTGTAGTACAAAACTTCAAGTTGGACCAGAATGGAAATGAGGATGATTCACTCAAATTTTTTCAAATAACATAGCTGGGTTTTTGCATAAAGCTGAATAATATGCTTCTACTGACATCCCATAATTTTGGTGGAGGCTAGAAAGAATTATTTAAAAGGGTTGTAGTGCAAGGTTGCTCTCTGGACCAGAGAAGAAAATTGGGTGTAGAGCTCAAAATATTTCAAGAATAAGAGATATTTTTGTATAAAAGTGATTCAAAAACATCACATGACATCTCCAAATTTTGGTTGGATTTTTAGATAAATATATCAAATGGTTGTAGTTCAAATATGGCCATATAACCCTGAAAAACTATTTTTCAAGAAAATAAAGATCAAGCAGATTAATTATGTAATTAGTTCTACTAATAAAAGAAAAGTTTTTCTTGAGAGGTTAAACAAGTCCAATAACATATTTGAAAAGTTTTCTCTTTGGGAAAACTCCATAATAGCAAGGGAGAAAAGGTTCAAAAATCAAAAAGGGAGCCCAGAAAATCAAAGTTTTTAGTTTCCTGGCAAAATTTTAATTAATGAAACAAGGTCAAAATTTTGGGGTGTCACAACTGAGGAACACCTCCAACAAATCCATGCCGGTGACGCCTTGGTTGATCACCTGGACCACCCTCTCGACCAGCATGCCTGTCTCCGCCTTCTCCGCGGCAGTCACTTTCAATGAGGAAGGGGTCTGAACACGGTCGAAAGAAAAAGGAGGGAGTCCAGTCGACTGGCCTGGAGTCGCGATATCCTTGCAGTAGAACCAGGTCGACTGCGAGCCTCTGACCGACTCAAGAAGGGTCATCGGAGGAAAGGAACTCCTTTTCCTCTTCTGGATACCCAAACCCCCACACATCTGGATAATGTGGGTTTTCTCGTCCTTTGAGTTTGCTTTCTTCACTGTCTGGGACCGGATGGTGAAAATGTGCTTGAAAAGACCCCAGTGCGGTCGACACCCCAAGAAATTCACGCACATGGACATGAACGCAGCAAGATACGTGATGGTGTTGGGAGTGAAATGATGGAGTTGGGACCCAAAGAAATTCGAGAAACCCCGGAAAAAGGATGCGGAGGAAGCGAGAAACCGCGGTCGACATGAGTAGCAAGCAAAACACACTCACCCGGCCGCGGCTGTGGCTTCGTCTCCCCCTTCGGCAACCGGGTAGCCTTGTGGACGATCAGCCCTGACTCGGCCAGCTCATCCAAATCCTCTTATCGAATCTAAGATCAGATCCAATCACCCTGGATCCAACCTAGCGGCAGCCCCGAGCGCGAGGAAGATCCCCGATTCGTCTTCTTGCCCTTCGCCGCTCCCGTCACCTTCTTCGCGCGTTCCAGCGCCGGCGTCTTTTCCTTTCCCATGGCAGCGGAGCGGCTGCGGCGAGAGTGGAGAAGCCAGATGCGATGGTGGAGCAAGAGGAAGAAGAAGGAGAATGGACGCGCACAGTGCAAGCGCCTCGGCCTCGCCGCTTTTAAAGGACCACTTCCGAGTGGCTGACGCGCGGGCCCGGGTGATCTTGTCAAATCCCTCAACAGTCGCACGCGAGATACGTGGCAAAAAAGGTGGCGCGGAAATCGAAACGTTCCTGTTTATCCACTACGCTTACCACGGCGCGCTTGTCACAGCCCTAGCATTGGTTGCAGATAGTTGCATCAGTGAGTTTCATGCATCCTGTTATTTTCAAGAAACTTGAAATGAGGAAATTGAAAGCCTCAGAAATCATTTTAAAAGAAGGGCAAGAACCCTTTAAATTGCATTCATTGTTTCCAAAATGACTTCATAAATGTTTGATAATTTTGGCAAGGCTTTGAGACCAAACCAAAAATAGTGAACATTTTTGAAGGAATTATTTTGGGACTTTGAAATTAAATCAATAAGTATTTGAGTTTTGGATTATATTCATTTTTACAGAATATAATTCAAAAGGCCCTGGAATTATTTATGTGCCTCTAGAAAAGTCCATAATGGCAACATAAAAATATTCAGAAGGTTTTGCCCTGTTTTGAATTCATTTTGAATTTTGAATCAGTGGCAAAATGTATAAATAAAAACAAAACAAAACAGAGATAAAATTAGAAAGGGCAGAACTCACCTGGCCTTACCTGAGAGGCCCGGCCATAGCCAGCCCACCAGAGCCCACCACCGCCGTCGTCCTCCTGGCGCCAGTCGGCCAGGCGTGTGGCCGACGCGCGCGCACGGGCAGAGCGCCACGCCACCAGCTCGCCTGCCTGCCTCCCCTGCCAGCGCGACGCTGCGTTGCCTCTCCTCGGCGCCGCCCCGACCTCCCTGGCCTGTCCACTTCTCCTCTCCTCTCCTCTGCTCTCTCCCTCGCGGCCGCCCGAACGAGCCGGAGTGCGCCGACGAGCACCACCGCAGCCACCGTGCTTCCCTCATCTCCCCGTACTGTCCACGGGCTCCGCCTCCATCTCCCGTGCCTTTCTGTCAACTCACACAACGCCGGACGGCCTGCATCACACTCTGCACCGCCATCTTCGCCGCCTCTGCCCCGAGATCGCCGGTGACCTTCCGACGTCACCAGCCCCTCCCCAAGCTCGTCGAGGCCCCCGTTGCAACCGCTGTGAGCCCTCGGTCATTTCCCCCCTAACTATGCCTCCGTTTGATTGCCGTAGCTGCCGCCCCCTTGCTAATAGCAGCCACCGCCGCACCGGCTCGTCGCCGGCGAAGCCCCGGTGACCATTTGGTCACGGGCGTGCACCCGTTGTGCTTGTCGCGACCCGTAGAGCACCCCCAGCGCCTCAGCTCGCTCGTTTGTGAGCAGCAGTGCCGAACCAGACTGCACCCGAGCTCCGGCCACCGCTCACGAGCTCGCCGTTGTCGGTTTCGGCAACCACAGGCCCGACCACCACCACCGTTCGACGCGCGCCAGCGAGGGCTCTCCAACAAGCCCAAGAACACCTCAAACCGAGCCCTATGGGCGATTCCCGAGCACCTCCGCCGCGTATGTCCATGGCCGGTGGCCTAACTCCGGCGAAAACGCCATTAGGCACTAATCTAATGACCCCCTGGGTCCATGACAGGTGGGGCCAGCCCCTGTTAAGTTTTGGATTAGTTTAATCTAAACCTAATTAGCACAGTGACATGGAATGTGGGACCCACAACTCAGGTTTGACCCCGATCAGCTGTGTTGACCTGATGACGTCATCTTGACGTCATGCTGACGCTATAACTATTTTCTGAAATTTGAATAAATCAGAAAAGGTTTAGAGAATTCTAAAAAATAGTTAAAACTTCTAAAAATCATAGAAATTCAACCGTAACTCCAAATAAGATCAATTATATATGAAAAATTATCAGAAAAATTCAAGGAATCCATCTGTACCATTTTCATGCATGTTTGAACAATGTTTGTCCTCTGTTTTGGACAAAACAAATAAAGGGCATTTAAATAATCATATATGGAGTTGGAATTTGAATCTTGTATTCAAACCAACTTCATTTAAATGACAACTAGATGCATTAGCTCAAATCACAGCATATTGCCATGTCATGATCATGCATCATATTGTCGCATATGCATTGATTGTGTTCTTATCTATTGCCGGTGTTTGTCCCCCTTCAGTAGACGACATTCTGACGATGTGATCGATGACACCGATGAAGAACTATACTATCTTCAGAAGTGCCAGGCAAGCAAAACCCCCTTGTTCATTCCGATACAATCTCACTCTCTCGCTCCTGCTCTCTTTTACTGCATTAGGACAACAGCGATTCAACTGTTACATGCTGCGGTAGTTGAACCCTTTCCTCTGCATGACATGTCATTGCCACAGTAATTAGATGAAACCCACTAGCATGAGTAGGAGTTGTTTGAGCCCTGATGTGCCTACTCATTCATGCTTGTTGTCATGCCTGCTACTGCTTAGAGTTGAGTCAGGTCCGATTCATCGAGGATGAATTGGAATGTGGTGAACATGTCCTCCTGTTGAGAGCTAAGTGTGTGAACACAATTTGGTAAAGGTAGTGGTGAGAGGCCATGTAGAAGTACATGGTGGTTGTCTCATTGCAGCCGTCCTCAGGAACTGAGTTCTGTGTTTGTGATCCATGAACAGTTACTACCATGCATTGGAATGCTTAAGTGCCCCTCTCGACTTATTAATCAACTCGATCTCTGTCCAGGAGCTGCAACTAGTTTCTAGTATTTGTAGGTAGTGTTAGTAGTCTACCAAGTGGCACCCAGTACAGGTGGGCTTGGGACAGACTAGGCACAGTGGCACGGTGTACCAAGTGGCACCCGGATGGTGGGCTTGGGAACCCTGCACACATCGTTTGGGGCCGTGAGCGACACCCCAGCCGGATCTCCTTGCGGATGGAACCCGAATAGGCGATAAACCTGGACTAGAGAATTGTTAGTTAGTCAAGTCATGGCCGACTCCCTCGCCAGGCTTCCACTTGAAGGTTGCCGAGATACACAACGTGTACATGGTGGTAAGTGGCGAGAGCGTGTGTGAAGAAGTACACCCCTGCAGGGTTATCATTATCTATTCGAATAGCCGGATTCCTCGAATATGGAAACTTGGACCCCTTGCATAGTTCATAGACAAGTGAAAGTGGATACTCTAAAATGCGCAAGATAAGTGTGAGTGCTATGGATGGTGTTCTCGTAGGGAGACAGGAGCGGGTCCATAGTGGTGTATTGGTATGGTGAATATGTGGACTCGTGTGCGCCACCTCAAAAGAGTTACTTGCAGTCGTAGTTCAGGTTAGACACTAAATCAAAGCTGGCTTGCTGCAGTTAAACTCCACCACCCCCTTTGTTGATACCGATGCATATGTAGTCAATTCTGATGTAAGTCTTGCTGGGTACATTTGTACTCACATTTGCTTATTTTATGTTTTGCAGAGACGTCAGTCTCGCTAGTAGTTCCGTGTGGACTTCGACGTTTAGCTTGATACCTCAGCTACGATCTTGTGCCCTCGGCAGGATCTGGTAGATAGTCAGGCTTCTCAGCCTTTTTCATTTATAGATGTCTGTACTCAGACATGTTAAGCTTCCGCATGTGCTCTGATTGTATGCTATGATTGTTGGGTCATGAGACCCATGTTTGTAATATCTCGCTCCTCGGAGCCTAAT
Organism: Triticum aestivum; assembly: GCF_018294505.1. Classification (NCBI taxonomy): domain Eukaryota; kingdom Viridiplantae; phylum Streptophyta; class Magnoliopsida; order Poales; family Poaceae; genus Triticum; species Triticum aestivum. The sequence goes on along the minus strand of NC_057800.1, from coordinate 105,066,763 downwards.
GAATAAATACTCTGAGTCGTAGAGTCTTGTTGTGATGCCATGTTGTATTGCACATATTGAGCATATTGTGTGTATGATTGAAATGCTTGGTATGTGTGGGATGCGACAACCTAGTTGTTTATCCTTGGTAGCCTCTCTTATGGGGAAATGTACTCTTGTGCTTCCATGAGCCATAGTAGTCTGCTACAGCCCGGTTCACCGGAGTCCTGCTAGCCCAGCACTACTGCTCCGGAACACTTGACTGGCCGGCATGTGATTCACTTCGTTCATGTGTCTGTCCCTTTGGGGAAATGTCACGCGGTGACATCCGGAGTCCTGCCTAGCCTGCTACATCCCGGTTCACCGGAGTCCTGTTAGCCCAGTGCTACAGCCCGGATTCACACGCTGCTGACCGACATGCTCGATGTTGATTCATGTATGCCTATCCCCGTAAGTTAGTGCCACTTTGGGTTCACGACTAATCATGTCGGCCCGGCTTCTCTGTCATATGGATGCTAGCGACACTATCATATACGTGAGCCAAAAGGCGCAAACGGTCCCGGGCCATGGTAAGGCGACACCCGTGGGAATACCGTGCATGAGGCCGCAAAGTGATATGAGGTGTTACCGACTAGATCGATGTGACTTGGAATCGGGGTCCTGACAGCGCTCCGTCCGGTGCGCTTCCCCCGAAATTTTGAATCCCGCGAAATCCAGGATCCGCCGCAAGCAGACACGCCAAAGATTTCCCGTCAAAGACAACACTCGACAGGCGACGTTATAAAACCAATCAGCAATTTCTGAATCGATCAAGGCGACTGAAACGAAGCCGAAATTCCAACACTGACCCCTGTTCAGAAGTGAATATTTGGGAAACGCAAGAGTCAAGACAAGATCAACTTCAACCTTCTTTTCACTCGGACCTCAATCCATTCGGGGGCTAATGATGAGGACATAGACCTGGGGTAGGGTAATAGGCCTGACCTATATGTCCTATCCAAGGTCAATGTCGTAGAAGCAAAGAAGGTCAAGAGACAACATGGAGGGCCCAAGAAAGGTGTCTAGTGCAATCCACTCGACCTACCAGTCACTCGGAGACTCCTCCTACTTTGGGTCACTCGACCACACGATCATTCGACCATACAAGAATCCATTGAAACTGTTTAAAGACCAAGAGTCATCGAGAACAGTAACGGGCAAGCGTCCACTCTGTAATCTTTAAGGCCATTAAGGCATTTAAGGCTAGCGTTACCAGTAATGCTATCTCTTTATGTACCTTAAACTCCTTGTAACGTGGGCTGGCTGGGGTCCTGGCACACTCTATATAAGCCACCCCCTTCCACTGAGACAAGGGTTCACACCTTCTGTAAACACACATACACATACGTAATCCAATTGACCGCCTCAGGGCACCGAGACGTAGGGCTATTACTTCCTCCGCGAAGGGTCTGAACTCGTAAAACTCGTGTGTACAACTTCTCCATAGCTAGTATCTTGCTCCTCATACCTACCCCCCATTCTACTGTCAGTGTTAGATCCACGACATGTGGCGACGGCGGTGGACGTGTCCGACGGCGGACGGACATATCCGGTGGCGCGGGGAGGAGTGGATCTAGGGTTTCGTCCGCGAAAATTCGGAGGGGATCACATATTTATAGGTAGAGGGAGTTTGGAGTGTCCAAATGAGGTGTAGTTTTCGCCCACACGATCATGATCCAACAACGAAGGACATTGTGATGGTTTAGATGGGTTATTGGGACGTTTTTGAGGGGTGTTGGGCTGCAACACAAAAGAGGCTTTTGCGGTTACCCAGTTAACCGTTGGAGCATCAAACAGACTCCAAATGGAACGAAATTTGACAGACGGTCTACCGGTGGTGTACCAAGGCCACTTGACAATCTCATCCCATTCCGAGAACATTTAAGACCCGCTCACGAAAAGAGACAAGAGGGGTGCGCCGGTACATGTAGGAGTGTCGGATTGCGAAATGGACAACGGGGAAAATGCTCGAATGCATGAGATGAACCCGATGCAAATGCGATGCATATGATGACATGATATGAAATGCATGACATGAACAAAAGAAAAACAAAGACAAAACCCAACCACGAAGGGAATCTCATATCGCATCTCCGGAAATGGCAAGAGTCGGAGTTACGAATGTGGAAAGTTGTATTCAGGGTGTTACACAAACGTTTTGCACCTTTTGACGGGTTTTTACACCACCGTTTGTGATTATTGCATCGCACACAATTTCGTCAAAGGATCTCTGATCGTAGTGTCACGTTAGCAGCATCCTGCAGTAGTGCCACCTCAATACCTTGTTCAGAAATTTTATGCCCCAAGACAATACCTTCATTAACCATAAAGCGGCACTTCTCACTACAAAAAAATACACTTCCGTGATGATACGTGGTTGTCACATTAGGTCACGTTTTCTGTCATGATGTACATCCATGATGATTTTATGACAGAATCAAGATAGTCATACCTGTGCTTTCGTAAAAGTGTTCCATGACATTACCAAAATTATCATCATGGAAGTGTCCACTTCTATGACGATAAATCGCGCGTCATACAAGTGCTTTCGTCAAGGGTGACCGACACGTGGCATCCACCGTAACGGGTCACCGTTAAGCTATCGGGTTCCGGTTTGGATCCGATAACCCATTAACAGCCCAGACCAATGGCGATTTTCCACGTGTGAAATTCTCATTCACCGACGAACCACGTGTCGGCTCAGCGTTGGGACAGATGTCAACCGTCCATTTTACAAGAATCGCCAATGAAACGTTGACACGTGGGACGGCCCAATAGAGGCCCATATAGGTCTAAAAGCCGACCTAGGAACAAGCCCACAAGATTTCGCCAGATCTAATGGGCCGACCCGTTAACAGCCAAACATTTTCTGGACCAAATTATAGCCCACATCAGATACGGGCCGTTAAATGACTGCAATATTCTGGGCCAGTTTACGGCCCATGTCAGATCCACCCGTTAACAACCTGCAATAGTTTGGGCCAAATTACGGTCCACACCTGATCCGGCGTGTTAACTGACTTTTATTTCTTGGTCCAAATTAGGGCCCATAACAGATATGGCCCGTTTAACAGCTATTGTGCCATTGGGCCCATTGGCGGCCTGAGTTGCTCTTCGGCCTCTTAATGGCCCATTTAACAGTTCAGCCCGATACTACTTTCGTCCTGTCAACGGCCCTGTCTATATATGGGCCTCTTTCAACCCGATTTCACTTCCGGCCATTTAAAGGCCCGAGTTGCACCTGGGCCTAATTATGGTTTGTAGTTACTGTCGGCCTCTTAACGGCTCATAGTCTTCGTGGATACATTCTAGACCAAACTGCCTATCGGCCCGTTAAAGGCCCTTGAGAGTGTTGGGCCTAATTTAGGCCTGTTATACAATATGTTTGCTTCCCGCCCGTCATGTAATTGGGTCAGCCAAGGCCCAAAAACATTTCAATCTGTTAAAAGCCTATTTAATTTTAGGGCCCAATTAAGCCAAGCGGTTTACTCAGCCTTTTAAAGGCCCGAAACTAATAGTGGGCTAGATTAAGACTAGACCAAACTAATGGCCCAAGATGATTGTAGGCCTATGGTTCGGCTCGTACTAGCGACTGGCGACCGGCCAGGTTTAGTACAGAAATTATAATTTTATAAACCTAACATATTATCTCATTGCACACTGATCGAAGATTACGACCTTTTCTCAGAGCGATGACAGCAGAAATAGCAAATAAATTACAACATCGTGACGAAGAATAAACCTAGACTATACAACAAAGAAATTACAACATATTACATCCCATGGGCATCAAAGTTTGCCGATAGTGATAATAAATGGCAACCAGACTGCAGATTACATACAATGGGCAGGTCGCCACCAGTGGAAGTTAATAGGTGGACAAAATAATAGAGAGAACTAACAGCACTTCAACACAGTTCAAGAAAGGTTAGCCCGGCCCAGGAGCTGCAGCGCAAGCAGCTTAGCAACCTGGTGAGACTATGCTTCTTTGGCGCTCATATCCACCAAATTAAGCTGCATAGCATCAATAAACATCATGTACTTATGGTTAATCTTGCATAGAGATTGGAGTTCCAGTCGGATTTGAGCGGAAGCATGTATTTCTACTTGAATTTCAGACTGAAGAAGTCAAACAAATTCAGGCGGCGACTTCATCGATCTTGTGTCACTAAGTAAGTTTGACACTACATCAACATGTGACTTCATGGATGTATCCCTACCCTCAAGATGTGTTGCCTTCTCCTCTGGAATATGTGTTAGAGGGACAAACAATGGGTTCATCTCACTATCATTGTGGCAGTTCTTCCTAGCAGCAGTGTTGTCACCCTGAAAGAGAAACAAGAAGGTAATAACTAGTTTTGCACATCAGCATTGTCAATTCATCTCATTTCTTTGTCAGAAATAAATAGACACTGTTTAAAATAGCATTAACATAATAGGCATTGTTCATAGTTAAGACGGCAGGAAATGGCATTGTGCAGGAGCTGCCAGCTTCACAGATTACAGATCAAGAACACAAGCATAGATGTAGTTCTAAACAACATATAAGCATGAATGGTAAGTGTACTGTCAATTTATACCATTTTAGATTGGTAAATAAAGAGACACAATTTAAATAACATTAATATAGTATGGCATTGTTCATAGTTGAGACATGGCAGGATATGACATTGTGTTGTTGTTGGTAGTCTCACCACATCATTGGATTACAGATCAAGAACACAAGCATACACACAGTGCTAAACAAGATAACTTGCTATGTTTAGTTTAATTTACATGGTACGAATAAGGAACTAGGTTGTACAACTAAAGACTGGAATTGAGAAAGACAAACTTATGTTTATGTACTTCTACTTTATAAACTTTGAACAAGCAATTTGATGCAGATGACAAAAATAAACAGCATTTGCACTCATAGCTACCCAAATATACACAACAAAGTTTGAAGGCTCGAGGAGGACAAACTTACTTAGTAGTGAAGACGGGCTCTATAAAGGCCTTGTCCATATTGATGGGGGGCAATTCAAGAAGTTTACCGCACACTATTTTTCAAGAGTATTGTCTTTATTCTGTCGGCGTTCTGGGAGCGGGGGTCCCCAGACTTGCCTGCCTGCAGCCTGCGGCGTGGCTCAAAGGGGGGCCCAGCACGGCCCATCGTCACCAACACAAACCTAAGACCCTTGCGAGGGGCCAAGCCTCGCGGGGCAGACGACGCGGAGCTTCCTCAGGCACGGCCTCGTCAGGCTGGCTCACGAGGAGGCGGAGAGATCAAGGCGGGGTACCTCACGAGGTGCCCATGACGCAAGCCATGACAACTCAGGGCGCCAGGCGGGTGCCAGCCCGCGCAGCATCCTCCTTTCCTCTTTGGTGCAAAGGGGGCAAGCGCAGCCGTGGAGTACCGAGGCATCAGGCAAAGGTTGCCATTTCGGTGCAACGAGACCAAGACCAGGAGGACTATGAGATGGAGGTCACCGTGGAGCCCAAGACGGCGTCATCGATAGAGCTTTGCGCAGGCGAAGACTACTTTTGTCAGGATAGCTGATACTTGTTGTCCCCCTTCAAATTAGCCCGCCATTATTGGCTCCCTTCCCGCTCAATATTTGGGGAGAGGACCAGGGCCTCTATAAATAGGACCAGCCACCCACACAGCAAGGGGGTCGGTCAGAGGAGAGCAGAGAGAGAGAGAGAGAGGGAAAGGTGACTAAACTCCTCCGAGCAGTTCATCGCCCCAGCCAAGAACAGACCCTCGGGAGGCTGTTCTTCCTTGTATTGTTCATCATCATCAGCCCAAGAGGCAATCCACACACGACACACTGGAGTAGGGTATTACACCACAACAGTGGCCCGAACCAGTATAAACCTTGTGTCTCTTGTGTTGTTCTTTCCTTAGTTTAGATCCTAGCATGGCGGAGGGGTGCAGGTAGGTAGGAGGCGAAATCTCCGCGCACACCCCAGTGGTCGAACCTCAAGGGTCTGCCGGAACCCTAAATCTGACATTTGGCGCGCCAGGTAGGGGTGCGCAAGAATTCGTCTTCCGTCACCCCGTTCTCCTCCGACCATCGCGCTCATGTCTGACGCTCATCGGGCCAGCGCGGAGCGCCGGGCCGCCCTCGCTTCCCGCGTCGCCCAGACGGCCCCTGTCGGCGGGCGTCCTCGCCATTCCCCGTCACCTGCCATCAACGCCGCCACCGACCCGGCGGGGGACGAGCAGCCAGCATTGCCTCAGCATCCATCCGTGCGCCAAGACGGCCGCACCGCAACTTCCTCACTTGCCCCAGCAGGTTCTTCATCTCGCGCACTCTGTGCGCCCATGGGGCCCCGCAACCTCTCCCCCGCCTATTGCGCTGCACCGACACCCCCAGTCGTCGCGGCCCTCTTGGGCGGCTCGCAGGCGCCGCCTACAAGTTACCACGTCAAGCCGTTCATCCACCGGGTCAGCGCCGCTTCCACGCGGCAGTGGGCTCCCTTGGATCGGGCGGCGCCCGAGATCGGCCTGAGCTTCAGCTCGGAGGACCACCCCTCCAACTCGGCCTGCTCCAGCGCGCTCCCCATGCTGTGCACCCCCACCATCTGCCAGGTGGCCGTCACCAGAACTCTCATCGATGGCGGGGCAGGCATCAGCATGCTCTCAGTCGAGGCCTTCAACCTCCTCTGCATACCCCTGGAACAGCTGCAGCCTAGCCGGCCCTTCTCAGGCGTTGGGGGCAGGTCGTCCGGCTCCTTGGGACAGATCTGGCTCCCAGTGACCTTTGGCACCTACGACAACTTCCGCACGGAGCTGGTCGACTTCGACATCGCCCCCATCGGCCTCCCCTACAACGCCATCCTCGGCTACCCAGCGCTGGCCCAGTTCATGGCCGCGACGCACCCGGCATACAACCTCATGAAGATGCCCGGGAGCAGCGGTGTCCTAACCGTGCACGGGGACACTGGGGACGCTCTGCGGGTGCTCAAGCTCGTCTTCAAGACAGCGGCGTCGACACAGCCCGCCGCCTTGGAGGCCCCCGAGCCCAAGGGGGCTGCGCCCGCCAAGAAGAAACAGTTGTTCACCCAAGACAAGGCAGAAACCAAGCAGATACCCGTCGACGAGGACGGATCCACCAACGCCACTTTCACCATAGGCGCCCACCTCAAATCCGAGCAGGAGGAGGCCCTGGTCGGGTTCCTGCGCGCAAACAAAAGGTATTCGCTTGGGAGCCAGAACAGTTGGCAGGGATCCCCAGGAGTGTAATCGAGCATCACCTCAACGTGTGCCCCAACGTGCGCCCTGTGAAGCAGAAGGCCAGGCGGCAGTCCACAGAAAAGCAGGCCTTCATCGTCCAAGAGACCCGCAAATTAGAGGCCGCTGGGGTCATTCGCGAGGTCCGATACCCAGATTGGTTGGCCAACCCTGTCGTTGTGCCAAAGAAGGGAGGGAAGGAACGCATGTGTGTCAACTACACCAACCTCAACAAAGCGTGCCCACAAGATCCGTTCCCGCTCCCCCGCATCGACCAGATCGTCGATTCCACTGCGGAATGCGACCTGCTATGCTTCCTGGATGCCTTCTCTGGGTATCACCAGATCAAGATGGCGGTTGAAGACGTCGAGAAGACAGCCTTCCTAACCCCGTGTGGGGTGTACTGCTACACCTGCATGCCATTCGGACTACATAACGCAGGTGCAACCTTTCAGCGGCTGATGCATATCACCTTGGGCCCACAGCTCGGGAGGAATGTTGAAGCTTACGTCGATGACATCATGGTAAAATCTCGGGAGGCCAGGACCTTGATACAAGACCTAGAGGAAACCTTCACGAGCCTCAACGCAGTGAACCTGCAGCTCAATCCAGAGAAATGTGTGTTCGGAGTCCCCTCGGGCAAGCTCTTGGGTTTCCTCGTGTCTCACCGAGGCATTGAGGCTAACCCGGAGAAGGTCAAGGCAGTGGAAGACATGAGCCCGCCAAAGACCCTCAGAGAAATGCAGAAGCTCACAGGGCGCGTGACCGCGCTAGGGCGCTTCATCTCCAAGTTGGGGGAGCGAGCGCTACCCTTCTTCCAGCTAATGAAGAAAAAGGGGCCCTTCGAGTGGACTGAAGAGGCCGACAAGGCATTCCAGGATCTCAAGAAATACCTGACCAGCCCACCGGTCATGGTGGCTCCGCGCCCTCAAGAGACCCTGGTGCTTTACCTCGCCGCCACTCCCTACTCCGCCAGCGCAGCCCTAGTGGTAGTCAGAGAGGAGCATCGAATCAAAACAGTGGCAGCAGCTCGAGGCAAGGCGGAACTGGTACGAGGAAGGCCCATAGAAGCCGCCACGACGGCGGATGAGGACCAGCCGCCGCAGAGGGGCGCACCAGAGGCAGAAGAGGCCCCTCTCCCAGATGGCCAGTCTCAGGAGGCCTCATTGTCTCGAGAGGCGCCATGGTCTCCAAAGGGAGCCGCCAGCACTGACGCACTCCACCTCGTTGAGCACCTAGTGTACTTCGTCAGCACAGTGTTGCGGGATGCAAGGGCGCGGTACCCTATGCCCCATAAACTCATCCTCGCGCTACTGGTGGCCTCACGCAAGCTGCGGCACTATTTTCAGGGTCACCCCATCAAGGTCGTCTCGTCATACCCCCTGGAGAGGGTGCTCAGGAGCCCCAATTCAGCTGGGAGAGTCGCTGAGTGGAACATAGAGCTGCAAGCGTTTCAGCTCGAATTCAGCACGACCAGAGTCATCAAGGGAGCAGCGTTGGCGGATTTTGTGGCAGAATGGACGGAGGCGCCAGGCCTCAAGGCCAACGAGGATCGGTCCCTGTTCCCGGGAAGCGAGGCGCCAGAAGGCTGGGTCATGTACTTCGATGGGGCGTTCTCCAGACATGGCGCAGGGGCTGGGGCGGTGCTTATATCTCCCACCCAGGACAAACTCTATTACGCCGTGCAGCTTTATTTCCAGCAAGGCGAAAAGGTCTCCAACAACATAGCGGAGTATGAAGGTTTAATAGCGGGCTTGAAGGCCGCAGCTGCCCTGGGGGTGAAACGCCTCACCATCAAGGGCGATTCGCAGCTCCTTGTCAATTTCTCCAACAAGGTGTACGAGCCGAAGGATGAGCACATGGAGGCCTACCTTGCAGAGGTCCGCAGGATGGAGAAGCAGTTCTGGGGGTTGGAGTTGCAGCATGTGCCCCGTGGCACCAATCAAGAGGCCGATGACATCGCCAAACACGCGTCCAGGCGGTTACCTCAAGAGCCTGGCGTTTTCGAGGAACGGCTCTTCAAGCCATCAGCCTTGCCGTCACTATCAAACACGGCTCAGCCCCGGGAGGAGCTCCCCCAGCCACCTGCCACCGAAGCTGCGGCCTGTGGCCCGGCCTCAGGAGCCCGCCTGCTCCTGACGATGGAACCTCAGGAGGGATGTTGGATCACGGAGCTCCAGAGCTACTTGATGCAAGGGACCATGCCAGAGAAGGAGGAGGAAGCGGAGCGAGTGGCACGCCAGGCCACGGCATACTGCATCATAGATGGAGAGCTCTACCGGAAGCGACCAAACAATGTATCCCTGCGCTGCATCTCTAGGGAGCAAGGGAAGGAACTATTGGAAGATATACACAGCGGGGACTGCGAACATCATTCATCGTCACGGACCCTCGTCGGCAAGGCGTTCTGCAGTGGGTTTTATTGGCCCACCGCGCTCAATGACGCTGTTGAACTAGTGAAAGCTTGCGAGGCCTGCCAGTTCCACACCAAGCAGATCCATCAGCCGGCAGGGGGCTTGCAGACTATACCCCTTTCGTGGCCATTTGCAGTCTGGGGGCTCGACATCTTGGGTCCGTTTCCTCGGGCGCCAGGGGGCTACCGCTACCTTTACGTTGTTGTAGACAAGTTCACCAAGTGGGCTGAAGTGGAGGCTGTCCGCACCATTCCTGTGGGTTCCGCGGTCAAGTTCATCAAGGGCATCGTGAGCCGGTTCGGGGTGCCGAATCGCATCATCAAGGACAACAGTTTGCAGTTCACCAGTAACCTCTTCAAAACATATTGTGCTAACCTTGGAACGCAGATATGCTACGCTTCGGTGGCGCACCCCCGAAGCAACGGCCAGGCCGAGCGAGCCAATGCGGAGGTCCTGAGGGGCCTCAAGACCAGGACGTTCAAGAAGAAGCTGGAGGCCTGCGGCAGAGGTTGGTACGACGAGCTTCAGTTCGTGTTGTGGTCCATCCGCACAACCGCAACCAAGCCGACTGGGGAGACCCCGTTCTTCCTGGTCTACGGGGCCGAAGCGCTCCTCCCTCACGAGGTCAGACGTCGCTCCGCGCGGGTCCTGGCGTTCAACGAGGCGCAAAAGGACGCCATGCGGGGGATGGACCTCGTGTTGGGGGAGGAACGTCGCCGAGAAGCCGCGCTACGAGTGGCGAGGTACCAACAAGCGTTGCGGCGATATCACTGTCGCAACATCCGCCCCAGGACACTCGAGGTAGGAGACCTCGTGCTCAGGCGGGTCCTCTCCAGGGAGGGGCTGCACAAGCTCTCTCCCATGTGGGAGGAGCCATTCAAGGTTGTTCATGTTTCCAGGCCCGGCTCAGCGTGCTTGGAGACTCAGGAGGGTGTGCCGGTCTAGAACGCATGGAACATCCAGCACCTCCAGAGGTTCTACCCCTAAAAAGGCCCGGAGCCTATGAAGCAAGGCGAATTCCTGTGAAGCTATCGCGTTTTGGAAAAGGCCCGGAGCCTGTGAAGCAAGGCGAATGCCTGTGAAGCTATCGCGTTTTGGAAAAGGCCCGGAGCCTGTGAAGCAAGGCGAATGCCTGTGAAGCTATCGCGTTTTGGAAAAGGCCCGGAGCCTGTGAAGTAAGGCGAATGCCTGTGAAGCTATCGTGTTTTGGAAAAGGCCCGGAGCCTGTGAAGCAAGGCGAATGCCTGTGAAGCTATCACGTTTTGGAAAAGGCCCGGAGCCTGTGAAGCAAGGCGAATGCCTGTGAAGCTATCGCGTTTTGGAAAAGGCCCGGAGCCTATGAAGCAAGGCGAACGCCTGTGAAGCTCGACGCCCGTGACACTCTCACATAATAATGAGTTGGGGCTGTACACGCCCCGGAGTCTCAGGAGCGCCGGTGTAACACCCCGGATGTAACTTTCCCAATTTGTACTCCAACTCTTGCCGTTTCGGTGTTAAGTTATTATATTTTCTCGGGTTTGGGTCTTTGTCTCTGTGTGTTGTTATCGTTGTCATGCATCTCATATCATGTCATCATGTGCATTGCATTTGCATACGTGTTCGTCTCATGCATTCGAGCATTTTCCCCGTTGTCCGTTTTGCTTTCCGGCGCTTCGTTCTCCTCCGGTGGTCATTTCTATCTTTCTTTCATGTGTGGGGATTAAACATTTCCGAATTGGACCGAGACTTGCCAAGCGGCCTTGGTTTACTACCGGTAGACCGCCTGTCAAGTTTCGTATCATTTGGACTTTGTTTGATACTCCAACGGTTAACCGAGGGACCGAAAAGTCCTCGTGTGTGTTGCAGCCCAACACCCCTCCAATTTGTCCCAAAACCCACCTAAGCCTTCTCCATCATCTAGATCGTTCGATCACGATCGCGTGGCCAAAAACCGCACCTCATTTGGACTCTCCTAGCTCCTCCTATGCCTATTTAAAGACCCCCTCCGAGATTCCCGTTCTTCTACCTCCGAAACCCTAGATCCACCCCTCGCGCGCCCGGACATGTCCGTCCCGGCCCGGACAAACGCCGCCGCCGCCTGCAGCCACTGAGGGGCTGCCATGTGTCACCGCCGCTGCCTCCCACCGCGCGGCCCGGGAGCCCAAGGCCGGCCCCCGAGGCCCACGACGCCTCGCCCCGCCGCCCGGTTGCGTCGCCGCCCGCGCCTCCATCTCCCTCGTAGCCGGCCGCCTTCCTCCGCCTCCACCGTGCCGGCGCCACCCCGCCGCCTCGTCGCCGGAGCCGACACCGCCGCCACTTGACGCCGGCCACCGCCGCCGCCTCGCCGCCCCGTTCCGGCCGCCGCCAACGCGGGCGAGCGCCGCGGCCACTCCGGCCTCTTCCTCCCCTCGCGCCGGCAAGCCCCACCAACTCCGGCGACTCCCCGGTGAACAGTGCTCCGGCGTGCCTCGGTTCCTGTGCGCCGATCTGGATCTGGATCCGATGAACAGTAAACCCTAGGTTGATTTTTTTCCTCTAAGTCCCAGAAATTCCAGATCCAAGTGCTCATGTTCATAGCATCGTAACTTTGCATCCGTAGCTCCGATTTGGGCATATAGCATATCAAAATGTTCATCTCAGAGAGTACATCATTTCATTCCATTGCATCATTTTCATTGGAGTCCATATTGATGCCCGAAATGCTGTTAGAAGAGGGCTACTTGAGATAATTGTCAGATCTGCTACTCCGTTTAGTTTTTTGTCATTTTTGCCATGATTATTGTGTGCATGATATGCCCTAATGCTATACATATGTTTTGTTAAGGGTTTTGTCATCTTTACAGAGGTGCAACACATGTATTTTTGTGATGTGTGTGGTGACTAGCACAAGCTTGCCAAATGAGGCACTTGTTAATTCTGATTTCAGGGACTTAGCAATTCCACTAAGTCATTGATTTGTTTATCTCATATGGCCATATGTTCATGTTGTTTCCTAGTGATCCGTGCCTATTTTGAGGATGATCAGTAAGGATGTTTTGTTACTCTTGTAGTGCTCTATCCATCCATGTCTTTGTTTGCAATTATGGAGCACCCTAGCTTGAGTCAATAAAGCTCTACTTTTGCTACTTTGTGAATTTGGGCAGATTGTCAACTTGTTTGCAATTTTGCCGATGTTGTTGTAGTTGATCCGTGCATGCTATGCTATTGTTCTTGCCATGTCTAGCTTGCATTTTGTGTGTTCTTGATGGATGTATGCTTATCTTATCATGACTTGCACCGTAGTGAGTGCATCGAGCTCGTAAACATGCCTACTTGATATCTGTTTTCAGCATGCTCCAGTTTTCACCAAGTCTGTGATCTGATTATATTTTTGCTATGTTCACATGCTTGCAATTGTATTTTATGATCCCTTTTGGCTCAAGGTCACTAAGGGACTTTTGTTAAGCTCTTTGAGTATCTCCATGCCATGCTTTACTTTGCCATGTTCAGGTCATGTAGCATATAGTTTTGTTGCTCCGAAGAGGGCTACCTGATCTGAAATTCCAGACAAGTGTTAATTTCACTAAGTCTGAGATCTGTTCACCATATGCATTTTTGCCGTGCTTGTTTGAACCTGTTAATGGATGAATTGGCCGTAGCTCAGTGCTAGATTTTTGTTAAGCATCTTGAGTGCATCCCTGCCATGTATTTTGTTGTCATGTTTGGGTCTTGTAGCATGTTCATTTCGTTGCATTTAGATGGCTACTTGCTGTAAATCGCAGAACGGTGTCATATTTGAATCGTTTGCCATTTCCAAACCGTAACTCCGATTCCGGCGTTCTTTATATTGTTTTCAAGCTATTTCATCTCATCTTTCCAGTGGCACACTTGGATTTCCATGTTGAGGCCAGGTTCTTGCATTTCCTGTCACATCTTGCATATGCATCCCGCATCGCATCCCGCATAGCATGTCATCTTTGCATCATATTGTTTGATCCTTGCACGTGGTTGATTGTGTCCTTGTTGCTTGTTTGTATTGTTTTGGTAGAGCCGGGAGACGAGTTCGCTAACGAGGAGCCCGTTGAGTTTGCTTTCGAGGATCCAGTCAACTCTGACAACTGTGCAGGCAAGATGATCATACCCTCGAAATCACTACTATCTTTGCTATGCTAGTTTGCTCGCTCTTTTGCTATGCCAATGCTACGATGCCTACCATTTGCTTTCAAGCCTCCCAAATTGCCATGTCAAACCTCTAACCCACCATGTCCTAGAAAACCGTTGATTGGCTATGTTACCGCTTTGCTCAGCCCCTCTTATAGCGTTGCTAGTTGTAGGTGAAGATTGGAGGCCGTTCCTTGTTGGAACATTTATTTACTTGTTGGGATATCATTATATTATCTTGTTATGTTAATGCATCTATATACTTGGTAAAGGGTGGAAGGCTCGGCCTCTTGCCTAGTGTTTTGTTCCACTCTTGCCGCCCTAGTTTCCGTCATATCGGTGTTATGTTCCCGGATTTTGAGTTCCTTACGCGGTTGGGTTATAATGGGAACCCCTTGATAGTTCGCCTTGATTAAAGCTTTTCCAGCAATGCCCAACCTTGGTTTTACCATTTGCCACCTAGCCTATTTTCCCTTGGGTTTCTGGAGCCCGAGGGTCATCTTATTTTAAACCCCCTGGGCCAGTGCTCCTCTGAGTGTTGGTCCAAACTAGAGTCCTGTGCAGCGCCCCTCGGGGAAACTCAAGGTTTGGTTTTAGTTGTATGGAGCGCTCATCTGAGTGTGCCCTGAGAACGAGATATGTGCAGCTCCTATCGGGATTTGTTGGCACATTCGGGTGGTGTTGCTGGTCTTGTTTTAACCTGTCGAAGTGTCTTGAAGAACCGAGATACCGAGTCTGATCGAAACGTCTTGGGAGGAGGTCTATTCCTTCGTTGACCGTGAGAGCTTGTCATGGGCTAAGTTGGGACTCCCCTACAGGGATTTGAACTTTCGAAAGCCGTGCCCGCGGTTATGGGCAGATGGGAATTTGTTAATGTCTGGTTGTAGATAACTTGAACCTTAACTTAATTAAAATGAATCAACTGAGTGTTTTACCGTGATGGCCTCTTCTCAGCGGAGTCCGGGAAGTGGACACGGTGTTGGATTAATGTTTGCGCAAGTTGCTCTCTAGTTTCTCGCTCGCGCTTTGCCTCCTCTTCTCGCTCTCTTTTGCGAACAGGATAGCCACCATATTTTTCTATTTTCTTGCTGCAGCTCCACATATATTTACCTTGCCATACCTTTAAGCTTAAATAGTCTTGATCGCGAGGGTGCGAGATTGCTGAGTCCCTGTGGCTCACAGATTACTATTACACCAGATGCAGGGCCCGATGATTCCGCTCCAGCTGACGCGTATGAGCTCAAGTGGGAGTTTGACGAAGACTCTCAACGTTACTATGTTTCCTTTCCTGATGATCAGTAGTGGTGCCCAGTTGGGGGTGATCGGGACCGTGTCGCATGTTGGGTTATCTTTTATTTTGGCGCCGTAGTCGGGCCATGAGTGTTTGGATGATGTAATGTTATTTATGTACTTGATTGACATGGCGAGTGTAAGCCAACTATGTTATCTCCCCTTTTATTTATCTATATTACATGGGATGTTGTGAAGATTGCCTAACTTGCGACATATACCTTCAATGCGATTATGCCTCTAAGTCGTGCCTCGACACATGGGAGATATAGTCGCATCGAGGGTGTTACAGCGGGCCTCAGGTCCTGGGGCTTCCTCCCACACCCAGTGGCAGCACTTAGCTCCGCGTTGGTGAGAAGACGTCGAAGACTAGACTAGGTGCCGGACGCGGCTTTTCATTTGCTTTCCGTAGTTGGCTTGTTCTTCTTCATTTGAAGTTTTATTGAAGTTGTTGCCATCTTTGGCTTGCTGTTCTTCAGCTTTTCATGCTCCTGCCTCAATTTCTCTTGTGCAAGGCCTCGCGAGGAGGAGAGCCGAGCGCCCTCGCGAGTGTTCCTATCCTAGTCACTCAAAGGGTTCGCGACCTGGGCCCCTTGCAGGAGCACCCCTCCAGTCCATGCCCCTCGGGCACCGTGACACAAACACAGGGCCTGGGTCGGTCGCCCCACGGCTGGGGCCGGGAACCATCCACACGCGGGCACATAGTCGGAAGGGACGATGAAGAAAGCAAAATGATAATTAACAGCAATAACCCATATACGCCCCCGCGGGGCACCACACTACTGTCCTTCTTTATGCAGGAAAAGGGAAGAGAAAGAACAAATCTGGTGCGGCTCGCCTCGCACCAGCCCGCAGGGAAGCCCGAGCTGCCTTCGGAGCTCAGGCGGACTCCCTCTCGCGCTTCACCAGGGTGCGATGGTGGGCGGACGCGCCACCACCCCCCAAGCAGATACGACAGCGTGGGGGCTGGCTACGGCCACCACTAGGAGAGTCGCCGCCTGAAGAAGAATCGGAGAAGCTTGAGGAACCCTAAGCGCCACCAGCCCCGCGAGTGCCGTCCTCTCCATCATCGCCGGAGCCGGGTTCCCAGCCGCGGTCGTCGCCCTCAGGGAAACACCCTGCGCGGCGACCATCTTCCCCAAACACCCTCACGTAGAGGGTGGCATCGCCATCGAACCTGAAGTATAGGGTGCACCGACGGCCCAGACCACGCGCGCGGGCAAACGTCTGCCAACCGCGGGCCAGGGCCAGGCTCCCGGCTGCGGAGACCTCCAATGAAACCCATGAGGCCCGGCTGCAGCAGCTGTCGGCCTGAAGCTAGAGGCCGGCCGGGAGCTCGCCAAGGAGGAAGCAAGGAAGTGGGAGCCGGGTGCTAGTCGGCTCCGCTGACCACACGACGAACTCCGGCAGCACCTCTGCAGCGCGAAAGCACGGCATAGGGGGACGCGCAGCCGGAGCGCACCCCCCGGCCGCAGCAATCTGCCCGCCACCATGCTGGAAAGCGTCTCCGCGGCCGCGGGGAGCTGCCATGGTGGCCACAGGATGTTTGCGGGGGCGCCCTCGGCCGCGCTTGGGCAGGGGAGAGGCATGCTCTGCCTGGCAAGCCTTCCCCTTTTCCGCGGCCGAAAACCTCCTCGACGGGGCCATGAAGAAGAAGGAGAAGCAAGGGGAGATGAACCGGAAGGGCGAACGCCGTTCCGTACTTATAGCCGGCGGAGGCCAATCGCCGACCTCCACGATCGCAGGTAATCATGACCCGTTTTGCATGCAGGGACTTGTCCAGTCAGTGCAGTTGCTGAGGCACCATGGGGAAGTGGAGACGCCCACGTCCAATCAACCGCCACGCGGCGCCCAAGGCCGCAGGCTATTAGGGCCCGTGGCGCTTCGCTCTTGCCCTTCCGCCTCCCTGCACGGCCAAGCCAGGCGCGCCTTGGGCCCTGGGGCTACTGTCGGCGTTCTGGGAACGGGGGTCCCCAGACTTGCCTGCCTGCGGCCTGCGGCGTGGCTCAAAGGGGGGCCCAGCACGGCCCATCTTCACCAACACAAACCCAAGACCCTCATGAGGGGCCAAGCCTCGCGGGGCGGACGACGCGGAGCTTCCTCAGGCACGGCCTCGTCAGGCTGGCTCACGAGGAGGCGGAGAGGTCAAGGCGGGGTACCTCACGAGGTGCCCATGATGCAAGCCATGACAACTCAGGGCACCAGGTGGGTGCCAGCCCGCGCAGCGTCCTCCTTTCCTCTTTGGTGCAAAGGGGGCAAGCGCAGCCGCGGAGTACCGAGGCATCAGGCAAAGGTTGCCATTTCGGTGCAACGAGACCAAGACCAGGAGGACTACGAGACGGAGGTCACCGTGGAGCCCAAGATGGCATCATCGCCAGAGCTTTGCCCAGGCGAAGACTACTTTTATCAGGATAGCTGATACTTGTTGTCCCCCTTCAAATTAGCCCGCCATTGTTGGCTCCCTTCCGTCTCAATATTTGGGGAGAGGACCAGGGCCTCTATAAATAGGACCAGCCACCCACACAGCAAGGGGGTCGGTCAGAGGAGAGCAGAGAGAGAGAGAGAGAAAGGTGACTGAACTCCTCCGAGCAGTTCATCGCCCCAGCCAAGAACAGACCCTCGCGAGGCTGTTCTTCCTTGTATTGTTCATCATCATCAGCCCAAGAGGCAATCCACACACCACACACTGGAGTAGGGTATTACACCACAATGGTGGCCCGAACCAGTATAAACCTTGTGTCTCTTGTGTTGTTCTTTCCTTAGTTTAGATCCTAGCATGGCGGAGGGGTGCAGGTAGGTAGGAGGAGAAATCTCCGTGCGCACCCCAGTGTTCGAACCTCAAGGGTCTGCCGGAACCCTAAATCCGACATATTCTACATTTTGTTAAGAGTAAATATAGATGTGAAAATATAGAAACAAATGGCGATTATTTAACTTAAGATGCGGAGTACAAATGTAAATACAACATACAGGCAGAAGGCACTGACAAGAGCAATGCGGAGCTAAACTTCTTCAGTAACATTAGTTTTATTCAATATTTTGGCAAGAGTAAATGTAGATCTGATGTGTAGAAAAATGTAGGACAAGGGAAAATAAGTGTAAAGTGTACATGAAGAACTAGCTGACAAATATAAGTACAGTGATGAAGGACAGCGGATACTTACAAGAACAATGCAGAACTAAATTTCTTCATAAGCATTGGGTTTATTCTACATTAATTTAAGCATTAATATAGATCTGATAATTTGGAGCAAACAGTGGATAAGCTAGCTATAATGCATAATGATGTCACATAATCCACCAGGTATGAATGTAAGGACAACGATAGGACAATAGGTACTCACAAGAGCAAAGCAGTGACCAGCATAGTTGTGATATCCTAGGTTTTGCGGCGTTGGTTCTATTGCCAATATACGTCGGGTGCTATGTGATTTATCCGGTAGCATCACCTTTTTCAAGGACTTTGTTTGTACTCCTTCAGGTTCTAAAATCACCCTCTTCCTTTTGGATGTCTGAAACACAAGAACAACATTTGAATGAAAAAACATGGTATGACGACAAATGGAATAGGTGTTGATAATAGATGGGCATGGCATCTTCACATATATCATGAGTAAACTAAGTAGATGGCGGTGCAACGAAGCAAAAGAAATGCAAGACACCTAATGCAAGATATGTGCAACCAATAAAACCTTGCCAAATTAGAACAGGCACCTTACTGGGTGAACAGGATAGGCCATCTGCCTTTGACTCCTTAAGCTCAGAATAGTCATTAGGATCATATTCTGAATACGAATCTATAGGTCGGGAGCATGTGGGTTTCATTGCATCCACAATGGACCTCAATCCCTTGATGCCAAGTTTGTTAGCCATTGAACTGTTCCGCAATATTCTTCTGATGTGCGCATTCTTATATTCATTGTGATTACGTACAATATCTGTAAAGCATGAAAACAAAAATAGTAGTGAGATTATATTTGTAATGTAGAGGATATTGTAATATAATACAGGCTCCCTATAAACCGTTGTGTGCTATCACTAGATTCTGATGAGAGAGCCCATGTGTGTTGTAATATGGTGAGTAGATTAATATAATCTGGCACAACTACACAAAAAATAGGCTCCCTATTGGGAGCACCAAATGTAAGGATAGTTGGCAGATGATAGGTTCATAATATATCGTATAGAAAGTTTATTGCCAAACCATGATAACGAGAGAGCAGAGCCAGTAGGCAGATCGTAGTGTAGATAATAGGGATACACCATAACCACCATAAATAAATAGGGAAAGCGGAACTGGCTGGAAAACACAAGGTTTTGCCGCTACTAATATGCAGCCTATCGATCACCTACAGGGCAGCTCTATTCATCTGAAGGTGCACAGCTGTTACTATCAGTTTAGTCTATCAAAGACCGCATGGCTCCCACCATTTTCAAGGTATTATGGCAGACCAACTCGAAGTGCGAAATAATTTAGCAGAACCGGCCCAATAGAGCCATCGAATGCATATGTCCCTTCTCTCCTTCCTGACAAGGAACATACTGTGCTTACTAAAGAAGAACAAAAGAGGAACATGTTAAAGAATAGAAGGGGAAGCATATTATTGAGATTCCCCTTCTTTCTATACAATGTTGGTTGCCCACCCATCATGAATCAGAGTGCCCAAAGAAATGCAATTCCATGATGTCTCTCTATATGTGGCCACATGCATTTGGAAACTCAATTGGGGGCATTAGCTAACCAATTAAATGTGTGTCTGTTAGCTAATGTCCATTGATACGTCCATTTTGCATCATGCTTTTATATCGATATCCATTGCATTATGGGTTGTTATTACACATTATGTCACAATACTTATGCCTATTCTCTCTTATTTTACAAGGTTTACATGAAGAGGGGGAATGCCGGCAGCTGGAATTCTAGGCTGGAAAAGGAGCAAATATTAGAGACCTATTCTACACATATCCAAAAGTCCTGAAACTTCACGGGAGCATGTTTCAGAATATATAAAAAATATTGGACGAAAGAAGTACCATAGGGGGGCCACCCACCGTCAACGAGGGTGGGGGCCCGCCCTACCCCCCTGGGCGCACCCCCCTGCCACGTGGGCCCCTGGCAGCCCTCGGATGCCCATCATCGGCTATATGGAGTCTTTCATCGAGGAAAAAATCATAAGCAAGCTCACGAGACGAAACTCCGCCGCCATGAGGCGGAACCTTGGCAAAACCAATCTAGGGCTCCGGCGGAGCTATTCTGCCTGGGAAACTTCTCTCCAGGAGGGGAGAATCATCACCACCATCATAATCATCAGTCCTCTCATCAGGAGGGGGCCAATCTCCATCAACATCTTCACCAGCACCATCTCATCTAAAACCCTGGTTCATATCTTGTATCCAATCTTTGTATCGAAACCTCAGATTGGTGCCTATGGGTTGCTAGGAGTGTTGATTACTCCTTGTAGTTGATGCTAGTTGGTTTACTTGGTGGAAGATCATATGTTCAGATCCATTATGCATATTAATACCCCTCTGATCATGAACATGAATATGCTTTGTGAGTAGTTCCGTTTGTTCCTGAGGACATGGGAGAAGTCTTGCTATAAGTAGTCGTGTGAATTTGGTATTCGTTCGATATTTTGATGAGATGTATGTTGTATTTCCTCTAGTGGTGTCATGTGAACGTCTACTACATGACACTTCACCATTGTTTGGGACTAGAGAAAGGCATTGGGAAGTAATAAGTAGATGATGGGTTGCTAGAGTGACAGAAGCTTAAACCCTAGTTTATGTGTTGCTTTGTAAGGGGCTGATTTGGATCCATATGTTTCATGCTATGGTTAGGTTTAACTTAATACTTATTTTGTAGTTGCAGATGCTTGCAATAGGGGTTAATCATAAGTGGGATGCTTGTCCAAGGAAGGACGGTACCCAAGCACCGGTCCACCCACATATCAAATTATCAAAGTACAGAACGTGAATCATATGAGCGTGATGAAAACTAGCCTGACAATAATTCCCATGTGTCCTCGGGAGCGCTTTCCTTTATATAAGAGTTTGTCCAGGCTTGTCCTTTGCTACAAAAAGGATTGGGCCATCTTGCTGCACCTTATTTACTTTTATTACTTGTTACCCATTACAAATTACCTTATCACAAAACTATCTGTTGCCGATAATTTCAGTGCTTGCAGAGAATACCTTGCTGAAAACCGCTTATCATTTACTTCTGATCCTCATTGGGTTCGACACTCTTACTTATCAAAAAAGCTACGATAGATCCCCTACACTTGTGGGTCATCAAAACTCTTTTCTGGCGCCGTTGCCGGGGAGTGAAGCGTCTTTGGTAGGTGGAATTTGGTAAGGAAAAATTTATATAGTGTGCTGAAATTTACTGTCACTTGTTACTATGGAACATAATCCTTGGAGGGGCTTGTTCAGGGTATCTTCACCCCAACCAGTAGAGCAAAGAGTTGCTCCTCAACCTACTGAACCTACTGAAAATGTTTACTTTGAAATTCCTTCGGGTATGATAGAGAAACTGCTAGCTAATCCTTTCACAGGTGATGGAACATTACATCCCGATTTGCACCTAATCTATGTGGATGAAGCTTGTGGATTATTTAAGCTTGCAGGTATCCCGAGGATGTTATCAAGAAGAAGGTCTTCCATTTATCTTTGAAGGGAGAGGCATTGACATGGTTTAGGATATGTGATGATATGGGATCATGGAACTACAACCGATTGAAATTGGAATTTCATCAGAAGTTTTATCCTATGCATCTTGTTCATCGTGATTGTAATTATATATACAATTTTTGGCCTCGCGAAGGAGAAAGCATCGCTCAAGCTTGGGGGAGGCTTAAGTCAATGTTATATTCATGCCCCAATCATGAGCTCTCAAAAGAAATGATTATTCAAAAAATTTATGCTCGGCTCTCTCTCAGTAATCGCTCCATGCTCGATACTTCTTGTACTGGTTCTTTTATGATGAAGACTATTGAATTCAAATGGGATTAATTGGAGAGAATTAAACTGTCGGTGTACAAAAAGAGGGTACACTTTTTGTACCCCTATAACTGTGCACGGGCAGTCTGAGCCACGGGCACCACCACACCAAGCAAGGCAAGGGAGGTGAGCCAGGGTAAGCCCGAAGCTCAAGAGAACTAGAATGACGCCAAGGCCAAGACCACAAAGAGCAAAGGGGAAGAAGCGAACTCCCCCGGCAAGATCCTTGCCGGGAGATAGTTCTAGCAGCCCCGGCGAGACCCTTGCCGCGGCGACTCGTCTGCGCCTATGGAGCAAATCACCCTTGAGTCCACTGCCCCCAAAGGGCAAGGATTCGGGAGACATCCCTGTGGAGGCAACAGATCTTTGTGAAGACGTTCAAGATCAGATACACACTATAGAAGATGACGGCCCTTGGAGGGATCCCAACCGAGGAAAACCACAAGGCCCCCGGCAAGCACCTTGCCGGGGATGACAGCAGGCGCCTCGGCAAAACCCTTGCCGGGGCCCCGACAAGGCCCTTGCCAAGGACATCCACAGGACCACCACCAGGCCCACGCCGACTAAACCTCCACCACCGTTCGCATGCAGCTGCCAACACAACCAGCTGGGAAGGCACCTGCGTGGCGGCATGCAGATCTTCGTGAAGACCCACCATTGCGCCACCTCAGCTGCCTGCCTACCTACATGGCATCTCAGGCATCGCTGGCCAGGGCGCGTGTCGACACAAGAAGGAGCGGCGACGGACGAGACAGGTCTCTCCCTCGTCCCCGATAAAGCAAGGACACCTAAGCAAGACGCATTAAATGCGCCTTATCATGCAATGCGATGGATAACCTTGCATCACTGTACCCCTTTCCACCTCCTGTGTGCCACTGTGGCAACCCCTTTTTCTATAAAAGGAGGCCCGAGGTGACCAGAGGAGGGATTCGGCTTTTTGGAGCTCCTCACGCCCCATAGCTAGCTCAAGAACACAGATATACAATCCACCAAAGCAGGAGTAGGGTTTTAAGCATCCTCGCGGCCCGAACCTGGATAAACGAACCGTGTGCTATCTGTTTTATCCGCTCTTCTCACGACCCCGCGCCCCACTAACCACAGTAGGGATTCTTGTGATCCCATAGGTGTCGTTCCCACCGACATCTCTGGCGCGCCAGGTAGGGGGCACAGTTGTGAGAATCGGCTTTAGCAGTTAGCCCGGCACTCCTTCATCTTCGTGACCCTTGGAGAAGAAAGGAGGCCAGAAGATCGACACTCGAGCGATTGCAAACAGAAGCTAAGTTGCACTGTACCCTTATTTGTTCTATCCTTCTTATATGAGGTTATCCCCCCCCGGAGATGTCACACCTTTGTATGAGAAACCTGCACGCCAGGGTGCTCCCCCATGATCGTCAACGCCCTTGCCCTGTTTCGAGTCCGCTCAACAGCTCAAGCGGCTGCGTCGACAATGGCAGAGTAGCCTTCCACGATCAACAACGCTCTCGATTCTGACTCGAGTCAAGCTCGATAGTTCGAGCGGCCGCGTTCAGAATGGAAAGGTGGCTCGTCCAGCAGCACACATACCCAGCAGGCCCATGGGGATCCGTCCCCAAAACGCCACTAGGGGCTTCCGCGCTGGCGAGCCTACCCAATCGATGTAGGGCGCGCATATAAAGAGGAATTGAACGGGGAAATAGCGTGCATAAAATTAAGATTACTGCAAAGTTATATTACATCACATCATTGCTGCGGTTCTAACTAAAGATGAAATTTTTCTTGGTCGTGAACCTGCAGCGGCGGTGAAGAACGGGATGCCTAATCCCGGCGCCGGCCTTCCACCCTCTTGATTTCGTCGATGCTGCTGATGACGGGCTTGATGCGCTCCTTGAGCACCGTGAGGTTAGTACCATCCGGCAAGCTATCCATCACGGCATCGAAGTCGAGGTCGGGATTCCAGTATGCCATCTTGGTGAGGACCTTGGTCATGACCCCCCGGCAAAGTCGTCGGGCTTCCCCGGCCAACGTGGCTGCTCTACTGGAGTGAAGATAAGCCAAGGCTCCAAGGACGCCCTCGAAGAACTGGGTCAGCTTGGCGTTGACGATCTCGCTACGCTCAGGGGCATACCTCATGTTTGGCATCCCCATGGTGGCCAACTGCGAGGTGACCCTGCCGGCGACGTCCTCCAGACGGCTGATCCATCTGTTATCGCCCGCCACATATTCCTGGTGGGAGGCGGCCTCGTTCGCCCGCAGCTGCTTCTCCTCCTCCAGGCTCCTGGTCAAGGTCTCCTCCCGAGCCGTGCTCTCCGACAACATCTTCTCGAGATTCTCCAGCTTCAGCTTGAGATCTCTGATGGAGTTTTGTGCTTCGGAGAGCTCCCCAGCCCTACTGATGACCGCTCCTTGCGCCGCTACCAAGGCGTTGTTGAGCGTGCTCTTCTCGTTGGACAGCTTGAGGGCCTACTCCTTCAGCTCGTCCCGCTCCACCTCCAACTCCCTTACTTTGCCGGCATGGGCCAGAGCCTAGGCATCGAGTGCCTCCTTGTGCCTCTGCTCCAGCTCGCGAGTCCGCCGTGCGACAAGGGCCTCGAGCTCCTCATCCTTGCCACAGAGCGCTGCGGCAAGTTTCGCCTCACGCGCGGTGAGGTCCTCTTCCTGGGAATCCAGTGCGGCTTGATGCTGGTTCCGGACGGCCTCGGCCGCGGCAGCCAAGTTCGCCGCCTTTTCCTGGGCCTTCTCGATGTCAGCCATCTTCATGGTGAGCTCGACATTGCGCTTGGCCAATTCCTCCTGAAAGGCCCTCTACTCCTCACGAGTCTGGTGGAACCAGGTCTGCGTCTCAGCAACGCGCGCCTTGAAATCCACCTCCGCCTGGTCCACCGTTGCCGTCCTGGACTTAACCTTGTCCAGACGGACACGGTAGAGCGCCTGGAGTTTTCGGAAGTTGGCCCCCATAGCGCGGAAAAGCTGCTCTTCTGGAGAACCATCACCGCCAACGCCCGACTCATCGACAACCTCGAGCTTGGTGGCGGCAAGCACCTCGCCGTCAAAGACTTCCCCTTCGGCGGGCGCGCGGGAACTTGACACCCCTGGGAGATGGACGAAAAGATCGTCACCCACCTTCAGATATCTGTCGGGGCCCGAGGTTGAGGAGGAGGGAGGCTGACCATCAACCACCTCTTCCTCGGCAGTGGCCTTGCCGGCTTCCCTGGCAGGCCCATCGTTGGCGCCCTCGGCAAAAGCCTCGTCGGTTGCCTTGGCGGCCCCCGCAGCGGTGTCCTCGGCAGCATCCTTGGCGGCCCCATCAGCGGCGACCTCATCAGCATCCCTGGCGGCCTCCTCGGCGGCAATCCTGTCGGCCTCCGCCGTGGCCTCCTCAGCAATATTCCCAACAACAGTATCCACGTCCTCCATACCTATTGAAGGAGGGCCTGGGTAGTAATGGGAGCATTGAAGCCAAGAAAAAGAATAAGGGAAAAACAGAGACGGAGGACAAGCGACTCACCAGTGCCAGGCTGTGAAGCAGAAGTCCCCTCCCCGCTAGCATTCAGCGCCGTGGCAGAGTCGCCAGCGCCCAAGTTCCCCTCTTCCTCCATGGGTGTGGGCTTCGTGCTTGATGCCCTTGCCAGGGACGCCCCTCGCGGCGGCATAGTCAATGGGGGTGGTGTGTTGGCGGTAGCCCTCTGCGGCTCCTCCTGCTGCCGCTCCCCTCCTACAAACCCGACAAGGTCAACACCATAGCATCGATCGCCTACCACGTGTCGATAAGAGGAGGGTGACGAACTTACGCTGGGGGCTGTGCTAGGGGCTGCTGTCCGGGCTGCTCAGCACCACCAGTGGCGACTTTGAAGCACTGGCCGGGGGCAGGCTGCTCGCCAAGGCCTTGGCCCTCTTCACCCTCTGGGCCAACGTCTCTGCATCCCTGCAAAAGCAAAAACGGATCAAGATAAGTGACTTAATTCAGGGGAATGGAAATGGCAGTAAGGGATGGAGTACTTACTCGTCACCTGTCTCCTCTTCCTCCACCACTTTCCTTTTCCTCTTCGGGCTGAGAGGCCCGAGATCAAAAGCAACCTCCGCGTCAACATCCGAGTCGACATCTGCCAGAGGAGGCAAAGACGGTGGGGTTTGTGCGCGCCCAGATGAGGAAGGGGCTGTTGTCTTCTTCTTCTCAGCGGCCTTCGTCAGCCTCTTGGCTGCCATGGCCCTCGTGTGACGCACAGACCCCTCCAGGGTTAATTGAGGCCGCGTAGCCCTGCCGGGCCGGACCGGCTCGCCGGAGCCAGCCCGCCGCAGGACTCGCCCTCTTCCCCTGGTTGGCATCGAGCCCGCCGCCACGTCCCCCTCCTCCGATGACTCGTCGGCCGCATCTTCGACAAGCGGAGCTCCAGTGTCGGTGCTGCTGACCTCCTCGGTGGCCGCCGCCCACCGGGTGAGCTGCTCTTCCTCCGGAGCCGTTGCGGCCTTGCCCTCCACGCCCCCGGCACTGCCGGCCTCCATGGTGAGCTGCGCCTCCCTCGCCCTAGTGGCGATGTAGTCCAGCTCTGCTTGGGTGGTGTCCATGACAAGCCACTGCTCAGTGTCAGCATTGACATGTACCTCAATCAGGGTGTCAAAGAATTTTTGCACATCCGCGTCCTTCGGCTCCTTCCAACTCGGGACAGGGCCGTGCACATTACAGTCCGACATCATGGCGATGATCTCGGACCTACGCGAATTGTTGCACAACGGGACCACTCCCGCTGGCAGCTTGAAAAACGGCCCCTTGAGGGCCTTGCCAACCTTTACGGCAGCCCTCGCGGCCTTGCCAGTCTGTTCGACCTCGCCATCGCGACCCACATCAAGCTGGAAAAGCCGCTGGCAGAAGTGGGCATGCACCAGCATTGTGAAGTTGTGATCGAGGCCGGGGCGGAGTCACATAATGTCAGTCGGATTCGTAAAGAGCCAAGCTGGCCTCCCCTTGTTATGCAACGGGGCGATCCGGCGGTGAATGAAGTCCGCCCCGATCATCTCAAGGGTGAGTCCGGCCCGGGTGAGCCGGAGAATCCTAGTAGTGGCGACAGTGAGCCTCCCGTCGGTGGCGTCGACATTGCTCCAATCGCTGCCACGGACCGGCGACACTCGGCGGACCTTGCAGAATTCCGGCGGGTCTTCATCCTCAATCCAGCACAACCGGCCACGCCATTCCTCCCACCTCTCCTTCACGGCACCGTCAGGGTACGCCCCCTTGGATCTTGGGATCCAGGTGATGCAACCAGAGATGGCACCTCCCGGCTGGATCCGAGGGAACAAATAATGGCGGAAGAGCGCCGTGTTGGGATGCACCCCGGCAAAGCCTTCGCAAAGATGCGCGAAGAAAGCCATGCATGCCACCGCATTTCAAGTAAAATCCAAGAGGCGAAAGCCGAAGGTGTGCATAATGTCGCAGAAAGGGGGGCATAACCCGCAAGAAAGATAATCGACAAAAAAGGGATACCGATTTGGAGCAGGATCGGCGCAAGCAGCAGGAATGACGCGCGTCCCCGGGTGTCCCAAATTCTCTCCCCCTGTCTTCTCTCCCCATAGGGGCCTGAAGGAGGCCCGGAGCTCATGAACATCAACCGTCGAGGGGAAGAAAAAGGCGGACTTCGTCCGGTCCCCCGACAGCGCGCTCTCCGGCGGCTCCACAGTCCCAGCGCCCTTGGCCACCCCCTTGCCCTTGACGGATTTGGGCGCCATGGCGGCCAAGAAGTTTAGAGGGCTGAGGAAGGGGGATGGCGAAGCAACGACGGCGGGCGACGGCGGAAGCTTAGGAAGGAAGGAAGAGAGGAAACGACGACTCTCAGATTGGAAAAGGCACGAGGAAAGAGGAGAAAGTGAGCAGCGCGCCCGCGGTTATTCCTTTTTATGGGGGAAAACACGGCCGCATCCTTTCACATTAACTGTGGTGTGATGCATGCCCGGGGGAACCAACCCCACGCATGCTGCCCACGTCACACGTGCCTCCCACGCCGCGCCATGCGCGGGAGTCGTCGGAAGCGCAGCGCGCGAAGAACCTTACCGCGGTAAAAACCGCCCTGCCTGCCCGCGCACAGTTTTTGGGCCTAGCCCAACAACGCGTTGCGCTTATGTGTGGCCCAGGCCCGGGGGCTCCTGTCGGTGTACAAAAAGAGGGGTACACTTTTTGTACCCCTATAACTGTGCACGGGCAGTCTGAGCCACGGGCACCACCACACCAAGCAAGGCAAGGGAGGTGAGCCAGGGTAAGACCGACGCTCAAGAGAACTAGAACGACGCCAAGGCCAAGACCACGAAGAGCAAATGGGACGAAGCGGACTCCCCTGGCAAGATCGTTGCCGGGAGACAGTTCTAGCAGCCCCGGCTAGACCCTTGCCGCGTCGACTCGTCCTGCGCCTACGGAGCAAATCACCCTTGAGTCCACTGCCCCCAAAGGGCAAGGATTCGGGAGACATCCCCGTGGCGGCATGCAGATCTTTGTGAAGATGTTCAAGATCAGATACACACTATAGAAGATGACGACCCTTGGTGGGATCCCAACCGAGGAAAACCACAAGGCCCCCGGCAAGCACCTTGCCGGGGATGACAGCAGGCGCCTCGGCAAAACCCTTGCCGGGGCCCCGGCAAGGCCCTTGCCAAGGACATCCGCAGGACCACCACCAGGCCCACGCCAACTAAACCTCCACCGCCGTTCGCATGCAGCTGACGACCCAACCAGCTGGGCAGGCACCTGCGTGGCGGCATGCAGATCTTCGTGAAGACCCACCATTGCGCCACCTCAGCTGCCTGCCTACCTACATGGCATCTCAGGCATTGCTGGCCAGGGCGCGTGTCAACACAAGAAGGAGCGGCGACGAATGAGACAGGTCTCTCCCCGTCCCCGATAAAGCAAGGACACCTAAGCAAGACGCATTAAATGCGTCTTGTCATGTAATGCGATGGATAACCTCGCATCACTGTACCCCTTTCCACCTCCTGTGTACCACTGTGGCAACCCCTTTTTCTATAAAAGGAGGCCCGAGGCGACCAGAGGAGGGATTCGGCTTTTTGGAGCTCCTCACGCCCCATAGCTAGCTCAAGAACACAGATATACAATCCACCAAAGCAGGAGTAGGGTTTTACGCATCCTCGCGGCCCGAACCTGGATAAACGAACCGTGTGCTATCTGTTTGATCCGCTCTTCTCACGACCCCGCGCCCCGCTAACCACAGTAGGGATTCTTGTGATCCCATAGGTGTCGTTCCCACCAACATAAACGCAACTCCGAAGATTGGGATCTCGATAAAGGTAAGGAGTCAGGTATAACACCTAAGTTTGATTGTGTTAAGCCTTTTGTGGATACCGATGCTTTCCGTGAATTTAGCACTAAATATGGACTTGACTCTGAGATAGTAGCTTCTTTCTGTGAATCCTTTGCTACTCATGTTGTTCTCCCTAAGGAGAAGTGGTTTAAATATAATCCTCCCATTGAAGTAAAAGTAGTTGCACCTATTAAAATTGAACAAAATACTATCACTTATAATGATCCTGTTGTTCATACTGCTTATATTGAGAAACCACCTTTCCCTGCTAGAATAAGGGATCATGCTAAAGCTTCAATTGTGGTTCATAAGAGTAATACTAGAACACCTACTCCCTCTGAGCAAATTAAAGTTGAACCTAGTGTTGATATGGTTAAAGATCTCTTGGCCGATAATATTGATGGGCATGTTATTTACTTATGTGATGAAGCTGCTAGAATTGCTAGACCCGATACTAAGAATAAACATAGACCTGTTGTAGGAATGCCTGTTATTTCTGTTAAAATAGGAGATCATTGCTACCATGGCTTATGTGATATGGGTGCTAGTGCAAGTGCAATACCTCATTCCTTATATAAAGAAATTATGCATGATATTACACCTGCTGAGATAGAGGAAATTGATGTTACAATTAAGCTTGCCAATAGAGACACTATTTCACCAGTGGGGATTGTTAGAGATGTTGAAGTCTTCTGTGGGAAATTTAAATATCCTGCTGATTTTCTTGTTCTTGGTTACCCACAAGATAACTTTTTTCCCATTATATTTGGTAGACCCTTCTTGAATACTGTTAATGCTAAGATAGACTACAATAAGGATATTGTTTCTGTTGGTTTAGGGGATATGTCTTGAGGGAGTCCTGGATTAGGGGGTCTCCGGATAGCCGGACTATCTCCATTGGCCGGACTGTTAGACTATGAAGATACAAGATTGAAGAATTCATCTCGTGTCTGGATGGGACTCTACTTGGCGTGGAAGGCAAGCTAGGCAATACGGATATGGATATCTCCTCCTTTGTAACCGACCTTATGTAACCCTAACCCTCTCTGGTGTCTATATAAACTGAAGGGTTTTAGTCCGTAGGACAACAACCACAACATACAATCATACCATAGGCTAGCTTCTAGGGTTTAGCCTCTCTGATCTCATGGTAGATCTACTCTTGTACTACCCATATCATCAATATCAATCAAGCAGGACGTAGGGTTTTACCTCCATCAAGAGGGCCCGAACCTGGGTAAAACATCGTGTCCCCTGCCTCCTGTTACCATCCGGCCTAGACGCACAGTTCGGGACCCCCTACCCAAGATCCGCCGGTTTTGACACCGACATTGGTGCTTTCATTGAGAGTTCTTCTGTGTCGTCGCCGTTAGGCTTGATGGCTCCTACTATCATCGATAGCGATGCGGTCCAGGGTGAGACTTTTCTCCCCGGACAGATCTTCGTATTCGGCAGCTTTGCACTGCGGGCTAATTCACTTGGCCATCTAGAGCAGATTGAAAGCTACGCCCCTGGCTGTCAGGTCAGATTTGGAAGTTTGAACTACACGGCTGACATCCGCGGAGACTTGATCTTCGACGGATTCGAGCCACAGCCGAGCGCGCCGCACTGTCACGATGGGTATGACCTAGCTCTGCCATTGAACAGTACCCCAGAGGATGCGCCCGCATCAGCTCCGACCCTTAGCTCGGAGCCAACTGCGCCAATCGAGGACGGGTGGTTAGACACCGCCTCAGGGGCTGCAGTCTCAACAGCGATCGAGCCGAACACCAGCCTAATCCTCTGCGCAGTCCGTGACCCCAAGGTGCTGGACTCTTTTTCTGACTCCGAACCGCCTGCGCCCCTGCCAATTGAATCCGATTGGGTGCCGATCATGGAATTCACCACCGCGGATATCTTTCAGCACTCGCCCTTCGGCGACATTCTAAATTCACTAAGGTCTCTCTCTTTGTCAGGAGAGCCCTGGTTGGATTATGGCCAACAGGATTGGGATGCGGACGACGAAGAAATTCGACGCCCACCCACCACCCACTTAATAGCCACTATCGATGACTCAACCGACATGCTCGACTTCGACTCCGAATACATCGAAGGTATGGACGACGATGCGGGAGGCAAAGAGGAACCACCACCCACAGGGCGCTGGACGTCCACCGCATCATATGACGTATACATGGTGGACACACCAAAAGAAGACGACGACAAGGAACGGAAGGACGCAATGAAGGCTTGTTCCCTCGAGAAGCAGTCAAAGCGGCGGCGCAAGCGCCGCCCCAAATCCCGCCTTGGCAGAAATAACGATCATACAGACCCAGCGTTGGAGCAAGGCGAACCACCGCCGGACCATGGCAATACGGAGAATCAAATCGAACAAACCAATTCTGTCAAAGATGATAGTCCGGACGACATAACGCCAGACAAGCACCCGGAGCAGCAGAATGCCCGTCAAAGGCTTGTTGCCACCGCGAGGAGTCTGAAAAAGCAGAAGCAAAGGCTCAAGGCTGCGCATGACACACTCCAAATCAGATGGAGTAAAGTACTCAACACAGCAGCGAAGTACGGCGGCAATCGCACCACCAAGAGCTACCCAAAGCGGAAGTTTCTACCTGAATTCGATGAGGAGGCCTCAGACCCCCCACAACCAAAAATTAAAACAGCCATCTGGCCGGATAGACGACCTCACGGCCAACATAAAGCGGCAAGCAACGCCGCACATAAGCCAATACGCGGTCTACGCGAGGGCTCGCATCAAAAGGAGGGCGAAACCAGATCCATCTATGGACCATGCAAGCGTGCTCCAGCATACGATGCAACACAACAAACATCCGAACAACGCGGTACACCCAGATATAGGGGTGCCGCACACCCCCTATGTTTCACCGATGAGGTGCTGGACCATGAATTTCCAGAGGGATTCAAACCCGTAAACATAGAGGCATACGATGGAACAACAGACCCTGGGGTCTGGATTGAGGACTATATCCTCCATATCCACATGGCTCGGGGAGATGATCTCCACACCATTAAGTATTTACCCCTCAAACTCAAAGGGCCAGCTCGGCACTAGCTTAAGAGCCTCCCCGAAAGCTCCATTGGAAGTTGGGAAGAGCTCGAAGACGCCTTTTGGGCAAATTTTCAAGGGACTTATGTCCGACCTCCGGACGCGGATGATTTGAGTCAGATAACTCAACAGCCCAGAGAGTCAGCCCGAAAGCTTTGGAACAGGTTTCTTACTAAAAAGAACCAAATTGTCGACTATCCGGACGCCGAAGCCTTGGCAGCTTTTAAGCATAGCGTCCGTGACAAATGGCTTGCCAGACACCTCGGCCAAGAAAAGCCGAGAACAATGGCAGCATTAACAAGCCTCATGACCCGCTTTTGCGTGGGTGAGGATAGCTGGCTAGCCAGATGCAGCACCAGCGACCCCAGTACATCCAAAGTTAGAGATGGAAATGGGAAATCACGGCACAACAGCAATAACAAACGCCGGAATAAAGAAGACAGCACGAAGAGCATGGCAGTAAATGCCGGATTCAAAAGCTCTTGGCCAGGTCAGCAAAAGCCGCCCTCTAAAGGCGCCAGAGACGAACTGTCCAGCCTAAACAAAATTCTGGACCAAATATGTCAGATCCTTAGCACCCCTGGTAAACCCGCTAATCATACCCACAGAGAATGTTGGGTCTTCAAGCAGTCCGGCAAGCTCAACACCATACACAAGGGGGAGGATACACCAAGCGAAGACGAGGATGAGCCTCTCAAGCAAGACACTGGGGAACAAAAGAAATTTCCACCAGAAGTCAAAACAGTAAACGTGTTACACGTGATCAAGGGAAGAAACAAAACGGCACTCCCAAAAAAATATGCCCAAGGGCCTATCACCGCAGAGTCCTGCCACTGGTCATCTCAACCGATCACTTTCGACCATCGTGATTACTCGGCAAGTATCCGGCGTGCAGGATGGGCTGCCCTGGTATTAGACCCAATAATTGACGGATACAACTTCAAACGAGTCTTGATGGACGGTGGCAGCAGTCTAAACCCGATATACCAGGATACAATCTGCGAAATGGGGATAGACCCAGCGAAAATTTGCCATAGCAATACTACCTTTAAAGGAGTAACGCCAGGCCCAGGGGCTCATTGCACGGGCTCCCTGCTACTAAAGGTTATATTCCGCTTCCCCGATAACTTCCGTAGCAAACATTTAACCTTCCACATCGCTCCAGCCCAAAGTGGCTATCAAGCACTACTTGGACGCGAAGCTTTTGCTCGCTTTAATGCAATACCACATTACGCTTCCCTGACGCTCAAGATGCCCGGTCCATGCGGCATCATTACAGTGAACGGAAGTATTAAGCGATCTTTGCGCACCGAAGAGAGTGCGGCTGCCTTGGCAGCCGCACACTAAAAACAGCTTCCCCAACTAAAGCATTTAACAGGTCGTCAAGACCACAGACACGGTTAGACGAGTCCGGCACAGCTATATGTAATTCATACCGGTCACACCCTATTACAATTACAAGGGGCTCAACGCGCGCAGACAAGTGGCAATTTTTACTCATCTTGAATTATACGTGGTTTCTTTAAAAACTATCTCTCTGCACGACAACTTTTTCACCTAAAATCCTCTCTTTTACAGATGGCCATCGTGCTACACCCGTCCAGGATACGGCACAACGGAGACACTGTTGGGGAACGTAGTAATTTCAAAAAAATTCCTACGCACACGCAAGATCATGGTGATGCATAGCAACGAGAGGGGAGAGTGTGATCTACGTACCCTTGTAGACCGACAGCGGAAGCGTTGTGACAACGCGGTTGATGTAGTCGTACGTCTTCACGATCCGACCGATCCAAGCACCGTTACTCCGGCACCTCCGAGTTCTTGGCACACGTTCAACTCGATGACGATCCCCGGGCTCCGATCCAGCAAAGCGTCGGGGAGGAGTTCTGTCATCACGACGGCGTGGTGGCGATCTTGATGTTCTACCGTCGCAGGGCTTCGCCTAAGCACCGCTACAATATTATCGAGGATTATGGTGGAAGGAGGCACCGCACATGGCTAAGAATATGATCACGAGGATCAACTTGTATTCATGGGGTGCCCCTTGCCTTAGTATATAAAGGATGGAGGAGGAGGAGGCCGGCCAAGGCAATTGGTGCGGCCAGGATGTGGAGTCCTACTAGGACTCCAAGTCCTAGTAGGAGTCCACCAAGAGGGGAGGAAGGGAGAAGGAAGTGGAGGAGAAGGAAAGGTGGCCGGCCCCCTTTTCCCTAGTCCAATTCGCACCAGAGGGGAGGGGGGGCGCAGCAGCCCCTTGGCCCTTTCTCCTCTTCCCACTAAAGCCCATCAAGGCCCATTGCTTCTCCCGTAACTACCTGGTACTCCGAAAAATACCCGAATCACTCGGAACCTTTCCGATGTCCGAATATATTCGTCCAATATATCGATCTTTACGTCTTGACCATTTCAAGACTCCTCGTCATGTCCCCGAACTCATCCGCGACTCCAAACTCCTTCGGTACATCAAAACTCATAAACTCATAATATAACTGTCATCGAAACCTTAAGCGTGCGGACCCTACGGTTCGAGAACAATGTAGACATGACCGAGACATGTCTCCGGTCAATAACCAATAGCGGAACCTGGATGCTCATATTGGCTCCTACATATTCTACTATGGTCTTTATCGGTCAGACCGCATAACAACATACGTTGTTCCCTTTGTCATCGGTATGTTACTTTCCCGAGATTCGATCGTCGGTATCTCAATACCTAGTTCAAGCTCGTTACCGGCAAATCTCTTTACTCGTTCCGTAATACATCATCTCGCAACTAACTCATTAGTTGCAATGCTTGCAAGGCTTCAGTGATGTGCATTACCGAGAGGGCCCAGAGATACCTCTCCGACAATCGGAGTGACAAATCCTAATCTCGAAATACGCCAACCCAACATGTACCTTTGGAGACACCTGTAGAGCTCCTTTATAATCACCCAGTTACGTTGTGACGTTTGGTAGCACACAAAGTGTTCCTCCAGCAAACGGGAGTTGCATAATCTCATAGTCATAGGAACATGTATAAGTCATGAAGAAAGCAATAGCAACATACTAAACGATCGGGTGCTAAGCTAATGGAATGGGTCATGTCAATCAGATCATTCAACTAATGATGTGATCCCGTTAATCAAATAACAACTCTTTGTCCATGGTTAGGAAACATAACCATCTTTGATTAACGAGCTAGTCAAGTAGAGGCATACTAGTGACACTCTGTTTGTCTATGTATTCACACATGTATTATGTTTCCGGTTAATACAATTCTAGCATGAATAATAAACATTTATCATGATATAAGGAAATAAATAATAACTTATTATTGCCTCTAGGGCATATTTCCTTCAGTCTCCCACTTGCACTAGAGTCAATAATCTAGTTCACATCGCCATGTGATTCAACACTAAGAGTTCACATCACCATGTGATTAACACCCATAGTTCACATCGTCATGTGACCTATACCCAAAGGGTTTACTAGAGTCAATAATCTAGTTCACATCATTTATGTGATTAACACCCAAAGAGTACTAAGGTGTGATCATGTTTTGCTTGTGAGATAATTTTAGTCAACGGGTCTGTCACATACAGATCCGTAAGTATTTTTGTGAATTCTATGTCTACAATGCTTTGCATGGAGCTACTCTAGCTAATTGCTCCCACTTTCAATATGTATCTAGATCGAGACTTTGAGTCATCTAGATCTGTGTCAAAACTTGCATCGATGTAACTTTTTACGACGAACCTTTTGTCACCTCCATAATCGAGAAATATTTCCTTATTCCACTAAGGATAATTTTGACCGCTGTCCAGTGATCTACTCCTAGATCACTATTGTATTCCCTTGCTTAACACAGTGTAGGGTATACAATAGATCTGGTACACATCATGGCATACTTTATAGAACCTATGGCTGAGGCATAGGGAATGACTTTCATTCTCTTTCTATCTTCCGCCGTGGTCGGGCTTTGAGTCTTACTCAATTTCATACCTTGTAACACAGGCAAGAACTCTTTCTTTGACTGCTCCATTTTGAACTACTTCAAAATCTTGTCAAGGTTTGTACTTTATTGAAAAAAAACTTATCAAGCGTCTTGATCTATCTCTATAGATCTTGATGCTCAATATGTAAGCAGCTTCACCGAGGTCTTTCTTTGAAAAACTCCTTTCAAACACTCCTTTATGCTTTGCAGAATAATTCTACATTATCTCTGATCAACAATATGTCATTCACATATACTTATCAGAAATGTTGTAGTGCTCCCACTCACTTTCTAGTAAATACAGGCTTCACCGCAAGTCTGTATAAAACTATATGCTTTGATCAACTTATCAAAGCATATATTCCAACTCTGAGATGCTTGCGCCAGTCCATAAATGGATCGCTGGAGCTTGCATATTTTGTTGGCACCTTTAGGATTGACAAAACCTTCTTGTTGCATCACATACAACTCTTCTTTAATAAATCCATTAAGGAATGCAGTTTTGTTTATCCATTTGCCAGATTTCATAAAATGCGGCAATTGCTAACATGATTCGGACAGACTTAAGCATAGATACGAGTGAGATACTCTCATCGTAGTCAACACCTTGAACTTGTCGAAAACTTTTGCGACAATTCTAGCTTTGTAGATAGTAATACTACTATCAGTGTCCGTCTTCCGCTTGAAGATCCATTTATTTTCTATGGCTTGCCGATCATCGGGCAAATCCATCAAAGTCCATACTTTGTTCTCATACATGGATCATATCTCAGATTTCATGGCCTCAAACCATTTCGCGGAATCTGGGCTCATCATCGCTTCCTCATAGTTCGCAAGTTCGTCATGGTCTAGTAACATGACTTCCAGAACAGGATTACCGTACCACTCTGGTGCGGATCTCACTCTGGTTAACCTACGAGATTCGGTAGTAACTTGATCCGAAGTTACATGATCATCATCATTATCTTCCTCACTAATTGGTGCAGGAGTCACAGGAACAGATTTCTGTGATGAACTACTTTCCAATTATGGAGCAGGTACAGTTACCTCATCAAGTTCTACTTTCCTCCCACTCACTTCTTTCGAGAGAAACTCCTTCTCTAGAAAGGATCCATTCTCAGCAATGAATAACTTGCCTTCGGATCTGTGATAGAAGGTGTACCCAACATTTTCTTTTGGGTAACCTATGAAGATTTACTTCTCCGATTTGGGTTTGAGCTTATCATGTTGAAACTTTTTCACATAAGCATCGCAATCCCAAACTTTAAGAAACGGCAACTTTGGTTTCTTGCCAAACCACAATTCAGATTGTGTCGTCTCAACGGACTTAGATGGTGCCCTTTTAAACGTGAATGCAGTTGTCTTTAATGCATAACCCCAAAACAATAGTGGTAGATCAGTAAGAGACATCATAGATCGCACCATATCTAATAAAGTATGGTTATGATGTTCGGACACACCATTATGTTGTGGTGTTCCAGGTGGTGTGAGTAGTGAAACTATTTCACATTGTTTTAACTGAAGGCCAAACTCGTAACTCAAATATTTTACCTCTGCGATCATATCGTAGAAACTTTTATTTTCTTGTTACGATGATTCTCCACTTCACTCTGAAATTCTTTGAACTTTTCAAATATTTCAGACTTGTGTTTCATTAAGTAGATATACCCATATCTGCTCAAATCATCTGTGAAGGTCAGAAAATAATGATACCCGCCACGAGCCTTAACACTCATCGGATCTCATACATCAGTATGTATTATTTCCAATAAGTCAGTTGCTCGCTCCATAGTTCCGGAGAACGGCGTTTTAGTCATCTTGCCCATGAGGCATGGTTCGCAAGCATCAACTGATTCATAATCAAGTGATTCCAAAAACCCATCAGCATGGAGTTTCTTCATGCGCTTTACACCAATATGACCTAAACAGCAGTGCCACAAATAAGTTGCACTATCATTATTAACTTTGCATCTTTTGGTTTCAATATTATGATTATGTGTATCACTACGATCGAGATCCAACGAACTATTTTCATTGGGTGTGTAACCATATAAGGTTTTATTCATGTAAACAGAACAACAATTTATTCTCTTACTTAAATGAATAACTGTATTACAATAAACATGATCAAATCATATTCATGCTCAACGCAAACACCAAATAACACTTATTCAGGTTCAACACTAATCCCAAAAGTATAGGGAGTGTGCGATGATGATCATATCAATCTTGGAACCACTTCCAACCCACATCGTCACTTCACCCTTAACTAGTCTCTGTTTATTCTGCAACTCCCGTTTCGAGTTACTAATCTTAGCAACTGAACTAGTATCAAATACTGAGGGGTTTCTATAAACACTAATAAAGTACACATCAATAACATGTATATCAAATATACTTATGTTCACTTTGCCATCCTTCTTATCTGCCAATCACTTGGGGTAGTTCCGCTTCCAATGAACAGCCCCTTTGCAGTAGAAACACTTAGTCTCAGGCTTAGGACCAGACTTGGGCTTCTTCACTTGAGCAGCAACTTGCTTGTTGTTCTTCTTGAAGTTCCCCTTCTTCCCTCTGCCCTTTTCTTGAAACTAGTGGTCTTGTCTACCATCAACACTTGATGTTTTTCTCGATTTCTACCTTCGTCAATTTCCGCATTACGAAGAGCTTGGGAATCGTTTCCGTTATCCCTTGCATATCATAGTTCATCACGAAGTTCTACTAACTTGGTGATGGTGACTAGAGAATTCTGTCAATCACTATCTTATCTGGAAGATTAACTCCCGCTTGATTCAAGCGATTGTAGTACTCAGACAATCTGAGCACATGCTCACTAGTTGAGCGATTCTCCTCCATCTTTTTAGCTATAGAACTTGTTGGAGACTTCATATCTCTCAACTCGGGTATTTTCTTGAAATATTAACTTCAACTCCTGGAACATCTCATATGGTCTATGACGTTCAAAACGTCTTTGAAGTCCCGATTCTAAGACGTTAAGCATGGTGCACTAAACTATCAAGTAGTCATCATATTGAGCTAGCGGTGCATCAAGGACATAATTCTTCTGTGCAGCAATGAGGATAAACCTTAGATCACGGATCCAATCCGCATCATTGCTACTAACATCTTTCAACAAAATTTTCTCTAGGAACATATCAAAATAAACATATGAAAACAACAACGCGAGCTATTGATCTACAACATAGATATGCTAATACTACCAGGACTAAGTTCATGATAAATTAAAGTTCAATTAATCATATTACTTAAGAACTCCCACTTAGATAGACATCCCTCTAATCCTCTAAGTGATTACGTGATCCAAATCAACTAAACCATGTCCGATCATCACGTGAGATGGAGTAGCTTCATTGGTGAACATCACTATGTTGATCATATCTACTATATGATTCACACTCGACCTTTTGGTCTCCATGTTCCGAGGCCATATCTGTATATGCTTGGCTCGTCAAGTATAACCTGAGTATTCCGCGTGTGCAACTGTTTTGCACCCGTTGTATTTGAACATAGAGCCTATCACACCCGATCATCACGTGGTGTCTCAGCACGAAGAACTTTCACAACGGTGCATACTCAGGGAGAACACTTCTTGATAATTAGTGAGAGATCATCTTAAAATGCTACCATCAATCAAAGCAAGATAAGATGCATAAAAGATAAACATCACATGCAATCAAAATATGTGACATGATATGGCCATCATCATCTTGTGCCTTTGATCTCTAACTCCAAAGTATCGTCATGATTTCCATCGTCACTGGCATGACACCATGATCTCCATCATCTTGATCTATATCAATGTGTCGTCACATGGTCGTCTCGCCAACTATTGCTATCGCATAGCGATAAAGTAAAGCAATTATTTGGCACTTGCATCTTATGCAATAAAGAGACAACCATAAGGCTTCTGCCAGTTGCCGATAACTTCAACAAAACATGATCATCTTATACAACAACTTATATCTCATCATGTCTTGACCATATCACATCACAACATGCCCTGCAAAAACAAGTTAGACGTCCTCTACTTTGTTGTTGCAAGTTTTACGTGGCTGCTACGGGCTGAGCAAGAACCGTTCTTACCTACGCATCAAAACCACAACGATAGTTTGTCAAGTTAGTGTTGTTTTAACCTTCGCAAGGACCGGGCGTAGCCACACTCGGTTCAACTAAAGTTGGAGAAACTGACACCCGCCAGCCATCTGTGTGCAAAGCACGTCGGTAGAACCAGTCTCGCATAAGCGTACGCGTAATGTCGGTCCGGGCCGCTTCGTCCAACAATACCGCCGAACCAAAGTATGACATGCTGGTAAGCAGTATGACTTATATCGCCCATAACTCACTTGTGTTCTACTCGTGCATATAACATCAACAAATAAAACCTAGGCTCGGATGCCACTGTTGGGGAACGTACTAATTTCAAAAAAATTCCTACGCACACGCAAGATCATGGTGATGCATAGCAACGAGAGGGGAGAGTGTGATCTACGTACCCTTGTAGACCGACAGCGGAAGCGTTGTGACAACGCGGTTGATGTAGTCGTACGTCTTCACGATCCGACCGATCCAAGCACCATTACTCCGGCACCTCCGAGTTCTTGGCACACGTTCAGCTCGATGACGATCCCCGGGCTCCGATCCAGCAAAGTATCGGGGAGGAGTTCCGTCAGCACGACGGCGTGGTGACGATCTTGATGTTCTACCATCGCAGGGCTTCGCCTAAGCACCGCTACAATATTATCGAGGATTATGGTGGAAGGGGGCACCGCACATGGCTAAGAATATGATCACGAGGATCAACTTGTGTTCATGGGGTGCCCCTTGCCTCAGTATATAAAGGATGGAGGAGGAGGAGGCCGGCCAAGGCAATTGGTGCGGCCAGGATGTGGAGTCCTACTTGGACTCCAAGTCCTAGTAGGAGTCCACCAAGAGGGGAGGAAGGGAGAAGGAAGTGGAGGAGAAGGAAAGGTGGCCGGCCCCCTTTTCCCTAGTCCAATTCGCACCAGAGGGGAGGGGGCGCAGCAGCCCCTTGGCCCTTTCTCCTCTTCCCACTAAAGCCCATCAAGGCCCATTGCTTCTCCCATAACTACCCGATACTCCGAAAAATACCTGAATCACTCAGAACCTTTCCGATGTCCGAATATAGTCGTCCAATATATTGATCTTTATGTCTCGACCATTTCGAGACTCCTCGTCATGTCCCCGATCTCATCCGGGACTCCGAACTCCTTCGGTGCATCAAAACTCATAAACTCATAATATAACTGTCATCGAAATCTTAAGCGTGCGGACCCTACGGTTCGAGAACAATATAGACATGACCGAGACATGTCTCCGGTCAATAACCAATAGCGGAACCTGGATGCTCATATTGGCTCCTACATATTCTACGAAGATCTTTATCGGTCAGACCGCATAACAACATACGTTGTTCCCTTTGTCATCGGTATGTTACTTGCCCGAGATTCGATCGTCGGTATCTCAATACCTAGTTCAATCTCGTTACCGGCAAGTCTCTTTACTCGTTCCGTAATACATCATCTCACAACTAACTCATTAGTTGCAATGCTTGCAAGGCTTCAGTGATGTGCATTACCGAGAGGGCCCAGAGATACCTCTCCGACAATCGGAGTGACAAATCCTAATCTTGAAATACGCCAACCTAACATGTACCTTTGGAGACACCTGTAGAGCTCCTTTATAATCACCCAGTTACGTTGTGGCGTTTGGTAGCACACAAAGTGTTCCTCCGGCAAACGGGATTTGCATAATCTCATAGTCATAGGAACATGTATAAGTCATGAAGAAAGCAATAGCAACATACTAAACGATCGGGTGCTAAGCTAATGGAATGGGTCATGTCAATCAGATCATTCAACTAATGATGTGATCCCATTAATCAAATAACAACTATTTGTCCATGGTTAGGAAACATAACCATCTTTGATTAACGAGCTAGTCAAGTAGAGGCATACTAGTGACACTCTGTTTGTCTATGTATTCACACATGTATTATGTTTTCGGTTAATACAATTCTAGCATGAATAATAAACATTTATCATGGTATAAGGAAATAAATAATAACTTTAT
This sequence comes from Triticum aestivum, assembly GCF_018294505.1. Taxonomy (NCBI): domain Eukaryota; kingdom Viridiplantae; phylum Streptophyta; class Magnoliopsida; order Poales; family Poaceae; genus Triticum; species Triticum aestivum. Next base: position 105,024,276 of record NC_057800.1, on the reverse strand, counting down.
TATTGCCTCTAGGGCATATTTCCTTCAGACACAGGCGCAGACGTGCAGCAGGGACCCGTTCCAAGGATTCTTTTTAGATTAAGACCCTGCGTAAACCTTTTTTACTGTCTCTTGTTGATACACATCCACCGAATTCTCAGCACAATTGAGAAGGATGCTGACGTCTTGGCATGTGGCCACGTCAGAACAATGCACGTACCTGGACACAAGGGGCTTCTTACAAAGGGTACTATTTAGGCCCGTTTTATACCATAAAGACCGAATACCTTAGGGAGTGTTCGGCGTCGCGAGTTTAGCCTTATATGCATCAGCTCCGAATCATTGTCTTTGGTCAAATGTTGGGTTTGCCCGGCTCCTGTGTTTTGGTGCCTTACGTTCCGCTTTATCGGCTAAGGTAGCACCAGGAGAACTACTGCGATTGTGCCCTGGTTCATTCAGACGAGCACCTCAGTAGAGAAAGCCGAAAACTGACTGTCATGATATAGCATGAGACTGGTCAACCACTCGATGACCTATCGGAATGTTAGAATTCCTCCGCCTTAACAAAGGGCCGTTTTCCGGCCAGGCATGTACGCACCCTGAGATCGAGAGAGTGTGGAGCCACCAGGGGCTATCTAGTAGCCCCACTGTCAAACTCCTATGGCTAAGTGAAAGTGTTAAAGCATTATAGTCCGGTTGCCTCGTTCGCTACGCTATCACCTCCTTAATAGGACCAAGACGTTGGGTTAAGTGTGAACACGCGTTTTTCGCGAGCACCTCCGCATTATATGCATGGGGGTTGAAGCCGACGGCTGCAATCTTTTAGGTTATACACATGTATACATAAACGGTCGCACAGGAGGCATCATACTACTTTCAGGCAAAAGTATAAACATAGCCTTATAAAATTTCATAAAAGCATTGTGTTTACAATGAGAATACATATCACTCAAACATAATATTCTTCGAGCACTGGGCCTCTATCAAACGAGCACCCTCGAGAACCTCCTCGAAATAGTGCTCGGCAGCCACTCGGCCTATGGCCGAACCCTGCGCTGCAACAGTGGTAGCGTCCATCTCCGCGCAGTATGCTTTAACATGGGCAAGGGCCATCCGCGAGCCTTCTATGCACGCCGACCTCTTCATCGCATTAATGCACGGCACCGCACCAAGGAACTGCTGCACTAAGCTGAAATAGTTGTTCGGCTTTGGCTTTTCCGGCCATAGCTGATCCACAACAGACCTCATGGCGAGTCCGGACAACCTATTCAGTTCGGCCCATTCGGCTAGCTGGTCAGTCAATGAAAGCGGACGCTCTGGAACGTTGAATTGCGACCAAAACAGCTTGTCCACTTCACGATCTGTTTGACCTTGGAAGTACTTGGCCGCATCGGCAGCGCTCGCCGCCAAATCCATATACGCATCTGCCGAACTCTACAGCCGATCCAGAGGGGCATACCGTGGATCTCCGAACTTCCTCCGTAACATGAAGGGCTTCCCAGCCACAATATCCCCAGCTTCCCGCAGCTCCTACTTCTTTGCTCTCATAGCAGAACGGGTGTCTTTGTTCGCCATCGTGGCCTTCTCAAGGTCCGTTGCCTTCGCTCGGTTTTCTTTTTCAAGGACCCAGCAACGGTCGGCAGTGTCTTTTAATTCTACGGCCATCTTGGCCATATTGTCTTGGCTCTCGCAATGTGCGGCCTTCTCGGCTTTCAACTCTTCGGCCGCCTTCAAAGCAGCCGCATTACTAATCCTCGCTTGTTCCTTGGCTCGGGCAAGTTTTGCCCGCAAGGTTTCCACAGTGGCAGCTCCATCTGCAGTCACAATATATTAAAGATATTGGCATCATGCTGCTCTTACTATGTGGCGTTCACCAGATAATAACACTTACCCTATGCCTCGTCAAGCCTCTTGTTAACAAGCTCGATGTCGGTGTCTACCGCATCCAGTTGTCGTTTTAATTCGGCAAACTCACTAGTCCGGCTAGCCACCGGAGCTTCCACCACCTGCACATAGGGGCAGTCTGGTTATTGCCTGGGACTATGATCCTCTGTTCGCCGTCGTTCTCGACGACAACTAGAGTCTCAGGGGCTACTATCTACACAGGGCACACCTAACATGTGCAGTACTATCACATATTATCTCACGTACCTCAAAGCATGTCAGTAGACTCATAAAGGCTTCATGTAATCTGCTTTCGGCGGACGAAATTCTCTCCATCACCGTACCCATCAGCGTACGGTGTTCTTCTGAGATGGCCGCTCGCCCCACCAGCTCCCTCAGAACGTCCGACCGCATACCAGACGGTGCCGGACTATTTTGTTTGCTCTTTTCGGGAGCCAGATGCTGGGGACTTCGGGGGTCTATGGGATTATCTTCTGGCCTCACCGGATCCGGAGAGGCCCTCCGTAACGACACTTCGGGGTCGCCCGCTTCTTGAGCGGAGGAGTCCGGGGTAGGCGTTTCACTGTCCATCATCTCTAGAAGAAGATCCCCCGAAGACGAGCTCAGCTGAGAGGGGCTAAGGCCTGAACTGCAAGATATATGCGGTGGTTATTTTCTTAGAAAAAAGATAGCATAGCTTTACTATTAAAGTATTTTGGATCACTTACGACTCGTTGGAGGGATGATCCCCCCGCGGACTTTGTGCGGAAAAAGCACCCCCCGAGGCAGGACCCTCTGTGGGAGACTTATTCTCCCGTTTGGAGGCTTCGGCTTCCGGATCCTCGGAAGCAGTCCTTTTCCTCCCCCGGTTATCCTCCTTCATGGAGACGCTCATTCCCTCGGTTGGAATTGGCAGCGATGGGGGCCCGCGTCCGCCCGTATTATCCCCCCCCCCCCGTATCTTCCTTTGAGGGCTCCGGGCAAGGTGCGACCTCGAGCATCTTTTCCAATACCGGATTTTCCAAACCCTCAGGGAGGGGGCCAAACACCGAATCATCTTCGCCTTTGTTAGCCAGTCCTGGTCAAAAAGCAAACTCTCAGAAATAACTTCATGATGAATAAAAGACAGTGTGTTCGGCCAAAGGATTTCTTACTTGTTCGGCGGCGCGGTTACTGCTCAGGCCCACATCCTCAGTAATGTCCGGACACTCTACTTGAGGTCCGAAGAATGAATTGTACATCTCCTCGTGCGTCAGGCCGAGGAAACTTTGAATGGCACGCGTCCCTCTGGGTTGAACTCCCACAAGCGAAGGGGCCGGCGTTTGGAAGGCTGGACTTGACGAACCAGCATAACTTGTATTACCACAACCAAATTAAAATCTCCCTCGAAGAGATCTCGAATGCGGCTTTGCAGTATAGGCACGTCCTTGGCTGGACCCCATCTCAGACCCCTGCTAATCCATGACATCAGTTGTGGTGGGGGGCCCGAACGGAAAGTGGGGGCAGCCGCCCACTTGGCACTTCTGGGAGCCGTGACGTAAAACCACTCCCGTTGCCATAATTCTGACACCTCTGGAAAGGAACCTTTCGGCCATGGAGCTCCTGCCATCTTGCCTATTGATGCACCTCCGCATGCTGCATGCTGCCCCTCGATCATCTTCGGCCTCACTTCAAAGGTCTTGAGCCACAGACCAAAGTGAGGGGTAATGCGGAGGAAGGCCTCACACACGACAATAAATGTCGAGATGTGGAGAAAGGAGTCCGGAGCTAGATCGTGGAAATCTAGCCTGTAATAGAACATCAAACCCATGACGAAGGGATCCAGAGTGAGGCCTAGGCCTCAGAGGAAGTGGGAGACGAACACGACATTCTCGTTGGGTTCGGGAGTAGGGACGACCTGCCCTCGAGCAGGCAGCCGATGTGAAACCTCGGCGGTCAGGTATCTGGCCTCCCTCAACTTCTTAATGTCCTCTTCTGTAAGGGAGGAGGGCATCCATCGGCCTTGAAGGCTGGATCCGGATATGATTGAAGATCCGGAGCACCTAACCTGGGCTTTGAGTGTTAGAACTCGAGGCGGGGGAAGGGTTCGATTGAGCACGAGAGGGAAAAAGCAAAAACCTTGTCCCTTTATAAAGAGGGTGAATATCAAGGGTCCTCTCCGTAGCCGTTTAGGACTTGCCTATAATCTAGGAGTCCTAGACACGGTTGGGTTACCCACGACCGCATTAATGAGAATCCCGTAATTGGGGGAACACGATCTCTGCTTTGACAAGACGTGTCAAGAAACCGCCTCGCGTTATGTGTGGAGCTGGTTGAAGAGAAATGGTTCGAATAATCGCCGGGCCATGACATAACATCATGCTGCCAAAACAAGTTAGCAAATTGGATTTGTGAAAATATTATTCTCTCTATGGCGGTATGTGGAAATTATTTTGCAGGGTCGGACACTATCCTCGTATTCAAATTCTTCTGTGATGTATTCGGAGAAGGAACCCGCCTTGCAATGCCGAAGACAATACAACGCGCCGGACTCATCGTCATTGAAGCCTGGTTCAGGGGCTACTGAGGGAGTCCTGGATTAGGGGGTCTCCGGACAGCCGGACTATCTCCATTGGCCGGACTGTTAGACTATGAAGATACAAGATTGAAGACTTCGTCTCGTGTCCGGATGGGACTCTACTTGGCGTGGAAGGCAAGCTAGGCAATACGGATATGGATATCTCCTCCTTTGTAACCGACCTTATGTAACCCTAACCCTCTCTGGTGTCTATATAAACCGAAGGGTTTTAGTCCGTAGGACAACAACCACAACATACAATCATACCATAAGCTAGCTTCTAGGGTTTAGCCTCTCTGATCTCGTGGTAGATCTACTCTTGTACTACCCATATCATCAATATCAATCAAGCAGGACGTAGGGTTTTACCTCCATCAAGAGGGCCCAAACCTAGGTAAAACATCATGTCCCCTGCCTCCTGTTACCATCCGGCCTAGATGCACAGTTCAGGACCCCCTACCCGAGATCCGCCGGTTTTGACACCGACATGTCTCATGTATTTAATTTTTCTAAATTTCGTAGACAACCCCATGATAAAGAACTGCCTAGTAAAGATGATATTCTAGGTCTTGCTTCTATTGTCGTGCCTCCTAGTGATCCTTTAGAACAATATTTGCTAAACCATGAAAATGATATGTTTATGAATGAAAGAAGGGAAATAGATGAAGTATTCTTTAAACAGGGACCTATTTTGAAACACAACTTGCCTGTTGAAATCCTAGGGGATGCTCCTCCACCCAAGGGTGATCCCGTGTTTGAGCTTAAACCTTTACCTGATACTCTTAAATATGCTTATCTTGATGAGAAAGAGATATATCCTGTTATTATTAGTGCTAACCTTTTAGAGCATGAAGAAAACAAATTATTGAAAACTCTGAAGAAGCATCGTGCTGCTATTGGATATACTCTTGATGATCTTAAGGGCATTAGTCCCACTCTATGCCAGCACAAAATAAAATTGGAGAAAGACGCGAAACCGGTTGTTGATCACCAATGACGTTTAAATCCTAAGATGAAAGAAGTGGTAAGAAAATAAATACTAAAGCTTCTGGAGGCAGGTATAATTTATCCCGTTGCTGATAGTCAGTGGGTAGGTCTTGTCCATTGTGTCCCTATAAAGGGAGGTATTACTGTTGTTCCTAATGATAAAGATGAATTGATCCCACAAAGAATTGTTACATGTTATAGAATGGTAATTGATTTCCGCAAACTAAATAAAGCTACTAAAAAGGATCATTACCCTTTACCATTTACTGATCAAATGCTAGAAAGATTATCCAAACATACACATTTTTTCTTTCTAGATGGTTACTCTGGTTTCTATCAAATACCTGTGTCAAAAGAGGATCAAGAAAAGACAACTTTTACTTGCCCTTTCAGTACCTTTGCTTATAGACGTATGCCTTTTGGTTTATGCAATGCACCTGCTACCTTTCAAAGATGTATGACTGCTATATTCTCTGGCTTTTGTGAAAAGATTGTTGAGGTTTTCATGGATGATTTCTCCGTTTATTGAACTTCTTTTGATGATTGCTTAAGCAACCTTGATCGAGTTTTGCAGAGATGTGAAGAAACCAATCTTGTCTTGGATTGGGAGAAGTGCCACTTTATGGTTAATGAAGGTATTGTCTTGGGGCATAAAATTTCTGAAAGAGGTATTGAAGTTGATAAAGCTAATGGTTGATGCCATTGAAAAGATGATGTGTCCTAAGGATATTAAAGGTATAAGAAGTTTCCTTGGTCATTCCGGTTTTATAGGAGGTTCATTAAGGACTTCTCTAAAATTTCCAGGCCTCTGACTAATCTCTTACAAAAAGATGCTCCTTTTGTCTTTGATGATGATTGTGTAGAAGCATTTGAAATACTTAAGAAAGCTTTGATTTCTGCACCTATTGTTCAGCCTCCTAATTGGAATTTACCATTTGAAATTATGTGTGATGCTAGTGATTATGCTGTAGGGGCTGTTCTAGGACAACGAGTTGATAAGAAATTAAATGTTATTCAATATGCTAGTAAAACTCTAGACAGTGTTCAAAGAAATTATGCTACTACTGCAAAAGAATTTTTAGCAGTTGTGTTTGCTTGCGATAAGTTCAGACCTTATATTGTTGATTCTAAAGTAACTGTTCACACTGATCATGCTGCTATTAAATATCTTATGGGAAAAAAGATGCTAAACCTAGACTTATTAGATGGGTTCTCTTGCTACAAGAACTTGATTTGCATATTATTGATAGAAAGGGAGCTGAGAACCCCGTTGCAGACAACTTGTCTAGGTTAGAGAATGTTCTTGATGACCCACTACCTATTGATGGTAGCTTTCCTGATGAACAATTAGCTGTCATAAATGCTTCTCGTACTGCTCCATGGTATGCTGATTATGCTAATTACATTGTTGCTAAATTTATACCACCTAGTTTCACATACCAACAAAAGAAAAAGGTTTTCTATGATTTAAGACATTACTTTTGGGAGGACCCACACCTTTATAAAGAAGGAGTAGATGGTATTATTAGACGTTGTGTACCTGAGCATGAACAGGAATAGATCCTACGCAAGTTTCACTTCGAGGCTTATAGGGGACACCATGCTGGAGATAGAACTGCACATAAGGTATTGCAATCCAGTTTTTATTGGCCTACTCTCTCCAAGGATGCCCGTAAGTTTGTTTTGTCTTGTGATGAATGTCAAAGAATTGGTAATATTAGTAGACGTCAAGAAATGCCTATGAATTATTCACATGTTGTTGAGCCATTCGATGTTTGGGGCTTTGATTATATGGGACCGTTTCCTTCCTCTAATGGGTATACACATATTTTAGTTGTTGTCGATTACGTTACTAAGTGGGTAGAAGCTATTCCAACTAGTAGTGTTGATCATAACACCTCTATTAAAATGCTTAAAGAAGTTATTTTTTTGAGGTTTGGAGTCCCTAGATATTTAATGACTGATGGTGGTTCACATTTTATTCATGGTGCTTTACGTAAAATGCTTGCTAAGTATGATGTTAATCATAGAATTGCATCTCCATATCATCCACAGTCTAGTGGTCAAGTAGAATTGTGTAATAGAGAGATTAAATTAATTTTGCAAAAGACTATTAATAGATCTAGAAAGAATTGGTCCAAGAAACTTGATGATGCATTATGGGCCTATAGAACTGCATATAAAAATCCTATGGGTATGTCTCCGTATAAGATGGTTTATGGAAAAGCATGTCACTTACCTCTCAAACTAGAACATAAGGCATATTAGGCCATTAAAGAGCTCAATTATGATTTCAAACTTGCCGGTGAGAAGAGGTTATTTGACATTAGCTCACTTGATGAATGGAGAACCCAGGCTTATGAGAATGCCAAACTGTTTAAAGAAAAAGTCAAAAGATGGCATGACAAAAGGATACAGAAACGTGAGTTTAATGTAGGTGATTATGTATTATTGTACAACTCTCGTTTAAGATTCTTTGCAGGAAAACTCCTCTCTAAATGGGAAGGTCCTTATGTTATCGAGGAGGTCTATTGTTTCGGTGCCATAAAAATCAACAACTTCGAAGGCACAAATCCGAGGGTGGTGAACGGTCAAAGAATCAAACATTATATCTCAGGTAATTTCATAAATATTGAAACTAATGTTATTGAAACCGTAACCCTGGAGGAATACATAAGGGACACTTTCCAAAACATTTCAGACTCCGAAAAGGAAGAGGTGTGAGATACGGTAAGTAAACCGACTCCAAAACAGTTCTAATGGCAATTTTTCTCCGTTTTTGGAATATTTAAGAAAATAGAAAAATAAGAAGCAGTCCGGAAAGGACACGATGGTCCCACGAGGGTGGAGGGCGCGTCCTACCCACTTGGGCGCGCCCCCTGCCTCGTGGGCACCTCGTATGCTCTCCAGACTCCTTTTTCTTGCACGATACTTCTTTTGGTCTCTAAATATTCATTATATAATCTCCCAAAGGTTTTGACCGCCGTACCACGCAAATATCCTCTATTTTGGTTTCGAGTTGTTTCTGCTGCAGATATAGAGCAAGATGTCTTCTCAAGAGTCAGTCGGGGAGAGCCGGGTGTCTCATCCGACACCGGAGCCAAGAGCAAACAGCTATGCTGACCACATTGGGCCATCAACTGAGGAAGAGATGGAGGCCGACTTGAAAAGGATAGATGCCATGGAGGAGGATGAAGAAGTTACTTCTCGTTTCCGAGCTGGATTCACGATGGGGAACTACAGAGCTCAGCTATTCCAAACTCGATTATCCCTTTCAATGTTAGATTTCTATACCTACTAATAAAGCAAGGTGTGTTTCTCCTAATTTTTCATCCGTTCACCGTCAAAATTTATTTTTCTATCCAAGGTGGTACTAATTTTTTGTGCGCACGTCTATTTTTTAGAAATCCAGAATTCTATAGTTGGCCCGCACACGCTGTGGCCCAGCAAAGCCAGCCCACTTATTTGCCTGCCCTTGTAGCCGAGAAAAGCCATTTACTCGCCTAGTGCGATAGATAGTCTGCGGTCGCAGAGGGCACCCAAGACTGGGCCGGCCCGTTTTGTTTTTTCGTCCAATTTTTTTGGATTTTTACTTTATTTCGTAATTCAAAAGTTTCAAAAAAGTTTAGAACTTGAATTTTTGTCAAATTTCGGATTTATTTTTTGAGTTACAATAGTCTTCCCATTTTTAAAAATGTTTGGAACGTTAATTTGTTTTCTTGTTCCGATTTTTTGTCAAATTCATAAATATTCAGAAAAATGTTAGGGCTTTAAAAACATGTATTTACAAAATATTCGATTATTGAAATATGTAATTATTTTAGTAAAATGTTCACAGATTCAAAATAATGTCTGCGTAAGTCTATTTATTTTTAGTAATATATTTTTCAAATTTATTTTTCTATCCGAGTTCCTACCAAATTTTTGTGCGTACGTCAATTTTTTAGCAATCCATTATTTTATACTCGGCCCGCACAGGCTGTGGCCCAGCAAAGCCAGCCCATATAACCGCAAAAACCCTTTTTCTCACCCTGTCCGGTAGATAGTCGGTGATCGCACAGGGCGCCCAAGACTGGGCAGCCCCGTTTTGTTTTTCCGTCCAAATTTATTTCTATTTCTACTTCATTTCAGAATTTAAAATTTTCAAAAAAGTTCAGAACATGAATTTTTGCCAAATTTCCTATTTTTTAGTTACAATATTGTCTTCCCCTTGTTAAAAATATGTGGAACACCAATATATTTTCTCGTTACGATTTTTCTCCGAATTCATAAATACTCAAAAAATGTTTTGGCTTTAAAAATATGTATTTTAAAAAATGTTCTACTTTTTAAATATATTATTTTTTTAGTAAAATGTTGACAGATTCAAAATAATGTCTGCGTACGTCTATTTATATTTAGTATTATATTTTTGAAATTTATTATTCTAGCCGAGGTGAACTCAATTTTTATGCGTATGTCTATTTTTTTAGCAATTCAGTATTTTATACTTGGCCCGTACACGCTGTGGCCTAGCAAAGCCAGCCCACTAATTTGCCTGCCCATGTAGCCGCGAAAATCCATTTTCTCCCCCGGTGCGCCAGATAGTTGGCCATCGCGCAGGCGGCCGAAGTCTGGGCCGGCCCGTTTTAGTTTTCCTTCCAAATTTTTTTGTATTTTTACTTTATTTCACAATTCAAAATTTTTAAAAAAAAGTTCAGAACTTGAATTTTTGTCAAATTTCCAATTTTTTTAGTTACAATATTGTCTTCCCCTTTTAAAAACTGTTTGGAACATTAATTTAGTTTCTCGTTCCGATTTTTTTTCAAATTTATAAATATTCAAAATAAATGGGCTTTAAACAACATGTATTTTAAAAAATATTCGATTTTTGAAATATATTATTGTTGTACTAAAATGTTCACTGGTTCGAAATAATGTCTGCATTTGAAAACATAATTCATAAATTTGTTTGAACATTCAAAACATGTTCCGTTTTCAAAAGTCGGTGAGAAATAATAAAATGTTTGGGTTTTGATGAAAGTTTCATGTCTTCAGAAAATTATGTTTTTTTTTTACTTTTGGTCATGTTTTTTGCAGCATGTACGGAATATTATAAACATTGTTTGTAATTTAAAAAAAACATGTTTTCAAGAATATTCGGGTATTCATATTTTAAAAAAGTTGGAAAATATATTTTATATCCGGCGTTGCGCTTCGATTTTTGAAATATATTATTGTTTTAGTAAAATGTTTGCGGATTCAGAATAATGTCTGCGTTTGAAAACATATTTGATAAATTTGTTTTGAATGTTTAAAACATGTTCCGTTTCCAAAAGTTGGTCACAAATATTTTAACAGGTTTTGATAAAAGGTTCATGTCTGCGGAAAATGATGTTGTTTCAAATTTTGGTCTTGTTTTCTGCAAAATGTATGGAATATTATAAACATTTTTTGTAATTTAAAAAAAAACACATTTCCAAGAATATTCGGTAATTCATATTTTAGAAAAGTTCAAAAAATGTTTTAAATCTGATGTTGCACTGTCTTCTTAATTATTCGCGTCGGCCATTGCTTAGGAGTAGGCGTTTGTTGTCGTGGCTAGCGCCACACGGTCGGGTAAGGTCATGTGTTCAATCGTTCAACACGTGATTTTTTGGATTATTACTCATGCCTTGCAAACACAACTTATTTCGGTGCCAGCCAGTGGGCTGGCCAAGACACGAACTGTTATGCGTCACATGCGCTATTTGACGCAACAAACATCATATAGTAGCTCCCACGCAGCTGTCCTAATAAAAGAAAAACATATGCGTATAGATTTTGTTTCATCCATTCCATACGTAGTTCCCCATTTTTTTGGATATCCCCCGGGTGGGCTAAACTGGACCCAGCACGTATTTCTTTTTCTGTTGGACGGACGAGCAGCAAAAACCAAAGGGTGCAAGGGGAATGGACTATGAAAAAAAGGTACCAGTAAGGTGGTCGCTGCCACGCTGACCAGCCCCACCACTATCAAGATCTGGCACGCCAAAGATGACCCGTGAGAAGACCGCAGCTCCTCGTTTTGTCGCCCACCGCTGTGAAGACCATTTTTTATGAACACATCAATTATCTCTCCCACTTCTTCTTGCAAAAAAAGTATTTCCCCGTTGCAACGCACGGGCATATGTGCTAGTCTTTCTTATGAAAATATGAAAAAGAGTGTTACTTGTTCTCCCGCAGCTATGCAACATCCTTGGGTGAAAGGAGCTTTAGCCATCATGGGCAAGCTCCGTAAGGAAATAATGGACCTCAAGCAGCAAGTCAATAAGCTCGAGGAAGAGAATCGTATACTAAGGGGCATCATCGCCAAGAATATCACATCATCGCCCCCGAAGGAGACATAAACATATGGGTATGGGCACTCCCCTTTGGCAACTGCCAAGCTTGGGGGAGTGCACCTTTATCGTATCACCATCACACTTTTATCTTTACCATTTTTCTTAATTCGATCCTTTTAGTAATATCTTGATCTAGTAGAATATAGTCTTAGTATGATCTAGTTTTTAGTTTTGCTTCATGATCCTTCTATGTAATCGAGTCCATGAGCTATATATAATAAAGATTAGTGTTGAGTTAAGGGCTTGATTATCTTGCTATGGTCTTGAGGGAATAAAATAAAAGAGAAAGAATAAAAAGAAATAAAGAGATCATATGGATCTTATGAAGAGTAATGACTTCACATATAAAGAGTATGATGAATAAAAGATGTTGAAAGTTGACAAGCATAGTTTTGGTCATCGTTGCAATTAATAGGAAGTAATAAAGAAAGAGAGGTTTTCACATATAAATATACTATCTTGGACATCTTTTATGATTGTGAGCACTCATTAAAATATGATATGCTAAAGAGTTGACGTTGGACAAGGAAGACAACGTAATGGGTTATGCTTTCTTACATCTGAAATAAATAATATTGCCATGGATCATCCAACATGTTGAGCTTGACTTTCCCTCTCATGCTAGCCTAATTCTTTGCACCAAGTAGAAATACTACTTGTGCTTCTGAATTTCCTTAAACCCAGTTTTGCCGTGAGAGTCCACCATATCTACCTATGGATTGAGTAAGATACTTCAAGTAAGTTTTCATCGTTGCAAGCAATAAAAATTGCTCTCTAAATATGTATGATTTATTACTGTGGAGAAAATAAGCTTTATACGATCTTGTGATGTGGAAGAAATAAATGCGATGGACTGCATAATAAAGGTCCATATCACAAGTGGCAATATAAAGTGACATTCTTTCGCATTAAGATTTTGTGCATCCAACCATAAATACACATGAAAACCTCTGCTTCCCTCTGTGAAAGGCCTATCTATTATTCTTGTCTTATACTTCATATAAGAGTCATGATGATCTTCACCTTTCCTTTTTAAATTTTGTCCTTTGGCAAGCGCAATGTGTTGGAAAGATCCTGATATATGTAGCTAATTGGATGTAAGTTTTCATGAACTATTATTGTTGACATTACCCTTGAGGTAAAAGGTTGGGAGGCAAAACTATAAGCCCCTATCTTTCTTTGTGTCTGATTAAAACTTCATACCCATAAATATTGCATGAGTGTTAGCAATTGTGAAAGACTAAATGATAGTTGAGTATGTGGACTTGCTGAAAAGCTCTTATATTGACTCTTTCCGATGTTATGATAAATTGCAATTGCTTCAATGACTGTGATTATAGGTTGTTAGTTTTCAATGAAGTTTACGATTCATACTTGAATATGTGAATGAATTGTTACTTTAGCATAAGAATTCATATATATGTTTCTATTCTAAGAATGATCATGATGCCCTCATGTCCGTATTTTATTTTATCGACACCTCTATCTCTAAACATGTGGACGTATTTTTTGATTTCGACTTCCGCTTGAGGACAAGCGAGGTCTAAGCTTGGGGGAGTTGATACGTCCATTTTGCATCATGCTTTTATATCGATATTCATTGCATTATGGGCTGTTATTACACATTATGTCACAATACTTATGCCTATTCTCTGTTATTTTACAAGGTTTACATGAAGAGGGGGAATGCCGGCAGCTGGAATTCTGGGCTAGAAAAGGAGCAAATATTAGAGACCTATTCTGCACATCTCCAAAAGTCCTGAAACTTCACGGGGGCATGTTTTAGAATATATAAAAAATATTGGGTGAAAGAAGTACCAGAGGGGGCCACCCACCGTCCACGAGGGTGGGGGCGCGCCCCCTGCCTCGTGGGCCCCCTGGCAACCCTCTGATGCCCATCTTTGGCTATATGGAGTCTTTCATTGAGGAAAAAATCATAAGCAAGCTCACGGGACGAAACTCTGCCGCCACGAGGCGGAACCGATCTAGGGCTCCGGCAGAGAGCTGTTCTGCTAGGGAAACTTCCCTCCAGGAGGGAGAATCATCACCACCGTCAGAATCATTGATCCTCTCATTGGGAGGGGGTCAATCTCCATCAACATCTTCACCAGCACCATCTCATCTAAAACCCTAGTTCATCTCTTGTGTCCAATCTTTGTATCAAAACCTCAGATTGGTACCTGTGGGTTGCTAGTAGTGTTGATTACTCCTTGTAGTTGGTGCTAGTTGGTTTACTTGGTGGAAGATCATATGTTCAGATCCATTATGCATATTAATACCCCTCTGATCATGAACATGAATATGCTTTGTGAGTAGTTCCATTTGTTCCTGAGGACACGGGAGAAGTCTTGCTATAAGTACTCATGTGAATTTGGTATTCGTTCGATATTTTGATGAGATGTATGTTGTATTTCCTCTAGTGGTGTGATGTGAACGTCAACTACATGACACTTCACCATTGTTTGAGCCTAGAGGAAGGCATTGGGAAGTAATAAGTAGATGATGGGTTGCTAGAGTGACAGAAGCTTTTATGTGTTGCTTCGTAAGGGGCTGATTTGGATCCATATGTTTCATGCTATGGTTAGGTTTACCTTAATACTTCTTTTGTAGTTGCGGATGCTTGCAATAGGGGTTAATCATAAGTGGGATGCTTGTCCAAGGAAGGACAGTACCCAAGCACCGGTCCACCCACATATCAAATTATCAAAGTACCGAACGCGAATCATATGAGCGTGATGAAAACTAGCTTGACGATAATTCCCATGTGTCCTCAGGAGCGCTTTCCTTTATATAAGAGTTTGTCCAGGCTTGTCCTTTGCTACAAAAAGGATTGGGCCATCTTGCTGCACCTTATTTACTTTTATTACTTGTTACCCGTTACAAATTACCTTATCACAAAACTATCTGTTACCGATAATTTCAGTGCTTGCAGAGAATACCTTGCTGAAAACCGCTTATCATTTCCTTCTGCTCCTCGTTGGGTTTGACACTCTTACTTATCGGAAAGGCTACGATAGATCCCCTACACTTGTCGGTCATCATCAGTATCATATCACATTCATATTCGAAGAACCTTAGGACGTATGATTGGTGTGTTATTTAGCTTTAAAGGGTGGACAGCTGCTAGTAGGACACAAAGCACCTATGCAGATCGTAGTGTAGATATAATGGGAACACCCTAATCATCAGGAGTAAAATCAGGAAACTGGAACTTGATGGAATGTATGTGCTAGTATTGCCGGTACGTCTAGAAAGGCTTCGGATACCAGCTCTCTTCCACTGAAGGTGCGGTACTGTTAATATCAGTGTAACTCTCAAAGGCGACACAGCTCCCCGCATTTCCTTGCTAATCTTATAGGATTCTAGTGGGCAGGCCACTACAATTCCTATTCCTATGTTTACAAAATCCTACGAACTAAAGAGGCCCGAAGAGTTGAAAGTGTCCATCACAACCGACCGAATAGACCTCTACACTTCAAATGTCCCCGCTCCTCTTCACTACAAGGAACATACTATACTACTATCATACTCCCTCCATTCCAAAATATAAGTCTTTGTAGAGATTTCTACTATGGATCACATACAAATGTATACATATACATTTTTAGAGTGTAGATTCGCTCATTTTGCTCCATATGTAGTCCATGGTGTAATCTATATAAAGACTTGTATTTAGGAATGTAGAGAGTACTTATTAAAGAAGAACGGAAGAGGAACATGCTAAAGAAGAGCAAGCAGATTTTGGATAATAAAATGTTCGTTGCACAGTGCCCACACATGATGAACCAGAGCGCATTAGGAATGCAACTCCCTGCTATCTCTCTATATGTGGTGCACGTGCTTTTCGAAAGTAAGGTAGGAACATTAGCTGGCCAATTAAATGTTATCGGTTTTAGTAATATCAGCATCATATCAAATTCGTATTTGAGCAACAAGTTTGGAATTATGAGTGGCACATTCTTTAGCTTGATGGATTCAGGAGTAGTGATAAGCACCTACGATGGTGGTACTGAATATAAAGGCATGTCTGCATGCAAGTCGCGTGAGTTTTGTCATTTGGGTCAGTTGACCATTTCAGGCGGTTGGATGAAGATCCTACGTCTCCTAACCCTTCTTGCTCCTCGTCTCTGATTCTTCCCATACAGAACACTGCACGGGTCATCGGCCGAACCACAGGCCCCGACCCTCCCGCCCTCCCCTGAACCGCCCCCACCGCATGTGTTCCTCCGCCACCCCTACCCCCACCTGCGTCGAGTTTTCTTCGTTCGGCGAAGCCCCACCACCGCCCCCACAACCACCGTCCCCACCCGAGCCCCTTACTTCGCACCGACGAACTCCGGCGAGCTCTCAAAAATCAACTAAGCCAATTTTGAAATTTAGTCTACTGTCATTTAACTAGTGTGGAATATAAAAGGGGAAAACCATAAGCATTGCAAGTGTAGTGTTGAGCATGCCATGGCGGATCTGAAGGTGCAAACCGGACAAAGGCAACTTCATAACCAATGTTTGCTTTCAACTAACAAGTAAGCGATGGACAAGAAATCAGAGTAAAGCAGTGTCGATCTATTATCTTGCTACGATAAATAAGTTGAGCAGATACGAAAGAGTGCCAGCTCTGGTGCGGCGCGTGTATGCATCTGCTGAGAATTTGACGATGATGTGGTAGCGATGGTTGTCGGCGGCGTGGAAGCAGATCTAGGAGGGTAGACAGTGGCGGCGGGGTAATATCCCAGCACGATGGACGAGACGGACGTAGGAGCGGCGCCGGCAAGGTGGACGACGGCAGGGATGAAGCAAGAGGACGGGAACCAAGGATCCCGGTCTGAAGTCGTGGATGAGAGAGGTCGATCTCTTGTAATGGACGATAGTATCAGGGTATCAACACCGGCATGGTTGAGGAGGACGGCGGTGGATGGGGTGGCGGACGGAGGAGGCTGGGGTGGAGAGGGTGTTTTGGCGCCCACGGAGTACGAATGGGGAAATGGAGGGAGAGAGGAAGGGGGAACCATGTCTTCAGGGCGTTCTTGTCTCAAATGCGAGGAAATTTACAAACTTAGCCCCCGTTTAAAATTTCCTACATCACAGCAATATTAGTCAGTTGGGGATAGGATGGTAATCTCTCATACACCGAATATTTGCCGACGAGAGTTTGTTTTGGCGCCCACCATGTATGAATCGGGGAGGGAGTCAATTTCGGCCGAGGAGACACTGTGTTTTGGTGCCCACCATGTATGAATCCGGGTGAGAGGCGGTTATGTCATGTTTGAGTGAAATTACAAACCTACCCCTATCGAAACCTATAGAAATAGAGCCGATAGGCTTTGCGTGTCAGGGATAGGTAGTAATTTCCATCTCACAGATTTTGGTTTTGGGCGGTTACTGTGACTTTCCCTGCTTCGTTCAAATTTTTGCAAAGCAAGAGTGCACGTTTACCGTGCCAACTCAATTTGAATCCAGTTTGTATTCTATTTTTGTTCGGGCAGGATCCATTTTCGATTGGAATAAAATTCTATATACATCATTTTTATATATATACTATCAAAAGCACAACACCCTTTATACATAAATATGGTTTAGAAATGACATGATCTCAGATTCATAAGGTTGGATCCATCTTAATTTGGATATTCAAATATTTAAAACCACTTTATGTTGAAATCCAATGTATGCATTCCTCGCTAACTGTCTCCAATTAATGTGTGTTTCATGCGGGTTTTTTACTTCTCAAACATGTATGATGTGTTTCACACACGCAACATATAGTGTAATCCCGTTTAGACATTAATTTCATTGTCTCTAATTAAAGAATCTATGGATCACTAATATTGATAAATTATATAACATTACACGTGTCCCCAAATTCAAATGAATATAAATGTTTGATACACCAATTTTCATTATGATATTATCGATGTCATGATCTCTAGTTTACATATTTGAATCCCCTTTAATCCAGATATTCGTCTCATATAGCTATCACTCATGCTTATATAGGAGTATCTCTCTAGACCTATACGCGTTCATCGTCGCTCAGGTATCTCTCATGCTACCTGTATGTTGACAATGATCTTTTATCTTCATAACACACTGACGGTACTCTCTCCCTCGACCTTCATCACTCTATCTCTCTCTAAGTATATCTCGCTCCTTGCTATGTGTCTCTAACTACGATTCTCCATGTGAAATATCGTTATCTCACACAAACACAAACTTCGTCTCCCGGGGTCTCATTTCTCTCTACTATTCCCTTGTGTGCCACTCGCACACCCTCTCTCACATAGAGATGTCTTTCGCTCCTTAGGTATGAGAAGCTATGACTCTTCCTCTTAAATATCTCTTTATCACACACAAACACAAACTCTGTCTCCCAGGGTCTCATATCTCTCCACCATTCTCTTGTATGTCGCTCACACACACTCTCTCTCCCTAAAGATATCTTGTGTTCCCTGATATGTCTCTCTAGCTATCACTCTCGTTGTGAAATGTCTTTCTCTCTCGCAGACACAAAACTATGTCTCTCGGGATCTCATTTATCTTTGATATTTGTTTGTATGTGACTCAAATGCACCCTCTCTCTATCTCTCTCACACCCACACACATAACTTGGCCTTCTGATCCACTCGACTCTTATCTCTAACACACACACTAGCTAGCATATTTATCTTTCTATTTATCTGTTTCTACATCAACCTTCTTTCTCGCCCTCACTCTTGCTTCCTATCATGCACACTATATATGTTTCTCTGTACATGCAGTCATGTGCCCTCTTTTTATCTTTCTCTCACACACACATAACTTCACCCTCTAAACCACTTGGCGGTCATCTCCAACACTCAAACCAGCCGATGTCCCTCTAGCTAGCATCTCTATCTCTATATCTATCTGTAGTTTCTCTGTCAACATTTCTTTCTCACACGCACTCTTGCTTCCTATCACGCACACTATATCTGTCTCTCCATACATGCATCTATAGGTTGATCTCTTTTGCACAATCGTTGTGTCTCGCTCCCTCTGCTCGCCATAGATGCATGCTCCAGCCCATGCCACTATCTCTTAAAGACAAAAACACATGCTCAATTATTGGGCCTTCTTCCCTGCACTCTCACATGCATGCATATTGTCATACCGATCCGTCTCTCCCATGTCATTGATCTTATGACTTATGTCTTCTTTCTTTTATCTCGATCATGCGCGCGTGCACACACACGGACATCCCATGTATACATGTATACCTCTCGCACATGCACGTTCAAGGTCTCCTACGTCTCCATACATAGTTAATTACCCTCAGCCCTAACCCCACATCGAATCGTTCTCTTCTTGTGTGCACATAACTTTTGGCTGGATGGGTAAAACACACACTCACACTTAACAATCCCCTTCTAGCTACCCCCCCCCCCACTCTCACTCTTCCCCTATATCCCTGAAACCAATAAGACCATCCCTTCGTTTAATTTCCGCCTACATGCACCATCGATATATAGTAGTCTTCCTCGGTGTCTCTCGAACAAACACGTTATCTTGATGTCGACTCCTCTCACGCGCACATGCCTTCTGTTCCCTCTCTACGGGCCTTTTCTCTCTCGCACCCCCTCGTTGGTGGCCTCTGCCATACATATCATCTCTCTATGATGAAGCCACACACACTTAAATTACTTTCACCACCGAGGACTCCGCGTCACACTCACACGCACCCACCCACCCACACACACACACACTAAGACTCCCTCACACACACATGCTCTAGGCGGAGCATTTGTTCCTACCACCCTTCGTCCAACCTTACCTGTATGATAAAAAATCACCTTAATTTACTTGTATAACATGGACAAATTCCACTTTACTTTAGTAGTTAGCAAACTTCTCATCTCTACTATTATAAAAAACCAAGTTGGTGATGACGGTGTGCCTTCCATCTTGTAATATAGACCGTCCGATCTATATCTGACGGATAGAAAGCAAATTATGATAATTTTACAAAACATACCCGCACCTCTCTCCACATTTACAGATAAGGCCTTGCCTCATTTGGATGAGTCTCCATCGTGGGGGGCCACACTAACTACAATGATATGGACTCCCATGGCCCGGTTATGAATTGTTCCATCTATGAAGAACACGTGGGACTGGAACTACGAGATGGACATGTACCTAGGAGTGGACGTACGAACCTGAGTAATGTAGTGCAGTAGGAGCTCAACGAACCCAAGGGACAAGAGACACAGCAGTTTATCCTGGTTTGGGCCACCTTGCGGTGTAATACCCTACTCCAGCTTTGTGGTGGATTGCCTCAAGGGGCTGAGGATGAACTAGTACAGTGGTGGAACAGCCTCAGGAGGTGAGGTGTTCTTGAGCTCGATGAGCTGGTGGATGAGAGGATGATCTGAATGATCCGTCCCCCCTCTATGGTGGTGGCTAAGTCCTGTTTATAGTGGCCTTGGTCCTCTTCCAAAATGAAGGCGGGAAGGGATCCCACAATGGCTGAATTTGAAGGGGGACAACTAGTACAAGCTATCCTGACAAAAGTAGTCTTCGCCTGCAAAAGGCTCTTGTGGTGACGCTGCGGTGGGCTCCGCGATGACCTCCGTCTTGTCGTCCCGGCGGTCTTGCTCTTGTTGCATCATGGAATTGTTCAGCAGGCAAACTGGGAAGGGAGAGTTCTTCACACGCACCCCAATGTTCGAACCTCTCAAGTCTCTGTGGAACCCTGAATCCGACAGAAGATGAGGCTCCCGCTAGCGGTGATGCCTGTTGTAGATCCGGCACCCGGAAACGCGGGGAGAAGCGGCGAGCCCCCCCCCCCCCCGGATCCTAGGAACCCGTAGAACCTCGGGTGGACCGCATCAGCGATCTCCCGAATGCCATCCTTGGGGAGATCATCTCGCTTCTCCCCACCAAGGATTGCTGCCGCACCCGAGTCCTCTCAACTCGGTGGTGCCCTCTATGGCGCGCCACGCCCTTAATCTCCACTGTCGTCAACTATCTCTATTTAATGATTTTGAACTCCCCAGAGCCATCATCTCCTCCCACCAGGGATCCATTCGAAGCCTCTACATCCCGTCATGCTACCTGAGCAAGCATAGCATGCCCTGCATGATGGACACCTGGCTGAAATCCCCTAAATTCACAGAACTATAGCAGCTTGAGTTCTACTATTCCCCAGGAAATCACCTACTGGATACCGAAGGCCATGTACTTGTGCCCTCAGCACCGATGTCCATCTCGCAGTTTTCCTCCTCTCTCCACACCACCACCTTTGTGGTGTGCTACCTACCATACAATCTGGTACTAAACCTTCGACTCCCATTTCTTAAAGAACTTTCACTTGTGCGGGTTCGTATATTGGAGGCCTCATTGCACAGCATCATCCACTCTAGTTGCCCTGCCCTGGAGTGCTTAGTGCTTGTTTTCATAGTTAGAATCGATTGTCTCCAAATAGAGTAGCCTAACCTAGTAAGAATTGGAATTTCTTTTGACGGAAGGCAGCTCATCATCGAAGATGCCTCTTCACTTCAAAGGTTGATCCTTGATTCTAGTTATTCATCATCGCAAATAACTATCGTCTCTGCGCCTAAACTGGAGACCTTGGGTGTAAGACATGATCTCTGTTCTCATTTCAAGATGGTGTTTGGCTCCACAGTTCTTCAGGTACTAAATATTATCATCTACACTTGTAATCATAAGCTGCATTTTAAATTTCTACGCATAAGTTCTATATCATCTTGGTGTAAACATTTTGTACTAATATTATGTTCTATGCTCCATGAAGAGTTTCTCCATGGATAACCTATCAATGGTGCTGGATTCTGTCAAGATCGTATATATCCAAATGAATAGTTTTGATCTGAACAAGATTATTGGCTTGGTGCAATGCTTTCCATGTCTGGAGAAGTTGTATATGAAGGTGATAATTTCACGCACATCGGAAGCCCACATATAGTGTACTAGAATTAATCATTCAGTTGTTGCTCCTTTGACACTCTTTTATTAAACCTTAATTGTTCTCAATCTTCATGTCTATTTAGGCAACAGGACGGGGTAAGAAAGTTATAACCAATCGGTGGATTCGTAAGTCGTAAGCACCGGTATTTTCTCACTTCTCGTGACATTCGATTGAAGACAATAACGCTGGAATAATATGTAGCCAACCATGCAAACACTAGATTCGTCACATTCTTCCTGTTGAATGTGAGGTTACTATTATCCATCAGGCTTAAGTTTACCAGCAGCATGGTTTTGACGGATGGGTATGTCAAAGAGCAAAAAAAGGAGTTTCAGGTGGAAAAAAGGGCTTCTGAACGTGTCAGGCTTCTATTTACAACATCTTGCGGTCATAATCCAGTAAATTTTACTACCCAGGATGTTCATTCTATGGACCTGACCGATCCATTTGACTGTGACTGCCGAAAACAATGCTGGAGTTAGATGTTGTTGCCTATTTCAATCTGGGTTTTGTCTAACCCTGATGAACAATTAACCCTCATGCTTTTGTACAGTTTGTAAGATGGAGTTAGATGTTGTTGCCCTTTTCAACTCGGTTGTGACTGTCATATTTTCTTTGAAACAAGGCAAATGGCTTATCATTTGTTTAATTAAGAGTGAAATATTGTAACAAATTCCAACCAAGGGAAATAACATCACTCTCGCCGGCTGCTTGAGCCTACTGTGCATTACAGAACCCAAGTGATTAGCCCCCACCAGCACCCACAAACTTATTTTGAACTAGCACACCAAATGGGCTGTAAATTTTCATAAGAAAGGTTGCATGACCGTGACAGATTTGGATTCTGGCATTTGGGACCCACGAAGAAAAAGCCTATCTAAGGTGGTGTCGACTTAATTACTACTCAACAAACGATTCTGCCTACCTGTCGTTGGACTGATATCCAACATCTGTTGTGTATCTTCTATCTCTTGTCCTCTTCCTACAGCCGCCCAAACCAAACCACCCCATCGGTTCCGCCTGCTCCTGCCTCCACGGCTGGATGCGTCTCCGCCGCCCTACCGTACCCTCAAACGTTGGCCAGTCCCTCCCTCTATTCCCCCACACATCCTGTTATTCTCTGGCGATGTCAGCCCCAACATGCACCCGCACCCAAACCAGTCAACGTCTGTACTCCTTCTTCCTGCGAATAGACTGGCGCATCTTCCACGACTCCTGTTCGTTTCGTCCGAGGCCTCGTCATCGTCCTTCGCTTTGGATCGCTCACCATGCGTGGTGTGCCGCCGTCTGGCGTTATCAACTTCGTCAACAACCAAGAGGAACAAGGAGATGAATGTATGTGGAGAGGATGACAGTAGGGACCCACCAGGGTTAATGGCAGTATGCAAGCAAGTGCCTCATTATTGCAAGACCAAAAATGGTTCCTCCTAATGGTTGGACATTTGGGGCCCACGCCATTGTCAACATAGTCAATAAATGAGAGAATTACACAACGAGCATCTGACACCAGGGACCCAGCAGGTCGCGCAGTTGTTAATTAATTTTTTAGGAACAAGCAGTTGTTATTTATACTTATTTTAGAAACGGATCAAGGAAACAACGGGGCTGTGCGGGGGTTGTGGCCCATCTAGCCAGGGTTTTATTTTATGTTTACCACATGATGAGCCCAGTTGTGTTTTTTCTTGCTGAAAATGGCTAGCCCAGTTCTACTTTTTTAAAGAAATATCCAACGAAGGCCTACTTGCTTTCTCAGCCCTGCTGGGCTGCAAATCTTTCAAGATGAGAATGATGTATTCGCTTGCCCAGAAAATGAAGCAGTAAGAAATGGGATGTAAATTTATAAACACAGCAAACCGGCAATTAGTTTCAAATATCGTTTTTTAGATTTCGACATTTCGAATTTAAATTTTTTTGCAGGGAAAATTATGTTGGATTTTAAATTGATATAAATTTATTATTTTTAAATTAGCTTGAATGTGACTCAAAATTTCAGGATTAAAAACAATTTGGACCGCACCGAAATATGCACCATGGCCACAATATTGGTTGTAATGCTAACAAAAAGAATATGGGCTCCAAAAAATCCTTAAGAATTAGAAAATGGGCTGTAAATTATTAGAAATAATGGCAGATGGGTTGTATGCTATTTTCCACAGATTTGAGGCTGACTTGTGCGCCTACTATAGGTTGACGTGTACACTTTCCTAAAAAAGGTTGACAAGCACGCAAGGTCGTGTCAACTTAGTCAACACACGAGAGCAGTGATTGTTGGATGTCCATCAAATAGCCGTCGTGCTTCTTCAATCTCTGCTCTTGCTGCTCCAGCCGCTCAAACCAGTGCTGGCGAGACTGCCTGATCCCTCCTCCCGTGGCCGGTTGTGCTGCCGCGCAGGCCGCACCGCCCCACCCTACTCCATCGCTAGCTAGGTCATTCCTCTACTCACCCACACCTCCTATTATTTTCCTATGACGACAGTCGAACCAGAAAACCCTTGTACTCCCCACCACGTGGGCAACCACTTCTGAGTCTTCCCTAGCTCCAGGTCGTTCCCTTCCTAGGCCTCGCCGTCGTCCACCGCCATGGTGCTCTCGGCGTGGCGTGGTTAATGTGGTCAACGAACGACATCCATCAAAAGAGGACTGTACATGGAGAGGCTGACAGCTGGGTCCACAGCCGCACGCAAGGAGGTTCCTCCTTATTACACACAAAATAATGATTCCTCCACTTGACAGTAGGGACCCACCAGAAGGGCCTCTGTATTTCACGAAAAAAATGTTCATCCCGCTAACAGCTCGGACCCACCAGCTATATCTTTGCACGCAAGGAAGTGCCTCCTTATTACGCACAAAAAATGAATACTCCCCCTGCTATCTGGGACCCACCATAGTTGGAGGCTGACTTGTGGGCCTACTAAGTTGACGTGGATGGAGGGCTTTGTCAACTTAGTCAATATGAACGATTCTAGCTCCAGTGACCGTACAATGTCCATCCAATGGCCATAGTGCTTCTTCAACCTCTGGTCTTCTTGCTCCAGCCTCCCAAACCAGCACTGGTCGTGCCGCCTGCTCCTGCCTCCCATGGCCGGCTCTGCTGCCGCGCAGGCCTCACCGCCCCACCCTACTCCCATTGTTGTCCTGGACATCCCTGTACTCACCCAAACCTGTTGTTATTCTCCGGCGATGACAGCCTCACACTACAGCCCAACCAGTAAACCCTCGTACGCCCCTCCGCGTGGGAAACAATTGCCTAGTCTTCCCGGCTCCGGGTCATTCCCTTCCTAGGACTCACCGTCGTCCACCACCTTGGTGCTCTCGGTGTGGTGTGGTCGATGTGGTCAAGGAACGGCTTACATCAGAAGAGGACTGTACGTACAGAGGCTGACAGATGGGTCGACGGGCGCAGCAAGGAAGTGCCTCCTTATTACATGCAAAATAATGATTCCTCCACCTGACAGCAGGGACCTACCAGAAGGGCCTCTATATTTTGGCTTAGCTGTATATTGTGAAAAAAACTTTTCCCCCTGACAGCTGGGACCCACCAGCTATATCTTCGGACGCAAGGAAAGTGCCTCCATATTAGGCATGAAAAAATGAATCCTCCCCCTGACAACTCGGACCCACCATCAATAACTTCGCAAGCAAGGAAAGTGCATCCTTATCCTCCCTGACAGCTGAGACCCACCCAGTCGAAGCATACGTAGCGTTGTCTGTCTGGTCACAAACGTGTACATACATACTGGTCGATCGATCTCCCTGCAACGATGAACCGTGGCCGAGTAAGCAACAACACGTGTAGTAGTAGAGCCCCCGACGTAGCAGTTCAGGCAGTCCTTTCTAAACTGTGTACACGTACGTACAACCACATGCTAAAAAATATGGCCATGTATGTACATACGAGCGGGGTTTCGAACGCGTACTCGCACATACATACGGCCAGGGATCGTGTACATGGAGAGGCAATGGACGGCAGCAACGGTGTCATGTTCATCGGGCAGCCAACTGGCTGGGTCGGAATGGAGAAACAGCATCTTGTTCATTGGGAGGCAACAGACTGGGTCGGAATATGTCCTGTTCAATGGGAGCCAACCGGCTTGGACGGAACAGCCGAAACGGGGTCTGGCGTACTGTAGTACGGAGGAAACAGCCTTCTGTTCGACTGGCTATGGTCGAAATGGCATCCTGATCATCGGGAGGGGTGTGGCGTACCACGGTACAAAGGAATCAGCCTTCTGTTCGACCGGCTACGGTCGAAACGGGGGTCCTATTCATCGGGAGGGGTGTGGCGTACCACAAAACGGAGGGAACGGACTTGTGTTGGAGCGCTACGGTCGAAACGGGGGTCCTGTTCATCGGAGGGGTGTGGCGTACCGCAAAACGAGACTCCATGGGCTACTGTTCACCCACCATCGACTTCCTTCAGCCTCCACCTGCACTGTTCATCCACCGCGTCTTCCTCCTGCCTCCACCAGCCAATGTTCATCCACGGGCTACTGTTCATCCATCCCTCCACTGGCTACTGTTCAACCAGCCCTCCACGGGGTCCTGTTCATCCACCCCCAACCAGTTCGGCTGTGGTGGCCTCCTCTCGGGGTCATGTTCATCCAGCGGCAACGGCCTATATACTACCACAGGGTCCTGTTCATCCAACCCCCACCGGGAACTATTCATCCAACCCCCACTGGGAACTGTTCATCCAACCCCAACCACGTACATCTCAACTCGTTCAACCGCAACCCCCACGTTCATTGTTCATCAAGACGCAGTAGGTTCGATCAACTTCAGTAAGTAGCAGCAATAGTGATTGATCGCTCGGATTCAGTTAATAGCCAAGGGCTCGATCGCTCCGCTTCAGTTAATAGCCAAGGGCTCGATCGCTCGGGTTCAGTAACGTAGCTAGTGCAATCGCTCAGGTTTAGTAAGTGTACGCCTCACTCGAGTTTAGTTAGAGCCCAACGCCTCGCACACACGCACGTACGTTTGTACGAGAGAAACGCGCAATCCCTCTGTGCATCGCTCGGCCCCGACCACCCACCGTAACCGGGAACTCCCGGAAATTTTCCTCGCCCTCGCTTCTACCATGATTTTTTTCTGCCATGGACGGCCCAAAGAATGTCATGCAGGTGCGTCTCCGGCCCGCCCAGGACGAAAAGCCCATTTTCTGTCATGATTTTTGTCATAGAAGTAGGAGCCCACCACATCTATGATGATATCGGGTTTTGTCACAATTATCGTCATAGAAGTGTCATAAGCATGACAGAAAAAAATTCGTTCGGCCCAAAGTGTCACGGATGTGTCTTTTTTTTGTAGTGATATGGATAGTAGATATGGGTTTTTGTAATCTGAAAATATAAAACAACAAGGTAGCTAGCAACAAAAGTGAGCAAAAACGATATTGCAATGCTTGAAAACAAGGCCTAGGGTTCATACTTTCACTAGTGCAAAGTCTCTCAACAATGAAACCATAATTCGATCATATAACACTCCCTCAACGTGCAACAAAGAATCACTCCAAAGTTTCTAGTAGAGAACATAGGAAGAAAACGTGCATAAACCCCTATGCATAGATTACCCCAATGTCACCTCGGAAATCCGTGAGTTGAGTGCCAAAACATACATCAAGTGAATCTGTATAATATCCCATTGTCACCAGGGTATCCATATGCAAGACATACATCAAGTGTTCTCAAATCCAATATTCAATCCAACATAACAAAACCTCAAAGAGCAAGACTCAATTCATCACAAGAAGGTAGAGATGGAAGAACACCATAAGATCCAAATATATTAACAAAGCTCGTGTTACATCAAGATCATGCCAAATTAAGAACACGAGAGAGAGAGAGAGAGAGAGAGAGAGAGAGAGAGAGAGAGAGACAGAGAGAGAGAGAGAGAGGGAGAGAGAGAGATCAAACACATAGCTACTGGTACATACCCTCAGCCCCGAGGGTGAACTACTCCCTCCTCATCATGGTGGCCACCAAGATGATGAAGATGGCCTCCGGTGATGATTTCCCCCTCCGGCAGGGTGCCGGAACGGGGCCCCGATTGGTTTTTTGTGGCTACAGAGGCTTGCGGCGGCGAAAATTCTCATCTAGGGTTCTTTTGGGGGGTTTGGGTATTTATAGGAATTTTGGGCATAGGTTTCACGTCATGGGGGCCCGCAAGGAAGCGACAAGCTCGCTCCAAGCACCCTAGGGGTAGGGCGCGCCTAGCGAGCTTGTCGTGCCCTTGTGGGTCTTCTAGTCCTCCCACGAAGCTTCGGGGGTCTCTTTTGGTCCACAAAGAATCACCGTAAATTTTCAACCCATTCTGAGAACTTTTATTTCTACAGAAAAAACGACACCACGGTAGTTCTGCTGAAAACAGCGTCAGTCCGGGTTAGTTATAATCAAATCATATAAAATTGTTGTAAGTATGGCAAGAATACTTCATAAATTATATATACGTTGGAGACGTATCAGATGTTCACTTTGCTTCGCGATACTTCACAAAACCTAGGATGCATCGGTATCCTCCTGATTCATCACTATGCTCACTATACCGAAATCCTCGTTATCGGTTTTTGTTCTTCTTTCTTTTTATTGTATTCCAGCATCCCTGTGACGTAGTCACTTGTGTCTGGCTAGACAATGATGGATGCCATCACACCGAAAGGGCCCTAATAATATTTCTCCATCGTCGGAGGAGCCAATCCTACTGTTGAGCTATCCGGCCACTTGTCAAACTTTTCGATGAGCATGTAAGTTGTCTTATGATCATCGTGTTACATGTGACGTTTGTGTCGGATTTTGGGTTCCGGCAAAACCCTTGAGGTTCGAACACTGGGGTGCACACGAAGATCTCTCCCCCTCTCTAGCTCACACACTCTACGATCTCACGGCCTAGCTCGACAAACCCAAAGAACATGAGACGCAAGATTTATACTGGTTCGGGCCACCATTGTGGTGTAATACCCTATTCTAGTGTGGTGTGGTGGATTGCCTCTTGGGCTGAGGATAAACAGTATAAGGGAAAGCAGCCTCCTGAGGAGAGGTGTTCTTGTGCTTGGTGAACTTGTGTGGTTGAGGATGATCTGGATCCATCCCAATCTGACTTCTCACTTCTCACTTCTCCCTCTCCCCACTCTCTCCGGTGGTGGCTAGCCCTATTTATAGAGGTGTTCTTGTGCTTGGTGTGCTTGTGTGGTTGAGGATCGGAATCTCTTTTCCCCTGTGGTGGTGGCTAGTCCTATTTATAGAGGCCCAGGTCCTCTTCCCAAATATTGAGCGGGAAGGGATCCCACAACGGCCAAATTCAAAGGGAGACAACTAGTACAAGCTATCGTGACAAAAGTAGTCTTCGCCTGCCAAAGGCTCTGGTGGTGACGCCGTCTTGGGCTCCACGGTGAACTCCGTCTTGCCGTCCTGCTGGTCTTGGTCTTGTTGCACCGATATGGAAACCTTTGCCTGATGCCTCGGGACTCCTCGCCTTTGCTTGCCCCTTTAGCACCAAAGAGGAAACGAGGACACTGTGTGCGCTGGCGCCCGCCTGGTTCCAGTCGTCACGTCTTGCGTCACAGGAACCTCGCGAGGTGTCCCTTGCCTTGATCTCTCTGCCCCTCGTGAGCCAGCCTGGTGAGGCCGCCCATGAGGAGGTCTTGCATCGTCCGCCTCGCGAGGCTTGGCCCCTTGCGAGGGTCTTGAGCGTTTGCTGGTGAAGATGGGCCGTACAGGGCCGCTGGTGGAGCCACGCTGTGGGCAGCAGGCAGGCAAGTCTAGGGACCCCCATTCCCAGAACGCCGACAGAAGCCAAAGGGCAAGGACGGAGCGCCGAGGGCCCCAATAGCCTACGGGCCTGCTTGACACATGGCGATCGATTGGAGGTGGGCGGCCCTGCTTCCCCACGCAGCCTTGATATCCGCCTGGCTAGGCGGCCACGGCGTCCCACATAGTTATTTCCCCCTTGCTGGCAACGCACCCCCCCCCCCCAACTCCTTCGCTTCCTCGAACCTAAGCTTCCTCTCCCAATCCAACCTGAGCTCAATCCTCCCCATCATTATGGCGCCGAACCGGATGGAGAAAGGGAGGAAGCCCCTGACCTCAGTCAACCCGCCTCCTGCCGCCGAGCCCGCTATTGGCAGATTGCGGGTGCTCAACGAGGAGGCCATGGACAAGGTCCGCCTTGCGCTCGCCACCAGCTTCAACAAATGGGGTAGGATGGCCGCTTGGCCAACGTCCCAAGCTTCTGTTGATAGAGCAGCCACCGAGGTCCAGTTCTTCGTCAACGCCCTGTGGGCCGGTCTGGTTCCCTCATTCTCCGCCTTGTTCAACATCGTGCTCTCCCATTACCAAATTCATTTGCCGCACTTAGATCCCCAATCTGTCGCTCTTCTTGCCATCTTTGCCTTCGCCTGCATGGCCATGGTGGGCATCGCCCCCTCCGTGGCCCTTCTGCGCCATTTCTTCTCGCTGCACCTGATCGGCCCCGGCAACACTCGGGGTGCTTGAGCTTCCAGGCCGTGGCGGCGACGGCCAGCTCGTGGATTGACTTCGAGCTCCCGCCGTCTGCGAGCGAGTTCCAGACACGGTGGGTGTACGTGGATGTCAGAGTGCTCTACCCTTTGCTCTCGTCTCCGTTTGTGCCCACCGTTCCTAGCTCCGGTTGGGCTCACGAGAAGCTTACGAGCCCCCGCCTTGCCTTCGTTTGGCTCCGGATGAGGAGGCTGAAGGACCCTGGCCGATGTGGGCCTTATCCATCGGCCCGGATTGTATGATGCTCCAGGAGTCTGAGCTTCCGCTTGTGGCACGAAGAACAATGCTCGAGGTCTTGGCAGGCAACCCCTCACCAGCCGATATGCCACCAGAAGGCTGTCTCCTGTACTACTACCCGAACAGGGTGGAGTTCATGGGGCAGATGCCCCCCTTTGACGAATGCGGGCTGCATCCGGTTGGCCTTGAGGGGTCCCGTGAGAACCCCGTCACCATGGCGCCCATCTTTTTTGCCGGCGCCGAACTTGCCCCAAGAGTGGACACAGGGGGGCAAGCATCACCGGAACTAGAGGCGCAGGTGGCGCGGTGTTGGAGCCGCCCGCAGTTCCTGAGGCGTCAACTTCGGGAGCCTGCAACTCCCGTGCTGAGGAAGTAGTTGAGGGGATGACGCAACCCGCTGCTCCCGAGGCCAAAGCTCCTAAGGCCTCTGGAGGCCGTCACGAGGCGGTACTTGATGGCTCTCCCCAGCTTGGTGCTCCTGAGGTCATCTCCTCGGGCACTTCACCTGCCACACCCCGCACTGGTCGCCATGCCCAACGATTTAGTCGGCTCCGTGTTAACTTTGATGCGCTCCGCAAGAGGAAGGGATCCCCAGGCTGCAGCTGCGATGCTCTCCACCTGTTGAAACAGAGGAAGTACATCGCCATAGATGAGTAAGTACCTTGTCTCCATAATTCCTTGGGTGCTGCTTCCCTTCCTGGCAGTGGTTCTCCAGGATCCCATCTGCTGAGGCCGTGAAGCCCCTCGGGAAGCAAACTCCTCCTGCCTCAGATCTCCCGCTGACCTTGGGGGTCCCAGGACAATATGCTGCCCCCATCACAGGGTCAGCTGGAGAGGCAGATGCGCTGGCTTGGCGCCTTGAGCCCGCGCTCCTGCCATCTCTTCTTCGTGGCCTCGTTGGAGGTGTGACGAACGTGCCAAGGTCTCCTCCTCTGGTTATGGACAACGACTGGATAGCTTCGGTCTTGGTTCCTTCTTCGAGCAGCGAGCCTCATCCTGACCGGGCTCCTGCTGAATCCCAGTCAGTGTCCGGAGAGGCGCCAGCCCCCAACCCCCTGTAGGAAAGGGGAGAGCCGCTTCGGGTCCCGTCGACGGCCCCTGTTGTGGAGGATGGAGTCGGCTATGCGCTCAAAGCTGTGCATGAAAGGAGCATCGTTCGCAACAAGCTCTTCTGCTAGGCGATGGGCGCGATGAACCGGCTTGACGGGGAGCTTGCGGATGTAGACGCGCACCTTGAGGCTGAGGGTCTTCGGCTGGTGGAAGAGTGGCACAAGCTGAAGGTGGCCATCAATCTTGGGCGCCACCAACGCGAGCTTGATAATGCGAAGGCCGAGGCGTCTCTTGTGACCTCGCACGAAGCTTGCGCCCGAGCCTTGGAAGAAGCTCGGGAAGCTGATCGACATCGCGAGGCTGCAGAGAAGCGCGCATGGGAACTCCAAGCCTGGAGTGCCTCCCTGGAGCAGCAAGTGGAGGCGCGCAAGGCTGCCCTAGCATCGATGAAGGGGACGCCTGCCGAGGAGGTAGAGATCCTAAGGCGCGAGGAAGCGCTGGCGCTGGAAGCCGCGGCACGCAGCCTTGAGCTCGAGCGGTTGGAGACGAGGGAGCGCAGGGTTGCCCAAGCTGAGGACGCCGTCGGCACGCGCGAGGCCAAGGCCCAGAAGGAAGTCGATCACCGGGTGGCCAAGGCTCGCGCGGACCTTGTGGGCAGGTACGACCTGAAGTTGAAGCTCATGGAAGCCGAGGCAGTGGGCAGGACCAATGCCCTCAGGTCAGGGCTGGATGAGGCTGAACGTCAAGAGAAAGCCGTTGCAGCCGCCCTGTCTTCGGTGCGAGCTGAACTGGCTTCCGCATGTGCCGAGCTGCTTTCCCTTCAACAGCGGGTTGCCGGTGCCGAATCCTCCCCGCAGTAGGGCAGGGAGGAAGCGCTCCGGCGGCGGACGCTGGAGCGCGAGCACACCCCCATGCTCCAAAACCTCAGGACCAGAGCCAACGCGGCCCTGGGAGCCATCTATGATGAAAATGCACCTCATCCCCACTCGGATGACTACGCCAGTCACCTCCTCTTCTTCATCGATGTGGTGACAGCCTGGAAAATTGGTCCGAGAGGGCTCGCGTGCTTGTCGAGGAGAGGAGCCGCGGCCTGCTTAAGCGCGTGTTCTCCCGTATCTTCAGCCACCTCCAGTACACCTACCCCAACTTTGACTTCGACGCTGCCATTGCCCCCGTGCCCGAGGCCATCCGGGACGATCTGGCGTGCTAGTCGGAAGACAACATGGACGCTCTAGTCAGGGCCTTCACCTCCGAGGATGACGCGGTGGTGGTCGCTGCGGATGAAGGCGACGTGATCGACGA
The DNA here is from genome assembly GCF_018294505.1 of Triticum aestivum. Taxonomy (NCBI): domain Eukaryota; kingdom Viridiplantae; phylum Streptophyta; class Magnoliopsida; order Poales; family Poaceae; genus Triticum; species Triticum aestivum. The sequence goes on along the minus strand of NC_057800.1, from coordinate 104,991,465 downwards.
TGGTGCGGGCGGCGCCGGCAATGGTGACGGTGATGCTGGGGATGAGGATGGTGGCGCCAGCGATGGTGACGTTGATGCCAGCGACGCGTCCGAGGGCATCCCGGAGGACACGGCGAGCGATATGTCCGATTGAGCCCGTGCTCCCTCATTGCTGAGCCTGTAAGCGAAAACTTGGGCACGGCCCTGAAAGTTGTGAGAGCATTTTGGGAGGGGGAGCCCCTCATGTAAACGGATTACTGCCTCTATTCCTTAGGCAAAGCTGAAGATGTGTTTTTATGGGCCCGTGAGTCATGCCTCGAGTTTATTGCTGAAATTTACCTTGGCCAGGGTCGGCTTCCGGTCAGTTCGTGAGGTCGTGAGCTCCTGAAGGGCCTGCTGATCCGCTCGAGAGGGTGTCGCGAGGAGCAAGTGTCAGCCGTGGAAGGGCGTACGCGCAGCACGCGCGTGCCGCGCTCAGCCCCCGCTCTCGAGGGGCTCGTGAGGGGGGAGGCAGCAGGTACGAACTCCGAGTTGGGCAAGGAACCAGATGGCAAGAAATCAAACGAACGAGAAAAGTCACCCCTCGCGCACATAGAAATGAAAATTCAACTTCAACTTAAATCCAAAGCCATAAACAGGGCTACAGAAAAGAGGTTAAGAGCAAATGGCCGCGTCCGGCACCTAGTCTAGTCTTCTTGTCTTCTCACCAGCGCGGAGCTAAGTACTGCCACTAGGCGTGGGAGGGAGCCCCCGAGGCCCGAGGGCGGCGCTCCTGAGACTCTGAGGCATGTATAGCCCCACTCATTATTATGTGAGAGTGTCACGAGCGGAGATCTTCACAGGCGTGAGCCTTACTTCATATCGCCAGATGAGGGCCCCGCGTTGCGCTGCCCTCGACCACCGTTGGTTCGACTGGAAACCAGGACAAAGCAAAGGGGCAAAGGGGACGCCAGCGGCGCCCTCGGCAACCATGGGTCCTCTGCCGGGGGAAGGCTCATCAGCACCTCCCCAACAGAGGGCCTACCTCCGGGGGGCACCTTGCTCCGTGCGATGCAGGGAGGGACCTGGCTCCCGGCCTCTCCCCTGCAGCCCCCAGTGCGCTCCTCCTGGTGGGAGGGAGGCCGTTGAGCTGGGGCCGCCATCCTCCATTGTGACCTGATCCTCCTGCGATCCATGGTTAGCATAAGCTTTCTCCTGAGAGATTAGTGGTACCCTGTGAAGGAAATATGCCCTAGAGGCAATAATAATGTTATTTATATTTCCTTATATCATGATAAATATTTATTATTCATGCTAGAATTGTATTAATCGAAAACTTAGTACATGTGTGAATACATAAACAAACAGAGTGTCACTGTATGCCTCTACTTGACTAGCTCATTGATCAAAGATGGTTATGTTTCATAACCATAGACATGAGTTGTCATTTGATAAACGGGATCACACCATTAGGAGAATGATGTGATTGGCTTGACCCATTCTGTTAGCTTAGCACTTGATCGTTTTAGTTTACTGCTATTGCTTTCTTCATGACTTATACATGTTCCTATGACTATGAGATTATGCAACTCCCGATTACTGGAGGAACACTTTGTGTGCTACCAAACGTCACAACGTAACTGGGTGATTATAAAGGTGCTCTACAGGTGTCTCCGATGGTACTTGTTGAGTTGGCATAGATCAAGATTAGGATTTGTCACTCCGATTGTGGAGAGGTTTCTCTGGGCCCTCTCGGTAATGCACATCACTGTAAGCCTTGCAAGCAATGTAACTAATGAGTTAGTTGCGGGATGATGCATTATGGAACGAGTAAATAGACTTGCCGGTAACAAGATTGAACTAGGTATTGAGATATCGATGATCGAATCTCGGGCAAGTAACATACCGATGACAAAGGGAACAACGTACGTTGTTATGCGGTTCGACCGATAAAGCTCTTCATAGAATATGTAGGAACCAATATGGGCATCCAGGTTCCGTTATTTGTTATTGACCAGAGAAGTGTGTCGATCATGTATACATAGTTCTCGAACCCGTAGGGTCCGCACGCTTAACGTTCGTTGACGATATAGTATTTATGAGTTATGTATGTTGGTAACCGAATGTTGTTCGGAGTTCCGGATAAGATCACAGACATGACGAGGAACTCCGGAATGGTCTGGAGATAAAGTTTGATATATGGGATAATAGTGTTTGGTCTCCGAAAGGGGTTCCGGATGTTTCCTGAAATGTTTGGGTACGAGAACACTTTATTTGGGCCAAAGGGGAAAGCCCACAAGGTTTTTGGAAAGCGCAAAAGGAAGTTTTGCGGAGTCCAGGGGCCAGACTCCAGGGTCCCTGGCGTCTGGGTCCAGACGCCAGGAACCTAGCATCTGGCCCTGGAGTCCAAGAAGGACTCTTGCATTTCGGGTGAAACCGACTTTGTGGAGGCTTTTACTCCAAGTTTCGACCCCAAGGCTCAACATATAAATAGAGGGGTAGGGATAGCACCCAAGACACATCAAGAAACACCAAGCCGTGTGCCGGCAACCCCGTCCCCTCTAGTTTATCCTCCGTAATAGTTTTCGTAGTGCTTAGGTGAAGCCCTGCAGAGATTGTTCTTCACCAACACCATCACCACGTCGTCGTGCTGCCGGAACTCATCTACTACTTCGCCCCTCTTGCTGGATCAAGAAGGGGAGGACGTCATCAAGCTGAACGTGTGCTGAACGAGGAGGTGCCGTACGCTCGGTACTTGATCAGGGCGGATCATGGAGGTGTACGACTACATCAACTGCGTTGATAAACGTTTCTTCTTTCGGTCTACGAGGGTACGTTGTCGGTGTATAATAGTAGGGGCTCTCCTTTTGCACTCCTTAACTTGTGCACGGGCAGTTAGAGCCGCGCCCACGGCCACACTAAGGAGGGCAGAGGAGAGACAAACAAAGCAACGCCAAGGCCAGAAACACCGTAGAACAAAGGAGCAAGGTGGACTCCCCCAGCAAGACCCTTGCCGGGGCGACCTCCGTGGCCCCGACAAGAGCCTTGCCGGGGCAACTTGCCCAATGCTAGCAGAGCGATCCACCCTTGAGCCCAGGAGTTCCAAACACCGCCAACGACTATATTGGAACCAAGGCTCGGGAGGCACCTCCGTGGTGACATGCAGATCTTTGTCAAGATCATGAACACGCAAGATCAGATGAGGACCAGAAGACGACGACCTCCGGCGAGACCCTTGTCGGGGACGACCGCGACGCCACGGCAAGACCCTTGTCGAGGACACCAGCAGGGCCGCAGCCAGTCCCACGTCTGCCAAAGCTCCACCGCCGTCCCCAAGCAGCTGCTAGCTCAACCAGCTGGGCAGGCACCTGCGTGGCGACAAGCGGCCTCTACACCGACCCAGCAAGCACCTGCGTGGTGGCATGCAAGTCTTCCTGAAGGCTCAACCACCACGCCAGCCCAGCAGCCGGCCAACATGGCGCCACGACGCCTCGTCAGCTCAGACGCGTGTCGAAGCCAGGCGTGGCGGCGACAGCTGGGACGTGCTTCCTTGCCGTCCTCGATAAAGTGAGGGGCATGTCGGCAGCGCATTAAATGCGTTTGTCCAACGGTGCCAGAGGATAGACTCATCCACTCCTGTGTGCCACTGTGGCAACCCCTTTTTTCTTATAAAAGGAGGCCTGAGGTGACCAGGAGGAGGATTTGGATCTTTTGGGCAAAGTTGCAACCCGTAGCTAGCTCAAGAACACAAGAACATTCTCAATACATCCACCAAACCGGGACTAGGGTTTTACGCATCCTCGCGGCCCGAACCTGGGTAAATGATCCGTGTGCTTCCTGTCAGTCCCGCTCTTTCCACAACCCCGCACCCGCCAACCTTAGAGGGGATCCCAGTGATCCCATTGAAGGAAATATACCCTAGAGGCAATAATAAAGTTATTATTTATTTCCTTATATCATTATAAATGTTCATTATTCGTGCTAGAATTGTATCAACTAGATACATGATACATGTGTGAATACATAGACAAACAGAGTGTCACTGTATGCCTCTACTTTACTAGCTCATTGATCAAAGATGGTTATGTTTCCTAGCCCTAGACAAAGAGTTGTCATTTGATTAACGGGATCACATCATTAGGAGAATGATGTGATTGACTTGACCCATTCCGTTAGCTTAGCACTTGATCATTTAGTTTGTTGCTATTGCTTTCTTCATGACTTATACATGTTCCTATGACTATGAGATTATGCAACTCCCGTTTACCAGAGGAACACTTTGTGTGCTACCAAACGTCACAACGTAACTGGGTGATTATAAAGGTGCTCTACAGGTGTCTCCAAAGGTATTTGTTGGGTTGGCGTATTTCGAGATTAGGATTTGTCATTCCGATTGTCGGAGAGGTATCTCTGGGCCCACTCGGTAATACATATCACTTAAGCCTTGCAAGCATTGCAACTAATGAGTTAGTTGCGGGATGATGTGTTATGGAATGAGTAAAGAGACTTGCCGGTAATGAGATTGAACTAGGTATTGAGATACCGACGATCGAATCTCGGGCAAGTAACATACCGATGACAAAAGGAACAACGTATGTTGTTATGCGGTTTGACCGATAAAGATCTTCGTAGAATATGTAGGAGCCAATATGAGCATGCAGGTTCCGCTATTGGTTATTAACCGGAGACGTGTCTCGGTCATGTCTACATAGTTCTCGAACCCGTAGGGTCCGCACGCTTAAAGTTCGATGACGGTTATATTATGAGTTTATGGTTTTTGATGTACCGAAGGTCGTTCGGAGTCTAGGATGTGATCATGGACATGACGAGGAGTCTAAAAATATTTGAGACGTAAAGATCGATATATTGGACGACTATATTTGGATACCGGAATGGTTCCGGGTGAGATCAGGATAATACCGGAGCACAGGGAGGTTATCGGAACCCCCCGGGAGGTATATGGGCCTTAATGGGCTTTAGTGGAAAGGAGGGGAAAGGAGCAAGGGAGGGGGCGCCCCCCACCCCCAAGCCCAATCCGAATTGGGAGGGGGGCCGGCCCCCCCTTTCCTTCCTCCCTCCTTCCTCTTCCTCCCCTCTCCCTTTCCAAATAGGAAAAGGAGGAGTCCTACTCCCGGTGGGAGTAGGACTCCCCCATTGGGCACGCCTCCTCCCCTTGGCCGGCCCTCTCCTCCCCTCCTTTATATACGGAGGAGAGGGGCACCCCATAGACACAACAATTGATCTCTTGGATCTTTTAGCCGTGTGCGGTGCCCCTCTCCACCATAGTCCACCTCGATAATATCGTAGCGATGCTTAGGCGAAGCCCTGCGACGGTAGAACATCAACATCATCACCACGCCATCGTGCTGACAGAACTCTCCCTCAAAGCTCGGCTAGATCGGAGTTCAAGGGACGTCATCGAGTTGAACGTGTGCAGAACTCGGAGGTGCCGTGCGTTCGGTACTTGATCGGTCGGATCGTGAAGACGTACGACTACATCAACTGCGTTGTGCTAACACTTCCACTTTCGGTCTACGAGGGTACGTGGACACACTCTCCCCTATTATTGCTATGCATCACCATGATCTTGCGTGTGCGTAGGAAATTTTTTGAAGTTACTACGTTCCCCAACAATGGCATCCGAGCCAGGTTTTATGCGTTGATGTTATATGCACGAGTAGAACACAAGTGAGTTGTGGGCGATACAAGTCATACTGCTTACCAGCATGTCATACTTTGGTTCGGCGGTATTGTTGGATGAAGCGGCCCGGACCGACATTACGCGTACGCTTACGCGAGACTAGTTCTACCGACGTGCTTTGCACATAGGTGGCTGGCGGGTGTCAGTTTCTCCAACTTTAGTTGAACCGAGTGTGGCTACACCCGGTCCTTTGAGAAGGTTAAAACAGCACTAACTTGACAAACTATCATTGTGGTTTTAATGCGTAGGTAAGAACGGTTCTTGCTCAGCCCGTAGCAGCCACGTAAAACTTGCAACAACAAAGTTAGAGGACCTCTAACTTGTTTTTGCAAGGCATGTTGTGATGTGATATGGTCAAGACATGATGCTATATTTTATTGTATGAGATGATCATGTTTTGAAACTGAGTTATTGGCAACTGGCAGGAGCCATATGGTTGTCGCTTTATTGTATGCAATGCAATCGCCCTGTAATTGCTTTACTTTATCACTAAGCGGTAGCGATAGTCGTAGAAGCAATAGTTGCCAAGACGACAAGGTTGCTACGATGGAGATCAAGGTGTCGCGCCGGAGACGATGGTGATCATAACGGTGCTTCGGAGATGGAGATCACAAGCACAAGATGTTGATGGCCATATCATATCACTTATATTGATTGCATGTGATGTTTATCTTTTATGCATCTTATTTTGCTTTGATTGATGGTAGCATTATAAGATGATCTCTCACTAAATTTCAAGATAAAAGTGTTCTCCCTGAGTATGCACCGTTGCCAAAGTTCGTCGTGCCCAGACACCACGTGATGATCGGGTGTGATAAGCTCTACGTCCATCTACAATGGGTGCAAGCTAGTTTTGCACACGCAGAATACTCAGGTTAAACTTGACGAGCCTAGCATATGCAGAAATGGCCTCAGAACACTGAGACCGAAAGGTCGAGCGTGAATCATATAGTAGATATGATCAACATAATGATGTTCACCATTGAAAACTACTCCATTTCACGTGATGATCGGTTATGGTTTAGTTAATTTGGATCACATGATCACTTAGATGATTAGAGAGATGTCTATCTAAGTGGGAGTTCTTAAGTAATATGATTAATTGAACTTAAAATTATCATGAACTTAGTACCAGATAGTATTTTGCATGTCTATGTTTGTTGTAGATAGATGGCTCGTGTTGTTGTTTCGTTGAATTTTAATGTGTTCCTTGAGAAAGCAAAGTTGAAAGATGATGGTAGCAATTACACGGACTGGGTCTATAACTTGAGGATTATCCTCATTACTGCACAGAAGAATTACGTCCTGGAAGCACCGCTGAGTTCCAAACCTGCTGCAGGAGCAACACCAGATGTTATGAACACCTGGCAGAGCAAAGCTGATGACTACTCGATGGTTCAGTGTGCCATGCTTTACGGCTTAGAACCAGGACTTCAACGACGTTTTGAACATCATGGAGTATATGAGCTGTTCCAGGAGTTGAAGTTAATATTTCAAGCAAATGCCCGGATTGAGAGATATGAAGTCTCCAATAAGTTCTATAGCTGCAAGATGGAGGAGAATAGTTCTGTCAGTGAGCATATACTCAAAATGTCTGGGTATCGTAATCACTTGACTCAACTGGGAGTTAATCTTCCTGTTGATAGTGTCATTGACAGAGTTCTTCAATCACTGCCACCAAGCTACAAAAGCTTCGTGATGAACTATAATATGCAAGGGATGAATAAGACAATTCCCGAGCTCTTCGCAATGCTAAAGGCTGCGGAGGTAGAAATCAAAAAGGATCATCAAGTGTTGATGGTCAATAAGACCGCCAGTTTCAAGAAAAAGGGCAAAGGGAAGAAGAAGGGGAACTTCAAGAAGAACATCAAACAAGTTGATGCTCAGGAGAAGAAACCTAAGTCTGGACCTAAGCCTAAGACCGAGTGCTTCTACTGCAAACAGGCTGGTCACTGGAAGTGAAACTGCCCCAAGTATTTGACGGATAAGAAGGATGGCAAGGTGAACAAAGGTATATGTGATACACATGTTATTGATGTGTACCTTACCAGAGCTCGCAGTAGCACCTGGGTATTTGATACTAGTTCTGTTGCTAACATTTGCAACTCGAAACATGGACTATGGATTAAGTGAACACTGGCTAAGGACGAGGTGACGATGCGCGTGGGAAATGGTTCCAAAGTTGATGTGATCGCCGTCGGCACGCTACCTCTACATCTACATTCGGGATTATTTTTAGACATAAAAAATTGTTATTTGGTGCCAGCGTTGAGCATGAACATTATATCTGGATCTTGTTTAATGTGAGACGGTTATTCATTTAAATCTGAGAATAGTGGTTGTTCTATTTATATGAGTAATATCTTTTATGGTCATGCACCCTTGAAGAATGGTCTATTTTTAATGAATCTCGATAGTAGTTATACACATATTCATAATGTTGAAGCCAAAAGATGCAGAGTTGATAATGATAGTGCAACTTATTTGTGGCACTGCCGTTTGGGTCATATTGGTATAAAGCGCATGAAGAAACTCCATACTGATGGACTTTTGGAATCACTTGATTATGAATCACTTGGTACTTGCGAACCATGCCTCATGGGCAAGATGACTAAAACACCGTTCTCCGGAACTATGGAGCGAGCAACTGATTTGTTGGAGATCATACATACTGATGTATGTGTTCCAATGAATGTTGAGGCTCGCAGCGGGTATCGTTATTTTCTCACCTTCACAGATGATTTAAGCAGATATGGGTATATCTACTTAATGAAACATAAGTCTGAATCATTTGAAAAGTTCAAAGAATTTCAGAGTGAAGTTGAAAATCATTGTAACAAGAAAATAAAGTTTCTATGATCTGATCGTGGAGGAGAATATTTGAGTTACGAGTTTGGTCTACATTTGAAACAATGCGGAATAGTTTCGCAACTCACGCCACCCGAAACACCATAGCGTAATGGTGTGTCCGAACGTCGTAATTGTACTTTACTAGATATGGTGCGACCTATGATGTCTCTTACTGATTTACCGCTATCATTTTGGGGTTATGCTTTAGAGACGGTCGCATTCACGTTAAATAGGGCACCATCAAAATCCGTTGAGACGACACCTTATGAAGCATGGTTTGGCAAGAAACCAAAGTTGTCGTTTCTTAAGGTTTGGGGCTGCGATGCTTATGTGAAAAAGCTTCAACCTGATAAGCTCGAACCCAAATCGGAGAAATGTGTCTTCATAGGATACCCAAAGGAAACTGTTGGGTACACCTTCTATCACATATCCGAGGGCAAGCCATTCGTTGCTAAGAATGGATCCTTTCTAGAGAAGGAGTTTCTCTCGAAAGAAGTGAGTGGGAGGAAAGTAGAACTAGATGAGATAACAATACCTACTCCATTATTGGAAAGTAGTTCACCATAGAAACTGGTTCCTGTGACGTCTAACCAATTAGTGAGGAAGTTAATGATGTTGATCATGAAACTTCATATCAAGTTGTTACTGAACCTCGTAGGTCAAGTAGAGTAAGATCCGCACCAGAGTGGTATGGTAATCCTGTTTTGGAGGTTATGTTGCTAGACCATGACGAACCTACGAACAATGAAGAAGCGACGGTGAGCCCGGATTCCGCAAAATGGCTTGAAGCCATGAAATCTGAGATGGGATCCATGTATGAGAACAATGTGTGGACTTTGGTTGACTTGCCCGTTGATCGGCAAGCCATCGAGAATAAATGGATCTTCAAGAAGAAGACTGACGTTGATGGTAATATTACTGTCTATAAAGCTCGACTTGTTGCAAAAGGTTTTCGACAAGTTCAAGGGATTGACTACGATGAGACCTTCTCACCCGTAGCGATGCTTAAGTATGTCCGAATCATGTTAGCAATTGCCGCATTTTATGATTATGAAATTTGGCAAATGGATGTCAAAACTACATTCCTGAATGGATTTCTGGAAGAAGAGTTGTATATGATGCAACCGGAAGGTTTTGTCGATCCAAAGGGAGCTAACAAAGTGTGCAAGCTCCAGCGGTCCATTTATGGACTGGTGCAAGCCTCTCGGAGTTGGAATAAACGTTTTGATAGTGTGATCAAAGCATATGGTTTTATACAGACTTTTGGAGAAGCCTGTATTTACAAGAAAGTGAGTGGGAGCTCTGTAGCATTTCTGATATTATATGTGGATGACATATTGTTGTTTGGAAATGATATAGAATTTCTGTATAGCATAAAAGGATATTTGAATAAGAGTTTTTCAATGAAAGACCTCGGTGAAGCTGCTTATATATTGGGCATCAAGATCTATAGAGATAGATAGAGACGCTTGATTGGACTTTCACAAAGCACATACCTTGACAAAGTGTTGAAGAAGTTCAAAATGGATCAAGCAAAGAAAGGGTTCTTGCCTGTGTTACAAGATGTGAAGTTGAGTAAGACTCAATGCCCGACAATTGTAGAAGATAGAGAGAAAATGAAAGATGTTCCCTATGCTTCAGCCATAGGCTCTATCATGTATGCAATGCTGTGTACCAGACCTGATGTGTGCCTTGCTATTAGTTTAGCAGGGAGGTACCAAAGTAATCCAGGAGTGGATCACTAGACAGTGGTCAAGAACATTCTGAAATACCTGAAAAGGATGAAGGATATGTTTCTCGTTTATGGAGGTGACAAAGAGCTCGTCGCAAATGGTTACGTCGATGCAAACTTTGACACTGATCCGGATGATTCTAAATCACAAACCAGATACGTGTTTTTATTAAACGGTGGAGCTGTCAGTTGGTGCAGTTCTAAACAAAGCATCATAGCGGGATCTACATGTGAAGCAAAGTACATAGCTGCTTCAGAAGTAGCAAATAAAGGAGTCTGGATGAAGGAGTTCATATCCGATCTAGGTGTCATACCTAGTGCATCGGGTCCAATGAAAATCTTTTGTGAAAATACTGGTGCAATTGCTTTGGCAAAGGAATCCAGATTTCACAAGAGAACCAAGCACATCAAGAGACGCTTCAACTCCATCCAGGATCAAGTCCAGGTGGGAGACATAGAGATTTGCAAGATACATATAGATATGAATGTTGCAGACCCGTTGACTAAGCCTCTTACACGAGCAAAACATGATCAGCACCAAGGCTCCATGGGTGTTAGAATCATTAATGTGTAATCTAGATTATTGACTCTAGTGCAAGTGGGAGACTGAAGGAAATATGCCCTAGAGGCAATAATAAAGTTATTGTTTATTTCCTTATATCATGATAAATGTTTATTATTCATGCTAGAATTGTATCAACTGGAAACATGATACATGTGTGAATACATAGACAAACAGAGTGTCACTAGTATGCCTCTACTTCACTAGCTCATAGATCAAAGATGGTTATGTTTCCAAGCCATAGACAAAGAGTTGTCATTTGATTAACGGGATCACATCATTAGGAGAATGATGTGATTGACTTGACCCATTCCGTTAGCTTAGCACTTGATCGTTTAGTTTGTTACTATTGCTTTCTTCATGACTTATACATGTTCCTATGACTATGAGATTATGCAACTCCCGTTTACCGGAGGAACACTTTGTGTGCTACCAAACGTCACAACATAACTGGGTGATTATAAAGGTGCTCTACATGTGTCTCCAAAGGTATTTGTTGGGTTGGCGTATTTCGAGATTAGGATTTGTCACTCCGATTGTCGGAGAGGTATCTCTGGGCCCACTCGATAATACACATCACTTAAGCCTTGCAAGCATTGCAACTAATGAGTTAGTTGCGGGATGATGTGTTACGGAATGAGTAAAGAGACTTGTCGGTAACGAGATTGAACTAGGTATTGAGATACCGACGATCGAATCTCGGGAAAGTAACATACCGATGACAAAAGGAACAACGTATGTTGTTATGCGGTTTGACCGATAAAGATCTTCGTAGAATATGTATGAGCCAATATGAGCATCCAGGTTCCGCTATTGGTTATTGACCGGAGACGTGTCTCGGTCATGTCTACATAGTTCTCGAACCCGTAGGGTCCGCACGCTTAAAGTTCGATGACGGTTATATTATGAGTTTATGTTTTTGATGTACCGAAGGTAGTTTGGAGTCCAGGATGTGATCGTGGACATGACGAGGAGTCTCGAAATGTTCGAGATGTAAAGATCGATATATTGGACGACTATATTTGGATACCGGAATGGTTCCGAGTGAGATTGGGATAATACCGGAGCACCGGGAGGTTATCAGAACCCCTCGGGAGGTATATGGGCCTTAATGGGCTTTAGTGGAAAGGAGGGGAAATGAGCAAGGGAGGGGGCGCCCCCCAAGCCCAATCCGAATTGGGAGGGGGCCACCCCCCCTTTCCTTCCTCCCTCCTTCCTCTTCCTTCCCTCTCCCTCTCCAAATAGGAAAAGGAGGAGTCCTACTCCCAGTGGGAGTAGGACTCCCTCTTCGGCGCGCCTCCTCCCCTTGGTCGGCCCTCTCCTCCCCTCCTTTATATACGAAGGAGAGGGGCACCCCATAGACACAACAATTGATCTCTTGGATCTTTTAGCCGTGTGCGGTGCCCCTCTCCACCATAGTCCACCTCGATAATATCGTAGCGGTGCTTAGGCGAAGCCCTGCGATGGTAGAACATCAACATCGTCATCATGCCGTTGTGCTGATGGAACTCTTCCTCAAAGCTCGGCTGGATCGGAGTTCAAGGGACGTCATTGAGTTGAACGTGTGCAGAACTCGGAGGTGTCGTGCGTTCGGTACTTGATCGGTTGGACCATGAAGACGTACGACTACATCAACCGCGTTGTGCTAATGCTTCCGGTTTCGGTCTACAAGGGTACGTGGACACACTCTCCCCTCTCTTTGCTATGCATCACCATGATCTTGCATGTGCATAAGATTTTTTTTTTAAATTACTGCGTTCCCCAACACCCATAGGTGTCGATTTCCCCCCGACATCTTTGGCGCGCCAGGTAGGGGCAGCGCGTAGTTGTGAGAATCTGGTCTGATCGGGGCAGCGGCTTCATTGTGGCCGTCGTTCCAAGGAAGAAGATGACCGAGCTTGACGACGGCATCTGCAGATGCGGTGGATGCCCGTGCAATGACACAAAAGCTAAGTCGTGCGAAACTTTAAGCAATTTCTTTTTATATAAGATAATTGCCCTCGGAGGTCCTGTCCTATGTACGGAAAACCTGCATGCAAAGGGGCCCTCCCGCTATTGGCAACGCTCTTGCTCTATTTTGAGTCCGCTCCACAGCTCAAGCAGCCGTGTCGAGATCGGCAGGGTAGCCTTCCGTAATCGGCAACTCTCTCGATTTTGACTCGAGTCAAGCTCGACAGTTCGAGCGGCCACGTTGAGAGCGGTAAGGTGGTTCTCCTGGCAGCAAGCATACCCGACAGGCTATTGGGGATCCGTCTTCAAGGCGACGTGGCCTGGGTTACGCACCGTCAAGCCTACTTGACTAACATAGGTTGGACATGCAAAGGGGGATCAAATAGGACAATAACATGCATCGTTTTCAAAAGTACTGCAGAGTTATATTACATCAATTGTTGCTGCGGTTCTAACTAAAGATATAAATTGTCTTGGCCATGAACCTGCAGCGGCAATGAGAAATGGGGTGCCTAATTCCGGCGCAGGCCCTCCATCCTCTCGATTCCATTGATGCGGCTGATGATGGGCTTGATACGCTCCTTGAGCGTCGCGAGGTCTGCATCCTCCAGCAAGCTCTCCAGCGCGGCGTCGAAGTCGAGGTTGGGGTTCCAGTGCGCCACCTTGGTGAGGACCTTGGTCATGGCACCCCGGCAAATCTTTCGGGCCTCATCGGCTAGAGAGGCCGCACTGCTGGAGCGAAGATGCTCCAGGGCTCCAAGGACACCCTCGAAGAATACGGTCAGCTTGGCGTTGGGACTCACGTTGCGCTCCGGGGTGTACCTCACATTTGGCATCCCCATGGCAGCCAGCTTCGCGGTGATCCTGTCGGCGACGTCTTTGAGGCGGCCGATCCAGCGGTTCTCGCCTTCCACAAACTCCTTTAGGTTGGCGGCTTCGTTCTTCCGCAGCTGCCTCTCGACCACCAGATCCTTGGCCAGGGTCTCCTCTCGGGCTTTGGCCTCTAAGAGCATCCCCTCAAAACTCTACAGCTTCAGCTTGAGGTCTTTGATGGAGTTGTTTGCCTCGGAAAGCTGCCCGGTCTTGTCGAGGACTGCACCCTGCGCCTCAACCAGGGCGCCATTGAGCGTGTCCTTCTCCTTGGACAGCTTCAGGACCTGATCCTTCAGCCCGTCCCGCTCCACCTTCAGCTCCTTCACCTGGCCGGCGTGAACCAGAGCCTGGGCATTGAGTGCGTCCCTGTGCCTCTGCTCTAGCTCCTGGGTCTGCTGCACGAAGAGCTTCTCCACCTCCTCGTCCTTGCCGCGAAGCGTTGCAGCAAGCTTATCCTCCACTAGTGCAGAACCGGGCAATAGCACCGGTTTGTAAGGCCCTTTAGTGTCGGTTCGGTAACCGGCACTAAAGTGTGGGCACTAAAGGCCCCCCTTTAGTACCGGTTCAGCACGAACCGGTGCTAAAGGGCAACCACGTGGCACGAGCCAGCTCCGTGGGCGCGTAGGACATTAGTACCGGTTGGTAACACCAACCGGTACTAAATGTTTGGGTGTGTTTTGGTTTTATTTTTACTTTAGTTTTGTGTTTTCAATTTAATTTAGTGATTGTTTTACATTATAATGAGTTGTTAAATCATTAGGTGAATGTACCGCAGATTAGTTTGACTGGATGCATGTGGATCCTAGCCAAGTCATCAAGTATATGGCATATCCATATTATATATACTTGATCACCTAATTAAGTGATCGAGGTAATATGGATATGGCATATACTTGATCACTTAGCTAGAATCCATCCAGTTGAAACTAATCTGCGGTTTCTTTCATAAATGATATAATAACTCATCATCATCATCATATTAATATAAAAACTCTTGCATCATATATATCATCACCAACAACAGTTTTCATAGCTAGCTAAAAATCATCATATAATAGTCGTCTCATTACCACTACTTAATCATCATATAGTCATTACCGCTATCTAATCACCACCAACACTAGCTTAAAGAAGAAACATTCACTTGTACCAGAAGCAAAGATATCATCGAGTTCAACATGGTAATGATATTATAAGCGTTCATAACACCACAAAAGCAAAATCACTCTTTGAGATTAAGTTCAGGACGAAGAACACGGACATGAGAGGACAAGTACTAAGAGCATGAACTAGCTAATTAATCACTCCTGCTACTCTCTCTCAAGTAAAATAGCATAGAACATGTATAGCTTTCCTGATTCATCATATTGGAGCATGCAGATGAACCTGTCTCCTAATCGTGGGTTGCGCTTCTGACTGCTGCCCCTAGTACTTCTCTGTGATCGTTCACAATTTTGCTCCAGTCTTTTACTATTAAGCATTCCTCGCTATTAGAAATCCTGAATGCACTAAAGTGCATTGTAGGATATCTTGGTCGTAAGCTAACAATATTCATGGTACCTTTAGTCTCGATCCAATCAGGCACGACATTCATCGGGAGTCCCTATTGAAGAACATTGTATAGTAACATACTTAGCAATGAAGTTTAGCTTAAAAAAATAATGTATGCAAAAGATGCACTGAGGAGAAATAGTAGAAATCGTACCATCTTTCCTAAATATATGTGACCGTAGTTCGGTACGAACACTATTGGTCGCACGTTTTGAGTACTAACATTTCTAAGTGTAGGAAAAAAATTTGTCTTGACAGCATCAAGATCCTCAAGCCATGAAACATAATGACTTGTCTCCTCGCAGTTTAGTTCAGCCCCGGGACAGTGGACGGTCCTGTCTACCAAGCGCCGGACATGTTTGCTTGATTGGAAATAAGCTGTCAATATAAATTGAGATCTATTAATTCAACTGGTTCAAATAATCTCATATCGAAGACATAAATATGGCTGACAAACACACATAATGGTAGAATTGGAGGCGTCTGCACATCGACCCAGATGTCTCTATTACCTTCAATATCATCTTCCGGACGAATATCAAAGGTGATAACCATATCAGGCTCAAATGCATAAGCCTTGCATAGTGCTTGCCAAGTTTTGCATTCAAAATAGGTGTATGTGTCTGCATTGTATAATTTGACGTTGAAGGTATAGCATGCTCAGTCTTCAAGTAAACTCCTCCATAGTTTCATTAGGACTGGAACCTATCTTATCCAAGACAAAAATTCTTGCATGGCAGGGGATACGCTAGTAGAATAGTGAAGAATTAAAATTAAAAGTTGAAGCAAATGAAGCATAAGTCATGCTTAATTACGAAAAAAGACTTGTCGTTGTGACTTACTGTATCCACTTCGAAGTTTTCATCCAGCTTGATGCTGAAGCGTCTATCATCAACTAGAAAATTTCTGCCGCACAGGCCGCGCTGGTCTTCGCAGTATTCGCACATAATGAAATCGTGTTCGTCGTCAGATGACATTCCTACGTTCATAGGTGAAACATTAAACACTTATTAGTTCTATTAATTCAACTAATTCTGTTAATTCAACTAGTTCAACTAATTAATTCAACTAATTCAACTAAGCACTTACGAAAAATATACCTAAATAAAGTAGCTCAACTAATTCAACTAACTAGTTCAACTAATTAATTCAACTAATTCAACTAAACTAGTTCTATTAATTTTCTTACTAAAAATAAGGTAGCTAGTTCTATATAATAAAATGTTAATTAGATAATCAAATCTCATATAACTAAATTAAATATATATCTAACATATAATTTATATCTAATTCATCTAATATTTGACATTAATATCTAACATATGTTCATATATAGGTGAAACATATGTTCTTACTAAAATAAAGTAGGTAGTTCTATATAGTAATATTTTGATTAGATCATCAAATCTCATATACCTAAATTTTCTTACTAAAAATAACTAGTTCTATTAATTCAACTAATTCAACTAAGAATTTACTAAAAATAAACTAGTTCTATTGATTTTCTTACTAAAATATATAAAGTAGCTATATATAGTAATATTTTAATTAGATCATCAAATCTCATATACCTAAATTTTCTTACTAAAAATAAACTAGTATTAATTCAACTAGCTAGTTCAAGTAAGCATTTACTAAAAATAAACTAGTTATATTAATTCAACTAGTTCAAATAACCTCATATACCTAAATTTTCTTACTAAAAATAAACTTGTTCTATTAATTTTCATACTAAAAATAAGCTAGTTATATTAATTCAACTAGTTCCAATCTCATATATATATATACCTAATTAATATCTAGCTAATTCATCTAAAATTGACATTAATATTTAACATATTTTCCATATAATTCATCTAACATTAACATTCTAATATTCTTATCTACGTAATTTATCTAACATTAATCTAAACAACAGAAAATAGAAAATAAGTAAAAACAATGTGTGTGTGTGTGTCTGTATGTGTGTGTGTGTGTACGAGCGGGGGCGGCGGCGTATGGGTGGCAGCGCGAGACGACGATGCGATGGGGACGGCGCGATGACGAGCGGCGGGCCGGGGACGACGGTGCGAACGAGACGACGACGTAGTACGGGGCGGCGACGACAGGCGGCGGGGGCGATGGCGGTGACGACGACGACGGGTGGCGGGGGCGACGGCGGTGATGGCGACGACGGGCGGCGGGGGCGGCGGGGCCTGCGAGGGCGGCGCGCGATGGGCGACGGCGCGGCGACGGCGGCGATGTCGCGCAAAGAAATTGGAGAAGAAGTGGTGGTCGATGAAACTGAATTTTTTGTAAGTGCCATACATATAGGAGGGGCCTTTAGCACCGGTTGGAGCCACAAACCGGTACTAAAGGCCAATTTTCGCCAGGCCAAGGGGCGGGAAACGGCCCCTTTAGTACCGGTTAGTGCCACGAATCGGTACTAAAGGCCCAATCATTAGTACCGGTTGGAGCCACCAACCGGTACTAATGGTTGTGCGCTACCACCGGCGGTGCACAATGTTTAGTCCCACCTCGCCGAGCGAAGGGCAGCCGCACTGATTTATAAACCTAGTCGCGGCTGCTCCTTCGAACTTCTCTATATAGCAGGCTTCTGGGCCTAACTATGGCGCGCTGCCCTATGAGCCTGCTGGCCCTTCTGGGCCTGCATTTGCACACCCTAGGTCTGGCAGGCCCATAGGACAGCACCCCAACAATTTTTTATATAGGTTTTTCTTTTCTGCATTATTTATTTTCTTCTATTTATTTTTGAGTAATTTTTTATATAGTTTTTTTCTTTTCAACATTATTTATTTTCTTCTATTTATTTTTGAGTAATTTTTTATATAGTTTTTTCTTTTCTGCTTTATTTATTTTCTTCTATTTATTGAGGAGTTCAAATAAGTTTAAAAAATATTGAAGTGCCCGTGTAACAGATGAGTTCTCGTCCGAAACCCTGATGCTCCAAAAGAGATTGTCCAGTTTGTCCACGAAGTGCGTCCAGTTTTTGCCGTGGTCCTCTCTACTCTTCCGCACATGCTATGCGGGTGAAATGATGATACCATGCCGAGTTTCAACATTTTCACAGTTCATTTTGTAGTGATTTTCAATTTCACAGTCATTTAGCTCTCTAAACAATTCGGTAAATGACTGAAAAACAACAAATGATGTCAGAACATGTTGGAAATTGATGACGTCGCTTTGAATGCTGCATACTGAACACAAAAGAAGTCCGGAGTTCAAATAAGTTTAAATAACATTGAAGTGCCCGTGTAACAGATGAGTTCTCGCCCGAAACCCTGATACTCTAAAAGAGATTGTCCAGATTGTACATGAAGTGCATCCAGGTTTTGCCGTGACCCTCTCTACTATTTAGCACATGTTATGCGGGTGAAATGATGATACCATGCCAAGTTTCAACATTTTCAAAGTTCATTTTGTAGTGATTTTCAATTTCACGGTCATTTAGCTCTCTAAACAATTAGGTAAATGACTGAAAACAACAAATGATGTCAGAACATGTTGGAAATTGATGACGTCGCTTTGAATGCTGCATACTGAACACAAAAGAAGTCCGGAGTTCAAATAAGTTTAAAAAACATTGAAGTGCCTGTGTAACAGATGAGTTCTCGTCCGAAACCCTGATACTCCGAAAGAGATTGTCCAGTTTGTACACGAAGTGCGTCCAGTTTTTGCCGTGAATAAAAAAGAGGTGCAATGCTGGTTAATTTGCTTCAAGCCTTTCGGAATAGTGTAGACTGCGCTTCACATAGCTCAGTGCAATCTATGCTATTCCGAAAGGCTTGAAGCTAATCAACGTGTAGGTGAGCATTGCGCCTCTTCATCATTGTCTCTGCACTCACGGCTTATAAACCGCTCATACTGCCTCTCTCTTGGTGAGGTGGGACTAAAAATCAGCTTACTAAGAAACTCTAGTACCGGTTCATGCCATGAACCGGTACTAAAGGTCTTCGTGGGGGCCCCAGCCTGACCACAGGCGCACTGGCCTCATTAGTACCGGTTCGTGGCATGAACCGGTACTAAAGGTTGCCCACGAACCGGTACTAATGATGCACGCCCACCTAGCCGTTGGAACCGGCACTAATGGTCACATTAGTGCCGGCTCAAATTCAAACCGGCACTAATGTGCTTCACATTTGACCCTTTTTCTACTAGTGCTCACGCGCAACAAGGTCCTCCTCCTGGGAGTTTAGCCCGGCCCGGGCGGCCTCCTGCTTCGCCAGTTCCTGGGCCTTCTCGGTGTCGTCCTGCTTCATGACAAGGGCCAGGTTGTGCTCAGCCAGCGTGTCCTGGGCGGCCTTCAAGTCCTTGTGGGCCTGGCGGAACCAAGCCTATGCCTCGGCGACGCGCTCCCCAAGGTCCACCTCCGCCTTGTCCACCACCGCCATCCTGGACTTGGCCTCGTCTAGGCGGGCGCGATGAAGCACCTGGAGCTTCTGGAAGCCGGCGCTCATGGCCTGGAGGAGCCGCTCTTCCTAGGAACTGCCGCCACCGGCGCAAGGCTCGTCAACAACCTCAAGCCCGGCGGCGGCTGATACTTCTCCATCGTATCTATAATTTTTGATTGTTCCATGCCAACATTATACAACTTCCATATACTTTTGGCAACTTTTTATACTATTTTTGGGGATAACATATTGATCCAATGCCCAATGCCAGTTCATGTTTGTTGCATGTTTTTTGTTTCGTAGAAAATCCATATCAAACGGAATCCACACGGGATAAAAACTGACGAAGATATTTTTTGGAACATATGTGATTTTTGGGAAGAAGAATCAACATGAGATGATGCCCGAGGGGGGCACGAGGCAGGGGGCGCTCCCCAGGGGGTCAGGCGCGCCCTGGGCCCTCGTGGACACCCCGTAAGGCGGTTTGTGCCCTTCTTTCGCCGCAAGAAAGCTAATATCCGTATAGAGACCGTGTCCAAAATTCAGCCCAATCAGAGTTACAAATCTCCGAGGATATAAGAAACGGTGAAAGGGCAGAATCAGTCAACGCAGAAATAGAGAGAGACAAAGAGACAAATCCAATCTCGGAGGGGCTCTCGCCCCTCCCATGCCATGGAGGCCATGGACCAGAGGGGAAACCCTTCTCCCATCTAGGGAGAAGATCAAGGAAGAAGAAGAAGAAGCGGGGCTCTCTCCCCCTCTCTTTCGGTGGTCCCGGAACACCGTCGGGGCCATCATCATCACCGCAATCTACACCAACAACTTCACCGCCATCATCACCAACTCTTCCCCCCTCTATGCAGCGGTGTAACCCCTCTTTTACCCATTGTAATCTCTACTTAAACATGGTGCTCAACGCTATATATTATTTCCCAATTATGTATGGCTATCCTATGATGTTTGAGTAGATCTGTTTTGTCCTATGGGTTAATTGATGATTGTGATTGGTTTGAGTTGCATGTTTTATTATTGGTGCTGTCCTATGGTGCTCTCCATGTCACGCAAGCGTCAGGGATCCCCGCTGTAGGGTTTGCAATATGTTCATGATTTGCTTATGGTGGGTGGCGTGAGTGACAGAAGCACAGACCCGAGTAAGTAGGTTGTTGCGTATGGGATAAAGAGGACTTGATGCTTTAATGCTATGGTTGGGTTTTACCTTAATGATCTTTAGTAGTTGCGGATGCTTGCTAGAGTTCCAATCATAAGTGCATATGATCCAAGAAGAGAAAGTATGTTAGCTTATGCCTCTCCCTCAAATAAAATTGCAATAGTGATTACCGGTCTAGTTATCGATTGCCTAGGGACAAATAACTTTCTCGTGACAAAAAGCTCTTTACTAAAACTAATTTACTTGTGTCTTCATCTAAACAGCCCCTACTTTTTATTTACGCGCTCTTTATTATCTTGCAAACCTATCCAAAAACACCTACAAAGTACTTCTAGTTTCATACTTGTTCTAGGTAAAGTGAACGTTAAGCGTGCGTAGAGTTGTATCGGTGGTCGATAGAACTTGAGGGAATATTTGTTCTACCTTTAGCTCCCCGTTGGGTTCAACACTCTTACTTATCGAAAGAGGCTACAATTGATCGCCTATACTTGTGGATTATCAAGACCTTTTTCTGGCGCCGTTGCCGGGGAGCAATCGCGTGGGGTGAATATTCTCGTGTGTGCTTGTTTCCTTTATCACTAAGTAATTTTTATTTGCTGGTCTTAGTTGTTTTCTATCTTTAGTTATGGGTAGGAAACGCAAAATACCAAAAAAACTAGTTGTACCTACTGAACCAATGGTTGAAGAACCACTCAAAATCTATCACACTACTGAAGCTTTTTACTTGGATCATCTTCGATCCCTGTGTGCTCGTGCTGAAACCCCAACTAGCTTAGTTGAGGGCAAATCTTTAGATGAACATGCTTGTTATGTGTGACACCGCTTATCTCAAAAAGGGAAACTTTTACTGGATCAAATTCATCGTTTGCAATGCTATGCTTGGAATTTATGTGAAATATATGATGTTACTTGTTGTTCTGAAAACCCTAAGAAACACCTTCCCTACCAATTTGAGTTTAGTGATAATGGAATCGTATCTTCGTATGCTAAGGGTGTTTATAATTACTATGATGCTCAACAAATTGTAGAATTTGTTACTTTTAAGGGTGCTTATGAAATTGCTTCTTTGATTGAAAAGTATGATGCTACTCTTTACAAATCTGAAAATTTTGCCATACTTAAATATTGTTATGATAATTATGCTTCTAATGCCTATGTTAAACCATATATTGAGGACTCCTCTGTTGTCCAAGAAGAGACTAATATTTTGCAGGAGTCTATGGAAGAAGAAATTGATGAAACTTTGAGCTCATTGGATGAAAAAGATGATGAGGAGAGCGAAGAACAAAAGGAGGAAGATCGGATTAGCTACACATGCCCACCTTCTAATGAGAGTAACTCTCCAACTCATACATTATTTAATTTCCCTTCGTTCTTACTGAAGGATGATTGCTATGATGATTGTTATGATCCCGTTGATTCTTTTGAAATACCCCTTTTTGATGATGCTTGCTATGCTTGTGGCCATGATGCCAATATGAATGATGCTTATGGTGATGAACTTGCTACAGTTCCTTATGTTAAACATGAAATTGTTGCTATTGCACCCACACATAATAGTCTTATTATCTTTTTGAATTCTCCAAACTACACTATATCGGAGAAGTTTGCTCTTATTAAGGATTATGTTGATGGGTTGCATTTTACCGATGCACATGATGATTTGGTGAATGTCATGTGCTTGCTGCTCCTACTTGCAATTATTATGAGAGAGGAACTACATCTCCACCTCTCTATGTTTCCAACACGATAAAATTGCAAGAAACTATTTATACTATGCATTGGCCTTTACTATTTGTGCATGGATTGTTCTTTTATGACATGCCGATGCATAAGAAGAGAGTTAGACTTTGTCATTGCTTGATATATGTTTCTTTGTGCTCACTACTAAATGCCAAATCATTGCTAATTCAAATTGGCTTTGATATACCTTGGGATTCGGGTGGATCCATTACTTGAGCACTATATGCCTAGCTTAATGGCTTTAAAGGAAGTGCTACCAGGGAGACAACTCGGAAGTTTTAGAGAGTCATTTATTTCTGTTGAGTGCTTTTATAAAGTCTAAAAACAAAAAAATAAAGGGGGGAACCTAAAACTTTTTCAAAAAGAAAAGAGAAAATGAGAAAGACGAGCATTGTTAAAATGGGAGCTAGCCTTGAACATTGTTCATGCCCATGGAAACTTTGTGACCCTTGATTACAGAAACTTTTCAACAAAAATAATTATCCCCTTGTACAATGCCTTTGTATTGTAAAAATAATGTGCCAAGATTTGCCTTTAGGATGTTTACATTGCTTGTTGGTTTGTGCGGTGCAAAACAAAAACTTTGGCTGTAGTGCGCGATTTTACATTTTTTACTGGAACGTCAAACGGTTCTGAAACATTTTGCACAGTCTTTCTATACAAATTTTTTATTGTTCCTAATTTTGGAAGAATTGTTTTAGTACCAGAGGTATGGTGAATGTTCAGATTACTACAGACTGTCCTGTTTAAGACAGATTCTATTTTTGATGCATTGTTTGCTTGTTTTGATGAAACTATCGATTTCTATCAGTGGATTAAGCCATGGAAAAGTTATATTACAATAGCTACAGTGCAAAAACAAAATATGAATTGGTTTTCAACAGTATTAGAGTACTGATTTGCTTTATTATACTAACGGATCTTACCAAGTTTTCTGTTGAGTTTTGTGTGGGTGAAGTGTTCGAAGATCGAGGAGGTCTCGATGTGAGGAGAAGGAGGAGAGGCAAGAGCTCAAGCTTGGGGGTGCCCAAGGCACCCCAAGTAAATATTCAAGGAGACTCAAGCGTCTAAGCTTGGGGATGCCCCGGAAGGCATCCCATCTTTCTCCAACAAGTATCAGTATGTTTTCGAATTTGTTTCATTCATGCGATATGTGCAAATCTTGGAGCGTCTTTTGCATTTAGTTTTCACTTTTCTTTTATGCACCATGCTGGTATGAGACAGTCTTTGGTTGATTTATAGAATTCTCATTGCACTTCACTTATATCTTTTGAGCATGGCTTTATAGAATGCTTCATGTGCTTCACTTATATCTTTTGAAGTTTGGATTGCCTGTTTCTCTTCATATAGAAAACCGCCATTTATAGAATGCTCTTTTGCTTCACTTATATTTGTTAGAGCATGGGCATATCTTTTGTAGAAAGAACTAAACTCTCTTGCTTCACTTATATCTATTTAGAGAGATGACAGGAATTGGTCATTCACATGGTTAGTCATAAAATCCTACATAAAACTTGTAGATCACTGAATATGATATGTTTGATTCCTTGCAATAGTTTTGCGATATAAAGATGGTGATATTAGAGTCATGCTAGTGGGTAGTTGTGGATTGTAGAAATACTTGTGTTGAAGTTTGTGATTCCCGTAGCATGCACGTATGGTGAACCGTTATGTGATGAAGTCTGAGCATGGGGTATTTATTGATTGTCTTCCTTATGAGTGGCGGTCGGGGACGAGTGGTGGTCTTTTCCTACCAATCTATCCCCCTAGGAGCATGCGCGTAGTAATTTGTTTCGATGACTAATGGATTTTTGCAATAAGTATGTGAGTTCTTTATGACTAATGTTGAGTCCATGGATTATACGCACTCTCACCCTTCCATCATTGCTAGCCTCTTCGGTACCGTGCATTGCCCTTTCTCACTTGGAGAGTTGGTGCAAAATTCGCCAGTGCATCCAAACCCCGTGATATGATACGCTCTATCACACATAAACCTCCTTATATCTTCCTCAAAAAGCCACCATACCTACCTATTATGGCATTTCCATAGCCATTCCGAGATATATTGCCATGCAACTTCCATCATCATCATATACATGACTTGAGCATTTATTGTCATATTGATTTGCATGATCGTAAGATAGCTAGCATGATGTTTTCATGGCTTGTCTGTTTTTTGATGTCATTGCTATGCTAGATCATTGCACATCTCAGTACACCGCCGGAGGCATTCATATAGAGTCATATCTTTGTTCTAGTATCGAGTTGTAATATTGAGTTGTAAGTAAATAAAAGTGTGATGATCATCATTATTAGAACATTGTCCCATGTGAGGTTATCAAAATAAAAGAGGCCAAAGAAGCCCAAATAAAAAAAGAGGCCAAAGAATCCCACCAAAAAAACAAAAAAAATGAGAGAAAAAGAGAGAAGGGACAATGTTATTATCCTTTTACCACACTTGTGCTTCAAAGTAGCACCATGTTCTTCATATAGAGAGTCTCATTGAGTTATCACTTTCATATACTAGTGGGAATTTTCATTATAGAACTTGGCTTGTATATTCTGGAAATGGGCTTCCTCAAATGCCCGAGGTCTTCATGAGCAAGCAAGTTGGATGCACACCCACTTAGTTTCCAGTTTGAGCTTTCATACACTTATAGCTCTTAGTGCATCCGTTGCATGGCAATCCCTACTCCTCACATTGACATCAATTGATGGGCATCTCCATAGCCCGTTGATTAGCCGCATCAATGTGAGACTTTCTCCTTTTTGTCTTCTCCACACAACCTCCACCATCATATTCCATTCCACCCATAGTGCTATGTCCATGGCTCACGCTCATGTATTGAGTGAAAGTTGAAAAGGTTTGAGAACGTCAAAAGTATGAAACAATTGCTTGGGTTGTCATCGGGGTTGTGCATGATTTGAATATTTTGTGTGGTGAAGATGGAGTATAGCCAGACCATATGATTTTGTAGGGATAAATTTCTTTGGCCATGTTATTTTGAAAAGACATGATTGCTTTATTAGTATGCTTGAAGTATTATTGTCTTAATGTCAAATGATAGACTATTGCTTTGAATCACTCATGTCTTAATATTCATGCCATGATTAGATTACATGATCAAGATTACGCTAGGTACATTCCACATCAAAAATTATCTTTTTTATCATTTACCTACTCGGGGACGAGCAGGAATTAAGCTTGGGGATGCTGATACTTCTCCGTCGTATCTATAACTTTTGATTGTTCCATGCCAATATTATACAACTTCCATATACTTTTGGCAACTTTTTATACTATTTTGGGGACTAACATATTGATCTAGTGCCCAGTGCCAGTTCCTGTTTGTTGCATGTTTTTTGTTTCGCAGAAAATCCATATCAAACGGAGTCCAAACGGGATAAAAACTGACGGAGATTTTTTTGGAATATATGTGATTTTGGGGAAGAAGAATCAACACGAGACGATGCTCGAGGGGGCCACGAGGCAGGGGGCGCCCCAGGGGGTCAGGCGCGCCTTGGGCCCTCGTGGCCACCCTGTAAGGCGGTTGGTGCCCTTCTTTCGCCGCAAGAAAGATAATATCCGGATAGAGATCATGTCCAAAATTCAGCCCAATTGGAGTTATGGATCTCTGGTAATTTAAGAAACGGTGAAAGGGCAGAATCAGCCAACACAGAAACAGAGAGAGACAAAGAGACAGATCCAATATCGGAGGGGCTCTCACCCCTCCCATGCCATGGAGGCCATGGACCATAGGGGAAACCCTTATCCCATCTAGGGAGAAGGTTAAGGAAGAAGAATAAGAAGGGGCTCTCTCCCCCTCTCTTCTGGTGGTGCCGGAACGCCGTCGGGGCCATCATCATCACCGCAATCTACACCAACAACTTCACCGCCATCATCACCAACTCTTCCCCCCTCTATGCAGCGGTGTAACCCCTCTTTTACCCACTGTAATCTCTACTTAAACATGGTGCTCAATGCTATATGTTATTTCCCAATGATGTATGGCTATCCTATGATGTTTGAGTAGATCTGTTTTGTCCTATGGGTTAATTGATGATTGTGATTGGTTTGAGTTGCATGTTTTATTATTGGTGATGTCCTATGGTGCTCTCCGTGTCGTGCAAGCGTGAGGGATCCCCGCTGTAGGGTTTGCAATATGTTCATGATTTGCTTATGGTGGGTGGCATGAGTGACAGAAGCACAGACCCGAGTAAGTAGGTTGTTGTGTATGGGATAAAGAGGACTTGATGCTTTAATGCTATGGTTGGGTTTTACATTAATGATCTTTAGTAGTTGTGGATGCTTGCTAGAGTTCCAATCATAATTAAGTGCATATGATCCAAGAAGAGAAAGTATGTTAGCTTATGCCTCTCCTCAAATAAAATTGCAATAGTGATTACCGGTCTAGTTATCGATTGCCTAGGGACAAATAACTTTCTCGTGACAAAAAGCTCTTTACTAAAACTAATTTAGTTGTGTCTTCATCTAAACAGCCCCTAATTTTATTTACGCGCTCTTTATTATCTTGCAAACCTATCCAAAAACACCTACAAAGTCCTTCTAGTTTCATACTTGTTCTAGGTAAAGCGAATGTTAAGCATGCGTAGAGTTGTATCGGTGGTCGATAGAACTTGAGGGAATATTTGTTCTACCTTTAGCTCCTCATTGGGTTCGACACTCTTACTTATCGAAAGAGGCTACAAATGATCACCTATACTTGTGGGTTATCAGCGGCGAGCACCTCGTTATCAAACACCTCCGCCTCAACGGGCGCCCCGGTGCTCGCCGTTCCTAGGAGGTGGACGAATAGGTCGTCGCTCACCCTCAGGTACCGGCTCGAGCCAGAGGCAGCGGAGGAGGAAGGTTGGTCATCAACCACCTCCTCCTCGGCACCGGCCTTGCCGGCCTCCCCAGCGGGCCCCTTGCCGGCCTCCTCGGCAGCAGCCCTACCGGGTTCCCCGGCAAGCCCCTTGGTGGCATCCACAGCAGTGTCCTTGGCGGCCTCCTCGGCGGCGATCTTCTCGGCCTCTGTCGCGGCGTCCTTGGCGATATCCTCGATGATGGTGTATGCGTCCTTCCGATCCGCTGAGGGAGGATTTGGATATCAAGAAGGGGATGAGGCGAAGCCAAGGCCAATATCCAGAAAGAAGAGAGAAAGAAAAGGGACGGAAGGCGAGTGGCTTACCCGTGCCGGACTGGGAAGAAGAGCCCCCCTCCCCGCCAGCATTTGGCGCCGAGGTGTGGCCACCAGTGCCCAAGCTTGCCTCCTCCTCCTCCGTGTGCATGGGCTCGGTGCTTGGCGCCCTTGCTGGGGATGCCCCTCAGGGCGGCGTGGTTGACGGAGGCGGCGTGTTGGGGGTAGCCCTTAGTGGCTCCTCCTGCTGCTATCCTCCTCCTGCGATCACGGCAAAGTCAGCGCCAAGGATCGTACCCCCGACACACGTTGACAAAGGGCGGGTGATGAGCTTACGCTGGGGGTTGTGCCGGGGGCTACTTTCCAGACTGATCAACACCACCAGCGGTGTACCAGAAGTGCCTGCCGGGGGCTGGCCGCCCGCCGAAGACCTGGCCCTCTTCACCCTCTGGGCCAGTGTCTCCGCATCCCTGCCAAGATGAAGTCAAATCAAGAAAAGAAGCATGGTCTGAAGGGACGGAGATGACAAAAGTCGAGGCACTTACTCATCCTTCGCTTCTTCTTCCCCTGCCTTCCTCTTCCTCCTCGGGCTAAGGGACCCGAGGTCAAAGAAGACCTTCGTGTCGTCACCTGCGGGAGGAGGGGAAGCAGGTGGAGTTGGGGAACGCTTGGACGGAGAAGGGGCATCTGCTTTCTTCGCCACCGCGGCCTTCACCGCCTTCCCCGCCGCCGCGGCCCCCATCTGACGCATGGGCGCCTCCGGGGTTTGTTGCAGCTGTGCGGCCCTGCCGGACCGGACCGGCTCTCCGGAGACGGCCCGCCGCAGGACACGCCCTTTCCCCATGGCTGGGGGCTCGACAAGTTCAGCCTCCTCCTCGAACGGCTCGTTGTCGTCATCATCAATGAGAGGGGCTCCGGTGCCGGTGCTGCTGGCCTTCCCAGCAGATTCCGCCCACTGGGCGAGCTCCTTCTCCTCTGCGGCCGTCGTGGCCTCATCCTCCACGCCGCCAGTGCCGCCGGCCTCCCTAACGAGCTCCGCCTCCGCCGCCCTGGCGGTGATGTAGTCCAACTCCGCCTGGGTGGTGTCCTGCACGAGCAGCGGCTCGGCAGGGACATACCCCTCCACCAAGGTGTCGAAGAACTCCTGCACCTTTTCCTCCTCCGGCTCGGCCCAATTCGGATTGAGGTCGTGCGCGTTGAAGTCCGGCATCATGGCGATGATGTCGGACTGGCGAGAATTGTTGCTCAACGGGACTACCCCCGCCGGCAACCCAAACAAGGGCCCCTTGGCGACCTTGCCGACCTTCGCGGCTTTGCCGGACCTCTCAGCTCTGCTGCCGCGGCTCACGTTGAGCGGAAAAAGCTGTTGGCAGAAGTGAGCATGCGCCAACACCGTGAAGTTGTGGTTCAGGCTAGGGCGGAGCCGCATGATGTCCGCCGCATTGCTGAAAAGCCAAGATGGCCTCCCCTTGTTGTGCAGAGGGGCGATGCAGCGGCGGATGAAATCCGCCCCGATCATCTCCAGGGTGAGCCCGGCAGTGGCAAGGTGGTGGATCCTGGTGGTGGCGACCGTGAGCTTCTTATCCTGGGCATGGACGTCACTCCAGTCATCTCTGTGAGCCGGCGGCGCCTGGCGAACCTCGCAGAACTCCTGTGGGTCCTCCTCCTCAATCCAACACCACTGGCTCCGCCACTCCTCCCACCTCTCCTTCTGGGCGCCCTTTGGATACGTCCCCTTCTCCAGGGCCCTTGGGATCCAAGTGACGCAACCAGAGATGGCACCTCCCCTCTAGATCCGAGCGTAAAAGTAGTGGCGGAAGAGCGTCGTGCTGGGAAGCACTCCGGCAAAGCCCTCACAAACATGGGCAAAAAGAGCCATGCACGCCACAACATTTGGACTAAAATCTAGAAGGTGAAAGCCGTAGGTGTGCATGATGTCGTTGAAGAAATTGGAGAAAGGGGGGCAGAGGCCGCAAGAAAAGTAGTCGACAAAGAATGGGTACTGATTCGGGGCGGCCTTGGCGCAATCCGCAGGGATGACACGCGTGGCCGGGTGCCCCGTCTTCTCTCCCCCCGTCTTGACCCCCCACAGCAGCTTGAAGTTGTCCCGAAGGTGGACCGCGTCGATCGTCTAGGGAAAGTAGGTGAGCTACGTCCGCCGCACCGCCGACTCATTCTCCGGCGGCTCTGTCCC
This sequence comes from Triticum aestivum, assembly GCF_018294505.1. Lineage (NCBI taxonomy): Eukaryota > Viridiplantae > Streptophyta > Magnoliopsida > Poales > Poaceae > Triticum > Triticum aestivum. The sequence goes on along the minus strand of NC_057800.1, from coordinate 104,961,651 downwards.
TCCGACGTCCTTGGCCACTCCCTTGCCCTTGCCAGTCTTGGGTGCCATGGCGGCTGCGAAAGGTGGAGGGGGAAGGGCAGCGAAAACGCAGCGGCGGCGAGCAAGAGCGGGGGCTTGAGAAGGAAGAAGGAAGGGACGGCGGTTCCAAGATTGGAGAAGACACATGGGGTAAATGAGTAGCGCGCCTGCAGTCGTTCCTTTTTATGGGGAAGGCGCGGGCCGCCTCTTTACCATGATGTGACACATGCATGCGGAAACAGCCCATGCACGACCCCCGCGTCACACATGACCCTCCACGTGGCGCGTTCAACGCGGGTTGTGGGGAAGCGCAGCGGACGGGAAATTACTACGGTAAAAATCCGCCCCACCTGCCCGCGCACCGTTTTTGGGCCTAGCCCAACAACACGTTGCGCTTACGTGTGGCCCAGGCCCGGGGGCTCCTGGCGGTGTAAAAAAGTAGGGGATCTCCTTTTGCACCCCTTAACTTGTGCACGGGCAGTCAAAGCCGTGCCCACGGCCACACTAAGCAGGCAAAGGAGAGACAAACAAAGCAACTCCAAGGCCAGAAACACCGAAGAACAAAGGAGCAAGGTGGACTGTAACACCCCGGATATGACTTACCCAATTTGTACTCTAACTCTTGCCGTTTCCGGCTTTAAGTTATTTTATTTTCTTGGGTTCGGGTCTTTGTCTCCGTGTGTTGTTATCGTTGTCATGCATCTCATATCATGTCATCATGTGCATTGCATTTGCATACGTGTTCATCTCTTGCATTCGAGCTTTTTCCCCGTTGTCCGTTTTGCATTTCGGCGCTTCGTTCTCCTCCGATGGTCATTTCTACCTTTCTTTCGTGTGTGGGGATTAAACATTTCCGGATTGGACCGAGACTTGCCAAGCGGCCTTGGTTTACTACCGGTAGACCGCCTGTCAAGTTTCGTACCATTTGGACTTCGTTCGATACTCCAACGGTTAACCGAGGGACCGAAAAGGCCTCGTGTGTGTTGCAGACCAACACCCCTCCAATTTAGCCCAAAAACCCACCTAAACCCTCTCACATCTAGAGCGTTCGATCACGATCGCGTGGCCGAAAACCGCACCTCATTTGGACTCTCCGAGCTCCTCCTATGCCTATAAATAGATCCCCTTCCGAAATCTCGGGTCTCCTCTCCCCCGAAACCCTAAAACTCCCATCTCTGCGCTGGACAACGTCCGTCCCCGGCCGGACAAACCGCCGCCGCTGCCCGCGCCAATCCGCGCGCGCCACGTGGCCCCGGCCACCACCGCCGCCGCCGACCCGTCCCAGCCCAGGGCGGGCCCTCTCCACTCGCGCCACCGGGCCGCGCCCCGCCTCCCGCGCGCCGCCCTCGTCCTCCGCGAGCACCGCCCGCGCCCGCTCGACCCCACTGCCGGCGAGTGCCGCCCCGGCTGCCCGGTGAGCTCCGCCGCCGTCCGCCTCCTTCCCCGGTCGATCCGGCGAGCTCGGGTCGCCGTCCCGCACCGGCGAGCGCGCCGCCCCGCCGCCAACCGCCTCCGTCCGGCCGGCCTCCTCCTCCTCGACCACGCCCCGGCGAGCCCCTCCTCTTCTCGGCAAGTCCGGCGACGTCTCCGGCGAGCTCCAAGAAATCCGGCCATCCTCGTAAAACATGCCAGATCTGAGATCTAAAATCTCGAGGGTTGACTTTTTGCCCGAAACCCTAGCTCATATGCTCCTCTTCATTGCATCGTAACTCCTCATCCATAGCTCCGTTTTGGGCATATAGCACATCACAATGTTCGTCTCAGAGAGCACATCATTTCATCTCATTGCATCATTTCCATTTAAGTTCATCTTGATGCCCGAAATGCTGTTGGAAGAGTGCTACTTGAGATAATTGCCAGATCTGCTGCTCCATTTAGATATTTGTCATTTTTGCCATGATTATTGTGTGCATGATATGCCCATGAGCTCTACATATGTTTTGTTAAGGGTTTTGCCATCTTTCCAGAGGTGCAACCCATGTATTTTTGTGATATGTGTGGTGACTAGTACAAGCTTGCAAAGTGAGGCACTTGGTAATGCTGTTTTCAGGGACTTAGCATTTCCACTAAGTCCTTGATCTGTTTATCTCATGATGCCATATGTTCATGTTGTTTCCTAGTGCCTCTTTTGAGGATGATCAGTAAGGATGCTTTGTTGATCTTGTAGTGCTCTATCCATCCATGTCTTTGTTTGCAATTATGGAGCACCCTATCTTGAGTCAATCGATCTCTACTTTTGCTACTTCGTGAATCTGGGCAGATTGTCTACTTGTTAGCGATTTTGCCGATGATGTTGTAGTTGATCCGTGCATGCTACGCTATTGTTCTTGCCATGTCTAGCTTGCATTTTGTGTATTCTTGATGGGTGTATGCTTAGTTGGTCATGACTTGCTCCGTAGTGAGTGCATCGAGCTCGTGAACATGCCTACTTGATATCTATTTTCAGCATGCTCCAGTTTTCACAAAGTCTGAGAACTGATTATGTTTTTGCCATGTTCCCATGCTTGCAATTATATTTTCTGATCCCTTTTGGCTCAAGGTCACTAAGGGACTTTTGTTAAGCTCTTTGAGTAGCTCCATGCCATGCTTTAATTTGCCATGTTCAGGTCCTATAGCATGTAGTTTTGTTGCTCCGAAGAGTGCTATCTGATCTGAAATTCCAGACAAGTGTTAATTTCACTAAGTCTGAGATCTGTTTACCATATGCATTTTTGCCATGCTTGGTTGAACCTGTTAATGGATGATTTGGCCGTAGCTCAATGCTAGACTTTTGTTAAGCATCATGAATGCATCCCTGCCATGTATTTTGTTGTCATGTTTGGGTGCTGTAGGTTGTTCATCTCATTGCATTTAGATGGCTACTTGCTGTAAATCGCAGACCGGTGTCATATTTGAATCGCTTGCCATTTCCAAACCGTAACTCCGATTCCGGCGTTCTTTATATCGTTTTCAAGCGATTTCATCTCATGTTTCCAGTGTCACACTTGGATTCCCATGTTGAGGCCAGGTTCATGCATCCCTTGTAAATCTTGCATATGCATCCCGCATCGCATCCCGCATAGCATACCATCCTTGCATCATATTGTTTGATCCTTGCACGGGGTTGATTGTGTCCTTGTTGCTTGTTTGTCTTGTTTGGGTAGAGCCGGGAGACGAGTTCGCTAACGAGGAGCCCGTTGAGTTTGCTTTCGAGGATCCAGGCAACTCTGACAACTTTGCAGGCAAGATGATCATACCCTCGAAATCACTACTATCTTTGCTTTGCTAGATGCTCGCTCTTTTGCTATGCCAATGCTACGATGGCTACCACTTGCTTTCAAGCCTCCCAAATTGCCATGTCAAACCTCTAACCCACCATGTCCTAGCAAACCGTTGTTTGGCTATGTTACCGCTTTGCTCAGCCCCCCTTATAGCGTTGCTAGTTGCAGGTGAAGATTGGAGGCCGTTCCTTGTTTGGAACATTATTTACTTGTTGGGATATCATTATATTATCTTGTTATCTTAATGCATCTATATACTTGGTAAAGGGTGGAAGGCTCGGCCTCTCGCCTAGTGTTTCGTTCCACTCTTGCCGCCCTAGTTTCCGTCATATCGGTGTTATGTTCCCGGATTTTGCGTTCTTACGCGGTTGGGTTATAATGGGAACCCCTTGACAGTCCGCCTTGAATAAAACTCCTCCAGCAATGCCCAACCTTGGTTTTACCATTTGCCACCTAGCCTTTTCCCTTGGGTTTCGCGGACTCAAGGGTCATCTTATTTTAAACCCCCGGGCCAGTGCTCCTCCGAGCGTTGGTCCAACCTAGAGCACCGTGCGGGGCCGTCCCTTGGCAACTTGGGTTACATTGGCTCCCGTACGCTTATCTTATCCGCTGTGCCCTGAGAACGAGATATGTGCAGCTCCTATTGGGATTTGTCGGCACAGCGGGTGGTGTTGTTGGACTTGTTTTACCATTGTCAGAGTTGTCTTGAAGAACCGGGATACCGAGTCTGATCAGAACGTCTCGGGAGGAGGTCTATTCCTTCGTTGACCGTGAGAGCTTGTCATGGGCTAAGTTGGGACTCCCCTGCAGGGATTTGAACTTTCGAAAGCCGTGCCCGCGGTTATGGGCAGATGGGAATTTGTTAATGTCCGGTTGTAGATAACTTGAACCTTAACTTAATTAAAATGAATCAACTGAGTGTGTTACCGTGATGGCCTCTTCTCGGCGGAGTCCGGGAAGTGGACACGGTGTTGGAGTAATGCTTGCGCAGGTTGCTCTCCAGTTTCTCGCTCGCGCTTTGCCTCCTCTTCTCGCTCTCTTTTGCGAACAGGATAGCCACCATATTTGCTAGTCGCTTGCTGCAGCTCTACATATTTACCTTGCCTTACCTATAAGCTTAAATAGTCTTGATCGTGAGGGTGCGAGATTGCTGAGTCCCTGTGGCTCACAGATTACTATTACACCAGATGCAGGGCCTGATGATTCCGCTCCAGGTGACGCGCTTGAGCTCAAGTGGGAGTTCGACGAAGACTCTCAACGATACTATGTTTCTTTTCCTAATGATCAGTAGTGGTGCCCAGTTGGGGTGATCGGGACCGTGTCGCTTGTTGGGTTATCTTTTATTTTGGCGTCGTAGTCGGGCCATGAGTGTTTGGATGATGTAATGTTATTTATGTACTTGATTGACGTGGCGAGTGTAAGCCAACTATGTTATCTCCTCTTTTATTATCTATATTACATGGGATGTTGTGAAGATTGCCTAACTTGCGACATATGCCTTCAATGCGATTATGTCTCTAAGTCGTGCCTTGACACGTGGGAGCTATAGTCGCATCGAGGGTGTTACATGGACTCTCCCGGTGGGACCCTTGCCAGGGCGACCTCCACGGCCCCAGCAAGAGCCTTGCTGGGGCAACTTGCCCAACGCTAGCAGAGCGAGCCACCCTTGACCGCGACGCCATGGCAAGACCCTTTCCGAGGACACCAGCAGGGCCGCAGCCAGGCCCACGTCTGCCAAAGCTCCACCACCGTCCCCAAGCAGCTGCTAGCTCAACCACTGGGCAGGCACCCACGTGGCAACGAGCGGCCTCTACACCGACCCAGCAAGCACTTGCGTGGTGGCATGCAAGTCTTCCTGAAGGCTCCACCACCGCGCCAGCCCAACAGCCGGCCAACGTGGCGCCACGACACCTCGTCAGCTCAGACGCATGTCGAAGCCAGGCGTGGCGGCGACAGCTGGGACGTGCTTCCTTGCTGTCCCCGATAAAGTGAGAGGGGCACGTTGGCAGCACATTAAATGCGTTTGTCCAACAGTGCTAGAGGATAGACTCGTCCACTATACATCTTTCCACCTCTTGTGTGCCACTGTGGCAACCCCTTTTTCTTATAAAAGAGGCCCGAGGCGACCAGGAGGAGGATTCGGATCTTTTGGGCAAACTTGCACCCCGTAGCTAGCTCAAGAACACAAGAACACTCTCAATACATCCACCAAAGCAGGACTAGGGTTTTACGCATCCTCGCGGCCCGAACTTGGGTAAATGATCCGTGTGCTTCCTGTCAGACCCGCTCTTTATACAACCCCGTGCCCGCGAATCATAGAAGGGAACCCAGTGATCCCATAGGTGTCGATTTCCCCTGACATACGTAGACATACTCTCCCCTATCATTGCTATGCATCACCATGATCTTGCATGTGCGTAGGAAAAATTTGAAATTACTACGTGCCCCAACAGTGGCATCCGAGCCAGGTTTATGCGTAGATGTTATATGCACGAGTAGAACACAAGTGAGTTCTGGGTGATACAAGTCATACTGCTTACTAGCATGTCATACTTTGGTTCGGCGGTATTGTTGGATGAAGCGGCCCAGACCGACATTACGCGTACGCTTACACGAGACTGGTTCTACCGACGTGCTTTGCACACAGGTGGCCGGTGGGTGTCAGTTTCTCCAACTTTAGTTGAACCGAGTGTGACTACGCCCGGTCCTTATTGAAGGTTAAAACAACACTAACTTGACGAACTATTGTTGTGGTTTTGATGCATAGGTAAGAACGGTTCTTGCTCAGCCCGTAGCAGCCACTTAAAACTTGCAACAACAAAGTAGAGGACGATAAGAGACAATAAAGCTCAATATATCTTACTTTATACTTTGTTTATTTTAAACTTTTTTCGGCATGACCCATTTTCAACTCAGTTCCTCTCTTTTACACATGAACGTCGTGCGGCGCCCGTCCAGGATACGGCACAACAGAGACACAGGCGCAGACGTGCAGTAGGGACCCGTCCTAAAGGATTCTTTTTAGATTAAGACCCTGCGTAAACCTTTTTTACTGTCTCTTGTTGCTACACATCCCCTGGTTTTTTCTTTCTGATATAACCAAGGAGGAGGCTGGCGTCTTGGCATGTGGCCACGTCAGAATTTTTGCACGTACCTGGACACTAGGGGCTTTTTTAATAAAGAGTGTCGTTTCGCCCGCACTCATAAAGACCGAACACCTTAGGGAGTGTTCGGCGTCGCAAGTTTTGGCATTATATGCATCAGCTCCGAATCATGTCTTTGGTCAAATGTTGGGTTGCCCGGCTCCTGAGTTCGGCTACCTTACGTTCCGCTCTATCGGCTAAGGTAGCACCAGGAGAACTACTGCGATTGTGCCCCCGGTTCGGCCGGGCGAGCACCTCAGTAGAGAAAGCCGAAAACTCGCTGTCATGATGTAGCGTGAGACTGGTCAGCCACTCGATGACCTATCGGAATCTATCGGATTCCTCCGCTTTAACGAAGGGCCGCTTCCCGGTCAGGCACACACGCGCCCCGAATTCGGGCGAGCGCAGTTGCCACCAAGGAGCTACCTAAAGAGTCTCATTGTCAAACACCTATGGCTAAGTGAAAGTGTTAAAGCATTATAGTCCGGTTGCCTGGCCCGCTGCGCTATCACCTCCTTTGTAGGACCAAGACGTTGGGTTAAGTGTGAAAATGCGTCTTCTGCGAGCACCCCCGCACTATGTGCGTGGGGGCTGAAGCCAACGACTGTCATCTTTCAGATTCTATATATATATATATATATATATATATATATATCTTAAAACGACCGCATAGGAGGTGTTCCCAATACTTGGAGGCACAAGTATAAAAAAGGCCACTACAGTTTATCAAAATATTACTTTATAATTACATATGCTATCATAACATAGCATCTTTCGAGCACTGCGTCTCTATTATACGAGCGCCTTCAAGAACTTCCTGAAAATAGTGCTCGGAGGATACTCGGCTTTTGTCCGAATCTCGGGACGCAACAATGGTGGTCTCCATCTCTGCCCAGTATGTCTTAACACGGGCAAGAGCCATCCTAGCGCCCTCTATGCATGCTGACCTCTTCATTGCATTTATACGCGGCACCGCGTCAAGGAATTGCTGCACCAAGCTGAAGTAACTCTTCGGCTCCGATCTCCCCGGCCACAGGTGACCCATGACGTACTTCATGGCGAGTCCAGACAACCTATTCAGTTCGGCCCATTGAGCCAAACGATCATCCACTGCCAGTGGACGCTCTGGATTGTGAAACTGCGACCAGAAAAGCTTTTCCACTTCGCGATCTTTCTGATCTCGAAAGTGTTCGGTCGCATCAGCAGCACTCGCTGCCAAATCCAGATAGGTATCCTCCACACTCCACATCCGGTCCAACGGAGCAAACTTCGGATCACAAAACTTCCTCCGCAGCATAAAGGGCTTTCCAGCCGCAATCTGTTCGGCCTGACGCAGCTCCTCCTTCGCAGCTCTCATCGCAGAGCGAGCATCCTTGGCATCGGCAACGGCCTTCTCTAAGTCCGTCTGTCTCGCCCGGTCTTCTTTCTCAAGAAGTTTGCAACGGTCTGCAGCGCTCTTTAACTTCTCGGCCATCTCGGCCATTTCTTCTTTGCTTCGGCAGTGAGCAGCCTGTTCGGCTTTCAGCTCTTCAAGGGCCTTCTCGGCAGCCGCATCGCTTTTTCTAGCTTGCTCCTTAGCTCGGGCAAGTTCTGCCCTAAGATTCTCCACGACGGCCGTACCATTTGCGTCAAGCATACACATTGTAAGACACTAACATGAAGCTCCTCTTACATGGTGCCGCCCGAAGAATTACATACCTTGAGCCTCATCAAGCCGCTTGTTGACAAGCGCGATGTCGGCGTCTGCCACGTCCAGTTGCCGCTTTAGTTCAGCCACATCATCAGTTCGGCTTGATTCCGGACACCTCGCCACCTACATTCAAAGGCGACATCTTAGACCTGGGATTATGATCCTCTGTGTGCCGTCATTTCTTGACAACGCGCAGAGTCTTAGGGGCTACTATCTATATAGGGCGCATCTTACTTATGCACAACTGACAAAAGTGTACATTATCTAACGTACCTCAAAACCCATCAGTAAACTTTTGATGGCCTCATGCAATCCGCTTTCTGCAGATGAAATCCTTTCAATCATCATGCCCATCAATGCACGGTGCTCCTTTGAGATAGAAGCTCGCCCCAGCAGAATCTTCAGCTCCTCCGGCCGAGCACCAGACGGTGCCGGACTTGTCCTATGGCCTCTTTCGAAGGCCGGACGCGGAGAGCCTTGGGAGGCCACATAGCTATCTTCCGCCCCTGCCGGATTCAGAGAAACCCTCCGCGACGACACCTCAGGGTCGCCCGCCTCGCTAGGCGGTACGGCAGGGGGAGGCGTCCCTCTCTCCATCATCTCCGGAAGAAGATCCCCCGAAGACGAGCTCTGCTGAGAAGGGCTGAGGTCCGAGCTACAAGGTAAAATTTCGGTTAATCTTCTCAGATATAAATCAAGGATTTCTCTCATCCCTCAAAAGGAAAACCTCTCTCTACTTACGGCTCGCTGGAGGGCTGATCCCCTTGAGGGTGTAGTCCGGCCGAGGAACTCCCCGGCGTCGGACCCTCTGACGAGGATTTTCTCCCCCGTTTCGAGGCCATGGTTTCCGGGTCGTCAGAGGCGGCTCTCTTCTTCCCCTTAGGAGAGGAATTGTCGGTTCCTCCCTTCGGGGCAGCCTCCTTCGAGGAGGCCATAGCTTCCTTGTCCTCCCCCTCCAAAGGCATTAACTCCAGCATCCTGACTAGCACGGGATCCGGTCTGATTTCAGGAAGGGGAGCCGGACACCTGATCAGCTTTGCCTTCGCTATCCACTCCTGTTTAAAAGGACGGCTCTTTTAGGGGCAAGTTTATGACAATTATACGGATAGAAGGTCCGGGCACAGGGTTGCTTACTTGAGTATCCGAGCAATTGCAGCTTAGGCCTGCATCTTCGGTTAAATCCGGACACATCTCTTGTGATCCGAAGAACATTCTATACATCTCCGCGGGCGTTGCGCCCATAAAATTCTAGAGAGCTCGCGGTCCCTTCGGATTAAACTCCCACAGGCGAAGGGGGCGACGTTTGCCGGGCAATATTCGGCGAATCAGCATGACCTGCGTCACCTTGACCAAACCGAGGTCTCCTTCCAAGAGATCCTTAATTCGACCCTGTAACAGGGGCACGTCTTTGGGAAAAACCCAATCTAATCCTTTGTTGACCCATGACGCTAGCCGTGATGGGGGACCCAAGCGAAAGGCAGGAGGTGCCGCCCACTTGGCGCTCCTGGGAGTGGTGATATAGAACCATTCTCATTGCCATAAGCCGAGCTCCTCTTGAAAGGAGCCCTCGGGCCATGGAGCATCAGCATTCTTACTTATGACAGCGCCTCCGCACTCTGCGTGCCGTCCCTCGATCATCTTCGGCTCCAATCCAAAAGTCTTGAGCCATAATCCGAAGTGAGGAGTAATACGGAGGAACGCTTTACACACAACGATGAATGAGGAAATGTGGAGGATGGACTCCGGGACTAAGTCATGAAATTCCAGCCCGTAATAAAATAGCAGCCCCCTCACAAAGGGATCCATCGGGAAGCCTAACCCCCGAAGGAAGTGAGACATGAACACTACGCTCTCACCGGGCTGGGGACTGGGAATAGCCTGTCTTTGAGCAGGCAACCTATGCGGAATTTCGGCGGTCAAGAACTTAGCCTCTCTCAACTTTAGCATGTCCTCCTCCGTGACGGAAGAGGGCATCCATCGGCCTTGAAGGTCGGAACCGGACATTGTCGAAGGTCCGAAGCGCCTGGAATTTGGAGCCTAGGGTGTTGGAACTCGAGGCGACGGGCGAACTCATTTGAGATTGGAAAAAGGAGTAAGGCCTTGGTCTCTTTATAAGAGGTTGAATACCAGGAGCCCTCCCCGTAACCGTTTGGGACTCGCCTTTAATCGAGAAAACATGATAACGGGCACAATTGGGTTACCCACGTCCGTATTGATGAGAATCCCGTAAAAGGGGGGTACACGATCTCTGCTTTGACAAGACGTGCCAAGGAAACCGCCTCGCAAAACATGCTGAGGTGGAAAAGTAAAAATGATTCAAGTAAAGAACTTGGCCGTAGTGTGATGACGCACTACAGAATACGTCAGCAGATTTGATTTGTGTTAATATTATTCTCTCTATGGCAATATGTGGAAACTTATTTTGCAGAGCCGGACACTACCATTGGTGTTTACAATCTTCTATGAAGGACTTGGAGGAGGAACCCGCCTTGCAATGCCGAAGACAATTTGTGCGCCGGACTTGTCGTCATTGAAGCCTGGTTCAGGGGCTACTGAGGGAGTCCTAGATTAGGGGGTGTTCGGGTAGCCGGACTATACCTTCAGCCGGACTCCTGGACTATGAAGATACAAGATTGAAGACTTCGTCCCGTGTCCGGATGGGACTTTCCTTGGCGTGGAAGGCAAGCTTGGCGATGCGGATATTCAAGATCTCCTACCATTGTAACCGACTTTATGTAACCCTAACCCTATCCGGTGTCTATATAAACCGGAGGGTTGTAGTCCGTAGGCAATCAACTCCATACACAACAATCATACCATAGGCTAGCTTCTAGGGTTTAGCCTCCTTGATCTCGTGGTAGATCTACTCTTGTACTACCCATAACAACTATATTAATCAAGCAGGAGTAGGGTATTACCTCCATCGAGAGGGCCCGAACCTGGGTAAAACAAAGTGTTCCCTGCCTCCTATTACCATCCGGCCTAGACGCACAGTTCGGGACCCCCTACCCGAGATCCGCCGGTTTTGACACCGACAACGTCTAACATGTTTTTGCAGGGCATGTTGTGATGTGATATGGTCAAGATGTGATGAGATATAAATTGTTGTATGAGATGATCATGTTTTGTTAAAGTTATCGGCAACTGGCAGAAGCCTTATGGTTGTATCTTTATTGCATAAGATACAAGCGCCATACAATTGTTTTACTTTATTGCTATGTGATAGCAATAGTTGCAAGAGCAATAGTTGGTGAGACGACCATATGATGACACATTGATAGAGATTATGATGATGGAGATCATAGTGTCATGCCGGTGATGATAGAGATCATGACGGTACTTCGGAGATGGAGATCAAAGGCACAAGATGATGATGGCCATATCATATCACTTATATTGATTGCATGTGATGTTTATCCTTTATGCATCTTATTCTGATTTGATTGACGGTAGCATTATAAGATGATCTCTCACTAAAAAATTCAAGGTACAGGTGTTCTCCCTGAGTATGCACCGTTGAAAAAGTTCTTCGTGCCGAGACACCACGTGATGATCGGGTGTGATAAGCTCAACGTTCTTATACAACGGGTGCAAGCCAGTTTTTGCACACGCAGAATACTCGGGTTAAACTTGACGAGCCTAGCATATGCAGATATGGCCTCGAAACACTGAGACCGAAAGGTCGAGCGTGAATCATGCATATAGTAGATATGATCAACATAGTGATGTTCACCATTGAAAACTACTCCATTTCACGTGATGATCGGTTATGGTTTAGTTGATTTGGATCACGTGATCACTTAGATGATTAGAGGGATGTCTATCTAAGTGGGAGTTCTTAAGTAATATGATTAAATTGAACTTTAATTTATCATGAACTTAGTCCTGATAGTATTTGCATATCTATATTGTAGATCAATAGGTTGCGATGTAGCTCCCCGTTTATTTTTTATATGTTCCTAGAGAAAATAAAGATGAAATATGTTAGTAGCAATGATGCGGATTGGATCCATGATCTGAGGATTATCCTCATTGTTGCATAGAAGAATTATGTCCTTGATGCAGCTAGGTGACAGACCTATTGCAGGAGCAGATGCACACGTTATGAACGTTTGACAAAGCTTGGTATGATGACTACTTAATAGTTTAGTGCACCATGCTTTACGGCTTAGAACAGGGACTTCAAAAATGTTTTGAACGCCACAGAACATATAAGATGTTCTAAGAGTTGAAATTGGTATTTCATACTCATGCTTGTGTCGAGAGGTAGGAGACCTCTGACAGTACTTTGCCTACAAGATGGAGGAGAATAGCTCAGCTAGTGAGCATGTGCTCAGAATGTCTGAGTACTACAATCCCTTGACTCAAGTGGGGGTTAATCTTCCAGATAGGATAGTGATTGACAGAGTTCTCTAGTCACTATCACCAAGTTACTAGAACTTCGTGATGAACTATAATATGCAAGGGATAACGGAAACGATTCCCAAGCTCTTCGTGATGCTGAAATCGACGAAGGTAGAAATCAAGAAAAGCATCAAGTGTTGATGGTTGAAAAGACCACTAGTTTCAAGTAAAAGGGCAAGGGAAAGAAAGCGAACTTCAAGAATAATGGCAAGCAAGTTGCCACTCCCGTGAAGAAGCCCAAAGCTAGACCCAAGCCTGAAACTAAGTGCTTCTACTGCAAAGGAAATGGTCACTGGAAGTGGAACTGCCCTAGATACTTGGTGGATAAGAAGGATGGCATAGTGAACAAAGGTATATTGGATATACATGTTATTGATGTGTACTTTACTAGTGTTCATAGCAACCCCTCGGCATTTGATACTGGTTCAGTTGCTAAGAGTAGTAACTCAAAATGGGAGTTGCATAATGAACAGAAACTAGTTAAGGGTGAAGTGACGATGTGTGTTGGAAGTAGTTCCAAGATTGATATGATCATCATCGCACACTCCCTATACTTTTTGGATTAGTGTTGAACCTAAATATGTGTTATTTGGTGTTTGCGTTGAGCATGAATATGATTTGATCATGTTTATTGCAATACGATTATTCATTTAAGTTAGAGAATAATTGTTGTTCTGTTTACGTGAATAAAACCTTCTATGGTCATACACCCAATGAAAATGGTTTATTGGATCTCGATCTTAGTGATACACATATTCACAATATTGAAGCCAAAAGATGCAAAGTTAATAATGATAGTGCAACTTATTTGTGGCACTGCCGTTTAGGTCATATTGGTCTAAAGCGCATGAAGAAACTACATGCTGATGGGCTTTTGGAATCACTTGATTATGAATCACTTGCTTGCGAACCATGCCTCATGGGCAAGATAACTAAGACTCCGTTCTCCGGAACAATGGAGCGAGCAACTGACTTATTGGAAATAATACATACTGATGTATGCGATCCGATGAGTGTTGAGGCTCGCGGCAGGTATCATAATTTTCTAATATTCACAGATGATTTGAGCAGATATGGGTATATCTACTTGATGAAACATAAGTCTGAAACATTTGAAAAGTTCAAAGAATTTCAAAGTGAAGTGGAAAATCATCATAACAAGAAAATAAAGTTTCTACGATCTGATCGTGGAAGAGAATATTTGAGTTACGAGTTTGGCCTTCATTTGAAACAATGCGGAATAGTTTCGCAACTCACGCCACCTGGAACACCACAGCGTAATGGTGTGTCCGAACATCGTAATCGCACTTTACTAGATATGATGTGATCTATGATGTCTCTTACTAATTTACCGCTATCGTTTTGGGGTTATGCATTAGAGACAACTGCATTCACATTAAATAGGGAACCATCTAAATCCATTGAGATGACGCCATATGAACTGTGGTTTGGCAAGAAAGCAAAGTTGTCGTTTCTTAAAGTTTGGGGTTGCGATGCTTATGTGAAAAAGTTTCATCCTGATAAGCTCAAACCCAAATCGGAGAAATATGTCTTCATAGGATACCCAAAGGAGACAGTTGGGTACACCTTCTATCACAGATCCGAAGGCAAGACATTCGTTGCTAAGAATGGATCCTTTCTAGAGAAGAACTTTCTCTCGAAAGAAGTGAGTGGGAGGAAAGTATAACTTGATGAGGTAACTGTACCTGCTCCCTTATTGGAAAGTAGTTCATCACAGAAATCTGTTCCTGTGACTCCTACACCAATTAGTGAGGAAGATAATGATGATGATCATGTAACTTCAGATCAAGTTACTACCAAACCTCATAGGTCAACCAGAGTAAGATCCGCACCAGAGTGGTATGGTAATCCTGTTCTGGATGTCGTGTTACTTGACCATGACGAACCTACGAACTATGAGGAAGTGATGATGAGCCCAGATTTCGCGAAATGGCTTGAGGCCATGAAATCTGAGATGGGATCCATGTATGAGAACAAATATGGACTTTGATTGACTTGCCCGATGATCGGTGAGTCATTAAGAATAAATGGATTTTCAAGAGGAAGACGGACGCTGATAGTAGTGTTACTATCTACAAAGCTCGAATTGTCGCAAAATATTTTCAACAAGTTCAAGGTGTTGACTACAATGATATTTTCTCACTCGTATTGATGCTTAAAAGTCTGTCCGAATCATGTTAGCAGTTGCCGCATTTTATGAAATCTGGCAAATGGATGTCAAAACTGTATTCCTTCATGGATTTCTTAAAGAAGAGTTGTATATGATGCAACCAGAAGGTTTTTTCGATCCTAAAGGTGCTAACAAAGTGAGCAAGCTCCAACGATCCATCTATGGACTAGTGCAAGCATCTCAGAGTTGGAATATATGCTTTGATAAAGTGATCAAAGCATATGGTTTTATACAGACTTGCGGTGAAGCCTGTATTTACAAGAAAGTGAGTGGGAGCACTACAACATTTCTGATAAGTATATGTGAATGTCATATTGTTGATCGGAAATAATGTAGAATTTTCTGGAAAGCATAAAGGAGTGTTTGAAAAGAGTTTTCCAAAGAAATACCTCAATGAAGCTGCTTACATATTGAGCATCAAGATCTATAGAGATAGATCAAGACACTTGATAAATTTTTTCCAATGAGTACATACCTTGACAACATTTTGAAGTAGTTCAAAATGGAACAGTCAAAGAAGGAGTTCTTGCCTGTGTTGTAAGGTGTGAAGTTGAGTAAAGACTCAAAACCCGACCACATCAGAAAATAGAAAGATAATGAAAAGTCATTCCCTATGCCTTAGTCATAGGTTCTATAAAGTATGCTATGCTGTTTACCAGTCCTATTGTATACCTTAGCATCATTCTGGCAAGGGAGTACAATAGTGATCTAGGGGTAGATCACTGGACAGCGGTCAAAATTATCCTTAGAGGACTAAGGAAATATTTCTTGGTTATGGAGGTGATAAAAGAGTTCGTCCTAAAGAGTTACGTCGATGCGAGCCTTTTACATCGATCTAGATGACTCTAAGTCTCGATCTGGATACATATTGGAAGTGGGAGCAATTAGCTAGAGTAGCTCCATGCAGAGCATTGTAGACATAGAAATTTGCAAATACATACGGATCTGAATGTTCAGACCCATAGACTAAACTTCTCTCACAAGCAAAACATGATCACTCTTTGGATGTTAATCACATAGCTATGCGAACTAGATTATTGACTCTAGTAAACCCTTAGTCACATGGAGATGTGAACTAATCACATAAAGATGTGAACTAGATTATTGACTCTAGTGCAAGTGGGAGACTGAAGGAAATATGCCCTAGAGGCAATAATAATGTTATTTATATTTCCTTATATCATGATAAATGTTTATTATTCATGCTAGAATTGTATTAATCGGAAACTTAGTACATGTGTGAATACATAAACAAACAGACTGTCACTAGTATGCCTCTACTTGACTAGCTCGTTGATCAAAGATGGTTATGTTTCCTAACCATAGACATGAGTTGATCACATCATTAGGAGAAAGATGTGATTGACTTGACCCATTCCGTTAGCTTAGCACTTGATCATTTTAGTTTACTGCTATTGCTTTCTTCATGACTTATACATGTTCCTATGACTATGAGATTATGCGGAGGAACACTTTGTGTGCTACCAAACGTCACAACATAACTGGGTGATTATAAAGGTGCTCTACAGGTGTCTCCGATGGTACTTGTTGAGTTGGCATAGATCGAGATTAGGATTTGTCACTCCGATTGTTGGAGAGGTATCTCTGGGCCCTCTAGGTAATGCACATCACTATAAGCCTTGCAAGCAATGTAACTAATGAGTTAGTTGCGGGATGATGTATTACGGAACGAGTAAAGGGACTTGCCGGTAACGAGATTGAACTAGGCATTGAGATACCGACGATCGAATCTCGGGCAAGTAACATACCGGTGACAAAGGGAACAACGCATGTTGTTATGCGGTTCGACCGATAAAGATCTGCATAGAATATGTAGGAACCAATATGGGCATCCAGGTTCCGCTATTGGTTATTGACCAGAGAAGTGTCTCGGTCATGTCTACATAGTTCTCGAACCCGTAGGGTCCGCACGCTTAACGTTCGTTGACGATATAGTATTTATGAGTTATGTATGTTGGTAACCGAATGTTGTTCGGACTTCCGGATAAAATCATGGACATGACGAGGAACTCCGGAATGGTCCGGAGATAAAGTTTGATATATGGGATAATAGTGTTTAGTCTCCGGAAGGGTTCAATAATTCACCGGAAGGGGTTCCGGATGTTTCCCGAAATGTTTGGGTACGAGGACACTTTATTTGGGCCAAAGGGGAAAGCCCACAAGGTTTTTGGAAAGCGCAAAAGGAAGTTTTGTGGAGTCCAGGGGCCAGACGCCAGGGTCCCTGGCGTCTAGGTCCAGACGCCGGGAACCCTGGCGTCTGGCCCTGGAGTCCGAGAAGGACTCTTGCCTTTCGGGTGAAACCGACTTTGTGGAGGCTTTTACACCAAGTTTCGACCCCGAGGCTTAACATATAAATAGAGGGGTAGGGCTAGCACCCAAGACACATCAAGAAACACCAAGCCGTGTGCCGGCAACCCCGTCCCCTCTAGTTTAGCCTCTGTAATAGTTTTCGTAGTGCTTAGGCGAAGCCCTGTGGAGATTGTTCTTCACCAACACTGTCATCACGCCGTCTTGCTGCCGGAACTCATATACTACTTCGCCCCTCTTGCTGGATCAAGAAGGCGAGGACGTCATCGAGCTGAACGTGTGCTGAACGCGGAGGTGCCGTACATTCGGTACTTGATCGGGGCGGATCGTGAAAGTGTACGACTACATCAACCGCGTTGATAAACGCTACCGCTTTCGGTCTACGAGGGTACGCAGACATACTCTCCCCTATCGTTGTTATGCATCACCATGATCTTGCGTATGCGTAGGAAAATTTTGAAATTACTACGTTCCCCAACACCCTGTAGCTGTCGTCGCCGGCATGGTTGGTGAGGCTCACGGCGCGCTCGGGGGGCTCCTGGAAGGCCTCAACTTCCAGTGCCTCATCCTCCCAGCCCCGCTCGAGGAACAAGTCAGGGTCATCTTCCAGCGCATACTCCTGGTCTACCATGCGGGGCACGTAGGCCTCCGAGGCCGTCGCCCCGAAGACCTCGCCAAAGTGCCCCACGCTCCACGTCGCGCCGCCCCTGAGGATGGTAGGGCGGCATTTCGCCGTGGCCGCGGGTGGCGACGCTCGTACCCGCGCCCATCGGAGGTAGCGCGGGTGCGAGTGGGCGCCCAGCGCCTCTGGTTGCGCCGTTGTCGATGAAGCCTCCTGGCGCACCTGGGGGTGCACGGGCGCGGCGAGGCCCGCCATGCGATCCGGTCATGGTCTGAGGCATGAGCAAGGAGCAGAAGGGCGGCGCTCCCGAGGCCGCGGCATCCAGTAGCTCGGTGACGCGCTCTAGCAAGGCGTCCTGGCCGCTCTCCATCAGTCGGCATCACAGCAGCTCCCGAGTCACCGTGAGTGCGGCCCTCGTGTTCGCTTTGTTCCCGTCGAGTGTGCGGCGCCGTGGCCACAGCGTGGCTTGAGGCCCTTGCGGCCGCCCGCACTTGTCGTGGAGTGAGGGTGGACGGCATTTGACTGCGTCGCCTGGGGCGCTGGGTTGAGGTCTTCTTGGGCGGATGGTGCTGCCCGGGCCGGCCAAGCTGCCCAGCGGTCGGCGTTGGTCCTCGGATCACCGGACATCGGACTCTCGGGACGTTGGCGGATCAACCGAGGGAAGAGAAACTCCGGCGCACCCCTACCTGGCGCTTCAAATGTCGGATTTCGGGTTCCGGCAAAACCCTTGAGGTTCGGACACTGGGGTGCGCACGAAGATCTCTCCCCCTCTCTAGCTCGCACACTCTACGATCTCACGGCCTAGCTCGACAAACCAAAGAACATGAGACACAAGATTTATACTGGTTTGGGTCACCGTTGTGGTGTAATACCCTACTCCAGTGTGGTGTGGTGGATTGCCTCTTGGGCTGAGGATGAACAGTACAAGGGAAGAACAGCCTCACGAGGAGAGGTGTTCTTGTGCTTGGTGTGCTTGTGTGGTTGAGGATCGAAATCTCTTTTCCCATATGGTGGTGGCTAGTCCTATTTTATAGAGACCCTGATCCTCTTCCCAAATATTGAGCGGGAAGGGATCCCACAACGGCCAAATTCGAAGGGAGACAACTAGTACAAGCTATCCTGACAAAAATAGTCTTCGCCTGCCGAAGGCTCTGGTCGTGACGCCGTCTTGGGCTCCACGCTGACCTCCGTCTTGCCGTCCTGCTGGTCTTGGTCTTGTTGCGTCGATATGAAAACCTTTGCCTGATGCCTCGGGACTCCTCGCCTGCGCTTGCCCCTTTAGCACCAAAAAGAAAACGGGGACATTGCACGTGTTGGCGCCCGCCTGGTTCCAGTCGTCACGGCTTGCGTCACAGGAACCTCGCGAGGTGTCCCTTGCCTTGATCTCTCCGCCCCTCGCGAGCCAGCCTGGTGAGGCCGCCCTTGAGGAGGTCTTAACGATATTCTAGAATCCAAAAAATGTGATCACCAACAACACTTGAGCTAGCCTTAGAGGTGATACGAGGAGTCTTTATTTTATCCATTTATTTTTTCACACGTGCATATGAGTTTTTCATTGAATCACATATTCCATAATCATAGCAGTTATAGTATGAAATATAAACACTTAATTATGAATATGGAAATATAATAATACAATATTATTGTCTCTACGGCATATTTCCAATACTAGTCAGCATCAAATTGTTTGTGGTCATACATTTCATAACTCGGTTAATCCATTTCGAAGAGAAATCCAAATCAATCAACCCATCAAGAAATATGCCGCCCCGTTATGTATGTTATGCCATAGCCAAGTCAAGCTTGTACACACAATAATTTGTACGCTCATCCCGAGACGATTGAAGAGTATACAAACATTAGAGGCAATGAGTGTATTATTAGAGGCAACAAGTACATTATTAGTGATCATTCTTCTAAAGATGAAAGTACTTTAGGTGGGAGAGATCAAGCCATCAAGAAAATGCCGCAGTCTATTTACGGGACACTTTGAAATAATCTTATAAGATATTACAGAGGCATATTGGACAAAAAATTCTTATGCCCGACTTCATTTTTCTTCTTGGGAATAAGGACAATCATAGTGTCACTGACTCCATTCGGCATCCTTGTAGACTCAAATGAATATTTTACTACAACAATTATATCAGTACAAAGCAATTCCCAGCTTTTTCCATAAAACCCTTACCAGAAAACCGCCATGATTCCAACGTTACACTTGTACTATGTAAGTGTTCATAAATGGAAGCTAGTTATGCTCTTGACCAAGTATTCTCAATTTGATTCTTCTGGTTGTTTGTTGATCGATATGACATATTTAGTTATGAAATATACACACAAAACAAAAATATCATTTCCTCTTTTTGAACAAATTCGCGTCACCTTTGATTATATGATACATACTAAAATCAAGTTAAAATAAATTTATAAAAAATCGAATTAGATATCAATTTCGTATTTGTCGATGTATCACAACCATATTTACCTAGAAACCATATTTGTCGAACTGAATTAACTAGTGAAAACACACTAATTAAACCCACCATCACCCTTATAATTATTAGGAAGAAAACAATCATAAATTTGATGTACAAACTAGTACTCACTCCCTTCAAAAGTATAAGTTATTTTGGATATTTCAATATAAACTACATGCAAATTAAAACAAGTGAACAAATACACTAAAATATGGAACGTGGAGTATCTGCTCCCGAACTCAAATGCACCCTGGTGAACAGTAAAATCAAAAAAAAAGTAAAAGAATCTGATTTTTTGTGATAAACTTTGACAAATATTTTGTATGCTTGTAAAATTTCAGCACAAAATGAAATTCATGAAAGTCGTGGCAAAAAGAATTTTAAAAAAGGCGATGCTCGAAAAATGGTAGTTCTGAGAACATTTTGGAGTACCGGTTTTGTTTTTTTCCACGACTTTCAAGAATGTTATTTCGTGCTAAAACTTGTTCAACATACAAAACATTTGACAAAGTTTATCAAAAAATTAGATTTTTTTGGATTTTTTTAGATTTTACGGTTCATCAGGGTGCATTTAAGCTCAGGGTCAGAATAGAACTTTGGTAAAACATGTCTATATACATCTTTTTTTTAAAAAACATGTCTATATACATCTGATTTTTTTTAAAGAACAACATATATTTATGGACGGAGGGAAACAGTATACTTTTCTATGTCAAGCGAGATTTTATTATGTGTATAAATCGACTGAGACATAGGATAATCCGTGGAATTACGCCTTTCCAAGAAATAAAATATAGGGGGGAAAGGGGTTTATTCGCGTGGTCGCTCTGCAGTCTCTACTTCTCACACCACTCTCCCCCCTTAGATCTCGCCCACGTCGCCGCCGTCCACATCGCCGCCGCAGAAAGGTCCGCCGCGCCTCGCTGCTGTGGAGGTACAAGTTTCCTCCCCCTCCCCTACGCCTCATGTTCTTTCCTCTCCCCTACTACTCCCCGTCTCCCTTCCTCGCCCTTCTCCTACCTATCCACTCTTCTCCCTTGCGGCCACACCTCGTCGCTGGTTTAAGATCCGGCAGCCGGCCCCCTTCCGCCCGGAGGAACTTCGGCGGGAGAGCAGGTATATCCCCCGTGCCCCCCTCATCGTCCACTTTCCCCTCCTACTCCTACCGTCTCCCACGCACTCTTACACCCTGCATCTCCCTCTCCTCCCCGTCGCGGAAGCTCCTCCTCCCCTCCCCGGCTCGTGCAACCGCATCTCCCTCTCCTCCCCGTCGCGAAAGCTCCTCCTCCAACTCCTCCTCCTCCCGTCCCCTCTCGCCTGCTGCAGGCCAGGATCAATCTTGCCGGTTTGATAGAAATTGCAGTCCTGTCATGCCGGCTGTCACCCATGCCTTGCCCCGGGTTTTATCTTTAGTCTTGGATTTAGGAATTGCCGACTAACTCTCTCGGATTTTAACTGTTATTATGGTGTTTTGTATGGTTTGATTCTATGGAACTCACACTTTTTATCCCTTGCTGGTGATACAGGGCTGCTCACTAGATGGCTGTGCTGATTTAATTTTATGTAGCTGTATAAGCATCTTGTGTTGTTATGCGTGGAATGTTAAGTATTTAAGTTCACTACAGGATGAGAAGTCAGTTCATCATATCATACTGTCTCCACTTCAACATATGCGTAGCACCTTCTGTCTAGAATGATGGTTGTTCTACTAGTACTATACTTTCATAAACATTTCTAGTGGAGCCTCCGGATCGAAGGGGATACCCGTGACCATGATGGCTAGATGGCTGACTAGCCATCAGCGAGGGGGAACGGTATCCAGTGTACGAGCAGAGGAGAGAGCAAAGAAGGGTTCCCGCTAGTGTGTTGAATTCGCCATTCTCCTTTCCTGCCCCCTCTTTTTCTCTCATTTTTAAGACTTTGTTTCCTGTTGAGAAATGAAAAGACATATATTACTTTATGGATAGCTTGCATCAATCGATGCAGCTAGGGGGCCTTATGTATGCGACTTAAGGATTTAATGCCCTCAACAGATACAACGCTGATTCGACTCAAACTCTCTTGCAAAACATGACTGCTGCAGGTTCTATTGAACCGACTTCAGTTAACAATAGAAGACCCTTCCATAATAAAAAAGAAGTCTTGATTTCTTTTTAGCCCATTCCAACTCAGGCGCAGGTGTTCTGGGTTTCCCCCTCTGCTAAGGAATTCCCCACATAGCATCTGGTGAAAACAATCTCTTTGGTCTAAACTAGAAAACAAATTTGGTCTCATCACCATATACATAAATTTGTCTGGTCAAACTCCATCGTCTGTCATTGGGTAACAAGAAATCAATATGCTTTAGGTTTAACTTCATTTCTTACCATTGTGTCTGTGATGCACTATTTTGCTAATTTGTGCATGTCTTATCTGTGGTAACAAAGTTAGACATTGAGTGTAATGGTGAGAATACCAGATAACAGCCCTTCGTGCTGGATACTTCTGCAATGTTTATCAAATTGGACAGATAGAAGGGAAGTGGATTTGAGAGGCATTACTGTATTTCTTAATGTGGCACCGCCGTTCTTCAAGGGCGCGCTGAAAACTTGAGATGGAGACCCTGCTCGCGTATGTCAGCAGGCCCAAAGTTACTTGAAAACATCAAAAGGACCAAAATGTGTTGCAAGGAAGGAAACAAACTTCTCTGTATTTCAGAAAACTGAATCCTTTGGATGTGTGTGGGGGGGGGGGGGGGGGGGGGTCGTACCCCTATATGCACTTGTCATTGAGAGCAATTTGATCTTTTCCTCCAGGAATATACTGGGTATATTATGTGGGCCCTGCTTGGCATACCTCTTGCTGATTCAAGGTGCGAGCTGTTGGGGCAGGAGAGGATGAGAGTGCATGGCTGGCGACGCAGTATTTAGTTGGGTTTTGGGTCTGCACGTACCCAATTAGTCCCTAAGCACTAATTAATTATCTTAAAAGAGAGGATAAATCTATTGATTTATATGGATGGACGAAAATACCCTTTTGAAACTTTTCTAGGGGTGTGTACTGAAGCACATTCAACATCTAAGTTTATCCATTTGTTTCTAAAAAGAAGTTCTCTGTAAAGGAGTCAAACAGACCATGATTCATCAGTAAAGAGCAAGTCTTCCTCTTCGGTTCTGTTGTTGTGAAGTTCGAGCTTCCCATCGACGCAGAGTTCATGTTTCCCATTGGTGTGAAGTATGGATATAAGGCTTGGAGATTTTCCGCTAAGTCTAGAAAAGCATCGGATCCGGGTAGTGTGTGGACCACTTCCCAACACTTGCTTTATTGGGACAAATTTCCATCCCTCCTATATATAGGAGCCTAACAATACTATAACTTTGTCGTATTTGTCTTTAAGACTATCACATTCCTTACTGAATCTGTTGCTAGAACATGGTAAATTTCCTGATTATTTGATCTGTTGCTCATGGAATATCTTTATTTTCCAACTTAAATGTTGGCCATAATTCAATACTGCAAGTATGCGTCTATAATATTGCCATAGAATATAGAAGTTGCAATTAAATGTGCTGCTACTTATTGGCTATCTGTCTTTGCATTGTTGCAGTTCCCTTGCACCCCAGGTTTCAGAGTTATGGCGAGATTTCCAAGAGCCCGAAACCTCCCAGCTCGTCGAGGTAGGTCATCTTCATCTGATGCGCGTTCCAGCTGTTGGAAGACAAAAGAAGCAGACGAACAGAGTGATTTGCCATTGGCCTGTGAGAAAAGAGAATGGAAAGGTGCAACTTGCCCAGTTTGCTTGGAGCATCCACATGATGCCGTCCTCCTCCTCTGTACTTCTCACCACAAGGGTTGCCGGCCTTATATGTGTGGCACCAACTACCATCACTCTAACTGTCTTGAACACTTCAAAGAAGCTTATGCGAAAGAGAAATTGGCCCTTGGTGATTCCGCCGAGTCCGCACTTAACCTTCCATTTTCTCCAAACACAGAACCAGCAAACAAGCATCCATCTACAATGGAACTTGCATGCCCTCTGTGCCGTGGGGATGTTAAAGGATGGACTGTGGTTGAACCTGCTCGTCAGTATCTCAACCGCAAGAAGAGAGCATGTGTGCATGATGCCTGCTCGTTCGTTGGTTCATATAGAGAACTTTGCAAGCATGTGAACTCCAAACACCCTTCAGCAAAACCTCGTGAGGTTGATCCTGCACTTGCAAGTGAGTGGAAAAAGTTTGAATGTGAAAGAGAGCGCCAGGATGCAATCAGTACTATCAGGGCTTCGAACCCAGGAGCTGTGATTATGGGGGATTATGTACTTGAATTGAACGGTGGCAGCAACAACAGTATGTTCGCCGATGGAGATGAATTTGACTTGGAGAGACTCAACTTCTTCACTTCCATGGATCGCACCCTGAACGAGAGGATCGACTTCTATGAATCTTCAGAAGGTAGTTTGGATGAGAGCATCGACTTCCTGGCATCCTTATTTGGCCGTGGCAGGCGGATCACAAGTGGAGACTCACACAGCAGGGCTTACAGAAGGCACAGGGAGAGGCCTAGGCGTAACCACCTGGGCATATCAGTTGATTCTTCTGATATCCGGCAAGATCCAGTCAACACTCAAAGGGGGCAGCGAGTTGCTGCTGTTCGAGGGAGAGCCCCACGGCGGCACCATCCTATGGTGACTCACGTGAGGTCGACACGTGGGAGCTGAGGGTTTTAAACTGCCATGGGGCCCTGTTCATTCTATCCATGCGCGAGTTAGGCAAAAATAACGCAGCTGTGATGGGCAATGCCTGGTTCTCAGAGGTCCATCAGGTTCTTCCCTTTTCGCTTTGTTTCGTCGCTGAGACGGCACGCAGCAACAGAGGACGCAGGTTGGACTGGGATCTCTCTGTTCGGCGATGCTCATGCCTGTAGTATATGCTCTGCTGCATATGATTGGGGGCCAAAGCAGTGCTGTTTTTCCTGTGCTGCCTTGCATGGATTTTGATGTGAATGCCCCTTGCCTTTATTTTATTTTCTTGATCATTTGTAAAACTATGGACGGGTTGTTATCTGGCGATTGCTACATGTGTCGTTTGTATTGCTGCGACGAACTGGATTGTGCAGTCGATTTGATCCGCGAGCTTGTTATTCATGTGTGGAACTTCTTTATGGTTCTATTGTATTAGCTATTGCTGTGGCTTATTATCAGCCAGTTATTGGTATGTAATATTGTAGGCTGCTTTGGTACAATAGATGTGTACCTGGATTGTTGAAAGAATTCCATTAGCATATGCTTCTCTGGACACTGTAATTTGACTCCCTACATCCTCAGTTGCTGAGTCCATAAATTTGGCCTGTTCTTGGCAGAAATAGGTGTTTTGGACTATGCGGGGTGGGATAGGGTGTGTGCTGGAGTTGATCTTATCGTGTGTAAATCTCTGCTATTAACTGATACTCCCTCCGTAAACTAATATAGATATTTTAGATCACTACTTAGTGATTATATATAGCTATTTGCGTATTTTAAGCCTGACATTGAGCATGGTTGATTACTGATTATATATAATCAACCATGCTCAATGTCAGGTTATACATTGTTGTCATGTCATCTAGAGTCGCTATTGGCAGTCACTCCTACTACTATTGATTGGCTATAAGATTGGATATTAGGATGGCCATATTTTCAATCGTCTTTATCCTTTTCTTCATTGCATTTACTCTGTTTGCTTTGGAGGTGTGTTCTTGTATGAGAACCTGCTCCTTTTTTTTTCTTGTCTCTCTCCTTGACATAAGTGTCATGTAAGTAGGATATACACCTTAATTATATATTTTTTGAGGGAGATCCTTAATTATACATGCTATCACACTATTTCATTGAACCGGCCAAATACTCATCAAATAAATTTTCACACCTAGTCTGAAATCTGAACCCCTCACAAAAAGGGAACCTTTTGTATTGAACGTCCGAGTCCACGAGCAAAGCGTCAAACGCTAGTCAACACGTCTATATAATCACATGATTGATTAGAGTATCTACAACCGGACTTAGCAAATCTGCCCCCCTATAGGTGTCCAGACGCGTCCGCGGACAGCGCCCGCCAGCCCCTCATATCTTGCGCCACACATCCACATACCTCAAATGCCGATCCTCAAATCCATGCACGTCGATCATACGATACAAATGGTCCGAATTCAATAGTTTGAAACAAAGCAAAGTAAATCATAGTTCAACAAACTGGACATGCCAAAATGAAATCAATGTTCGAGCATGACAGATGGCTTGCTTGTCGAACCAGTGGTCGGACGCCATCCATGTCGCATGCTCCGAGCCCATGCTTGCGTCCTACATGCGACGCCGCCGTCGCCGTGCTCTCTCGCTGCTGGCATCGCCGCATCTTTCGCAGCGACATTCTGCGCCTTGCAAGACGGAGCCGAGGAAGGGACACCGACAGACTAGGTGGACTGCGTCTTCGTCACGGCGGCCGGGGACGGGCTGACGACATCTACGACGGCGGATCGGGACCGGTGGTGAGGATGGGGAGCAAGGGTGGCGGACGGCGAGGGCACGGGCGCGGGAAAGGTTGGAGGGCGGCAGCAGGAGGAGGAAGGGTTTGGTGGATTTGATGCAATTTGCGATGGGGTCGGGCTATCAGGTCCGACGTGGCGGGTGCGCTTGGCGTCCCATATCTGCCCCATATTTGGGCTGGCTTTGAGGGGTGCCAGTCAGCCTGGGCATTTGAGTTCCGTTTAAGGAGCCCGTCTAGGTCGAAATTTTGTGATCGGTCAGTGACCCGGCGGCCCGCCCGAGCGTTTGAGGCGGCTTTAGGGCGCCCGACTGTAGATGCTCTTATATAGTGCTCGATATGCTGCTTCGGTAGCCTCACCATGCTGCCCCGTGACGGGCAGCTCTGTTGCCTCGTCTTCATGCTCGATCCAGGGCCTATGACCCTATCGACGACCCCGTAAGGGCATCTTCAAGGAAGACCCGCAAAACTCCGGTATATATTCGACCGAACACTTTTGTTTACTTTTGCAAGCCAACGCGGTCCTGCACCAGTCCGCGAAGCTGTCCGGACGTCTATTTTCCGGCAAAGTAGAGACAAACATGAGGAGATATACTGGAGTCTGGACATCCGCTTGATCAACCAAAAGCCTCCGCATGGTCCTCCTTTCTTTTCTCTCTCTTCACATGCATGATTCCCCCTCCTCTCTCTCCTCACATCAGAACACCACACCACAAATAGCCCACCACATGCATGGTCCCCACCTACTTTTTCTCCCCCAGCCAGATACTTTGTGATTAGCATTGGATGGCTCACTCCGGCATCATGTCCATGGACCATGTCCGGACATATAGACGGACAAATACCGAAGACTTTAGCAGGTCAGCCTTGGAGATGTTGTAAGCTGCCTCGCCACCGCGTTGTAGCAACCTCACTTGGCGGCCACGTCGACGACCACCTACGTTGCCTCGCACCTGGGTTCGACTGCGCCATGTCGCTATGTCGTGGATGTTCCCATAGCATAGGAAATTATTTCAGCAGGACAACGGATTTCTCCATTGATTGAAAGTGTTTTGCATCACACAAAAAACAATATTTCCATTCATATATGAAAAAGAGTCGTGCTAGGCGCCGGCCGGATGGCCGAAATTTCCTCCGATAGCCGCGTATCGATTTAGGTCTCGCAAACTGTTAGATCCCTATCTATTCGCTTCACCCGTCTCATAATGCTTTGACCGTCTCATAATATGTTTTCTATACGGCCTAATTATGTATGTCCTAATTATCTTCCACACACACAAGTACTTTAGGATGCGTTTGGTTAGAGGCACATGCTAGGCTGGATATGGTCATCCCCATCCTGCTGGATAGGGATAGCCATTTTTTCTGTTTGGTTAGAGGGATGAGGTTAGCCCATGTTTTGTTTGGTTTGAAGGATGAATCATGGTTGGGGATAGCCATTTTTCTGTTTGGTTGGTGGCTGAGGTTAGCCATTTTTCAATATGAGACAATCGAATATGATATGTACAATAGTAATTATAAGAACATTTTTAGAAACTTGAACATCATACCCAAACAAACTCATCAGTAGTACAAGCTAAACTTTAAATACAATACATATCATCGTTTAACATTTCCATATATATAACACAAGTGCATAAATCTCATAGTTCAACATTCCATAGAATACTAGATCAAATATTGAAGGAAATATGCCCTAGAGGCAATAATAAAGTTATTATTTATTTCCCTATTTCATGATAAATGCTTATTATTCATGCTAGAATTGTATTAACCGGAAACATAATACATGCTTGAATGCATAGACAAACAGATTGTCACTAATATGCCTCTACTTGACTAGCTCGTTGAATCAATGATGGTTATGTTTCCTAACCATAGACATGAGTTGCCATTTGATTAACGGGGTCACATCATTAGAGAATGATGTGATTGACATGACCCATTTCGTTAGCTTACCACATGATCGTTTAGTTTACTGCTATTGCTTTCTTCATGACTTATACATGTTCCTATGACTATGAGATTATGCAACTCCCGATTACCGGAGGAACACTTTGTGTGCTACCAAACGTCACAACACAACTGGGTGATTATAAAGGTGCTCTACAGGTGTCTCCAATGGTACTTGTTGAGTTGGCATAGATTGAAACTAGGATTTGTCACTCCGATTGTCGGAGAGGTATCTCTAGGCCCTCTCGGTAATGCACATCACTATAAGCCTTGCAAGCAATGCAATTAATGAGTTAGTTGTGGGATGATACATTACAAAACGAGTAAAGAGACTTGCCGGTAACGAGATTGATCTAGGTATTGAGATACCGACGATCGAATCTCGGGCAAGTAACATACCGATGACAAAGGGAGCAACGTATATTGTGTTGGAAATATGCCCTAGAGGCAATAATAAATTAGTTATTATTATATTATATTTCATTGTTCATGATAATCGTTTATTATCCATGCTAGAATTGTATTGATAGGAAACTCAGATACATGTGTGGATACATAGACAACACCATGTCCCTAGTAAGCCTCTAGTTGACTAGCTCGTTGATCAATAGATGGTTACGGTTTCCTGACCATGGACATTGGATGTCGTTGATAATGGGATCACATCATTAGGAGAATGATGTGATGGACAAGACCCAATCCTAAGCCTAGCACAAAGATCGTGTAGTTCGTATGCTAAAGCTTTTCTAATGTCAAGTATCATTTCCTTAGACCATGAGATTGTGCAACTCCTGGATACCGTAGGAATGGTTTGGGTGTACCAAACGTCACAACGTAACTGGGTGGCTATAAAGGTTCACTACAGGTATCTCCGAAAGTGTCTGTTGGGTTGGCACGAATCGAGACTAGGATTTGTCACTCCGTGTAAACGGAGAGGTATCTCTGGGCCCACTCGGTAGGACATCATCATAATGTGCACAATGTGATCAAGGAGTTGATCACGGGATGATGTGTTATGGAACGAGTAAAGAGACTTGCCGGTAACGAGATTGAACAAGGTATCGGGGTACCGACGATCGAATCTCGGGCAAGTATCATACCGACGGACAAAGGAAATTGTATACGGGATTGATTGAATCCTTGACATCGTGATTCATCCGATGAGATCATCGTGGAGCATGTGGGAGCCAACATGGGTATCCAGATCCCGCTGTTGGTTATTGACCGGAGAGTTGTCTCGGCCATGTCTGCATGATTCCCGAGCCCGTAGGGTCTACACACTTAAGGTTCGATGACTCTAGGGTTATAGGGAATAGATGTATGTGGTTACCGAATGTTGTTCGGAGTCCCGGATGAGATCCCGGACGTCACGAGGAGTTCCAGAATGGTCTGGAGGTAAAGATTTATATATGGGAAGTCATCATACGGTCACCGGAATAATTCGGGGGTTACCGGTATTGTACTGGGACCACCGGAGGGGTTCCGGGGGTCCACCGGGAGGGTCCACCTGCCCCGAAGGGCCCTATGGGCTTTATGTGGAGAGGGACCAGCCCCTTAGTAGGCTGGGCGCCTCCCCCCTAGGGCCCATGCGCCTAGAGTTTGGGGGAACCCTAAAGGGGGGGCGCCCCCCTTGCCTTGGGGGGCAAGGCAACCCCCCTTGGCCGCCGCCCCCTCCTCAGATTGGATCTGAGGGGGCCGACCCCCTCTCCCTTGCCCCTATATATATGTGGGGGTTGGGAGGGCAGCCGCACCCAAGTTCTGGCGCAGCCCTCCCCCTCTCCCAAGTCCTCCTCTTCTCCTACGGTGCTTGGCGAAGCCCTGCGGGATTACCACGCTCCTCCTTCACCACCATGCCATCGTGCTGCTGCTGGATGGAGTCTTCCCCAACCTCTCCTTCTCCCCTTGCTGGATCAAGGCATAGGAGACGTCACCGGGCTGTACGT
Organism: Triticum aestivum; assembly: GCF_018294505.1. Taxonomy (NCBI): domain Eukaryota; kingdom Viridiplantae; phylum Streptophyta; class Magnoliopsida; order Poales; family Poaceae; genus Triticum; species Triticum aestivum. Next base: position 104,931,128 of record NC_057800.1, on the reverse strand, counting down.
GTGTTGAACGTGGAGGTGCCGTCCGTTCGGCACTAGGATCATCGGTGATTTGGATCACGGCGAGTATGACTCCATCAACCCCGTTCACTTGAACGCTTCCGCTTAGCGATCTACAAGGGTATGTAGATGCACTCCCCTTCCCCTCATTGCTAGATTACTCCATAGATTGATCTTGGTGATGCGTAGAAAATTTTAAATTTCTGCTACGTTCCCCAACATATTGTTATGCGGTTTGACCGACAAAGATCTTCGTAGAATATGTAGTAACCAATATGAGCATCCAGGTTCCGCTATTGGTTATTGACCGGAAACGTGTCTCGGTCATGTCTGCATAGTTCTCGAACCCGTAGGGTCTGCACGCTTAAAGTTCTGTGACGATCGGTATTATGAGTTTTTGTGTTTTGATGAACCGAATGTAGTTCGGAGTCCCGGATATGATCACGGACATGACGAGGAGTCTCGAAATGGTCGAGGCGTAAAGATCGATATATTGGATGACTATGTTCGGACATCGGAAGGGTTCCGGGAGGTTTCGGACATATACCGAAGTACCGGGGGTTACCGGAACCCCCCGGAAGCTATTGGGCCTTATGGGCCTTAGTGGAGAAGAGAGAGGGCAGCTAGGAGGTGGCGCGCGGCCCCCCTTGCCCCAATCGGAATTGGACAAGGGGAAGGGTCGGCGGCCCCCCTCTCCTTCCTTCTCTCCACCTCCTCCTGTTGGATAAAGTAGTAAGCAAAAAAATTCCTACGCACACGCAAGATCATGGTGATGCATAGCAACGAGGGGGGAGAGTGTTGTCCACGTACCCTCGTAGACCGAAAGCGGAAGCATTAGCACAATGCTGTTGATGTAGTCGTACGTCTTCACGATCCGACCGATCAAGTACCGAACGTACGGCACCTCCGAGTTCAGCACACATTCAGCCCGATGACGTCCCTTGAACTCCGATCCAGCCGAGTGTTGAGGGAGAGTTTCGTCAGCACAACAGTGTGGTGACGATGTTGATGTTCTACCGACGCAGGGCTTCTCCTAAGAACCGCTACAGTATAATCGAGGTGGACTATGGTGGAGGGGGCACCGCACACGGCTAAGAGATCAATGATCAATTGTTGTGTCTCTAGGGTGCCCCCTGCCCCGTATATAAAGGAGCAAGGGGGGCGCGGACGGCCAAGGGAGAGGGCGCACCAGGAGGAGTCCTACTCCCACCGGGAGTAGGACTCCCCCCCTTTTCCTAGTTGGATTAGGACTTGAGGGGGAAGGAGTGGAGGAGAAGGAAGGAAGGGGGGGGGGCGCCGCCCCTCTCCTTGTCCTATTCGGACTAGGGGGAGGGGCGCGCGGCCAACCCTTGCCTCCTCTCCTCTCTTCCACCTAGGCCCACTAAGGCCCATTTGATTCCCGGGGGGTTCCAGTAACCTCCCGGTACTCTGGTAAAATCCCGATTTTACCCGGAACACTTACGATATCCAAACATAGGTGTCGATGTCAAAACCGGCGGATCTCGGGTAGGGGGTCCCGAACTGTGCATCTAAGGCGGATGGTAACAGGAGGCAGGGGACACAATGTTTTACCCAGGTTCGGGCCCTCTTGATGGAGGTAAAACCCTATGTCCTGCTTGATTAATATTGATGATATGGGTAGTACAAGAGTAGATCTACCACGAGATCGGAGAGGCTAAACCCTAGAAGCTAGCCTATGGTCTGATTGAATGTTGTAGTTGTCGTTCTATGGACTAAAACCCTCTGGTTTATATAGACACCGGAGAGGGTTAGGGTTACACAAGGTTGGTTACAAAGGAGGAGATATCCATATCCGTATTGCCTAGCTTGCCTTCCACGCCAAGTAGAGTCCCATCCGGACACGAGACGAAGTCTTCAATCTTGTATCTTCATAGTCCAACAGTCCGGCCAAAGGATATAGTCCGGCTGTCCGGAGACCCCCTAATCTAGGACTCCCTCAGTAGCCCCCGAACCAGGCTTCAATGACGATGAGTCCGGCGCGCGGTGTTGTCTTCGGCATTGCAGGGCGGGTTCTTCTCCAACTTTCAAGTGTTCGTAAGCAGTGTCCGGCTCCATAAATGTTGAACCTCTTGGCTTCTATGCCCAATAAGGGCTATCTCCCACACATCGAATGAATACGAGGTGCCAGGGCGTTTTTACGTTCGCCCCCCTAACCAGATAAATAAATTGTCTATTAAAGGGATGGGGATTCTTAGATCCAATCCATATCATCCTCCCCCAGCGAGAATTCATCAGAGCATGCTTCGGAAAGATCCATTCCAGCATGGCCGACCTCCGCAGGTCCTCCTCCCGCCCCCGTAGCCCTAAGCCCGGTGATTAGGAGAGGTGTTCAGTCCCGCACAGCCGATTAGTCGAGCTGCAGACTAAGGGATTTCTCCCTCCGGCGTACATGGTGCCCGTTCGAGCCGGGCTGGCCACCTACAATGGCGGGGAGCAAGCGGAGAACTTTCCCTGTCCCTCCATGGGGGAATGGGTTTGCCTTGTTCCTTACTTACTAAGGGGACTCGGATTTCCAATTCATCCGTTCCTCCGCGGGCTCCTGGAGTTCTACGGCCTCCAACTACACAATCTCACCCCTGCCTCCATCCTACACATCACCGGCTATGTTGCTCTCTGCGATTTGTTCCTGGGCTGCGAGGCTCATTTCAAGCTATGGAAAAGGCTATTTTGCCTTGTCCCTCGCACACAGAGGGAATCACTTTATGAAGTGGGCGGAGCCGAAGTATGGCGCATCGCCAATACCGGATATTTGTCCGGTACCCCGAAGAAGTCGTCCGAAGACTGGCCTTCAGAATGGTTTTATATGGAGGACGTCCCCCTTCCGGACCCTATTCGGCGGGGTCTACCCGAGTTCAACAATTCTCCTCTGAAGAAGCGCCGAAGTTGGCGCCCACGGAGCCCCCAGGCGGAAGACAACGGAGAAGTCCTCTATCTGATGAACCGGATCAAAGCACTAGCTCGATCCGGATTGACAATAATCGAAGTTATGTCGATTTGCATAATGCGGGGAGTGCATCCACTCCAATATCGTGGGCATCCCTTGTGGTGTTATAACGGGGCGGATGACGCCACCCGCTGCGGGCGTAAGGGTCCGGACAATGCTGCCGCTCTAGCGAAGATTATGTCCGAACTGTTCAAGGGCGAGGAAGAGGAGTTCACCCGCATCAAGCCACGGGATGGATTCTCCATGTACAATCCTCCAAGCTGGGTAAGTTATATTTCCCTGCTCCCATTTTTCCCGCATTCTTAGTCGTAAGTATTCACCTTGCCACCTTGCGACATGAACTGCGAAAAGCCATAAAGGAGGTCAGCAGCCCTCCTCCACAACCAGAGGACCCTGATCGGGCCATCGATTCCGGACTCGAAGAAGATCCGGTTATCTCCGTGGAACTGATAGACCGACAGTTCTATCAGTTAAGCTGCGACGATGCCCCGGTGGCCATTACGGCCGACTATCCCGCACTGCTTCCTGCATCGCAGGTAAGAAAAATCAAAAAGTCCCAACTCCAAAACTAGGATCCCCTTTTAGGCACTTCACCCACCATATACACATGGCATGTTTTACAGGGAAGGCATTCGGGACGCCCTGCTGAACCCGTGGCAACACGCCAACAAGAGGTGCCGAGGCCGGGTAGGCCAAAAAGGAAGGCGGTCAGGATGGAGACGCCGACGCAAAGGTATAGGAAAAACCCTGCTCCGTGGTTGTCGTCTTTTTCGAAATGTAATGACGCCCGTGTTTCTTTAATAGAAAGAACGCTCGCCGGAATATGTCTGGCGAAGCTGCCAATCAAGCTTCCACCAGTCGGGCGCCAGGACCGGACATAGAGGCGGAAGGCGATATGGGGCAGGCGCTGGATAATCCCCCGACAGAGGATGCAGATAGATTGTCCGCTACAAACTCAGAAGTGGAAAGCGCCATGAATCATAGGCGCCGCCGGGCCGTACTCTGCGACGCTTGTTTCTCACCAGAGGCGTTCGACGCCTTCAATTCTGGAGAGGTGTACCTCTGTGCTGCTCAAGATGGTCTAGCCAGAGCCACGGATCAGTATGTAAAGGATGTACGGGTGAGTAAATCTGATGATTTATATGTATCAGTAGCCCCTGAGACTTGAAACAGTTAGCAGAACTGATTTAAGGATCATCTATAATGTGCAGGTTCTTACAGAGAAGAATACTAGGCTGTCCCAGGAGCTGGAGGAATGCAAGACCCAACTGGGGGCCGCTCTTGCCGCATTGCAGGAACAGAAAAAGCCTCCCGCTGGTAACATTTACTTTAAAGAATGGTGATTACCATATAGTGTGCGGCGTGTCTGCACATCTAACAATTGATTTTGCAGATGAGTCCGGAGAAAGTCCGGGGGACCAGCATGTTATGCGACAGCTAGAGGCTGGCAAACGCGTGCTGAGTAAGGTTATGCTGGAGAGAAACAGTCTTCAAGATGCCAATGTTAAGCTGAACGTTGAACTAAAAGACGTTCGGGGCCAGCTTGCGGACTCCGAGAAGGAGAATAAGCGGCTTCGGCACGGCATTTTTAGTAAGTGCTTGAACGAATCCTACTAAAGGAGTTCGACAAAGAAGTCGATTAACAGCGCTATGTCTGTAGGTATGCTGACGGGTCATCCCGCGGAGGAAATGCCCGGGTCTGCGGGTGGTCTTCTGTCCGAGCTGTCACATCTGCACGAACAAGTTCGGCAGGTGATGCAAGGTGTTTCCCAGGCTTTGTGGCCATCTGTCTCCTTGCCAGAGGGCATTACAGAGCTTACGGAGAAGCTCAAGGGAGCACGGCGGCGCCTTCGATTATGGAAGATATCAGCCTGCCGGCAGGGTGCCAGAGAGGCCTGGGCCATGGTGAAGACTCGGTATACCAAGGCAGACCCAAATCACATGGCCGAGGTCGGACCCGTGGGGCCCGACGGAAAAGAGATCCCCGTTAGCTTAGTTTATGGGCAAGTAGAATTAGCCGCAAAGTATTCCCAACATGATTGTAAGCTAGACCACCTGTTGGATGGTATAGAAGAGGAGTTTAGTCAGTCTGCATGACTATGTAATTAAAGTGGCATGTATAATGCCTTCTAGCCGGATTGTAGATCATTTGTCGTTGCAAACCTTTTCGCTTCAACCTCCGGGCCCGATAGTCTGGAGTGAATCCGAATACCCGCTCAGTTATATAAGAACCGAGGTATGCGTGGAAACCAGGCGTAGGGGTCATTAGTGCTTTATCAGACAAGTGCCCAACTAGTTATGTTATATTACATGGGTAGTAAGAAACATCTTCCAGGGAGAATAGTTCCGTTAAGGTTCCTTTCCCTGGGTAAGCATGCCCTAAAGTGCATGTCCGGACTGCGGTAAGAAACGCAAAAAAAGCATCTGGGGGAAGATATGGATAATAAATAAAAGTCATCTTTTGTTCACCGACCGAATATTCCCTTAAGAACGTTAGCTTTCGGCTTCACCCAGTCTGAGGTACACATCCGGCTGACCCGGCAGTAACAATCGCAGAGGTGCTCCCCTTATGCCCTAGCCGAATTAACGGGAACGTAGGGCATAAATACAAGAGCCAGGCAACCTAGCTTGGCCAAAACTTAAGTCATATCGATGCATATAATGGTGAAAAAAGGTACATGCGGAAGTATAACACATGTGTTGGGCGTGAGGCCCAGGTAAATAATTTAAGCTTCTATGAAAGAAGTCCCCAGGTATGGAGAGTGCGGCTAGTGCATCTGTAATGTACAAGTGAGGCACAAGGTGACCCTTGAAGGCCTAGAGAAATAATAAGAAAAAGAAAGAAAGGGAAACAAGACAGATGATGCATATGCATAAAATGGACAAAGGGAGGGGACTAACATAGAGTCCGGTGCTAGGCGTAGAATCTTCAGAGCATGGCTGCGTTCCATGGGTTCGGCTCGAGTCGACTAGTCGATGCATCCCGCAGTCGGTATGCTCCACCGGCCAGAACTTGGTCGATAATGAAGGGACCTTCCCATTTGGGCTCGAGCTTGTTCTTTTTCTTATCCGGCAGGCATAGAACTAGTTCGCCAATGTTATAAGTTTTGGCTCGTACTTCTCTGCTTTGGTATCTGCGAGTTTGTTGCTGGTAAAATGCGGAACGGGCTTTGGCTACGTCGCGCTCTTCCTCCAAGGTGTCCAGACTGTCCTGCCGATCGAGCTCGGCTTCTCTTTCTTCATACATGCGCACTCGAGGTGAGTCATGAATTATGTCACAGGGCAAGACTACCTCTGCACCGTACACCATAAAAAACGGTGTATATCCGGTACTACGATTCGGCGTGGTCCGCAGCCCCCAGAGTATGGAGTCGAGCTCCTCTACCCAGTGCGTGTCAGACTCCGTTAAGGAACGCACTAATCTGGGTTTAATGCCGCTCATTATAAGACCGTTTGCTCGTTCGACTTGACCGTTGGTTTGTGGGTGATAGACTGAAGCATAATCGAGCTTGATGCCCATTTTGCTGCACCAGAGTTTTACCTCGTCGGCCGTGAAGTTCGTGCCGTTATCATTGATGATGCTGTGGGGGACGCCGTAACGGTGTACAACCTCGGATATGAAATCTATCACCGGTCCGGATTCGGCTGTTTTAACTGGTTTAGCTTCTATCCATTTGGTGAATTTATCCACCATGACCAATAAGTATTTTTTCTTGTGGGTTCCCCTTTAAGGGGTCCAACCATATCAAGCCCCCAGACCGCAAAGGGCCATGTAATGGGGATTGTTTGGAGGGCGGTGGGTGGCATGTGGCTTTGATTTGCAAAGAGCTGGCAACCGGCGCAACGTTGGACCAAGTCCTGTGCATCTGCCCGGGCCGTTGGCCAATAGAATCCTATACGGAAGGCCTTGCTTACAAGAGCCCGGGCTGCAGCGTGATGACCGCCGAGTCCGGCGTGAATTTCTGCCAAAAGATTTCGCCCTTCCTCTTCGGAGATGCACCTTTGAAGGACTCCGGTAATGCTTTTCTTGTACAATTCTCCCTCATGGACCCTGTAGGCCTTGGATCGCCGCACTATGCAGCGTGCCTCATTTTGGTCCTCCAGAAGTTCCCGTCTAGTTAGGTAGGCTAGGAATGGTTCTGTCCACGGGGAAATAATGGCCATTATTTCGTGGGCTGAAGGTGTTATTTCGGTGGCGGAGCCTCCGATTGTGTCAGAGAGTTCGGTATCGGGTATTTTGGCCGGGTCTGGACTGTTGTTACCGGTGTCCCCTTCCCATGCTATAGATGGCTTGAAGATCCTTTCCAGAAATATGTTGGGAGGGACCGTGTCGCGTTTTGTGCCAATGCGGGCGAGGATATCCGCCGCCTGATTGTTTTCCCTAGCCACATGGTGAAATTCGAGTCCCTCGAACCGAGCTGACATTTTTAGGACGGCATTTCGATAGGCCGCCATTTTCGGATCCTTGGCATCAAAATCTCCATTTATTTGGGATATTGCGAGGTTTGAATCCCCACGCACCTCCAGGTATTGAATGCCCATGGAGACTGCCATCCGAAGACTATGCAACAGAGCTTCGTATTCGGCTGCATTGTTGGAATCTGTATACAATATTTCCAGTATGTACCGAACGGTATCTTCGGTTGGGGACGTCATGACGATGCCAGCCCCTAGACCGGCCAGCATTTTAGAACCGTCGAAGTGCATGATCCAATTGGAGTATGCGCCATACTCTTTAGGGAGTTCGGCCTCCGTCCATTCGGCGACGAAGTCGGCCAGTACTTGCGATTTAATGACTTGGCGAGGTTTGTATGTTATGTCGAATGGGAGGAGCTCAATGGTCCATTTGGCAATCCGGCCCGCAGCGTCGCGGTTGTTGATAATATCATTAAGTGGCACTTCCGAGGCTACTGTAATCGAACACTCTTGAAAGTAGTGTCGCAGTTTCCGCGACGCCATGAATACCGCATATGCTATTTTTTGGTAATGCGGGTACCGTGATTTGCATGGAGTGAGGACAGTGGATACATAGTATACCGGATTTTGAAGAGGGAATTTGTGTCCGTCCGCTTCCCGTTCGACAACGAGCACCGCGCTTACAACTTGATGAGTTGCCGCAATATACAACATCATTGGTTCGCCGATGTTTGGTGCGGCCAAGATCGGGTTGGTTGCCAGAATGGCCTTTATTTCTTCCAATCCGGCTGTGGCCGCGTCCGTCCACTCGAAGTGTTCAGTGCGCCGAAGAAGGCGATAAAGGGGTAAAGCCTTTTCTCCCAAGAGGGAGATAAAGCGGCTTTGAGCCGCCACGCATCCAGTTAGCTTCTGGATTTGTTTGAGGTTTGTTGGGGTGGCCAACTGTGACAACGCTCGGATTTTGGCCGGATTAGCTTCAATACCTCTACTGGAGACAATGAATCCCAGGAGCTTTCCGGCTGGTACGCCAAAAACGCATTTTTCCGGATTGAGCTTGATGTCATATGTTCGGAGGTTGTCGAATGTGAGCCTCAAGTCGTCTATCAAAGAGTCGACGTGTTTGGTTTTGACGACCACATCGTCTACGTATGCCTCTACTATTTTGTCGATTTGTTTCTCCAGACATGTCTGAATCATGCGCTGATATGTTGAGCCGGCGTTTTTGAGCCCAAAAGGCATTGTGTTAAAACAGAAAGGACCGTATGGCGTGATGAATGCCGTTGCGGCTTGGTCGGACTCCGCCATCTTGATTTGGTGGTAACCGGAGTATGCGTCGAGGAAACACAATGACTCGTGTCCTGCGGTAGCATCAATGATTTGATCGATGCGTGGGAGGGGGAAGGGATCCTTTGGGCAAGCTTTATTGAGGTCTTTGAAGTCGACACAAAGGCGCCAGGATTTGTCCTTCTTTGGTACCATCACCAGGTTTGCTAGCCAGTCCGGGTGTTTTATTTCTTTGATGAATCCGGCCTCCAATAACTTGGCTAGTTCCTCTCCCATGGCCTGTCTCTTAGGTTCAGAGAAACACCGAAGAGCTTGCTTGACCGGCTTGAATCCCTTTAGGATATTGAGGCTATGCTTGGCCAGCCTGCGTGGGATTCCTGGCATGTCTGAGGGATGCCAGGAGAATATGTCCCAGTTCTCGCGCAGGAACTCTCGTAGTGCGGCGTCCACAGCGAGGCTTAGCTGTGCCCCGATGGAGGCTGTTTTTGTATGGTCCGTTGGGTGGACTTGGAATTTGACTATTTCATCCGCTGGTTTAAAAGAGGTGGACTTGGATCTCTTGTCGAGTATCACATCGTCCCTGTCCACTGTGGAGCGTAGCGTAGCTAATTCCTCGGCCGAGAGGGCTTCGAATAATGCCTCGAGGACCAATGCGGCTGTTTTGTTTTCGGCGCGGAGTGCTGTGTCCGGATCGCTGGCGAGAGTGATGATTCCGTTGGGCCCGGGCATTTTGAGCTTCATGTACCCGTAATGTGGTACGACTTGGAAGATTGTGAATGCCTCCCGTCCTAAAAGAGCGTGATAACCACTGCTGAACGGGGCCACTTGGAATGTAATTTCTTAGGACCTGTAATTATCCGGCGTGCCGAATACCACATCTAGTGTGATTTTCCCAGCACAGCGTGCTTCCCGACTGGGGATGATTCCTCTAAAGGTTGTGCTACTTTGCTCAATGCGGCTCCAGTCTATTTCCATCTTTTGAATAGTTTCCTCGTAGATGAGGTTTAATCCGCTGCCGCCGTCCATGAGTACCTTGGTGAGTCGAAAGCCATCTATGATTGGACTGAGGACCAGTGCGGCTGGTGCTCGGGCTGTTCAGAATTTAGGTTCGTCACTGGCATTGAAGGTAATAGCCGTGTCACTCCAAGGATTCATTGCTGCTACGTGGCAGATTTCGGCCATGCTGCGGAGTGTTCGCTTGCGTCTATTATTTGACGTGAAGGTCTCAATGACCGTTAACACCATATTGTTGTCCACGGGATGGTGCTCTGTGGTATTTTGGAGGAGTAGATCCTCACCACTTTTGGCCACCTGTTGGAGTATCCAACATGCTCTAAGGCTGTGCGTTGGCATTGCATCCGCTGTACTATGAATTTTGCAGGGTCTGTTGAGCCATCCCTCCAGTACGGTTCCTTGCCCTGTAGAGGGATTTTGCTTTTTGGTAGTTAGCCCGGGTGTATTGTGATAATGCACCCTTTTATTTCGGACTGGGTTTGTGTTCAGGGCCGGATTATCCCAAAAGTTTGTTTCTGTTTTCCAGGCACTTTCCATCGCACAGTACTTTCGTACTATGGACGCCAAGTCAGCGAAGCGTGTTATCTCACGGCGATTTATGGCGTTAAGGATTCCCTTGTCCGTGCAATTATTGCGAAAAAATAAGATTGCGTCTTCCTCGCGACAATCCTTAACCTTGTTCATCGCAAGGAGGAATCTGGCCCAGTAGTGATGTACTATTTCCTGGGGCTCTTGCCTGATGTGGGAAAGATCGCTTATGTTTGGGTGGGTGGGTGGAATTGAATCTGAACCCTCACCTGATCTGGGATCCAGGGGCCGAGGAATTTCCAATTTTGAAAGTTCCGGTTCTGGGGTGTGACCCGATAACCCTGGCCCGCTGCCTGACTCTGAGTTCAGGGATTGGGTGTTGTCCTCCAGCGAATGGGCGTCCGGCTCAGAGAGCTCGGGAATCCAGACATAGTTGGTCCTCAAGATGGAGGAAAGGTCGCCACATTGTTCCTCCACCACTGCAATATGATGGGTGACCGGCGGAGAGTTAATATCCCTTTGATCGGGTTTAAGCCCAATCTGATCATAGTCCGTAGCGACTCCCAGGGCGACGATGCGATCTAAGAGCTCATTTAAGGAGGCGAGCTATATTGGATCCATCTGTTCGGCGAGTGCCGATTTGACATGGAGGCTGTTTTCGATGACCCGAGAAGTCATCGTCGGCGCGGCGGCCGAACAGGCGGTCATGATGAAACCGCCTAGCTGGAGAGTTTGGCCGACAGCCAAAGCTCCCTCGACAGTAGTATCGTCTTTAAAGATGAGACGAGACATCCTTCCTTCTGGCGATGGCACAGAGGAACTCTGAATGAAAGCACCAATGTCGGTGTCAAAACCGGCGAATCTCGGGTAGGGGGTCCCGAACTATGCGTCTAAGGCGGATGGTAACAGGAGGTAGGGGACACAATGTTTTACCCAGGTTCGGGCCCTCTTGATGGAGGTAAAACCCTACATCCTGCTTGATTAATATTGATGATATGGGTAGTACAAAAGAGTAGATCTACCACGAGATCAGAGAGGCTAAACCCTAGAAGCTAGCCTATGGTCTGATTGAATGTTGTAGTTGTCGTTCTACGGACTAAAACCCTCTGGTTTATATAAACACCGGAGAGGGTTAGGGTTACACAAGGTCGGTTACAAAGGAGGAGATATCCATATCCGTATTGCCAAGCTTGCCTTCCACGCCAAGTAGAGTCCCATCCGGACACGAGACGAAGTCTTCAATCTCGTATCTTCATAGTCCAACAGTCCGGCCAAAGGATATAGTCCGGCTGTCCGGAGACCCCCTAATCCAGGACTCCCTCAATAGGCTTCCAATATATCAATCTTCAAGTCTTGACCATTTCGAGACTCCTCGTCATGTCCGTGATCACATCCGGGACTCCGAACAACCTTCGGTACATCAAAACATATAAACTCATAATATAACTTTAATCGTAACATTAAGCGTGCGGACCCTACAGGTTCGAGAACTGTGTAGACATGACCGAGACACGTCTTCGGTCAATAACCAATAGCGGAACCTGGATGCTCATATTGGCTCCTACATATTCTACGAAGATCTTTATTGGTCAGACCGCATAACAACATACGTTGTTCCCTTTGTCATCGGTATGTTACTTGCCCGAGATTCAATCGTCGGTATCTCAATACCTAGTTCAACCTCGTTACCGGCAAGTCTCTTTACTCGTTTTGTAATACATCATCCTGCAACTAACTCATTAGTTGCAATGCTTGCAAGGCTTAAGTGATGTGCATTACCGAGAGGGCCCAGAGATACCTCTTCGACAATCGGAGTGACAAATCCTAATCTCGAAATACGCCAACCCAACAAGTACCTTTGGAGACACCTGTAGAGCACCTTTATAATCAACCAGTTATGTTGTGACGTTTGGTGGCACACAAAGTGTTCCTCCGATAAACGGGAGTTGCATAATCCCATAGTCATAGGAACATGTGTAAGTCATGAAGAAAGCAATAGCTACATACTAAACGATCGTGTGCTAAGGTAACGGAATGGGTCATGTCAATCACATCATTCTCCTAATGATGTGATCCCGTTAATAAAATGACAACTCATGTCTATGGTTAGGAAACTTAACCATCTTTGATCAACGAGCTAGTCAAGTAGAGGCATACTAGTGACACTTTGTTTGTCTATGTATTCACACATGTATTATGTTTCCGGTTAATACAATTCTAGCATGAATAATAAACATTTATCATGATATAAGGAAATAAATAATAACTTTATTATTGCCTCTAGGGCATATTTCCTTCAGTCTCCCACTTGCACTAGAGTCAATAATCTAGATTACATAGTAATGATTCTAACACCCATGGAGCCTTGGTGATGATCATGTTTTGCTCGTGGAAGAGGCTTAGTCAACGGGTCTGCAACATTCAGATCCGTATGTATCTTGCAAATTTCTATGTCTCCCACCTGGACTAGATCCCGGATGGAATTGAAGCGTCTCTTGATGTGCTTGGTTCTCTTGTGAAATCTGGATTCCTTCGCTAAGGCAATTGCTCCAGTATTGTCACAAAAGATTTTCATTAGACCCGATGCACTAGGTATGACACCTAGATCGGATATGAACTCCTTCATTTGCTGCTTCCGAAGCAGCTATGTACTCCGCTTCACATGTAGATCCTGCCACGACGCTTTGTTTAGAACTGCACCAACTGACAGCTCCACCGTTCAATGTAAACACGTATCCGGTTTGCGATTTAGAATCATCCGGATCAGTGTCAAAGCTTGCATCAACGTAACCATTTACGATCAGCTCTTTGTCACCTCCATAAACGAGAAACATATCCTTAGTCCTTTTCAGGTACTTCAGGATGTTCTTGACCGCTGTCTAGTGATCCACTCCTGGATTACTTTGGTACCTCCTTGCTAGACTTATAGCAAGGCACACATTAGGTCTGGTACACATCATTGCATACATGATAGAGCCTATGGCTGAAGCATAGGGAACATCTTTCATTTTCTCTCTATCTTCTGCAGTGGTCGGGCATTGAGTCTTACTCAACTTCACACCTTGTAACACAGGCAAGAACCCTTTCTTTGCTTGATCCATTTTGAACTTCTTCAAAACTTTGTCAAGGTATGTGCTTTGTGAAAGTCCAATTAAGCGTCTTGATCTATCTCTATAGATCTTAATGCCCAATATATAAGCAGCTTCACCGAGGTCTTTCATTGAAAAACTCTTATTCAAGTATCCCTTTATGCTATCCAGAAATTCTATATCATTTCCAATAAGCAATATGTCATCCACATATAATATCAGAAATGCTAAAGAGCTCCCACTCACTTTCTTGTAAATACAGGCTTCTCCAAAAGTCTGTACAAAACCAAATGCTTTGATCACACTATCAAAATGTTTATTACTACTCTGAGAGGCTTGCACCAGTCCATAAATGGATCGCTGGAGCTTGCACACTTTATTAGCTCCCTTTGGATCGACAAAACCTTTCGGTTGCATCATATACAACTCTTCTTCCAGAAATCCATTCAGGAATGCAGTTTTGACATCCATCTGCCAAATTTCATAATCATAAAATGCGGCAATCGCTAACATGATTCGGACAGACTTAAGCATCGCTACAGGTGAGAAGGTCTCATCGTAGTCAATCCCTTGAACTTGTCGAAAACCTTTTGCAACAAGTCGAGCTTTGTAGACAGTAACATTACCGTCAGCGTCAGTCTTCTTTTTGAAGATCCATTTATTCTCAATTGCTTGCTGATTAACGGGCAAGTCAACCAAAGTCCACACTTTGTTCTCATACATGGATCCCATCTCAGATTTCATGGCTTCAAGCCATTTTGCGGAATCTGGGCTCACCATCGCTTCTTCATAGTTCGTAGGTTCATCATGATCTAGTAGCATGACTTCCAGAACAGGATTACCGTACCACTTTGGTGCGGATCTTACTCTGGTTGATCTATGAGGATCAGTAGCAACTTGATCTAACGTTCCATGATCATCATCATTAACTTCCTCACTAATTGGTGTAGGTGTCACAGAAACCGATTTCTATGATGTACTACTTTCCAATAAGGGAGCAGGTACAGTTACCTCATCAAGTTCTACTTTCCTCCCACTCACTTCTTTCGAGAGAAACTCCTTCTCTAGAAAGGATCCATTCTTAGCAATGAATGTCTTGCCTTCGGATCTATGATAGAAGGTGTACCCAACAGTCTCCTTTGGGTATCCTATGAAGACACATTTCTCCGATTTGGGTTCGAGCTTATCAGGTTGAAGCTTTTTCACATAAGCATCGTAGCCCCAAACTTTTAGAAACGACAACTTTGGTTTCTTGCCAAACCATAGTTCGTAAGGCGTCGTCTCAATGGATTTCGATGGTGCCCTATTTAACATGAATGCGGCCGTCTCTAAAGCATAACCCCAAAACAATAGCGGTAAATCTATAAGAGACATCATAGATCGCACCATATCTAGTAAAGTACGATTACGATGTTCGGACACACCATTACGCTGTGGTGTTCCGGGTGGCGTGAGTTGCGAAACTATTCTGCATTGTATCAAATGTAGACCAAACTCGTAACTCAAATATTCTCCTCCACGATCAGATCATAGAAACTTTATTTTCTTGTTACGATGATTTTCAACTTCACTCTGAAATTCTTTGAACTTTTCAAATGTTTCAGACTTATGCTTCATCAAGTAGATATACCCATATCTGCTTAAATCATCTGTGATGGTGAGAAAATAACGATATCCGCCACGAGCCTCAACATTCATTGGACCACATACATCTGTATGTATGATTTCCAACAAATCTGTTGCTCTCCCCATTGTTCCGGAGAACGGTGTTTTAGTCATATTGCCCATGAGGCACGGTTCGCAAGTACCAAGTGATTCATAATCAAGTGGTTCCAAAAGTCCATCAGTATGGAGTTTCTTCATGCGCTTTACACTGATATGACCCAAATGGCAGTGCCAAAAATAAGTTGCACTATCATTATCAACTCTGCATCTTTTGGCTTCAACATTATGAATATGTGTATCACTACTATTGAGATTCATCAAAAATAGACCACTCTTCAAGGGTGCATGACCATAAAAGATATTATTCATATAAATAGAACAACCATTATTCTCTGATTTAAATGAATAACCGTTTCGCATCAAACAAGATCCAGATATAATGTTCATGCTCAGCGCTGGCACCAAATAACAATTATTTAGGTCTAATACTAATCCCGAAGGTAGATGTAGAGGTAGCGTACCGACCGCGATCACATCGACTTTGGAACCATTTCCCACGCGCATTGTCACCTCGTCCTTTGCCAGTGTTCGCTTAATCCGTAGTCCCTGTTTCGAGTTGCAAATATTAGCAACAGAACCAGTATCAAATACCCAGGTGCTACTGCGAGCTCTAGTAAGGTACACATCAATAACATGTATATCACATATACCTTTGTTCACCTTGCCATCCTTCTTATCTGCCAAATACTTGGGGCAGTTCCGCTTCCAGTGACCAGTCTGCTTGCAGTAGAAGCACTCAGTTTCAGGCTTAGGTCCAAACTTGGGTTTCTTCTCCTGAGCAGCAACTTGCTTGCTGTTCTTCTTGAAGTTCCCCTTCTTCTTCCTTTTACCCTTTTTCTTGAAACTAGTGGTCTTGTTGACCATCAACACTTGATGCTCCTTCTTGATTTCTACCTCCGCAGCCTTTAGCATTGCGAAGAGCTCGGGAATTGTCTTATTCATCCCTTGCATATTATAGTTCATCACGAAGCTCTTGTAGCTTGGTGGCAGTGATTGAAGAACTCTGTCAATGACACTATCAACCGGAAGATTAACTCCCAGCTGAGTCAAGTGATTATGGTACCCAGACATTCTGAGTATATGTTCACTGACAGAACTATTCTCCTCCATCTTGCAGCTGTAGAACTTATTGGAGACTTCATATCTCTCAATCCAGGAATTTGCTTGAAATATTAACTTCAACTCCTCGAACATCTCATATGCACCATGACGTTCAAAATGTCGTTGAAGTCCTGGTTCTAAGCCGTAAAGCATGGCACACTGAACTATCGAGTAGTCATCAGCTTTGCTCTGCCAGACGTTCTTAGCATCGTCAGTGGCATCAGCAGCAAGCCTGGCACCCAACGGTGCTTCTAGGATGTAATTCTTCTGTGCAGCAATGAGGATAATCCTCAAATTACGGACCCAGTCCGTGTAATTGCTACCATCATCTTTCAACTTTGCTTTCTCAAGGAACGCATTAAAATTCAACGGAACAACAACACGGGCCATCTATCTACAATCAAACATAGACAAGCAAGATACTATCAGGTACTAAGTTCATGATAATTTTAAGTTCAATTAATCATATTACTTAAGAACTCCCACTTAGAAAGACATCCCTCTAATCCTCTAAGTGATCACGTGATCCAAATCAACTAAACCATAACCGATCATCACGTGAAATGGAGTAGCTTTCAATGGTGAACATCATTATATTGATCATATCTACTATATGATTCACTCTCGACCTTTCGGTCTCAGTGTTCCGAGGCCATATCTGCATATGCTAGGCTCGTCAAGTTTAACCTGAGTATTCTGGGTGTGCAAAACTGGCTTGCACCCGTTGTAGATGGACGTAGAGCTTATCACACCCGATCATCACGTGGTGTCTGGGCATGACGAACTTTGGCAACGGTGCGTACTCAGGGAGAACACTTTTATCTTGAAATTTAGTGAGAGATCATCTTATAATGCTACCGTCAATCAAAGCAAGACAAGGTGCATAAAAGATAAACATCACATGCAATCAATATAAGTGATATGATATGGCCATCATCATCTTGTGCTTGTGATCTCCATCTCCGAAGCACCGTCATGATCACCATCGTCACCGGCGCGACACCTTGATCTCCATTGTAGCATCATTGTCGTCTTGCCAATCTTATGCTTCCACGACTATCGCTACCTCTTAGTGATAAAGTAAAGCATTACAGGGCAATTGCATTGCATACAATAAAGCGACAACCATATGGCTCCTGCCAGTTGCCGATAACTCGGTTACAAAACATGATCATCTCATACAATAAAATTTAGCATCATGTCTTGACCATATCACATCACAACATGCCCTGCAAAAACAAGTTAGACGTCCTCTACTTTGTTGTTGCAAGTTTTACGTGGCTGCTATGGGCTTAGCAAGAACCGTTCTTACCTACGCATCAAAACCACAATGATAGTTTGTCAAGTTGGCGCTGTTTTAACCTTCGCAAGGACCGGGCGTAGCCACACTTGGTTCAACTGAAGTTGGAGAAACTGACACCCGCCAGCCACCTACGTGCAAAGCACGTCGGTAGAACCAGTCTCACGTAAGCGTACGTGTAATGTCGGTCCGGGCCGCTTCATCCAACAAAACCGCCGAACCAAAGTATGACATGCTGGTAAGCAGTATGACTTATATCGCCCACAACTCACTTGTGTTCTACTCATGCATATAACATCAACGCATAAAACCTGGCTCGGATGCCACTGTTGGAGAATGTAGTAATTTCAAAAATTTCCTACGCACACGCAAGATCATGGTGATGCATAGCAACGAGGGGGGAGAGTGTTGTCCACGTACCCTCGTAGACCGAAAGCGGAAGGGTTACCACAACGCGGTTGATGTAGTCGTACGTCTTCACGATCCGACCGATCAAGTACCGAACGTACGGCACCTCCGAGTTCAGCACACGTTCAGCCCGATTACGTCCCTCGAACTCCAATCCAGCCGAGTGTTGAGGGAGAGTTTCGTCAGCACGACGGCGTGGTGACGATGTTGATGTTCTACCGACACAGGGCTTCGCCTAAGCACCGCTACAGTATAATCGAGGTACCGCACACGGATAAGAGATCAATGATCAATTGTTGTGTCTCTAGGGTGCCCCCTGCCCCCGTATATAAAGGAGCAAGGGGGTGCGGCCGGCCAAGGGAGAGGGCGCACTAGGAGGAGTCCTACTCCCACCGGGAGTAGGACTCCCCCTTTTCCTAGTTGGATTAGGACTTGAGGGGGGAGGAGTGGAGGAGAAGTAAGGAAGGGAGGGGGGCGCCGCCCCCTCTCCTTATCCTATTCGGACTAGGGGGAGGGGTGCACGGCCAGCCCTTGCCTCCTCTCCTCTCTTCCACCTAGGCCCACTAAGGCCCATTTGATTCCCGGGGGGTTCGCGTAACCTCCCGATACTCCGGTAAAATCCCGATTTTACCCGGAACACTTCCGATATCCAAACATAGGCTTCCAATATATCAATCTTCATGTCTCGACCATTTCGACACTCCTCGTCATGTCCGTGATCACATCCGAGACTCTGTACAACCTTCGGTACATCAAAACATATAAACTCATAATATAACTTTCATCGTAACGTTAAGCGTGCGGACCCTACGGGTTCGAGAACTATGTAGACATGACCGAGACACGTCTCCGGTCAATAACCAATAGCAGAACCTGGATGCTCATATTGGCTCCTACATATTCTACGAAGATCTTTATCGGTCAGACCGCATAACAACATACGTTGTTCCCTTTGTCATCGGTATGTTACTTGCCCGAGATTCGATCGTCGGTATCTTAATACCTAGTTCAATCTCGTTACCGGCAAGTCTCTTTACTCGTTCCATAATACATCATACCGCAACTAACTCATTAGTTGCAATGCTTGCAAGGCTTAAGTGATGTGCATTACTGAGAGGGCCCAGAGATACCTCTCCGACAATCGGAGTGACCAATCCTAATCTCGAAATACGCCAACCCAACAAGTACCTTCGGAGACACCTGTAGATCACCTTTATAATCACCCAGTTACGTTGTGACGTTTGGTAGCACACAAAGTGTTCCTCCGATAAACGGGAGTTGCATAATCTCATAGTCATAGGAACATGTATAAGTCATGAAGAAAGCAATAGCAACATACTTAACGATCGTGTGCTAAGCTAACATAATGGGTCATGTCAATCACATCATTCTCCTAATGATGTGATCCCGTTAATCAAATGACAACTCATGTCTATGGTTAGGAAACTTAACCATCTTTGATCAATGAGCTAGTCAAGTAGAGGCATACTAGTGACACTCTGTTTGTCTATGTATTCACACATGTATTATGTTTCCGGTTAATACAATTCTAGCATGAATAATAAACATTTATCATGATATAAGGAAATAAATAATAACTTTATTATTGCCTCTAGGGCATATTTCTTTCACCTCCTTCCCCCTTCTCCTTCTTGGAATAGGAAGGGGGGACAAACCTACTTGGAGTAGGATTGCCCCCCTTGGGCGCGCCTCTCCCTTGGACGGCCTCTCCTCCTCCCTCCCTTTATATACGGGGGCAGGGGGCACCCCAAAGACACAACAACTGATCTGTTGATCTCTTAGCCGTGTGCGGTGCCCCCCTCCACCATAATCCACCTCGGTTATATCGTAGCGGTGCTTAGGCGAAGCCCTGCGTCGGTAGCTTCATCAACATCGTCACCACGCCGTCGTGCTGACGAAACTCTCCCTCAAGATCTACTGGATCATGAGTTCGCGGGACGTCATCGAGCTGAACGTCTGCTGAACGCGGAGGTGCCGTACATTCGGTGCTTAGGACTGATGACCCACAAATATAGGGGATCTATCATAGTCCTTTCGATAAGTAAGAGTTTCAAACCCAACGAGGAGCAGAAGGAAATGATAAGCGGTTTTTAACAAGGTATTCTCTTCAAGCACTGAAATTATCGGTGACAGATAGTTTTGTGATAAGGTAATTGGTAACGAGTAAAAGGTAACAAGTGTAAACAAAGTGCAGCAAGATGGCCCAATCCTTTTTGTAGCAAAGGACAAGCCTGGACAATTTCTTATATAGAGAAAAGCGCTCCCGAGGACACATGGGAATTATCGTCAAGCTAGTTTTCATCACGTTCATATGATTCGCGTTCGGTACTTTGATAATTTGATATGTGGGTGGACCGGTGCTTGGGTGCTGTCCTTACTTGGACAAACATCCCACTTATTATTAACTCCTATTGCAAGCATCCACAACTACAAAAGAAGTATTAAGGTAAACCTAACCATAGCATGAAACATATGGATCCAAATCAGCCCCTTACGAAGCAACGCATAAACTAGGGTTTAAGCTTTTGTCACTCTAGCAACCCATCATCTACTTATTACTTCCCAATGCCTCCCTCTAGGCCCAAACAATGGTGAAGTGTCATGTAGTCGACGTTCACATGACACCACTAGAGGGATGACAACATACATCTCATCAAAATATCGAACGAATACCAAATTCACATGACTACTAATAGCAAGACTTCTCCCATGTCCTCAGGAACAAACGTAACTACTCATAAAGCATATTCATGTTCATAATCAGAGGGGTATTAATATGCATAATGGATCTGAACATATGATCTTCCACCAAGTAAACCAACTAGCATCAACTACAAGGAGTAATCAACACTACTAGCAACCACAAGTACCAATCTGAGGTTTGGATACAAAGATTGGATACAAGGGATGAACTAGGGTTTGAGATGAGATGGTGATGGTGAAGATGTTGATGGAGATTGACCCCCTCCCGATGAGAGGATCGTTGGTGATGACGATGGTGATGATTTCCCCCTCCCGGAGGGAAGTGTCCCCGACAGAACAGCTCTGCCGGAGCCCTAGATTGGTTCCGCCAAGGTTCCGCCTCGTGGCGGCGGAGTCTCGTCCCGAAAGATTGCTTATGATTTTTTTCCGGATGAAAGACCTCATATAGCAGAAGATGGGCATCGGAGGGCCACTAGGGGGATCACGAGGTAGGGGGCGCGCCCAGGGGGGTAGGGCGCGCCCCCCACCCTCGTGGCTGGTGGGTGGCCCCCCTCTGGTACTTCTTGCGCTCAGTATTTTTTACATATTCTGGAAATAACTTCCGTGAAGTTTCAGGACTTTTGGAGGTGTGCAGAATAGGTCTCTAATATTTGCTCCTTTTCCAGCCCAGAATCCCAGCTGCCGTCATTCTCCCTCTTCATGTAAACCTTGTAAAATAAGAGAGAATAGGCATAAGTATTGTGACATAATGTGTAATAACAGCCCATAATGCAATAAATATCGATATAAAAGCATGATGCAAAATGGACATATGAACTCCCCCAAGGTTAGACCTCGCTTGTCCTCAAGCGAAAGCCGAAATCAAAAAATATGTCCACATGTTTAGAGATAGAGATGTCGATAAAAATAAAATACGGACATGAGGGCATCATGATCATTCTTAGAACATCAACATATACACACACACACACATATATATATATATATATATATATATATATTGGCATATGATCTCGTATGCTAAAGTAACAATTCAATCATAATTTCAAGTATGAATCATAAACTTCATTGAGAACCAACAAACTCTAATCTCAGTCATTGAGGCAATTGCAATTTATCATAAGATAGGAAAGAGTCAATATAAAATCTTTTCAGCAAGTCCATATACTCAACCATCTTTTAGTCTTTCACAATTGCTAACACTCATGCAATATTTATGGGTATGAAGTTTTAATCGGACACAGAGAAAGATAGGGGCTTATAGTTTTGCCTCCCAACGTTTTACCTCAAGGGTAATGTCAACTATAATAGTTCATGAAGACTCACATCCAATTAGCTATATATATCAGGATCTTTCCAACACATTGTGCTTGCCAAAGGATAAAATGTAAAAGGAAAGTTGAGGATCACCATGACTCTTATATAAGGTAGAAGATAAAAGTAAAAGATAGGCCCATCGCAGAGGGAAGCAGAGGTTGTCATGCACTTTTATAGTTGGATGCACAAAATCTTAATGTGAAAGAACATCACTTTATATTGCCACTTGTGATATGGACCTTTATTATGCAGTCCGTCGCTTTTATTTCTTCCACATCACAAGATCATATAAAGCTTATTTTCTCCCACACTAATAAGTCATACATATTTAGAGAACAATTTGTATTGCTTGCACCGATGACAACTTACTTGAAGGATCTTACTCAATCCATAGGTATATATGGTGGACTCTCATGGCAAAACTAGGTTTAGGGATATTTGGAAGCACAAGTAGTATCTCTAATTGGTGCAAAGAAAATGGCTAGCAAGAGAGGGAAAGGCAAGCTCAACATGTTGGATGATCCATGACAATATAATTTATCTCAGATGTAAGAAAACATAACCCATTACGTTGTCTTCTTTGTCCAACGTCAACTCTTTAGCATGTCATACTTTAATGAGTGCTCACAATCATAAAAGATGTCCAAGATAGTATATTTATATGTGAACCTCTCTTTCTTTATTACTTCCTATTAATTGCAATGATGACCAAAACTATGTTTGTCAACTCTCAACAACTTTTATTCATCATACTCTTTATATGTGAGCTCATTACTCTCCAAGATCCATATGATCTCTTTATTTCTTTTTATTCCTTCTCTTTTATTTTTTTATTCGCTCATAATCATAGCAAGATAATCAAGCCCTTGACTCAACACTGATTTTTATTATATATAGCTCACGGACTCAATTACATAGAGGGATCATAAAGCAAAACTCACGACTAGATCATACTAAAACTTTATTCTACTAGATCAAGATATTACCAAAAGGATCGAACTAAGAAAAACGGTAAAGATAAAAGTTGTGATGGTGATACGATACCGGGGCACTCCCCCAAGCTTGGCAGTTGCCAAGGGGAGTGCCCATACCAGATACTCAGTTCTTCTTTGTTGGTGAAGAAGGTGGAGTTGTTGATGATGTAGGCTTGTTGTCCCTCTTCCAAGGCATAGGCTCACCATCATAGAAGGATGATCGAGTCTCCTGAATCCTCAAATCTGCAGCCAAACTCATCCTCTTGAATCTATATTCATACTCATAGTTTTTGATTTTGCATGTCATAGATCTGGGCTTGGAGGTGCTCGATTTTCTCATGAAGCTTGAAGATGGCCTCCCCAATGTCCTTGACGTCCAGCTTGTGGTTGTTGGTGAACTCCGTGATCATAATGTGATTGGAGTCGAGTCCACGCTCCACCATCTCCTGACACTTGAAAACTTGTTGCTCCAATGCCTCGAGCCTTGCCTCCGTGCTTCCGGTCCTCCTTGGTCCCTCGAAATCGCGGATGTGCAACAACCCCTCACGCATCTGAACGGTTTGAGGGTGTTGCAGCACCTCCGCGAGGTAGGGGTTGATGACCTTCTCGAAGAACTTGTCCTTGGGGGCACTTGAAGACGACATGACGACCTAGATCTGTTAGAAAAACAGCTCGAAACAAAGACAAGAGATATTTGCGTGATACAGTGGTCAAAACCTTCGGGAGATTATATAATGAATTTTTACCGGCCAAAAGAAGTATCATGCAAGAAAACAGAGTCCAGAGAGCGCACGAGGTGCCCATGAGGCAGGGGGCACGCCTAGGGGGGTAGGGCGCGCCCTCCACCCTCGTGGAAGCCCCGTGTCCTTCCCGGTCTGCTTCTTATTTTCCTATTTTCTTAAATATTCAAAAACGGAGAAAAATTGCCATTAGAACTATTTTGGAGTCAGTTTACTTACCGTACCACGCACCTATTCCTTTTCGGAGTCTGAAACGTTCCGGAAAGTGTCCCTTATGTATTCATCTGGGGTTACGGTTTCAATAATATTAGTTTCAGCATTTATGGGATTACCTGAGATATAATGTTTGATTCTTTGACCGTTCACCACCTTCGGATTTGTGCCTTCGAAGTTGTTGATTTTTATGGCACCGGAATGATAGACCTCCTCGATAACGTAAGGACCTTCCCATTTAGAGAGAAGTTTTCCTGCAAAAAATCTTAAACGAGAGTTGTATAGCAACACATAATCACCTACATTAAACTCACGCTTTTGTATCCTTTTGTCATGCCATCTTTTAACTTTTTCTTTAAACAGTTTGGCTTTCTCATAGGCCTGGGTTCTCCATTCATCAAGTGAGCTAATGTCAAATGACCTCTTCTCACCGGCAAGTTTGAAATCATAATTGAGCACTTTAATGGCCCAATATGCCTTATGTTCTAGCTCAAGAGGTAAGTGACATGCTTTGCCATAAACCATTTTATACGGAGACATACCCATAGGATTTTTATATGCAGTTCTATAAGCCCACAATGCATCATCAAGTTTCTTGGACCAATTCTTTCTAGATCCATTAACAGTCTTTTGCAAAATTAATTTGAGTTCTCTATTACTTAATTCTACTTGACCACTAGACTGTGGGTGATATGGAGATGCAATTCTATGATTAACATCATACTTAGCAAGCATTTTTCGAAAGGCACCATGAATAAAATGTGAACCACCATCAGTCATTAAATATCTAGGGACTCCAAACCTCGGGAAAATAACTTCTTTAAGCATCTTAATAGAGGTGTTATGATCATCACTACTAGTTGGAATAGCTTCTACCCACTTAGTAACGTAATCAACAACAACTAAAATATGTGTATACCCATTAGAGGAAGGAAAAGGTCCCATATAATTAAAGCCCCAAACATCAAATGGTTCAATAACAAGTGAATAATTTATAGGCATTTCTTGACGTCTACTAATATTACCAATTCTTTGACATCCATCACACGATAAGACAAACTTACGGGCATCCTTGAAGAGAGTAGGCCAATAAAAACTGGATTGCAATACCTTATGTGCAGTTCTATCTCCAGCATGATGTCCTCCATAAGCCTTGGAGTGACACTTGCGTAGGATATGTTCATGTTCATGCTCAGGTACACAACATCTAATAATACCATCTACTCCTTTATAAAGATGTGGGTCATCCCAAAAGTAATGTCTCAAATCATAGAAGAACTCTTTCTTTTGCTGGTATGTGAAACTAGGTGGTATAAATTTAGCAACAATATAATTAGCATAATCAGCATACCATGGAGCAGTACGAGAAGCATTTATGACATTTAATTGTTCGTCAGGAAAGCTATCACCAATAGGTAGTGGGTCATCAAGAACATTCTCTAACCTAGATAAGTTGTCTGCAACGGGGTTCTCAGCTCCCTTCCTATCAATAATATGCAAATTCTTGTAGCAAGAGAACCCATCTAATAAGTCTAGGTTTAGCATCTTTCTTTTCCACAAGGTATTTAATAGCAGCATGATCAGTGTGAATAGTTACTTTAGAATCAACAATATAAGGTTTGAACTTATCACAAGCAAAAACAACTGCTAAAAATTCGTTTTTAGTGGTAGCATAATTTCTCTAGGCATTGTCTAGAGTTTTACTAGCATATTGAATAACATTTAATTTCTTATCAACTCTTTGCCCTAGAACAACACCTACAGCATAATCACTAGCATCGCACATAATTTCAAAGGGTAAATTCCAATCAGGTGGCTGAACAATAGGTGCAGAAATCAATGCTTTCTTAAGTATTTCAAATGCTTCTACACAATCATCATCAAAGACAAAAGGAATATCTTTTTGTAATAGATTAGTCAGAGGCCGAGAAATTTTTGAGAAGTCTTTAATGAACCTCCTATAAAAACCGGCGTGACCGAGGAAGCTTCTTATACCTTTAATTTCCTTGGGACATGGCATCTTTTCAATAGCATCAACTTTAGCTTTATCAACTTCAATGCCTCTTTCAGAAATTTTATGCCCCAAGACAATACCTTCATTAACCATAAAGTGGCATTTCTCCCAATTTAGAACAAGATTAGTTTCTTCACATCTCTGCAAAACTCGATCAAGGTTGCTCAAGCAATCGTCAAAAGAGGATCCATAAACGGAGAAATCGTCCATGAAAACCTCACATATCTTTTCACAAAAGTCAGAAAATATAGCCATCATGCATCTTTGAAAGGTAGCAGGTGCATTACATAAACCAAAAGGGATACGTCTATAAGCAAAAGTACCGAAAGGGCAAGTAAAAGTGGTCTTTGCTTGATCATCAGCTGACACAGGTATTTGAGAGAAGCCAGAGTAACCATCTAGAAAGCAAAAATGTGTATGTTTGGATAATCTTTCTAGAATTTGATCAATGAAAGGCAAAGGGTAATGATATTTTTAGTAGCTTTATTTAATTTGCGGAAATCAATTACCGTTCTATATCCTGTAATAATTCTTTGTGGAATCAATTCACCTTTATCATTAGGAACGACAGTAATACCTCCCTTCTTAGGGACACAGTGGACAGGACTTACCCACTGACTATCAGCAACGAGACAAATTATACCTGCCTCAAGTAGCTTTAATATTTCCTTTCTTACCACTTCTTTCATCTTAGGATTTAGCCGTCGTTGGTGATCAATAATGGGTTTGGTGTCTTTCTCCAAATTTATTTTGTGTTGACATAGAGTGGGACTAATGCCCTTAAGATCATCAAGAGTATATCCAATAGTAGCACGGTGCTTCTTCAGAGTTTTCAATAATTTTTCTTCTTCCTTCTCTGAAAGGTTAGCACTAATAATAACATGATATATCTTGTTTTCATCAAGATAAGCATATTTAAGAGTATCAGGTAATGGTTTAAGCTCAAACACGGGATCACCCTTGGGTGGAGGAGGATCCCCTAGGATTTCAACAGGCAAGTTGTGTTTCAGAATAGGTCCCTGTTTAAAGAATACTTCATCTATTTCCCTTCTTTCATTCATAAACATATCATTCTCATGGTCTAGCAAATATTGTTCTAATATTTACTAGGCAATTTCATCTTTACTCATGGAGGCACAACAATAGAAGCAAGACCAATAATTTCATCTTTACTAGGCAATTCCTCATCACGGGGTTGTCTACTAAATTTAGCAAAATTAAACTCATGAGACATATCCCCTAAACCAACAGAAAAAATATCCTTATTGCAGTCTATCTTAGCATTAACAGTATACAAGAAGGGTCTACCAAATATAATGGGACAAAAGCTATCTTATGGGGAACCAAGAACAAGAAAATCAGCAGGATATTTAACCTTCCCACACAAGACTTCAACATCTCTAACAATCCCAATTGGTGAAATAGTATCTCTATTAGTAAGCTTAATGGTAACATCGATATCTTCTATCTCAGCTGGTGCAATATCATGCATAATTTCTTTGTATAAGGAAATATGTATTGCACTAGCACTAGCACCCATATCACACAAGCCATGATAACAATGATCTCCTATTTTAACAGAAATAACAGGCATGCCTACCACAGGTTTATGTTTATCTTTAGCACCAGGTTTAGCAATTCTAGCAGTCCCATCACAAAAGTAAATAACATGCCCATCAATATTATCAGCCAAGAGATCTCTAACCATAGCAAGATTAGGTTCAACTTAATTTGCTTAGGGGGTTTGTGTGTCCTAATATTACTCTTGTTGACTATAGTTGAAGATTTAGCATGATCCTTTATTCTAACAGGGAAAGGTGGTTTCTCAACATAAGCAGTAGGAACAATAGGATCATTATAAGTGATAGTCTTTTCTTCAACTTTAATAGGTGCAACTACTTTTACTTCAATGGGAGGATTATATTTAAACCACTTCTCCTTAGGGAGATCAACATGAGTAGCAAAGGATTCACAGAAATAAGCTACTATCTCAGAGTCAAGTCCATATTTAGTGCTAAATTTATGGAAAACATCGGTATCCATAAAAGATTTAACACAATCAAACTTAGGTGTTATACCTAACTCCTTACCTTTGTCTAGATCCCAATCTTTAGAGTTGCGTTTAATTCTCTCCAATAAATTCCATTGGAATTCAATAGTCTTCATCATAAAGGAACAAGTACAAGAAGTATCGAGCATGGGGCGATTGTTGTCAGAAAGCCGAGCATAAAAGTTTTGAATAGTCATTTCTCTTGAGAGCTCATGATTGGGGCATGAATATAGCATTGACTTAAGCCTCCCCCAAGCTTGAGCGATGCTTTCTCCTTCGCGAGGCCAAAAATTATATATATAATTACGATCACGATGGACAAGATGCATAGGATAAAACTTCTGGTGAAATTCCATTTTCAATCGCTTATAGTCCCATGATCCCATATCATCACATAGCCTATACCATGTCAATGCATCTCCCTTCAAAGATAAAGGGGAAGACCTTCTTCGTGATAACATCATCGGGCATACCTGCAAGCTTAAATAATCCACAAACTTCATCCGCATAGATTAAGTGTAAGTCGGGATGCAATGTTCCATCTCCTACAAAAGGATTAGCTAGCAGTTTCTCTATCATACCCGAAGGAATTTCGAAGTAAACATTTTAATTTTTAGTAGGTTCAGTAGGTTGAGGAGAAACTCTTTGCTCTACTGGTCGAGGTGAAGATACCCCGAACAAGCCCCTCAAAGGATTATGTTCCATAGTAACAAGTGACAGTAAATTTCAGCACACTATATAATTTTTTCCTTACCAAATTCCACCTACCAAAGGCGCTTCACTCCTCGGCAACGGCGCCAGAAAAGAGTCTTGATGACCCACAAGTATAGGGGATCTATCGTAGTCCTTTCGAAAAGTAAGAGTGTTGAACCCAATGAGGAGCAGAAGGAAATGATAAGCGGTTTTCAGCAAGGTATTCTCTGCAAGCACTGAAATTATCGGTAACAGATAGGTTTGTGATAAGGTAATTGGTAACGAGTAACAAGTAACAAGTGTAAATAAAGTGAAGCAAGATGGCCCAATCCTTTTTCTAGCAAAGGACAAGCCTGGAAAATTTCTTATATAGAGAAAAGCGCTCCCGAGGACACATGGGAATTATCGTCAAGCTAGTTTTCATCACATTCATATGATCTGCGTTCAGTACTTTGATAATTTGATATGTGGGTGGACCGGTGCTTGGGTGATGTCCTTACTTGGACAAACATCCCACTTATGATTAACTCCTATTGCAAGCATCCGCAACTACAAAAGAAGTATTAAGGTAAACCTAACCATAGCATGAAACATATGGATCCAAATCAGCCCCTTACGAAGCAACACATAAACTAGGGTTTAAGCTTCTGTCACTCTAGCAACCCATCATCTACTTATTACTTCCCAATGCCTCCCTCTAGGCCCAAACAATGGTGAAGTGTCATGTAGTCGACGTTCACATGACATCACTAGAGGGATGACAACATACATCTCATCAAAATATCGAACGAATACCAAATTCACATGACTACTAATAGCAAGACTTCTCCCATGTCCTCACGAACAAACATCAAGGTTCCGCCTCGTGGCCGCGGAGTCTCGTCCCGAAAGCTTGCTTGTGATTTTTTTCTGGACAAAAGACCTCATATAGCAGAAGATGGGCATCGGAGGGCCACCAGGGGCCCACGAGGCAGGGGCGCGCCCAGGGGTAGGGCGTGCCCCCCCACCCTCATGGCTGGTGGGTGGGCCCCCTCTGGTACTTCTTGCGCTCAGTATTTTTTACATATTCTGGAAATAACTTCCGTGAAGTTTCAGGACTTTTGGAGCTGTGCAGAATAGGTCTCTAATATTTGCTCCTTTTCCAGCCCAGAATCCCAGCTGCCGGCATTCTCCCTCTTCATGTAAACCTTCTAAAATAAGAGAGAATAGGCATAAGTATTGTGACTTAATGTGTAATAACAGCCCATAATGCAATAAATATTGATATAAAAGCATGATGCAAAATGGACGTATCAAGGATCGGTCGATCGTGAAGATGTACGACTACATCAACCGCGTTGTTATAACGCTTCCGCTTAATGGTCTACGAGGGTACGTGGACGACACTCTCCCCTCTTGTTGCTATGCATCACCATGAGCTTGTGTGTGCGTAGGATTTTTTTTGAAATTACTACGTTCCCCATCAGTGGCATCCGAGCCAGGTTTATGCGTAGATGTTATATGCACGAGTAGAACACAAGTGAGTTGTGGGAGATACAAGTCATACTACTTACCAGCATGGCATACTTTGGTTCAGCGGTATTGTTGGATGAAGCGGCTCGGACCGACATTACGCGTACGCTTACGCGAGACTGGTTCTACCGACGTGCTTTGCACACAGGTGGCTGGCGGGTGTCAGTTTCTCCAACTTTAGTTGAAATGAGTGTGGCTACGCTCGGTCCTTGAGAAGGTTAAAACAACACTAACTTGACAAACTATCATTGTGGTTTTGATGCGTAGGTAAGAACTGTTCTTTCTCAGCCCGTAGCAGCTACGTAAAACTTGCAACAACAAAG
The DNA here is from genome assembly GCF_018294505.1 of Triticum aestivum. Classification (NCBI taxonomy): domain Eukaryota; kingdom Viridiplantae; phylum Streptophyta; class Magnoliopsida; order Poales; family Poaceae; genus Triticum; species Triticum aestivum. The sequence goes on along the minus strand of NC_057800.1, from coordinate 104,900,741 downwards.
TAGAGGACGTCTAACTTGTTTTTGCAAGGCATGTTGTGATGTGATATGGTCAAGGCATGATGCTATATTTTATTGTATGAAATGATCATGTTTTGTAACAGAGTTATCGGCAACTGGCAGGAGCCATATGGTTGTCGCTTTATTGTATGCAATGCAATCGCCCTGTAATTGCTTTACTTTATCACTAAGCGATAGCGATAGTCGTAGAAGCAATAATTGGCGAGACGACAACGATGCTATGATGGAGATCAAGGTGTCGCACCAGTGATGATGGTGATCATGACGGTGCTTTGGAGATGGAGATCAAAGGCACAAGATGATGATGGCCATATCATATCACTTATATTGATTGCATGTGATGTTTATCCTTTATGCATCTTATTCTTCTTTGTTTGACGGTAGCATTATAAGATGATCTCTCACTAAATTTCAAGATAAAAGTGTTCTCCCTGAGTATGCACCGTTGCCAAAGTTCATCATGCCGAGACACCACGTGATGATCGGGTGTGATAAGCTCAACGTTCATCTACAACGGGTGTAAGACAGTTTTACAGACGCAGAATACTCGGGTTAAACTTGACAAGCATAGCATATGCAGATATGGCCTCGAAACACTGAGACCGAAAGGTCGAGCGTGAACCATATAGTAGATATGATCAACATTGTGATGTTCACCATTGAAAACTACCCCATTTCACGTGATGATCGGTTATGGTTTAGTTGATATGGATCATGTGATCACTTAGATGATTAGGGGGATGTCTATCTAAGTGGGAGTTCTTAAGTAATATGATTAATTGAACTTAAATTTATCATGAACTTAGTACCTAATAGTATTTTGCTTGTCTATGTTATTGTAGATAGATGGCTCGTGTTGTTGTTCCGTTGAATTTTAATGTGTTCCTTGAGAAAGAAAAGTTGAAAGATGATGGTAGCAATTACATGGACTGGGTCCGTAACTTGAGGATTATCCTCATTGCTGCGCAGAAGAATTATATCCTGGAAGCACAGCTAGGTGCCAAACCCACTGCAGGAGCAACGTCAGATGTTATGAACATCTGGCAGAGCAAAGCTGATGACTACTCAATAGTTCAGTGTGCCATGCTTTACGGCTTAGAACCAAGACTTCAACGACGTTTTGAACGTCATGGAGCATATGAGATGTTCCAGGAGTTGAAATTAATATTTCAAGCAAATGCCCGGTTGAGAGATATGAAGTCTCCAATAAGTTCTACAGCTGCAAGATGGAGGAGAATAGTTCTGTCAGTGAACATATACTCAGAATGTCTGGGTACCATAACCACTTGACTTAGCTGGGAGTTAATCTTCCGGATGATACTGTCATTGACAGAGTTATTCAATCACAGCCACCAAGCTACAAGAGCTTCGTGATGAACTATAATATGCAAGGGATGGATAAGACGATTCCCGAGCTCTTCAGAATGCTAAAGGCTGCAGAGGTAGAAATCAAGAAGGAGCATCAAGTGTTGATGGTCAACAAGACCACCAGTTTCAAGAAAAAGGGTAAAGGGAAGAAGAAAGGGAACTTCAAGAAGAACGGCAAGCAAGTTGCTGCTCAAGAGAAGAAACCCAAGTCTGGACCTAAGCCTGAGACTGAGTGCTTCTACTGCAAAGGGACTGGTCACTGGAAGCGGAATTGCCCCAAGTATTTGGCGGATAAGAAGGATGGCAAGGTGAACAAAGGTATATGTGATATACATGTTATTGATGTGTACCTTACTAGAGCTCGCAGTAGCACCTGGGTATTTGATACTGGTTTTGTTGCTAATATTAGCAACTCGAAACAGGGACTACGGATTAAGCGAAGACTGGCTAAGGACGAAGTGATGATGCGCGTGGGAAATGGTTCCAAAGTCGATGTGATCGTCGTCGGCACGCTAGCTCTACATCTACCTTCGGGATTAGTTTTAGACCTAAATAATTGTTATTTGGTTCCAGCGTTAAGCATGAACATTATATCTGGATCTTGTTTGATGCGAGACGGTTATTCATTTAAATCTGAGAATAATGGTTGTTCTATTTAAATGAGTAATATCTTTTATGGTCATGCACCCTTGAAGAGTGGTCTATTTGTGTTGAATCTCGATAGTAGTGATACACATATTCATAATGTTGAAGCCAAAAGAAGTAGAGTTGATAATGATAGTACAACTTATTTTTGGCACTGTCGTTTGGGCCATATTGGTGTAAAGCGCATGAAGAAACTCCATAATGATGGACTTCTGGAATCACTTGATTATGAATCACTTGGTACTTGCGAACCGTGCCTCATGGGCAAGATGACTAAAACGCCGTTCTCCGGAACAATGGAGCGAGCAACGGATTTGTTGGAAATCATACATACTAATGTATGTGGTCCAATGAATATTTAGGCTCGCGGCGGGTATCGTTATTTTCTCACCTTCACAGATGATTTGAGAAGATATGGGTATATCTACTTAATGAAACATCAGTCTGAAACATTTGAAAAGTTCAAAGAATTTCAGAGTGAAGTGGAAAATCATCGTAACAAGAAAATAAAGTTTCTACAATCTGATCGTGGAGGAGAATATTTGAGTTACGAGTTTGGTCTACATTTGAAACAATGTGGAATAGTTTCGCAACTCACTCCACCTAGAACACCACAGCGTAATGGTGTGTCCGAACATCATAATCGTACTTTACTAGATATGGTGCAATCTATGATGTCTCTTATTGATTTACCGCTATCATTTTGGGGTTATGCTTTAGAGACAGCTGCATTCACGTTAAATAGGGCACCATCAAAATCCGTTGAGATGACGCCTTATGAACTGTGGTTTGGAAATAAACCAAAGTTGTCGTTTCTTAAAGTTTGGGGCTACGATCCTTATGTGAAAAAAGCTTCAACCTGATAAGCTCAAACCCAAATCGGAGAAATGTGTCTTCATAGGATACCCAAAGGAAACTGTTGGGTACACCTTCTACCATAGATCTGAAGGCAAGACATTCATTGCTAAGAATGGATCCTTTCTAGAGAAGGAGTTTCTCTCGAAAGAAGTGAGTGGGAGGAAAGTAGAACTTGATGAGGTAATTGTACCTGCTCCCTTATTGGAAAGTAGTTCATCACAGAAACTGGTTCATGTGACACCTACACCAATTAGTGAGGAAGCTAATGATGTTGATCATGAAACTTCAGATCAAGTTACTACGGAACCTCGTAGGTCAACCAGAATAAGATCTGCACCAGAGTGGTACGGTAATCCTATTTTGGAGGTCATGTTACTTGACCATGATGAGCCTACGAACTATGAGGAAGCGACGATGAGCCCAGATTCCGAAAAATGGCTTAAAGCCATGAAATCTGAGATGGGATCCATGTATGAGAACAAAGTGTGGACTTTGTTTGACTTGCCCAATCATCAGCAAGCCATCGATAATAAATGGATCTTAAAGAAGAAGCCTAACGTTGACGGTAACATTACTGTCTACAAAGCTCGACTTTTTGCGAAAGGTTTTCGACAAGTTCAAGGAATTGACTACGATGAGAGCTTCTCACCCGTAGCGATGCTTAAGTCCGTCCGAATCATGTTAGCAATTCCCGCATTTTATGATTATGAAATTTGGCAAATGGATGTCAAGACTACATTCCTGAATGGATTTCTGGAAGAAGAGTTGTATATGATGCAACCTAAAGGTTTTATCGATCCAAAGGGTACTAACAAAGTGTGCAAGCTCCAGCGATCCATTTATGGACTGGTGCATGCCTCTTGGAGTTGGAATAAACGTTTTGATAGTGTGATCAAAGCATATGGTTTTATACAGACTTTTGGAGAAGCCTGTATTTACAAGAAAGTGAGTGGGAGCTCTGTAGCATTTCTAATATTATATGTGGATGACATATTGTTGATCGGAAATGATATAGAATTTCTGGATAGCATAAAAGGATACTTGAATAAGAGTTTTTCAATGAAAGACCTCGGTGAAGCTGCTTATATATTGGGCATCAAGATCTATAGAGATAGATCAAGACGCTTAATTGGACTTTCACAAAGCACATACCTTGATAAAGTTTTGAAGAAGTTCAAAATGGATCAAGCTAAGAAAGGGTTCTTGCCTGTGTTACAAGGTGTGAAGTTGAGTAAGACTCAATGCCCGACCACTGCAGAAGATAGAGAGAAAATGAGAAGTGTTCCCTATGCTTTAGCCATAGGCTCTATCATGTATGCAATGCTGTGTACCAGGCCTAATGTGTGCCTTGCTATTAGTTTAGCAGGGGGTACCAAAGTAATCCAGGAGTTGATCACTGGACAACGGTCAAGAACATCCTGAAATACCTGAAAAGGACTAAGGATATGTTTCTCGTTTATGGAGGTGACAAAGAGCTTGTCGTAAATGGTTACGTCGATGCAAGCTTTGACACTGATCTGGACGATTCTAAATTTCAAACCGGATACGTGTTTATATTGAATGGTGGAGCTGTCTGTTGTAGTAGTTCTAAACAAAGCGTTGTGGCGGGATCTACGCGTGAAGCGGAGTACATAGCTGCTTCGGAAGCAGCAAATGAAGGAGTCTGGATGAAGGGGTTCATATCCGATCTAGGTGTTATACCTAGTGCATCGGGTCCAATGAAAATCTTTTGTGACAATACTGGTGCAATTGCCTTGGCAAAGGAATCCAGATTTCACAAGAGAACCAAACACATCAAGAGACGCTTCAATTCTGTCTGCGATCAAGTCCAGGTGGGAGACATAGAGATTTGCAAGATACATACGGATCTGAATGTTGCAGACCCTTTGGCTAAGCCTCTCTCGCGAGCAAAACATGATCAGCACCAGGCTCCATGGGTGTTAGAATCATTACTGTGTAATCTAGATTATTGACTCTAGTGCAAGTGGGAGACTGAAGGAAATATGCCCTAGAGGCAATAATAAAGTTATTATTTATTTTCTTATTTCATGATAAATGTTTATTATTCATGCTAGAATTGTATTAACCGGAAACATAATGCATGTGTGAATACATAGACAAACAGATTGTCACTAGTATGCCTCTACTTGACTAGCTCGTTGAATCAATGATGGTTATGTTTCCTAACCATAGACATGAGTTGCCATTTTATTAACGGGATCACATCATTAGAGAATGATGTGATTGACATGACCCATTCCGTTAGCTTAGCACATGATCGTTTAGTTTACCGCTATTGCTTTCTTCATGACTTATACATGTTCCTATGACTATGAGATTATGCAACTCCCGATTACCGGAGGAACACTTTGTGTGCTACCACACGTCACAACGTAACTGGGTAATTATAAAGGTGCTCTACAGGTGTCTTATAACATCCCAAATTTTCAATTTGGAATGTTATACATAGATCATTCTTGCATATCATATTTTATTGCATTTCGTCTCGCGATCCTCGAAATCCTAAGCAACTCAAGGATCCTCGCAGAGAGTTGGGGTTTTCCCCGGTTTTCAAATTTGATTTTTATCAAATTTTGGAACGAGGATTTTGGTTTTAATTATTTTTCTCTCTGAAAATATTTCATATTAAAATATATGAGAGGAGATAATATGACTTCTCCAAAATAAATGAAATATGGGAGGAAAATTATTAAAATCAAATATTTGTTTTTATTTGGATTTTATTTGAAATTTTGTTTGCATCAGAAAAATTGCACGTTTTTCAAAGCTGCATTTTAGGGCCAAGAAAATGTTCATCTCGTTCTAAATATTTTATTTAGACGGTGAAATTTTGTTTTGGAATTTTTAGATTTTTATTTTATTTTCTAGGATTTTTTCTGTCCGGCGGAATTGTTTTAAAAAAAAGTCATGTAGTGGCCAACTCGACCGAAGCCCAGCCGCCGTCCCGCCTCCCCGCGCGCCATCTCCCCAGGAGACCGAGCCGCCGCCGCCTCGGACGAGGAGTCCGGCCGGGACTCCTCCTCGCCGCCGCCTTGGCCCCTCCCCCAAGCTGCCACCCCCCTCTCTTAAATACCCCGCCACCGCCACCGCCACCCACCCCGCCGCCGTAGCCGCGCCCCGCCCCAAGCCGCCGCACAACGCCACCGCAAGCCGCCGCACCCCGCCGCCTCGCTTGCCTCGTCGTCACCGCCGCCGCCGCTCGCCGGAGCCGCCGCCGCCGCCTGCCCGCGTAGCCCCGCCGCTCGCCGGAGCCGCCCGTCGTGCCGGACTTCGCGGAGGTAGAACCATTCGGTTTAAAAAAATGGTTCAGTTTTTTAGAAACCCTAGTTTTTTTGATAGATCGGTTCGCCGGTTTTTCCCGGTTCTTCTCTTTAGCGGACGTTCGTCCGTATGTTCGTTTCAACGAACGGTTTTCGCTCGTTAGTTACAGACAACGAACGCTCGTTCATTAGCCTGTTCGTCAGTTTTCTTTTATCGGATTTTTCCGCGATTATTTCTGATCGCGATTTCTGATCCGATTTTCGTTCTAGTTTATCTTTTCGCTCGTTTGTCGGAATCAGGCGATTCAAGCTCCTAGATCTTCGTCTCGAGGCCCTCTTTTTGTTTAACCAACTTGAACAAGATTTTGCTACTGTAAAATTTGACCTAGGTCCAGATTAGTAAATGGATCTTGTTTCTTTCGCCGTTTGAGTTTCGTTGCTCCGTTTGATTTGATTCATTTTGCTAACCGGAGTTCTTAAGTTGAACTTTCTGGTGGATCTTCTTATTTGAGTTTTACCCGTGTTTCTTTGCTTGATTGCTTATGTATGCTATTGTTTGTTTGCGATAGAATTCCCGGAGTGTGAAGCGTGTTATTTGGAGTCCCTAGGTTTCGCGGATCGTCAGCAAGGCAAGTAACACTTTGATCATATCCCTTTATCATCCAGTTTTTATGCCTTAGTTCCAATCCTCATACATTGCATGGTTAGGATTTCATTAACATGTGGGTTGGGAAGTAGTTGAAGAGGTAGAACCTATTTCCCTGTTATATTCAAACCTCGGGAGTTACTTATACGAATTACTTATATTGTTATGCTATGCTTGTAGACGTGGTTTGGGTGAGTGAAATCCATGAGAGATGTGAGATTGTTAAATAATGGTTTAACTTAAGGTGGCAACTTGAATACACATCTGGGTGGATTGAGGCACCTGGAGTACCCAGTGTTGCCTATATTTTTGGAGATCCCGGGGTTCCTTGTGATTTTCCTATGGACCGCCACCCAGGCTCAAAGGGAGCTGAGATGATTCATGCTAGAAACTTCCGTGTGCAGCCACAAGCTATTATGGGCTCTAGCATAGTTGAGTAAGTTACGTGAAGCTCTTGAAGAGGTGGATCAGCAGGTAGTGGGTTGTAGGTTTGGTATGGTCTGCCCGGAGTAGAGAGTTAATGTTTCTGAAAGACTGTGTCTCGGTCATCCATTTCTCAAACATCATGTAGTGCGAGAAATTCAACGGAGGCGATCGAGTCTTGTGGGGAAAAGTGCGCAAACCTCTGGAGAGTGTACAATCTAATCATGGTTAGCCGTGTCCCCGGTTATGGACATCTTGAGTATCTAGTACGTTGAGTATCTTAAGTATTTCATCACTTTTAACTTAATATTGTTGGTTTATTAATTACTTTAATTGGGATTGAGTTGGAGGAACCTTCTCAATGATGTTTCAACTACCATGATAGTTAAATAAAATATATTCCTTTGTTGTAGGAAAAAATTGGCTTTTCGCAAAACTGTAACCATAGAGCTTTCCCCCAGCCAAATATGCATGTAGTGATAGCATTATTCTATTCTTGATGTACTGTGTTACTTTGCCAGCATATTCCATTTGCTGACCCGTTATCGGGCTGCAACGTATTATGTTGCAGAATTTTCAGACGAGGAGTAAGGTACGTTAGGTCATTGCCGTGCAGCTCAGCTATGTCGTTGGAGTTGATGGACTCACTTTATCTTCCAAGCCTTCCGTTGTTATCGTATTAGATGGCCTTAAGCCATATTTATTGTAATAAGTTCTCCTTGGAGACATTTGATGTAATAAGTGTGTGATTGCTACTCTGTTATAAATCCTCGAGTACTGTGTGTGTCAGCATTACCGATCTAGGGATGACACTGAAGCACAGAGACTTGACCGTTTGAGGTTGGGTCGCTACAAGATGGTATCAGAGCACACGCTGAGTGTAGGACACAACCACTAAGCTAAAACCATAGATCACTATTATCTTCTCATTTCTGACTCCTCTCCATTTTCCACTCTTTAGGATGGCAGATGCAAGGAACAAGTTTGCACAACCGGATGAAGAAGCACCTTTTGGAAGACACTTAAAGGGAGTCACTAGGTACCTGAACATAGGAATACCAAGCTTCACCAGGACTTACAATGCCACTTTACCAGAAGAGGAGCGATGGATGATTCAAGTTCAAGTTCCAAGAAGGACCTTCATGCCAGTCACTAAACCCATAGAGTTTTCCTTTGATGCACCAACCTGGAGTCTAGGAAAGAGTATGGCAGCTCACATCACCATGTGACGCATTGGAGAAGTTTACCAAAAGGAGCTTAAGGACACTATCTATTAGATTTGTGGCCGTCGAGACGAGCAACGGGATATGATCAGCACTAGGAAGGATAGATCAATTGCAGCTTTCATCCAGGAACTAAACCAGCACATTCGACGCCAGGAAAATCAAATGTGCACAGGCATGATAGATCTGAAGAAGGCAATGACTAGGATCACAGAACTGGAGGAAGAAATCAAGGCTACATGTGAAGATTATGAGGAAGAAATCATCGTACTAGTGGAGAAGAATGATGACCTGATTAAGAAGATCGCAGTATTCCTGGGAGACCCCGCACCAGGAGGAGAAGACGAAGAACCTAAGGAGATTCGCCCGGAGGACTACATCATCATCGACGACACCGACTCCGACCTTAGTGATGATGACTCTGAAGACGAAGCTGGAGCAGACATCATGGAGTCTTCAACTGAGGAATATTTTTAGTAGACCACCACATCAGTAGTAGTATTCCACCATGTAAATATTGTAGTCCGAGCACTTTTTCGATAGTTCTAGACCGATTGTATGCCTTGCTTGATTGATTGCGTGAAATGTTTGCGTTTGTCTCATGTGCATATGGGTAGTGCTTTCTCATTAGACCTCATTCTATTCTAATCTCTCCCCTCTAAACCCATCAGATGCCTCCGAGACGTGACCCCGGATATACCTTCCCACCGGAGCTCACTCAGTTGATCTAGCAACAGAATACCCTGATGCAGTTGTTAGTCCAGAACCAAGGCAACAACAACAATCCACCACCACCACCACCAGTTGACAACTTAGCCCGTTTTCTGAGGTTGCAGCCACCGGTGTTTTCCAGTAACACCGAGCCTATAGTAGTAGATGATTGGCTCCGCAGGATTGGAAGGGAGTTAACCACTGCAGGATGTACCGATGCTGAGAAGGTGCGTTTTGCCGCACATCAGTTGGATGGACCAGCGGCCTCATGGTGGGAGAATTACACTGTCACCTACCCTATAGCCACGATGACATGGGACCAGTTTCAGCAAGCCTTCCGTACAGCCCATGTCTCAACTGGAGCTATGAGTATGAAGAAGCAGGAATTTCACAACTTACACCAGGGGAACCATACTGTGGCTCAGTACGCGGATGAGTTTAGAAAGTTATCTCGCTACGCCCCTGATGATGTGGCCAAAGATGCCGCAAAGTAGGAGAAGTTTATGGAAGGGCTAAATGATGAGATGAGCATGCAGTTGATGGTGGCAACATTCAACAACTACCAGGAGTTGGTAGATAAGGCTCTTATGATTGAAGGGAAGCAACAACAGATTGAGAACCGTAAGAGGAAGTATGGACAAGGGAGGTATAACTCAGGAGCTCAGCAGAAGCCTCGCCTAACCCCAAACTCAGGAGGACTTGTTCATAACCATGGAGGCCACACCCATAATGGAGGAAGTAACCATAATCATACTGGCCCAAGGAATGGGAATGGAGCAAGCAACAATCAGAACCGCCCCAATCTAGCCACACCCACCAAGAGAGACCTAAGCCACGTTACTTGTTTCAAGTGCGGGAAGACTAGACACTATGCCACGGAGTGCCCTGAAGGGAAGAATGGAAACAGAAATGGGAGCGCTGGGAAGAAGCCCAATCCATTCAACAAAGGACAAGTGAACCATGTTAACGTGGAGGAGGTTGAAGAGCAGCCAGACGCGGTTATAGGTAAGTTTTTGGTTAAGTCATTTACCGCTCTTGTTCTTGTTGATACTGGTGCATCGCATTCATACATATCAAGGGAATTCATGGATAAGTTTAAACTACCGACCCAAACCCTTAGGACCCCTCTGTTAGTAAGTTCACCTGGAGCAGACTATATGGCTAGTCGATGGTGCGACCAGATACCCTTAACCATTGGCAACCATGTTTTTCCGTCCGACCTAATTATCTTGGAGTCACAAGGATTGGATGTGATATTAGGAATGGACTGGATGTCAAAGTACGGAGGAAGCATTGACTGTGTTAGTAGGTCAATTTGTCTCACCACCCTAGAGGGAAAAAGGATCAAGTACGTATCTAGGCATGCGCCAAGAAGTAGCCAATTAAATACCCTCACGGGAGTTGTTCAGGAGGAAGTGCCTGTAGTAAAGGATTACCCGGATGTTTTCCCAGAGGAGTTACCAGGCATGCCACCGGATCGAGATATCGAGTTTTTGATAGAGTTGTTGCCAGACACTGGACCAATATCCAAGAGACCTTATCGGATGCCCGTGAATGATCTGGAGGAGATTAAGAAACAGATCAAGGAGTTATTGGAGAAATGTTACATTCGACGGAGGTCATCACCATGGGGAGCCCTAGTGCTTTTGGTTGAAAAAGGGATAAGTCCCTAAGAATGGTTGTTGATTATCGGGCCTTGAATGAAGTGACGATCAAGAACAAGTACCCATTGCCGATGATCAATGATCTGTTTGACCAGCTGCAAGGAGCTAAGGTGTTTTCGAAGATTGATCTGCGATCAGGATACCATTAGTTGAAGATACGAGAGAAAGATATACCAAAGACAACATTCACCACACGGTACGGGTTATACGAATATACGGTCATGTCGTTTGGACTGACTAACGCCCCTGCCTACTTCATGAGCATGATGAACAAAGTATTCATGGAATATTTGGATAAGTTTGTTGTGGTGTTCATTGATGATATAATGGTATATTCGAAGAACGAGGAGGAGCATGAAGAGCATTTGCGATTAGTTCTCGAGAAACTCAGGGAACATCAGTTGTATGCCAAGTTCAGCAAATGCGAGTTTTGGTTGAAGGAAGTCAGATTCCTTGGACATGTTATATCAGGAGAAGGTATATCAGTAGACCCCACCAAGATTCAATCAGTCACTGAATGGTTGGCACCCACTTCAGTTAGCGAGATCCGCAGTTTTCTTGGACTCGCAAGATACTATCGGAGATTCATTGAGAATTTTTCCAAAATTGCAAAGCCAATGACAGAATTATTGAAGAAGGATACCAAGTTTAAATGGACAGAAGATTGCGAGGCAAGTTTCCAGGAGCTGAAGAAACATTTGACTACAGCCCCAGTGCTGACACTGCCAGATATACGTAAGGATTTCCAAGTGTATTGCGACGCCTCTCGCCTAGGACTTGGAAGTGTGCTTATGCAGGACGGAAGAGTTATTTCGTATGCCTCACGACAACTAAAACCACATGAGTTGAATTACGCTACGCATGATTTGGAGCTAGCAGCCGTAGTGCATGCGTTGAAGACCTGGAGGCATTACCTTATTGGAAACCATTGTGATGTGTACACGGATCATAAGAGTTTGAAGTACATTTTCACACAGAAGGAACTGAACCTTAGGCAGAGGAGATGGTTGGAGCTCATAAAGGATTATGACATGAAGCTTCACTATCATCCAGGAAAGGCCAATGTCGTAGCAAACGCTTTGAGCCAGAAGAGTTATCCGTAGAGAGCACGGGATTGCCGAAGGAGTTAGCAGAGGATCTCCGGGAACTTCAATTGGAGATTGTTCCTAGAGGTTTTGCTGCAACAATGGAGGTTCAGTCTACATTGTTGGGAAAGATTCGAGAATCTCAGAAGGATGACAAAGAGATTGCCGAGATAAAAGAGAAAATGAGCGAAGGAAAGGCCAAAGGTTTTCGTGAGGATGAGCACGACACCTTATGGTTTGAGGACCGAGTTTATGTGCCCAATAACCCGGAGATTAGGAAGTTAATACTTCAGGAGGCTCATGACTCACCATACTCGATACACCCCGGAAACACCAATATGTATTTGGACTTGAAGGAACTTTTCTGGTGGATAGGGATGAAGAAGGATATTGCCGAGTATGTAGCCGTATGTGATGTATGTCAGAGAGTGAAGGAAGAGCATCAAAAGCATGCAGGATTGCTACAGCCTATGCCGATACCCAAATGGAAGTGGTATAAACTTGGCATGGATTTTATCACCGGATTGCCTAGGACCAAATCAGGTTATGATTCTATGTGGGTAGTAGTTGACCGCTTGACCAAAGTGGCACACTTTATCCCAATGAAAACAACTTATACCAGTGCAAAGTTGGCCAAGATATACATGACCAGGATAGTATGTCTGCATTGAGTTCTGAGGACCATTGTATCCGATAGAGGAACACGGTTTACCTCAAAGTTTTGGCATCAGTTGCACCAGACTTTGGGAACGAGATTGGAGTTCAGTACAACATTTCACCTACAGACAGATGGATAGACCGAGAGAGTTAACCAGCTTCTGGAGGATATGTTGAGGGTCTGTGCGCTAGATTATGGGTCTAGTTGGGATGACAATCTGCCTTACGCAGAGTTCTCATACAAAAATAGCTACCAAGCCAGTTTGAAGATGGCACCGTTCGAAGCCCTGTATGGACGAAGGTGCAGAACACCATTGATGTGGGATGAAGTTGGAGACCGACGGTTGTTTGGACCAGACTTGATCAAAGAGTCTGAGGAGAAAGTTAAACTGATTCGAGATAGACTGAAGGTAGCTCAGACCAGACATAAGAGTTATGCAGATTCGAAATGCAAGGAGGTAACCTATGAAATTGGAGACACAGCATATCTGCGAGTATCACCTTTGCGAGGAGTGAAACGTTTTGGAGTTAAGGGAAAGTTAGCCCCGAGATTTGTAGGACTGTATCGTGTTTTGGAACGGATGGGACAGGTTGCCTACAAGTTGGAGTTACCTGAAGGACTGTCAGGAGTTCACGATGTGTTTCACGTTTCCCAGTTGAAGAAGTGACATGCTGAGATGGCTGATATACCGCTAAGAGATACCGTACCCTTGGAGGCGATTCAGTTGGACAATGATTTGACTTATGAGGAGAAGCCGGTCAAGATTTTGGAGTTTGCCAGTCGAGTCACCCGCAGCAAGGTTATCAAGTTTTGCAAAGTTCAGTGGAGCCACCATACTGAGGACGAAGCCACCTGGGAACGAGAGGATGATCTTTGCAAAGACCACGCACACCTATTTTCTAGCCAACCCGAATCTCGAGGGCGAGATTCATCTTAAGGGGGGTAGGTTTGTAACATCCCAAATTTTCAATTTGGAATGTTATACATAGATCATTCTTGCATATCATATTTTATTGCATTTCGTCTCGCGATCCTCGAAATCCTAAGCAACTCAAGGACCCTCGGAGAGAGTTGGGGATTTCCTCGGTTTTCAAATTTGATTTTTATCAAATTTTGGAACGAGGATTTTTGGTTTTAATTATTTTTCTCTCCGAAAATATTTCATATTAAAATATATGAGAGGAGATAATATGACTTCTCCCAAATAAATGAAATATGGAAGGAAAATATTAAAATCAAATATTTGTTTTTATTTGGATTTTATTTGCAATTTTGTTCGCATTAGAAAAATTGCACGTTTTTCAAAGTTGCCTTTTAGGGCCAAGAAAATGTTCATCTCGTTCTAAATATTTTATTTAGACGGCGAAAATTTGTTTTGGCATTTTTAGATTTTTATTTTATTTTCTAGGATTTTTTTCTGTTTGGTGGAATTGTTTAAAAAAAAGTCGCGCAGTAGCCAACTGGGCCGAAGCCCAGCCGCCGGCCCGCCTCCCCGCGCGCCTCTCCCCAGGAGACCGAGTCGTCGCCGCCTCGGAGGAGGAGTCCGGCCGGGACTCCTCCTCACTCCCGCCTTGGCCCCTTCCTCAAGCCGCCGCCCCCTCTCTTAAATACCCCGCCACCGCCACCACCACACACACCGTCGCCGCAGCCACGCCGTGCCGCACCCCGCCGCCTCGCTTGCCGCGCCACACCGCCGCCGCTTGCCCTTGTCGTCACCGCCGCCGCCGCCTGCCCGCGTTGCCCCGCCGCTCGCCGGAGCCGCCCATCGCGCCGGACTTTGCCGGAGGTAGAATCGTTCAGTTTTTTCAAAAAAAACCTGGTTCGGTTTTTTTCAAAAAAAAACCCGGTTCGGTTTTTTAGAAACCCTAGTTTTTTTGATAGATCGGTTCGTCGGTTTTCCCGGTTCTTCTCTTTAGCGGACGTTCGTCCGTATGTTTGTTTCAACGAACAGTTTTCGCTCGTTAGTTACAGACAACGAATGCTCGTTCGTTAGCCCATTCGTCAGTTTTCTTTTATCGGATTTTTCCGCGATTATTTCTGATCGCGATTTCTGATCCGATTTTCGTTCTAGTTTATCTTTTCGCTCGTTTGTCGGAATCAGGCGATTCAAGCTCCTAGATCTTCGTCTTGAGGCCCTCTTTTTGTTTAACCAACTTGAACAAGCTTTTGCTACTGTAAAATTTGACCTAGGTCCAGATTAGTAAATGGATCTTGTTTCTTTCGCCGTTTGAGTTTCGTTGCTCCGTTTGATTTGATTCATTTTGCTAACCGGAGTTCTTAAGTTGAACTTTCTGGTAGATCTTCTTATTTGAGTTTTACCCGTGTTTCTTTGCTTGATTGCTTATGTATGCTATTGTTTGTTTGCGATAGAATTCCTGGAGTGTGAAGCGTGTTATTTGGAGTCCCTAGGTTTCGCGGATTGTCAGCAAGGCAAGTAACACTTTGATCATATCCCTTTATCATCCAGTTTTTATGCCTTAGTTCCAATCCTCAAACATTGCATGGTTAGGATTTCATTAACATGTGGGCTGGGAAGTAGTTGAAGAGGTAGAACCTATTTCCCTGTTATATTCAAACCTCGGGAGTTACTTATACTAATTACTTATATTGTTATGCTATGCTCGTAGACCTGGTTTGGGTGAGTGAAATCCATGACAGATGTGAGATTGTTAAATAATGGTTTAACTTAAGGTGGCAACTTGAATACACATCTGGGTGGACTGAGGCACCTGGAGTACCTAGTGTTGCCTGTATTTTTGGAGATCCCGGGGTTCCTTGTGATTTTCCTATGGACCGCCACCCAGGCTCAAAGGGAACTGAGATGATTCATGCTAGAAACTTCTGTGTGCAGCCACAAGCTATTATGGGATCTAGCATAGTTGAGCAAGTTACGTGAAGCTCTTGAAGAGGTGGATCAGCAGGTAGTGGGTTGTAGGTTTGGTATGGTCTGCCCGGAGTAGAGAGTTAATGTTTCTGAAAGACTGTGTCTCGGTCATCCGTTTCTCAAACATCATGTAGTGCGAGAAATTCAATGGAGGCAATCGAGTCTTGTGGGCAAAAGTGCGCAAACCTCTGCAGAGTGTACAATCTAATCATGGTTAGCCGTGTCCCCGGTTATGGACATCTTGAGTATCTAGTACGTTGAGTATCTTAAGTATTTCATCACTTTTAACTTAATATTGTTGGTTTATTAATTACTTTAATTGGGATTGAGTTGGAGGAACCTTCTCAATGATGTTTCACCTACCATGATAGTTAAATTAAAATCTATTCCTTTGTTATAGGGAAAAATTGGCTTTTCGCAAAACTGTAACCATAGAGCTTTCCCCCAGCCAAACATGCAAGTAGTGATTGCCAGCATATCCCATGTGCTGACCCGTTATCGGGTTGCAATGTATTATGTTGCAGACTTTTCAAACAAGGAGTAAGGTACGTTAGGTCGTTGTCGTGCAGCTTAGCTATGCCGTTGGAGTTGATGGACTCACTTTATCTTCCAAGCCTTCCGCTGTTATCATATTAGATGGCCTTAAGCCATATTTATTGTAATAAGTTCTCCTTGGAGACATTCGATGTAATAAGTGTGTGATTGCTACTCTGTTATAAATCCTCGAGTATTGTGTGTGTCAGCATTACCAATCCAGGGATGACACTGAAGCACAGAGACTTGACTGTTTGAGGTCGGGTTGCTACATGTCTCCAATGGTACTTGTTGAGTTGGCATAGATCGAGACTAGGATTTGTCACTCCGATTGTCGGAGAGGAATCTCTGGGCCCTCTTGGTAATGCACATCACTATAAGCCTTGCAAGCAATGCAACTAATGAGTTAGTTGTGGGATGATACATTACAGAACGAGTAAAGAGACTTTCCAGTAATGAGATTGAGCTAGGTATTGAGATGCCTATGATCGAATCTCGGCCAAGTAACATACCGATGACAAAGGGAACAACGTATATTGTTATGCGGTTTGACCGATGAAGATCTTCATAGAATATGTAGGAACCAATATGAGCATCAATGTTCCGCTATTGGTTATTGACCGGAGACATGTCTCGGTCATGTCTGCATAGTTCTCGAACCCGTAGGGTCCGCACGCTTAAAGTTCTGTGACAATCGGTATTATGAGTTTTTGTGTTTTGATGAACCGAAGGTAGTTCGAAGCCCCGGATATGATCACGGACATGACGAGGAGTCTCGAAATGGTCGAGATGTAAAGATCGATATATTGGATGGCTATGTTCGGACACCGGAAGGGTTCTGGGAGGTTTCGGACATATACCGGAGTACCGGGGGTTACTGGACCCCCCTCCCCCGGGAAGCTATTGGGTCTGATGGGCCTTAGTGGAGAAGAGAGAGGGCAGCCAGGAGGTGCGCGCGGCCCCCCTTGCCCCAATCCGAATTGGACAAGGGGAAGGGGCGACGGCCACCCTCTCCTTCCTTCTCTCCACCTCCTCCTTCCCCCTTCTCCTTCTTGGAATACGAAAGGGGGGGACAAACCTACTTGGAGTAGGATTGCTCCCCCTTGGGCGCGCCTCTCCCTTGGCCGGCCCTCTCCTCCTCCCCCTTTATATACGGGGGCAGGGGGCACCCCAAAGACACAACAATTGATCTGTTGATCTTTTAGCCGTGTGCGGTGCCCCCCTCCACCATAGTCCACCTCGGTTATATCATAGTGGTGCTTAGGCGAAGCCCTGCGTCGGTAGCTTCATCAACATCGTCACCACGCCGTCGTGCTGACGAAACTCTCGCTCGAGCTCTACTGGATCGTGAGTTCACAGGACGTCACCGAGCTGAATGTGTGTTGAACGCGGAGGTGCCATACGTTCGGTGCTGAGGATCGGTCGATCGTGAAGACGTATGACTACATCAACCACGTTGTTATAACGCTTCCGCTTAACAGTCTACGAGGGTACGTGGACGACACTCTCCGCTCTCGTTGCTATGCATCACCATGATCTTGCATGTGCGTAGGATTTTTTTTTTGAAATTACTACGTTCCCGTTCAAATATATAGTTATACAACCCATGCATAGTTCAATGTTTTGGTTGTAATCAACAGAACAAGTCCATACAACCCATATCTTCATTGTTTTGGTTGTCACCAAAAGCATAAGTCAAACACTTACATAAACTCATCATGCTTCGGCTTCAGGAATGGTACTCTTCACATACCTAGAGACCCAAATCTTTCTTTGAACATCCCCTAAGACCTTGAATGTCCTTGCAAAACGAGGATTGTCAACCAAATAGGCATAGTGATGTGCAAGGGAATCCACATCAAAACCAGGGAGATCTTTCATCTCATCCCAAAGACCATCAATGGAGGGGTTGGCGCTGCTAGCAAGTTTCTCTATGGCAACAACAAGCCTTTCACTTGAAGCCATTATGGTTGCATGCATCCTATCTTCTGCAGAAGGATTAGTTTTGACTTTCTTGAACTCGGTAGCAACTGACTCGTCACAAGTGGGTGATTCGGCAACCTCTTCATGCAGGGCAGCAACTTTGATGGCTTTCTGCTCTTCTAGATCACTCAACTCTATAGCTTTTTTTAGAAAAGGAGGATGACCCCCGGCCTCTGCATCTGGGCGATGCATGCGGCCACTTTATTGATTATTCTCACAAGACTAAAGCCACTGTCTAAGCAACATTTGTCGCTACACCTATCCAATTGATGAAGGACCGCTGATAGCCTAGGCCTAATACCAAACAGACATCGCAACCAAATCGACCTAAGGTCCCAACCAGGATGCCTGCCTGGTATGGGGCTCCTACCAGTCCGGCGCACTCCTCAACCAGGACGCCTGCCGGGTATGAGGCCGCCGCAGCCACCTGCCACGAGTCCATCTTCAGAGTTGTACTGTTGCATCTACCGTGCCAGGTCTCTCTGCCATCAACGCCACCACGACACCGGACAGTGTCGTCCTCCCGCGTGAGTCCATCCTCCCACATCGAACTCCGAATCTGCACTGCGCCACGTCGTGAAGATCCGTCGCCATCAATGTATGGATGAAGCACCGCTCCACCGAAGAATCCGTCCGCTGGTCCCGCGAAGCCAAGTGCACCTCCAAGAATGCCGCCCCCAAGGGGGTTACGACACAATTGCCGCCAACATCCGATCAGCTGATCTAGGGTTTTTGCCGGAGGTATTGAGTGGAGTTGGTGATCTTCACCTTGGTGATGCCTTCATGAAGGAAACGATGATAAGTGCATCGTCATCACCGGCTCCAGCCATCGACCGAAGACTAGGTTTTCACCCGGATCCATCCAAAGACATCCACCCAACAACCTGTGCACCGTCTCGACCGCCTTCAAAGCCCCAGATCCAGCCGCCTAGATCCCTGGCGCACCGGCCACTTCCTGAGTGCGCCACCACTGGAGCCTAGGAGAAGGGCTCCCACCCCGCCTTTCCAAGCCGCGAGAGCCGCCGAGAAGGATCTCGCGCGCTCGTCACCATCTCTGATCCGAACCAATCCATAGCAGATCGCCGTCACAGATCCACCTTGGACAGGGACTGCACCACGCCATGCCGCCGCGGGAAGCCCTAGCTTTACCGTCCGCCACCCTCTAGGGCCGCCGCCCCGGGATCCAGACAGAACATTGCCGCTGCCACCGGCAAACACTACAAAAAAATACACTTCCGTGATGATATGTGTTTCTCACAGCAGGTCGCTTTTTTTTCATGCATGTACATCCATGACAAATTTATGACAGAATCAAGATAGTCATACCTGTGCTGTCGTAGAAGTGTTCCATGACATTACCAAAATTATCATCACGGAAGTGTCCACTTCCATGACAATAAATTGCGCGTCACAGAAGTGCTTTCGTCAAGGGTGACCGACACGTGGCATCCACCGTAACGGAATGTCGTTAAGCTATCGGGTCGGGTTTTGGATCCGATAACCTGTTAACAGCCCCGACCAATGGGGATTTTCCACGTGTAAAATCATCATTGGCTAGAGGAAACGCGTGTCGGCTCATCGTTGGGACAGATGTCATCCACTCACTGGATAGAAGGCGCCTATGATACGTTGACATGTGGCACGGCCCAACAGTGGCCCATTCCTATGAAAAGGCCAGCCCATTTGACTTGGTCAAAAGCTGGCGGGCCGGCCCATGGAAAGCATGTTAATGGCATGTTCGCATATAGCCCATTTACAGCCTTCTAACCCAAGGCCCGTTACGCCCTATCCAAATTAGGCCCAGTAGCGTCATCTGGGCCGTCCAATATAATTCCAGCCCGTTTTCACTTCTGGCCCATGTATAGCCCATAACGTCTTTCGGCCCATATGAGGCCCTTTGTAACTCTTGGCCCATTAGCGGCCCGTGCTGAAACTGGCCCGTAATGAATAGTGTATCACTTTACACCCATTAACGGTCCATGGTGAAACTGGCCCGTAATGAACAGTGTATCGCTTTATACCCATTAACGGCCCGTTATTCCGTTGGGCCGTCTCCAGCCCATGTTATCTTTCGGCCTTCTCAGAGCCCATTTATTCTTGGGCTCATTTCCAGCATTCGTTTACTTACGGCCCGTTACTGTCATTTTCTGCTTGTGGGCCAAATTCAGCCCGTGGTTACAGTCGGCCCGTTTGTGGTCCGTTAATACGTTGGGCCGTTTTCATAGCGTCATCAAATACGGCCTATTAACGATGGCCCGTTATGGTCGGCCCATGAACGGACGATTCCAACTCTAGCCCGTTTACGGCCAGAATGCGGTCTGTTTGGCCCATGTTTGGCCAATCGATCATACGGCCCATATAAGGCCCATTGATGATACGGCCCATAGAAGGCCCATTGATGATAGGGCCCGTAGAAGGCCCATTGTTTCTATGGCTCATAGAAGGCCCACTGTTTCTACGGCCCGTAGAAGGCCCACTGTTTCTACGGCCCGTAGGAGGCCCAGTGTCACTACAGTAAATATTAGCCCATGGTTATTGTGGCCTAGTTTTAAAAAATAGGTTATTGCAGCCACTAGCAAACCGCAGAAAAAGAACTGCACTGACTACAAGCAAACAAATAAACAAGACAACAAGGAAATAAATAAGCAAGCAACTTACACTAGGCTATAATGGCTATTACACATATTACATCCACTGGGCATCAAAGTTCGCCACCAGTGCAAATATAGGGACAACAGCATATAAATGTCGCAGCAAAACAAGTCCAGAACTGAAACCACTTCAGAAGAGCTCAAGAAACAATATCCTGGGTACCCATAATGCTGGCAAGATGCTTAGCAAGCTTATTAAGTTTCTCTTGTTTGGCGCTTAAGTCCTCCAGCGCTTGCTGTTGCACCAGAAAGTATGCATCTGAATTCTGCAGGGACTTCCTCAGTCCTTCGGCTTCCTGTCGCATAACATCTGATCGATGTCTTTCAACTTGAAGTTGAGACTCAAGAAGCCGAACTGATTCAGGCAATGAGTTCGAAGAGCTGGTGCCAGCAGTGGTAGCCAGTAACTCGAACACTACATCAAGACAGGACTTTGGGGTTGTCTCAGTGTCTTCAATATAGTTTTTATCAGCTTTCTTGGAGACCAACAGGGATGTCTCACTATCTTGAACCTTATCTGCATTACTTCCTTTACCATTGCATAACAGGGTACTCTTCTCCAATATTTTATCCGCGTTCTAAAAGAGAAACAAACAAACACATCTCAGGTTTACAATGTAGTATATGAAACTCATTTTGGTAAACCAGTTCAGTAGTAAGGTGGACAGGATAACAGCATGAAACAAACATATATCTATGTAGTATGGTCACTGTATGGTCTATATCATTCTAGTTTATGTTGCCAAATCAAGATAGATACAGTTCGAATCATATCTATTTAAGACAAAGCAGCATAGACAGAATATAAGTGTGGGAAACTACACAGCAATAACAACACTTGTAATGTGCATGGCATGAGAACATAACTGTTTATTCAATTGAAACTGAAATCAACATAGAGCAAGTTACAACAGCAAACAGCCAAACACGTTGAAGAAACAGGTTTAAAACATACCTGTTGCGCCATTGGAGTTTCAATTGCATCCTTCAAATTTGAAATTAGTTGGTATCAGTAAATACAGTGATGCAAGAGCAAAGTAGTATGAACCATAGCTACGGAACCTGACCTGAGAACAATTCTTCTTCTGCTTTAAGCGTTGACTTCGGGTTCGGAGTGGTGGTCCTCGTGATTTGGGCACTGCAGTTGCCTTACTAACTGCTCGTGTTTGGGTGCTCTGTGGTGGAGACGGTGCTGTGTCAACGGGAACTGGGTGTCTATCTGCTGGGGTTGGGGTTAGAAGGGGTGTAGCTGGTTCTCTGTCCAACTGGGTAGGGGTACAATCTGCATGAGTGTGGGTTATGTGTGGTGGGGCTGGTTCTTGGGCAAGTACAACCGTGGTTCTATCTGCATCAACAGGTAGCACGATCTTTTCTGAAGACCGTGTTTTTACTCCCACAGATACTGCCATCACTCCCTCCAATTGAAATGGCTGATAAACAAGAAAAGTAATTGAATGTACAGACATTGTAAGATAGACAGGTGCAATGGATAGTAGGGAAGAAAACAGGGCATGAAATAATTCACATTTATGTTGTCTAAGCAAACAGAATAGCAGGACATAATTTCACATATATGATGGCTAATTAAACAGGATAGCATGACACAATTTCACATGTATGATGGCTAACTAAACAGGATAGAATGACATACTTCAAAATATGATGACTATGTAAACAGGATGACATGATATAACTATACGATGTGTCTATTAAAGTGGTTGGCATGCCATAAATCACAAACATGCCGTCGATGGAAACATGATGGCATGATATAATTCACGGATAGAATGACATAATTTAAATATGATGACTATGTAAACAGGATGAGATGATATAACTATATTATGTCTTTAGAAAATGGGTTGGCATGCCATAATTCAGATACATGCTGTCTATGTAAACATCATGGCATGACATAATTCAAATATATGATTTATATACTAAGGAAGTGAGCAGAGGGCAATCGCATATATGATGTGTCAACTAAGGAGATGGCATTCAATATTGTGTATATGATGTAAAAACTAAGCATTGCAATACAACATATGCATTATATGAGTAATATAACCCTGCCAAGTTTGAGCATACACCTCAGGGGGATAATAGGACTGGTCATCTGCCTCTGAATCCTCCTCTGAAGAGCTATCTGTAACCAGCAAGATATCTGCTTCAGCAGGTAGCATTGTCTGCTCTGAAGACCTTGTTTTCACTCCAGATTTCTCCATCACCAATTCAAATGGCTGATGCACAGGAAGAGCAGTTGAATATACAAACATTGTCGACAAAAGCAATGAGAAATACAAAAAAAGGACGGCATGATATAATTCACATATATGACGCTTGCCTAAACAGCATGGCATTGCATAATTCACATACATAATGCCTTGCAACAAGATAACATTGCATAATTCACATATATAATGTCTTGCAACAAGATGGCATTGCATAATTCACATATATGGTAATTAGACACTAAACAGGTGGCATTCACACAAAGCATGTCTAAACTAAGCAAATGACATAGCAATGCAAGATACCATACGCACGATATGAGCAACATAACCCTGCCAAGTTAGGGCATGCACCTCGGGGGGGGGAATATGACTGGTCATCTGTCTCTGAATCCTCCTCTGAGGAGCTATCGGTAACCAGCAAGACATGCGCTTCGTCAGATAGCATTGTCTGCTCTGAAGACCTTGTTTCCACTCCAGATTTTTCCATGACCGTGCCAAATGGCTGATGCACAGGAAGAGTAATTGAATGTACTAAAATTGTTGACAAATTTAACACGTAATAAAAAAATGATGGCATGATATAATTCACATATAAGATGACTGGCTAACCAGGGTGGCATTGCAAAATTCACATATATGATGCCTGGCTAGACAAGATGGCATTGCATGATTCACATATACGATAAAGAAACTAAACAGATGGCATTGACACAAAGCATGTCTAAACTAAGCAGATGACATCTTTAATGTATACAGTAAGCAATGCAAGGCACCATATGCATGATATTACCAACATCAGCATGCCAAGTTAGAGCGAAGACCTCATGGGGTAAATAGGAGTGGTCTTCTCCTTCTGAATCCCCCTCATAACAGTTATCTTCCTCTTGATTACGATCCGAAATGGGTGGAGGGGGGCTGCCTTTGCGCCCACCATGGAACGACGTCTGCATGAAATTTTATTGCCACGCAAGGCTCGTCTCTTTTGCTCTACATGATCAGTTCCATTGTGTACAATAACTGGCATGCATAGGAATAAAACATAGTGAGATTATGTAAGGAGTGCATGCACAAATCCAGAGTGATGGTAGCAAACTGTGGATAGACCCAAAACCAATGATAGCAGGCAGATAATAGCTTTAGTTAAAAAATACAGATAATGGCTCCTTTAATGTTTGTTTGCACCCAACATGAAACTCATAGTAGACACCGGAGATTAACCAGATAGTAGACAGATAGTACTGATTGCTGCCCCAATATGTACCCCACAACCATTTAAAAACTCAAGTTTCAGCATTAGTTTGGACCTGACTCGGAGTCTAATAGGTGAACACGACGATAATGTAGCATGTCATCATATTAAGCGACGCATAACGTAAGCAGACACGGAAGAGTGCGACCTCTCTTGCGGACCCGTGTAGTCCTCAAGGTCATCTGCTCAGTTGATGATGGTAATGCAGTTGCCGTGGCTGCCGGCGGCGGGGAAGAAGATCTGAGGCGGCGAAAGACAGTCTGGAGAGCGGATCCCTGCTGTGGTGAACCCTTCCGTCGTTGGAGCAGCTGAGCTGGGGTGGAACACAGCGCCGCAGGAGCAGGACAAACCACACAAGGTTTTCTTTGACACATATCTGTAACAGAAGTAATTGAGTAAGGGCTTGTTTGAATTTGAGGATTCTAACAATGCAGGGATAGGAAATAGACAGGAATAGGATAGGAATGCACGTGCAAAACAGAGAATTTAAAAACACAGGATTTCTGCCAATCTGGGTGTTTGATTCACAACAATTGGAAGATCACAGGATGCAAAAAAGCATGGTGAGATTAAGTCAAACCACAAGAAAATGTACGGTTATAATGCTATTATGCTACTATCTCTTAGTCTTGTGCTTGATGAATAGGAATATGAAAAGGAGGAGAAGTGGAAATTAGAATTCCTACGGTTTTTCTTTCAAGGAGACACTAAAGGAACAAATCCTACAGTTTTCCTTTGCTCCATTCCTTTGCACCAAATTCATGAAAAGTAGTACCATAGGAAACTTTCCAATTCCGATGTTTTTCATTCACTTTTCCTTTCAAGCACTGGCGATTCTAGTAGGCAGGCTTGAGCAAGGAAAATCCTACACTAAAAAATGTTTTTGTGCTACTTCTATTACTTTGGACCCAGGCCACTGCCATACTAGCTCAACTCCCAGGCCCATCGACAAATGCACAGCTCAAACGCGCAGAGATAAATAATGATGGCGTTCAAGAGAGTCCATCACGGATAGCTAAGTTGCCTGGTACCTCACTGCTTGTCATATAGTAGGATAAAATAATCGTATTTCCCGTTACTACGAGTGCTCAGTGGACAATATATATAACATGTAGAGTAAAAAAGAGATGCAACAAGTGTACAACCTCTTTGGCGAAGCCATGTCGATCTCAGCGTGATTGGGTTGGCCGGTGAGGATGCTCCGGCTGACTTGGCTGTCGGAGGAGGGGAAGAAGATCTTAGGCGTCTGGAGATGGAGCCCGAGGTACTGCTCCGCTGTGATGGAGGGTTTCGTCGTTGGAGCAGCTCCGGTGAGTTGTACGACGCCGAGGCTGAAGCAGGACAAGAGAGACAACAAACAACGTTAACCTGAGTGGAATTCTAATAGCATCTCCAATACATTATGTAAAATACATAAACACAAGGTGCTAGATGTAAAATACATCAGCCGCTCATCTCTGAACTTAACTGTCGAAACTGAATTTAACTGTCGAAACTGAACTTAACTGTCGAAACTGAACTTAACTGTCGAAACTGAATTTTGCTGTCGAAACTAAACGCACTAGCAAGGTGAGGCTACACGTCGGTCGACTGACTTTTTCATCTCTGGTCAGTCGATTTTGCAGCTGTTGGATACGAAATCAAGGGCCCGCGGTTCATCTTCAACCTCCACCCCCTTGAGCCGGCCAAACAGCAGCCCCCCGCCACCCGCGGCCGGCGGTGCGCCGCCCCGCCCGCCCCGAAAACACTCCCCACCGCCGGTCCGCCGCCGCCCCGGCCATCCCTCTAGGCCCCCCCGTGCCGAGCTTTTTCTCCGGCGATCCCCACGCCACCGCCCGCCAACGCCCGCCACCGCCGGCGACCACCGCCCCCATCCTGAACCCTAAGATCGATAGTGGGGTACCTCTCCGGTGAGCCCCCCTCCCTGCTGTGGCTGGTTCTTCCTTCACCCCAGCGGCATCGAAGTGAAGTGTAGCTAAATCGAAGCAACATCGCAAGCAAGAGCAAGAGCGAGAGCAGCAGCGCGAGCAAGAGCAATAGCAAGAGCAGACCAGGCAGGGGACCGAGAGCAAGAGCAGAGCAGCAGCGCGAGCGAGAGCTAAAGCAGCAGCAGGTCCTACTGATGTGGACGTCGCCGCCGAGGGAGCGACGCCGTGGAGGAAGTGGCCGGCGACGCCGCCGTGGATGGAGCCGCGCCGTGTCGGCTCGGGACCGAGCGCCGGCAGCACCGTGAGATCGAATCAAGAAGAAAATGCGGCGATTAGTGTACAACCTCTTTGGTGGCGCCGATTAGGCCGCAGCTTCATCCGAGGAAACGGTGATGATGATGCTCTTCCGGTGGTGCAGGTGAAGACGGCGGTGTGGGAATGGAGGTGGCGCGAAAGACGAGGGGAACATCGGGGCAGCTCCTTGGAGGTGGAGGACGGTGTGGCTGAACCGGCGGGACGATGAGATCGACGACGGATCCTCATCCGGTACGGTGGATGAGGGACGTCGAGGTGTTGCTGTGGACGACGTCGTCGGGGAAGAGGCTCCGGCTGGGTGGCGGACGGAGCAGGGTGTGGGGTTTCGTCGCGGGTTTTCGCGGCCTCGGTGTACGAATGGGTGGGCGGATGGGATGGCAGTGGGGAACCATGGCTTAGAGACGCGCTTGTCCGAAATGTGGGGTAAGTTACGAAAGTACCCCCACCGATTTGAGGCGGTTCTTTCGGTTCAGGGGTACCACGGGCATTTCGCGTGTCGGGATTTCACAGGAGGTGGGAGTTTTCGCGCGCGTTGTAATTTCGGAATAGCAAGGCGCGGGTTGAGATGGAGGGAGTTGTCGGAGCACAACGAGACAAAGATATATCTTAAATATTTCGGGCTAACAAGGCGCGGGTTGAAGAGGCGGGAGTTTCCCAGCACGATAGACAGAGACGCTAGCTTGAATTTTCGGCATAACAAGGCGCGGCTTGAAATTTCGGAAGAACAAGCTTAACGTGTACCCAAAAAAAGACAATTTGCACCTCAACACGCACAACACACACACAAACACCATTTAGACTAGAGTAAGGTACACGTGCATTGCACGCATGAGATTTGGCAACCAAATTATGAATAAATACCACATTATAGCATGCAAGATTTGAGTCATATATGCATGATGTAGATGTTCGTTTAATTCTTATAGTTCATTTCATTCAAAATCATCTAGTTTTTATAAGAAAGCTAATCTATTTTAAGATTCATGGAATTGTGCGTCGTAAGACATAAAGTAAAAACAAATAATGGCAAATCATGTAGAAAAACATTTGGGCAATTCTGATACGGAAGATTCTAGAACAAATAAGAAGTGCTTGTGTTTTGATGTTTGTGCATTATGCTTAAGTTCAACCATGGAGTCTTCTAGATTATACATGTGGCGAAATCTGGTGGAATCTAGATGATATCCAACGGCCAGTAGTGCTCAAATTTGCCATCTTTGGACCATCGGATTCGCCTCATCCAACGACCATCTTTCAAAGTTAAAGTTACCCGCACACAATATAAAAAATATAAATATATAATATATATAGGGGTATAGATATAGATATGTGATGCAAAAGCCGCCCATCATCTCCAATTAGAATAGTGTGTCCATGCACGGATGCGACGTGGCCAAATGATGTCTGCCATCGGTATCTCAAATTCAAATCAGTCTGACCTTGTTCAATGTGTATACATTACAACATGCTCGTTTCCAAACCACACCGCGCAGATCTCCGTTATATTCATGCATGCATGGGTTTCAAACATCAGGATCTCTTATTCAAATATTTGAATTCAACTTTACATTGATTGTGACCTCACCTATTCAGCTATTCTTTTACACCCACACAGTAGTCTTCTCTTTATAATTGTACCACTAACCTTCTCTCGTGCATGCATGCACACACACTACCAGTCGGCATTATCCATCGCACGCATGCAATCTTTTTCTTCAGGTCGGTCTCCCATGAAGGCACACACCAACACACATCCCATGCGCAACGATCGATGTTCCTCTATGTATGTGTGTATATAGCTAGGTCTTTCATAGTTTTCCACACAAACCGATCAATCGATATATCCAGTGAGGTCTCACCCTCTTTCCCACGTCCACATCGATCAATCTATACCTCTCTATATAGGATTAACATATATAGCTAATACACCCACATTAATTATGTATCCAACGTCCCCCTCTCATCATCCATGCCTTCCGCTTCATCTCTCAGACGCGTGCACAATGGCGAAGACAGGGGGCAGTAAGGGCCCTGCCCCCTCCCCCCTAACATCACTATATATCAAGGCTAATATGAATGTGATCATTAGACAATTGCTGCTAAAAATGGTTTAAGTTCATGAATTGACCCTCCTCGTAAAGGATTAGCAATGCTTGGCCCCCTAGCTCATTTATTTTTCATGGCTCCGCCACTGCGCGCATCAGCGCACGTGTTCGCCCTCTCTCTCTAAATATCGATCTCGCACTTGTGCATTCCTTCATAGTCTCCCTCCACTCGGCCCCTCGCACCATCTTCTAGCCCCCCACCGGATTTTGCCACATGTACAATCTAGCAGACTCCATGGTTGAACTTAAGCATAATGCACAAACCTCAAAACAACAGTGGTTCTCTTTTGTTCTAGAATCTTCCGTATCATAACTGCCCAAACTTTTTTCTAGTTGAATTGCCATTATTTGTTTTTACTTTATGCTTTACAACGCACAATTCCATGAATCATAAAATAGATTAAGGGCTTCTTTGATTCAAAGGATTCTCAAAGGAATTTTGGAGGATTCTAATCATTAGGAATTTTTCCTATCTTGGTTGTTTGATTCGTAGGATTGTAAACCATAGGAATTTTTCCATATGATTCATTTGCACTAGATTTCATAGGAAACATCCCATCCACTCAAACCTCTTTGAAAGAATTCTGCGTTTTTTCTATGCACAATCAAACACTCGTACAATCCTGTAGGATTCAAGACGACATTCCACTATAATCCCATGTTTTTCCTATTCCCGCGTTCTTAGCTTTTTTATAAAAACTAATTGATTTTGAATGAGATGAACTATAAGAATTAAACGAAGGGCTACATCAGGCATATATGACTCAGAGCTTACATGCTATAGTGTGGTATTTATTCATAATTTGGTTGCAAAATCTGATGCGTGCAATGCACGTGTACCTTACTAGTACTTCGAGTATGTGCAAAACACGTAAATTAGAATACCAATGGCACGCTACACAGTGTCTCTCTTACAGTTCATGAAGCCATGTGGCACATGTGTAGGCGTTGTCGCGACCTCCTTGCGTGGATTGATCACAGTGACGTGCTGCTGGTTCCAGAAGAATGTACTCGTCCTCCCTGAGCCATACTGGCGGTACATGCACGAAGCGAAGATGTGCACGCACGCCATGCACGCACTCATTCCTCGCACGCACACGCGGGTACACGGGCGGACGCAATTTTGTACCAAGATCCACCCCATGTGATAATTTGACGCGTGTAAAGTCGTTCACTTCATTGATGGTCAATTAATACAGCGCATGCAAATTGAGTGGACGTGAGGGCGGAAGAAAGACATTATTACTCCACTGCGCGCATGCGAGTAGTTAAATCGTGGGTTGCTAGTAGTACTTCCATTGGTCTCCTTCGTATTTTGTGCCAATTTTTGACAGTAACATAATATTTACGCATTTGAGCAGTGTAGTAGTACTTGAAATTTATGTTCCGCTAAACTCATCGGGAGCCGTTTCGGGCCTCGAAACCAAAACCATCAATTAATATTTACCTTGTTCCCATCACATTCGAAAGCCTGCTCACACCTACTAGTAGTACGTACCAAACCTGAACGTGTTCCCACTATGCAGGTATTAGTACTAGTGCTAGTACTTAGGTTATAAAAAGGGGAACTACCTAACCGAAAATCACTCTACCTTTCCTCCTCATAAGTGCTTCTTCTTCGTCCGTCGTTGCCATGGCCGGTGAGCAGAGCTCTAGGTCGAGAACTACTCGTAACAAGGGAGCGGCAACCAAGGCTGCGGAAAAAAAGAGGGCTCGCCGCCACGCAGAGACCTCGAAAGATCTCTCACGGGCAGGCGATGGCTCCCAGGAGCGCCCTAGCCGCGGAGGCGAACATGCCGAGCCGGCGGAGCTGGAGTCGTTATCCCTCGACGGCATGCCCGATCAGCTCAATAAGCAGAAGGAGTTCATCCAAGGCTTGATGGAGTTGCTGAAGGAGAGCCTCGACGACATGCCCGCTGAGCTCAATCAGCAGGGGGAGTTGACCGCCGGCTTGGTGATGCTGCTGAAGAAGAGCATTGCCTCGGAGAAGAAGGCGACCGGCGAAATCCTGCGACTTCGGGAGGACAATGCGAAGCTCTGCCACGAGATCGACCTGTTGAAGGAGAAGAACGCCGGCTGGAAGAAGCTGCATGAGAATAGTAGTTCCTCGATGAAGATGCTGCAGGCCCTCGCCATGGAACAGAAGGAAGAGTTGGCGAAGCTCCGCATCGAGCACCCGGCTGCTGTCAAGGTACGTAATATGGCCGTGGAACAGATGATGAAGGCTCGCGTCGAGAAATGCCGCGTCATGGACACAATGATGAAGATGGCGGAGGAGACGCGCAAGGAGATGGAGGTCGTGGAGGCGATGAAGAAGCAGTTACGACTCCGCGGCGAATTAGATCATTTGGGGTGATAATCTTCCTTCTTCTTTTGCTCCTGTGTTTCATCTTTTGCTTCGGGTGTTTCGCCGCACGTGTCACGTTCTCTGCGAGGCATGAATAGAACAATGTTTTTTGAGGGAATGAATAGAACAATGCTAACAATGAGATGACTAGCAAATTAGATCATTTTTTATCGCCATATGGCACTGGGCTGCCGTGTTTCGTGCTCCTCCGTCGCAGTACTACTCCAGTGGAAAACTTGAGTATACCGCACGGTTCTTTGCTCCTCCTCGATCAGGTCGTCGGCGCATTTATACGAGCAGTCAAATCACAAGGCCCCGCCTTCCAGCAGTAATGAGCCGTCAAATCACAAAGGCCCTCGCCTCTCGTGAAACCGACCAAGCTAGACTGCCCCGCCCTCTAGCCTTTTAAAAAATGTATACTTTTGTACAGCAGTAGTATCGATGGATTGCGCCATGGAGCAAAACTTGAAATTAAAAAAAGGTGGTACATATAGAGAGCGCTCGTCGCCAAATTATGCATATAGTACTATTAAAAAGGCTAGTCACAATAATGGTGTCCAGCACAACCCACCCCTCAAATAAAACTAAGAGGGTGCTTGGATACGTTTTAGTCCCATGACTAAAAGTAGTGGGACTAAAACATGCTAGCCTCACCCATGCTTGGATCCAAATACTAAAAAGGCTAAAATCAAGTTAATGAGCATTTATTATCCTCCAAACCCTCCAATCCAGAACTCGCCTGTGTTAAAGGAGAGGAGTTAAATGAGTAGAGAGAGGACTAATCCACATTTTAGTAGGGGTACCCCTGACTAAAAATTTTTAGTCTCAAGACTAGTTTTAGCCCCTCTTTAGTCAGGGGTGCTTGGAACTTTAGCCTCTTAAAGAGACTATTTTTAGTCAGACTAAAATAAGTCCCTTGGATCCAAGCACCCTCTAAGCATCCTGGAATTCTTTGACAAAACTAAGCACCCTGAAATTCTTTGACAACTAAACTGCTGGCTATATGATGTTGGCCATATATATTGTACGTATATAATGTGAAGAAACGAGTGGTAGTACTATACCAACTAAAAGATGAAATGTAAGAAATACTAGTATGTACGTACTGAAGAGTTAAAGTAACGAGAAGAAACATAACATAGTTCTGCTGGGGGCTCAGCACAACACACCCCTCAAATTAAATTAAGCACACCTGAAATTAAACTTTGCAACTATTCCGGTAGACACTGCATTAGAACCACCATGAGCAACGACACTGCCACCTTACTCGGAGTCCTCGTCCACGTCCTCGACTTCGTCCTTGTCCCTGTTCCTCTTGGCCGATACTTCTTTGCTTGAACCGCACACTTGGCTGTTGCTCTTCATCCAACCCTTGTAGATATTGAAGCAAAGGTAGCCATCCATTGCAGCGTAGTGGATGTGGTCTATATCTAGTAAATTCCGCTGCCATGCATGACGATGAAACGTGTAATGAGGTTTCTCCAGTTTACCGTACGAAGGATGAACCATGGCTCCTGCCAGGGTCAGCATTGAAGGCTGACGAGAGGACACCAGCCGATTCTTCTGGAGGTCGAAGGTGTTGCCTACAACGAGGCCTATCCGATGCAGGACTTCTTTGTCGTTACCAAAGTCTACAGTAACGAATTTGACTAGGTTGCTCTCGAGGAAGTCCTTAAAATCCTGGCACTCAACGTCGGCATGGCATATGTGGTAGACCAAGCATAAGTCATGCACGCAAACCTGGATCACGGCGGGCTTCTTCCTCTCTTCGTCCTTTAGATCCTTCTCTCGTCCCAGGACTGTGGTGTACTCAACATCTAGCCCAGCGACCCACTCATCATCTGAGTCTTCGAACATGCGTCTGAAGCGAGAAAGGCATCCTTTCACCGTCGCGGAAGAACGGGTGTAGATGACGTCGAACTCATCGCCGGTGATGGTTCTAACCTTGTACTCACCGCCGATCGTGGAGATTTGGGACGCCATGGATTTGGGAGGAGGGTTAGGATTAGTGGAACTGCCGTAATGTGAATGGACGGGACGACTAGGAGCGAACCGCCGTAGTATTGAAGGACGTGCGGGGACGAGTAGGAGCGAACTGCCAGCGTGCGAACGGCAGGGTAGTGGCTTTCCATTCTCCCATGATACGGGCTTCCGAGAGCCCTTGGATCTGAGATCGAACGGTTGCATGGCGTGATTCTAGACCTATGGGTGAATATCCTATCCTGGAGGGTTATTCTGCAAATTTTCAGCAACTTAGCATGCGACCGTTTGATCTCAGATCCAAGGGCTGCCAGCAGCCCGTATCATGGTCGCGCCTACCACGACCGTCGCGTCGCTCGCGCGGTCCGCCCTTGGAGATTTAACACGGTGCGTTAGGCTATCTGATGTTGGCATGTCATACATAGTCATCACTTAGTCACTCATACTACAACAAGGTTGGCTATAAGTGTATTTTTTTACTCCTCTCTATCTCTTTCTTCGTACTCAAGGAAGAAACGGTGCTAAGCGCGTGTATTTATTGCATTTGCCAAGGAGTGACCTCTTCCAATGAAATGGTGTTGCTAAGTTTGCTTCATTTAATTAGCTATAGACTCAAAATTGTCTTTTCACCTAGGTACACGCGCTTAGCACTGTTTCTTCCTTGGGTCACCAAACTAGTCTCTCTCTTCTTGATTAACTTGCCACATCAGACTTTATGCTTATGTGGCAAGCTTAAGCACCTGTAGGAGCAAGTAAAAGTAAGTACAATAGTGCGCTTTACATGGCATTTTTGCATATGTGGAGGAAAGAGAGGCAAGGAAAAAGTGGAGAAGTGGGATCTCATGCAAGAGCCAGCCTCTACTACATGGTGGAACATTGGGAGAGGCACCTGTATGGAGGTGGTCAGGAATCTCGGAGACTCACGCCGGTCGTAGCGCCGCATTTAAAATGATAATGGCAAGTCAAATCACGGGGCCCCACCTGCCCAGCAGTAACTCGCTGTCAAATCACACAGCACTACGTTTGCAGCATCCTACTCCCTCGTCTTCTCGCATCTCTGTCGAACCGACTAGGCAGAACTGCCCCGCCGCCTACCGCGCAGGAAAAGCCCCGCCCTCGACTTTTAAATAGTATATAGTATATACTAATTTTGTATCCATGGATTGCGCCCGCGCCATGGAGCAAAGCGTCTAGAAATAGAGAAGAGGGAGAGGCGATACGGTGGTTTTGGAACGGAGATGATGGAGAGGAGAGGAGGTGGTTTTGCAATGGAGAAGAGGGAGAGGAGCGTGCGGCAGCGATTTAGGATTGGACGAGAGGGTCGGCGCGCTCTGACTGGATCAAAATCAAAATCAATTTGGTGACATGCATTCACATTTTGCTTGTCAAATACAGTACGTGGTCAAACTTTGACCCAAAATACGCGAAACAACAACAAAATACTTCCAAGACCAGCGCCGCTCTTCCGCTCTTCTCCTCTTAAACCACCACCGCTCCTCTCCTGTTCCAATCTAAATGCAGCGCCGCTCCTCTCCTCTTCCATTTCAAAACCACCGCCCCTCCTCTCCTGTTCCAGTCCAAAACCAGCGTCGCTCCTCTCCCGTTCTAATCCAAAACCAGCGCTGCTCCTCTCCTCTTCCATTCAAAAACCACCGCCGGCGAGTGAAGGTGCTGTGGAGAAGTAGATCGATGGAGGAGTACAACCGATACGTGAGGATCGCAGACGGCGACCCTGTGAAGCTAGCTAGGATGTTGGAGATACAGTCTTGGTTTGACAACAAGGACCAACTAGCGGCGACGGCGACATCCATGGCCAAATATCTGCAACAGAGCGAAAAGGCGGCGATACTCCCGGAGGGAGTCGCGCCGGAGTACATAGAGCTGCTCCTCTGGGCCATGGAGCAAACAGATTCACCGAATCCGATCGTGAGGGAGCGGTGGTGGGAGTATCGATCCCAGATGGAGCATCCACCAGAGATTGAAGGATCGAGCATCTACAGGGTGCCGTTTGTGAGGGTGTCCTGCCAGAGCGAGCCGGTGGAGTCTTCGTCGACCGAACCCAACTGCAAGAGGAGAAAAGCAGTTGGCCCGATGACGCTTCCCCGCCATCGTCTCCCTCGCCGTTCACATCGTCTCACGGGGCGGCTGTCTGCCGCCGAGGAATAGGAGGGGGCTGCCCCCCAGCCCAATAGTCGGGCAGGTTGTGAATTGTCAGGAGGAGCTTAGGGTTGTCAGTATTTGCAGGTTGTGAATTGTGTTTTGTGTTGTGTATTTTGAGAGTACTTTCAGATATGAATGTCTTTTGAATTTCAGATTTGCAGTATTGAGCATATGAAGTATTTTATGAATTCTAGATATCTATTTTTAGCACTTAAAAATGTAGTTTCATAGGAGTATAAAAGTGCAGACAATGTGATTCTCAGAGAAGAAACTGCAAGTTTCAGTTTCAGATAAGAAACTGCAAGTTCAGTTTCAGATAAGAAACTGCAACTTTCAGAGGCAGAGCATTTATATTAACACGGCCTTTTCAAACAGGGTTAACATCATGTTGGAAGTTTTATTCATGGTCGAAAATGGAACTACCAGCCAGTTAACATCATGCTGATCAACATTCATGCATAGCACATCTTCATATGATGCACAGTCAAAATGCCCACACAATGTCGAGTGTGCAAAACACAAAGAAAACGAGGGACGAAGTTTTGGCAAGTGTTGGATGTGGTTTTGGGCTGCCCCGTCTAGGCTTTCATTTTTAACATGCGCAGCCCACATCCTCGGATGGGAGGTCCATAGGCCTGTTTGTATTTTCTTAGGGCCGTCATGTATCGACCAGCCTATGGACCTCCCATCCGAGGTTTTATTTTTGGCAGCCCAATTTATGTATTTTTTTGAAGAAAACGCAGAGGTCTGTTCTATTTTTTTATATAAGAATAGGAACACCAGGTCCAACTTATCCCTTCTAACTATATTATATATATTTAAATTATTTTATATGTTGACTGTTTAGTTCACATAATTGGCAAATAGATGACCGCTCTCGTGATCCCCTTCGCCCCCGCCACCACCTCCACCCTCGCCGCCGCCATAGATCTCGTCGCCACCCCCCGCCTCCTGACTCCGGGCGCGCCTGCCCCCTCAGCAATTCCGCTCGCGCGCCCCATGGAGTCGCCGGCCATATCCACGGGGGAATGGCTGGAAGACAGGCAGATGTACAAGATGCATCTCCCACATGTCTACAAAGCCTTTTCGCGGATGCTCCAGCCGGTCGACTCCGTCGCGCTGGCGGTACTGTGGGAGACTCGAGGGAGGAGATGGAGGGAGCGGGCGATGCGGATCCGCGACGACGCTCTCTCCTGGACCCAGTGCACGCGCGAATGGAGGGAAGAAGAGGAGGAAGCTGCGAGGGAGGAAGCCAAGGAGGGACCGAATCCGTTCTCTCGCTCACGCAGGTATGCTCGGATGTGCAAGGATCATGTGGATTGGGAGCTGCTGAATCTAGCCCTGTGGATCTACTTTGAAGGAGATTTCTCAGAGAAGCACAGGATGCCCCACCCCAGTGAGCCGCCGATTGCGTTCGTTCGATGGGAGAAAGGAGAAGTGAATTTAGGAGATTCACGCTATGCTGCGAGATGGGAATGCTTGACTGGACTCCTGCCCACCAGCACGCCACCGGAGCTGGAGCAGGTGGATCCCCTACCTTACCTCTCCCCCAAACCTGCAGAAGATTGAAATTAGGCTTGCAATCTACTTCAATTGAGCTGTCTGGTGGTTATTTCTGCTTCCTGAGAGACAACATCTGGCTGGAGGATGAGAAGGAATCAGGAACTCCGATGAATTTCCCCTATCACAATGGGGGGAGCGCCGGTTGGGCAGTGGTACGGCCCACCTCCGCCCCAAATGGGGGCACAATCTGGGCAGGCTCCTGTAATTGCCCAAGATCAATCTGCTGGTGGTTCTGACTCTCAGATCAGTGGGAAATCTCAAGGCAAGAATCAGCAAAAGAAGAGATAGGACATCCAGAAAACTGCTCCTGCCCCTGCTTCGGGCCTTATGGCATACTCTGAGGTGATCTGCTACAACTGTGGGGAACCAGGGCATCATTTGGATAAATGTGTCAAGCCCAAGAGTTGTTTTATCTGCAAAATGGTTACCCATAAAGTTGAGAATTGCCCTGTCAGAAGGAAAACCCACAGTTCTGCTAGATATGTTGGAAGTGCTGCTCCAGGATTATGTCCACCATTGACAGAATTTTCTGTGACACAGAATTAGATAGTTTTTCCCCTTTCTAGTTGTAGAGCTCTGCCCAGATGTGGTAGTGACCACACTCCTTTGCTCTGGGACTCTGGTCTTAACCAAACTCCAAAGAGCAATAGTTTTAAATTTGAAAAGTGGTGGTTGCTTAGAGAAGATTTTACTGAGCTAGTCAGGAAAATCTGGAATGAGCCTACTGGGAGCAGCTGCCCCCTAGAAAATTGGCAGATCAAAATCAGGAGATTTAGAAGAACTACCAAAGGGTGGAACTCCAATGAGGAAGCTAATCTTAGAAGATACAAAAGGCTTCTCCTCCTTGAGTTTGATTCTCTAGATATTAAGGCAGAAACCACTGACCTCTCTGAGGCTGAGACTAATAGATTAAACTTTGTCCATGGAGAGCTCAAGAAAATTTGGCTTCAAGAAGAAATCAAAGCCAAACAAAGGTCTAGAGATAGGAACATTAAGGAGGGTGATAGAAATACTGCTTACTTCCATGCAGTAGCTAACCAGAGGAGGAGGAAAACCCTCATTCACTCCCTTGATGGCCCTAATGGCCCTGTTACTGAGGTAGATGAGATGCTGAAAGTGGCTAGTGACTTCTACAAAGACCTGTTTAAGAAAGAAAACCCTTCTGGGTTCTCTCTACAAAACAATTTTTTCTCTGCTTCTGAAAAAGTCTCTCCTGCTGAAAATGAGCTGCTAGAAGCCCCTTTTTCAGAGACAGAGGTGAAGGAAGCCATTTTTAGCTCTTATCCTGATGGGGCTCCTGGTCCTGATGGGATTCCCTTCTTGTTTTACCAGCATTTTTGGGACTTGGTGAAAAATGATCTCTTAGATCTTTTCCAAGCCTTTCATAGAGGAGAGTTGGATCCAGCAACTTACTCATGGGGGGTCTGTTGGGGTCAAGTTAAATAACTGTGAAAGTGATTTTTTCCTTGCTGGTAAAGGCCTTAGGCAAGGTGACCCCATCTCCCCGCTTTTGTTTAATTTAGTAGTGGACGTTCTTACTAAAATGCTGAGCAAAGCTGCTGATCATAGTCTGATTGCAGGGCTCTGTCCTGAGGTCTGCCCTGGTGGCATCATCTGCCTTCAATATGCAGATGATACCATCCTTTTCTTAGACAATGACTCCACACATGCTAGCAATCTGAAAACTGTTCTAACCTGGTTTGAACAAGTCTCAGGCATGAGAATCAACTACTCTAAAAGTGAACTCATCCCTATCAACATGGATGATCAGGAGTTAGCTGACTTCCTCTCTATTCTAGTCTGTAATAAAGGTAACTTCCCCATTAAGTACCTAGGTATCCCTCTCCACTATGATAAACTGAGGAGAGAGGATATCCAACCCCTTCTGGATAAAATCATTAAAAGGATTGCTGGGTGGAGGGGCAAACTTCTCTCTTACAGAGGTAGATTGATCCTCATACAAGCTTGTTTGGCTAGCATTCCAGTGTATCTCCTCTCCTTCTTCAAGTTCCCTAAATGGGCAGTGAACCTCATCAATTCTCAGATGTCTCATTGCTTGTGGAATGATTTTGAGGGAAATAGGAAGCTACACCTTGCTAATTGGGCCCTAGTCTCTATGAAAAAAGATTTTGGAGGCCTAGGCATACCTAACCTCCAAGAAATTAACATCTGTCTTCTAGGGTCTTGGATTAAAAGATTCTATGAGGAAGACCTGAAACCCTGGAAGCTTCTTATTGCCCATAAATACCTAGGAAATAAACCTAATATTTTTGTCCCTTCCTCCAACCCTAAGACCTCTAGATTCTGGAAAGGATTAAAATCTATTATGCATGCTGTGAAATTTGGCTACAGATGGAACATAGGGGATGGGAGCAGAACCAGGTTCTGGGAAGATACTTGGTTTGGCACATCCCCCTAGCAGTCCAATTTTGGCCTATTTACTCTGTCCGCAATGAGCTTAACAAAAGTGTCAATGAAGTTTGGGACGGTCAATGCCTAAAACTCTCTTTTAGAAGGAACTTTAGTGATAGTCTCATGGAACAATGGTTCCAGTTGGAGGAAATTGCCAAAAGCATTACCTTTACTGCCGAGCCGAATGCCCTGATTTGGCAGCTGGACAATAAGGGGAAGTATTCCTCCAGCTCCCTCTATCATGTTATCAACTTTAGAGGGGTTCAACCCGTGTTTATCCCTGCTGTCTGGAAATTGAGAGTTCCCCCTAAAATTCATGTATTTCTCTGGCTTCTCTCCAAAAACAAATTGATGACTAGGGATAACCTTAGGAAGAGACACATCATCAAACCCCTTGATTGTGTTTACTGCTTGGAACAAGAGTCTTGTTCTCACCTATTTTTTGAATGTATAGTTGCTAAACATCTCTGGGCCCACATTGAGGAATATTTCTCTAGTCAGATTGGCTCATCCTTCGAATCTGTCGCCAGATTCTGGATTGCTACCAAAAAGTGCTCAGTTTTAAACACTGTTAGCTCAGCTGTCCTTTGGTGCCTCTGGAAATATAGAAATGCTATGATTTTCAGTAACACCTCCTGGATTTCCATTCCGCAGGTCTTGAGGTTGATCAGGAACATGGTGAGGAACTGGGCGATTCTCTCCTCCGGATCGGACAAGGACAAGTTGATGAGCTTCGTGGAAACCCTAACAAGATCCCTCCAGAAACCGTTGGCGATCACTTGTGGCTGAACAAGGCTCGACCTGCTCTGGGGCTGGACCCGTGGGCTCGTCTCAAGATCTCTGATGAAGATGATGGGCACCTGGCGCCGAAAAAGAGGGACATCCACCATGCTACGCCTTCCAGCCCGGTGTCTCCGCTTGCTTACTGGTCGCCGCAGGCTGACACGGCCCCTCGGCTGAAGACCATGAAGGCTTCGCTGGACCCTCCTTGTGTCATTTGAGTGCTCTATCCGCTCTGCCTTTGGCACCGCTCGGGTGATTTGTGTTATTCAGAGAACTTGTTCATCCACCCCCCTAGTTTGTAGCTTTTCTACCTTTGCTTTCGAACTGCTCTTTGAGCTGCTGTATCAGAATATGTTGTGGTTTCGTTCTCAGCAATGGAACCGGGGAGATGCTCCCTGTTTTTCTAAAAAAAATATTTTATATGTTATTATATAAAGCTTGGTAAGACTGTAAATTTAAGGACGAATGTAATAATATCACTTATTATTTAAATATATTTATAACAAAATGCTCAGCCCCTTTTTATTTTTTGATAACATTGCTGGCCCAACCCAACATTATAATTAGAATCAGCCCAGCAAAATCGTGTATTTCGAGAAAGTGCAAATGGGCTGTAATTTTTTAGGAAATAAAATAAACGGGCCGCATGGACGCTACATTATTTGTTCACCCAGCCCAGCTAATGGCTGTAATTCAAAAAAAGATCAAATTGACTGTAAATTCTACCGCGCAAAAAAAGACTGTAAATTCTGAAAAAATGGGTTGAATACGTGCCACATTTTTGGAGGCTGAAATGTTGGCCAATAGGTCAAAGCCAATGCAAGTCGTTGTCAATTTAGTCAACAAATGATTCTGACATGTTAGCCATTGGATTTACATCCAACGACCGGCATCCATCTTCAGTCTCTCGTCTTCTTCCTCCAGCGCCGCCGGGACCACCTCCCGCCTCCTGCTGCTAGCAGCTCGGCTTAGCACGCTTCGCTATGAAGCGCTACTCCACCGTTGGCCAGGCCATCCCTCCACCCCTCCACACCTCATGTTCTTCTCCATCAACTGCCGAACGACACCGCACTAGAACTAGTTAACCCTCGTACACCTCTCTGTCTGCGACTCTACTCCCGCATCTTCCCATCTCCGGCTCGTTGCTGTCCCGGGCCTCGCCGTTGTCCACCACCTTGGATGCGCTCGGCACGGCGTGTTTAACGTGGTCAACGAACGACACCATCGGAAGTAGACTGTGCGTGGAGAGGCTGACAGCTGGGTCAACGGCCGCACACAAGGAAATGCCTCCTTATTACGCGCAAAATAATGATTCCTCCACCTGACATCTGGGACCCACCGGAAGGGCCTCTGTATTTCGCGAAATAAAGTGCCCCCGCTGACATGTCGGACCCACCAGCTATCTTCGCACGCAAGGAAGTGCCTCCTTATTACGCACAAAAAATGAATATTCCCCCTGCCAGCTGGAACCCAGCATAGTGGGAGGCTGACTTGTGGGCCTACCAAGTTGACAGGGACGGAGGGCTTTGTCAACTTAGTCAATATGAACGATTCTAGCTCCTGTTACCGTATGGTATTCATCCAACGGCCGTAGTGCTTCTTCAACCTCTGGTCTTCTTGCTCCAGCCGCCCAAACCAGCGCCGGTCGTGCCGCGTGCTCCTGCCTCCCGTGGCCGGCTGTGATGCCGCGGAGGCCTCACCGCCCCCTACTACTCCCACCGCTGGCCAGGCCATCCCTCTACTCACCCACACCCCCTGTTATTCTGTGGCGACAGCAGCCTCACACCGCAGCCGAACCAGTGAGCCCTCGTACTCCTCTTCGCGTGGGCATCCACTGCTGTGTCTTCCCCGGCTCCGAGTCGTCCCCTTCCTAGTCCTCGCCTCGTCCACCGCCCTGGTGCTCTCGGCGCGGCGTGGTCAACGTGGTCAATGACCGACTTCCATCGGAAGAGTACTGTACGTGGAGAGGCTGACAGCTGGGTCCACGGCAGCCGCAAGGAAGTGCCTCCTTATTACGCGGAAAATAATTATTCCTCCACCTGACAGCGGGGACCCACCGGACGGGCCACCAATATTTTGCAAAAAAATCGTTTCCCCCTGACTGCTGGGACCCACCGGACGGGCCACCGTATTTCGCGAAAAAAACGTTCCCCCCGCTGTCAGCTCGGAACCACCAGAAGTGCCTCCTTATTACGCACAAAAAAATGAATACTTCCCCGGCTAGCTGGGACCCACCTTGCTGGGAGGCTGACTTGTGGGCCTACTAAGTTGACGGGGACGAAGGGCTTTGTCAACTTAGTCAATATGAACGATTCTAGCTCCAGTGACCATACGATGTCCATCCAACGGCCGTAGTGCTTCTTCAACCTCTGGTCTTCTTGCTCCAGCCGCCCAAAGCAGCGCCGGTCGTGCCGCATGCTCCTGCCTCCCGTGGCCGGCTGTGCTACCGCAGAGGCCTCACCGCCCCCTACTATTCCCACCGCTGGCCAGGCCCTGCGGCGACGGCAGCCTCACACCGCAGCCGAACCAGTGAACCCTCGTAGTCCTCTCCGTGCGGGCTTCCACTGCCGCGTCGTCCCCTTCCTAGGCCTCGCCGTCGTCCACCGCCGTGGTGCTCTCCGCGCGGCGTGGTCAACATGGTCAAGGAACGACTTCCATCGGAAGAGTACTGTACGTGGAGAGGCTGACAGCTGGGTCCACGGCCACAACCCAGTTTTTTTGTGATTTGCCAAGTAAGTCGCTTTGTCAGGCCTGTTGGGCTGCAAATCTTTCAAGACGAGGAGAGCTTTCATTCGGCTGGCCGAGAAAAATGGACCATCAGTAATGAGCAATGGTTTGTACATTTTTAAAACACATCAAACCGGCAATTAGTTTCAAATATCTTTTTTTCATTTCAAGATTTTAAATTACATTAATTTTTATGCATGGAGAATTTGTAGGATTTATATTGATATACATTTATTTTTAAAATCAGTTTGAATGTGAGTCAAAAATTTCGGGATTAAAAACAGTTCGGACCGCACCGAAATATGCAAAATTTCGTATAATTTTTTAACCGTTGCCACAATATGGGCTGTAATGCTAACAAAAAGAATATGGGCTCCAAAAAAACCTTAAGAATTAGCAGATGGGCTGTAAATTATTAGAAATAATGGCAGATGGGTTGTATGCTGTTTTCCACAGATTTGAGGCTTTCCTAAAAAAAGGTTGACGCACAAGCACTGACTGTTGGATGTCCATCCAACTGCCGTCGTGCTTCTTCAATCTCTGCTCTTCCTGCTCCAGCCGCTCAAACAAGCGCCGGCGGGACTGCCTGCTCCCTCCTCCTCACGGCCGGCTGTGCTGCCGCGCAGGCCTCACCGCCCGACCGTACTCCCATCGCTGGCCTAGTCATCCCTCTACTCACCCACACCTGCTGTTATTCTCCAGCGACGGCAGATGAACCAGTAAACTCTCGTATAGTCGTACTCCCCTCCACGTGGGAAACAACTGCCGAATCTTCCCTGCCTCCTTGTCGTCCCCTTCCTAGGCCTCGCTGTCGTTCACCGCCCTGGTGCTCTCGGCGCGGCATGGTCAACGTGGTCAAGGAACGACTTCCATCGGACGTGGACTGTACGTGGAGAGGCTAACAGCTGGGTCCACGGCCGCAGCAAGGAATTGCCTCCTTATTACACGGAAAATAATAATTCCTCCACCTGACAGCTGGGACCCACCGGACAGGCCACTGTATTTCGCGAAAAAAATGTTTTCCCCCGACTACTAGGACCCACCAGCTACATCTTCGCACGCAAGGAAGTGCGTCCAGGGAAAAAACAAAATGATTCGCCCCCTGACTGCTGGGACCGACCAGCTACATCTTCGCAGGCAAGGAAGTGCCTGACAGTCGGGACCCATCTGGTCAAAGCGTACGTCGCGTTGTCATTCTGGTTGCGAACGTGTACGTACATACTGGTCGATGTAGAGGTGCGCACGTGTCGTAGTAGAGGCGTGCACGTGTCGTAGTAGAGGCGCGCACATAGCATGTACATGTACGTATAGCGGCCAGGGTGCAAGAAAGAAAATACGGCCACGTGTGTGTACATACGGGCGGGGTCTCGAACGCCTACTCGCGCATACGTACGGCCAGGGCTCGTGTACATGGATGGGTCGGAACGGAGAAACAGCGTCGTCGTCGTGTTCATGGGGAGGCAACGGAGTGCGTCATGTTCATG
Source organism: Triticum aestivum (assembly GCF_018294505.1). Lineage (NCBI taxonomy): Eukaryota > Viridiplantae > Streptophyta > Magnoliopsida > Poales > Poaceae > Triticum > Triticum aestivum. The sequence continues at coordinate 104,856,822 of NC_057800.1, read as the reverse complement.
GGGAGGCAATGGAATGCGTTGTGTTCATCGGGAGGGCTTGGACAGAACAGGCGATGGAAACGAGGCCTGGCGTACCGCAGAATGGAGGAAACGGCCTTGTGTTCGACCGGCCATGTTCGAAACGGGATCCTGTTCATCGGGAGGGGTCTGGCGTACCGCAAAACGGAGGAAACGGACCTCCTATGGTCGAAATGGGGGTCCTGTTGATCGGGAGGGGTGTGGCGTACCGCAAAACGGAGGAAACGGACTTGTGTTGGAGCGCTACGGTCGAAACGGGGGTCTTGTTCATCGGGAGGGGTGTGGCGTACCGCAAAACGGGACTCCATGGGATACTGTTCATCTCCACCGTTGACCTCCTCCAGCCTCCACGGGCTCTTGTTCATCCAGCCTCCACCGCGCGCTACTCCACCGGCTACTATTCTACCACCCCTCCACCGTCTATTGTTCATCCAGCCCTCCACACCACGGGGTCCTGTTCAACCACCCCTCCACGGGCACCCCTCCACTGTCTACTGTTCATCCAGCCCTCCACACCACGGGGTCCTGTTCAACCACCCCTCCACCGTCTACTGTTCATCCAGCCCTCCACACCACGGGGGTCCTGTTCATCCACCCCTCCACGGGCACCCCTCCATCGTCTACTGTTCATCCAGCCCTCCACCACACCACGGGGTCCTGTCCATCCAGAGGCAACGCCACCACTCACTGTTCATCCAAACCCCCCCGCAACGCTCACTGTTCATCCCATCGATCGGCTTCAGTTAGCAGCAGTAGCGAAGGAATCGCTCGATCGGGTTCAGTTAACAGTCATCGATCGATCACTCGGGTTCAGTAACGCGTAGCCTGCAGTGTAATCGCTCGGGTTCAGTTAGAGCCCAACGCCTCGCTCATGTTCAGTTAGAGCCAACGCCTCGCACACATGCGCGTACGTGTGTGAGAGAAACGCGCATCGCTCGGCCCCCGACCTCCCACCGTAATCGGGAACTCCCTGAAATTTTCCTCCCCCTCGCTTCTACCATGGTTTTTTCCGTCATGGACGGCCCAAAGAATGTCATGCAGCTGCGTCTCCGGCCCGCCCAAGACGAAAAGCCCATTTTCTGTCATGATTTTTTATCCTAGAAGTAGGAGCCCACCACATCTATGATGATTCCGGGTTTTGTCACAATTATCGTCATAGAAGTGTCATATGTATGACAGAAAAAAAATTCGTTTGGCCCAAAATGTCATGGATGTGTCTTTTTTGTAGTGAAAGTTTCGTCGCCGCCGACCGGCCAAGCCGCCGATCACTGCGACCGCCGCCGCCATGACCATGTGAACACAGCCAGCCGGCCGACCAACTCCAACGAAGAAGAAGGCCACCACCAACAAGCCTAGGGCCGGCGCCCCAGACATCCTCGTGTTGCAGATCAATTCCAGGAGTAGTGCACCGCGGACGGTGATTGAGATCGGTAGCACAACGAATTAGCCCGACTGAGTCAAGGCCAGATCCGCCATTGCTGGTGCCATCCTCCCCCGCCGCCGCCACACCACCTCCATGTTGCTGCCGATCTGCGCCACCCGCCACCGATCTGGCCGGAAAGGAGCGCCGCTTCCCACCAGATCGAGATCCGAGAGAAAAACCGCCGCCGCCGCCATGCCACAAGGGCTTTGCCCTGTGACGCCCCGGGCGACCATGGCGAAGGGGAGCGAAGATGGGGAGAGGTTGTAGGAGGAGGGCGGGGGCTCCCCGGTTCGGGGCGGCGCCGCCGCATGGGGAAGGGACGGGGAGGGATAGCTAGGGTCAATTGAGCCTTTTGCATATTGACCCATAGCCATGCTAGTGTAACGCCCCGAGACCGACGCTCCAGAAGACTTCCAGCTATTCCAAGTTTCGTCGTGTGATTTGTTTTATTTGTTGCATTCATCCTTGCATCATGTGCATTGCATCATGTCATCATGCCATCATATCATTAATTTTTAAAACCTCAACTAAATAAATTGTATGGATTTTTCGATCCATTTAAATCGAGGGACTCACATGGTGACTTCTCTTTATAACATACCCTCCCGATATTTAGTGAGCTATAATAAAATATTCCATTGTTTTGGAATCACCTTAACACACTTGCAAAAAATCCCAATGCTTCTGTTGTCTTAATTCTTGATCTCCAACTTTGCCATTTATTCTTTCATCATCTTCCGGAGCTCCACCAAATATCTCAACATTTTTTACTACTCCTAAAGTCTAGACTCCATTCAAACTCCTTCGGTGCAAGTTAAATAATTTTAGATTTAACTTCTCCTATTTTGTTGGAACCATTTTTGTTGGGTTGGAAATATTCCGTAAAGCCTTACAAATATGCCCCACCATTTTATTCTTGTTCTTGGCCTTTCTTTTAATTCTTTTCAATTGCTCTCTATTTTTTTTTCTGCTAAAGAGAAGGAGCCCAGCAGCCTGGGCCTCCCATCCTCCCGCGCCGGCCCAAGGCCAAGGCCCAGCCGGCCCCTGCCTTCTAACCCTAGCCGCTCCCTTCTCCCGATCCCATCTCCCTCCCGCAGCGCCTCCATCTCCCACCTCTGCGCCCCATCGCTCCTCGTCCCGATCCCCATCTCCTCCCTCGCGCCACCTTCCCCCTCGCTCGATCCATCTCTCCCTCGGTCCATCCCCTCGTTCCCTGCCAGCGCCACCACCACACACGCACGTCGCTAGGGAGAGGATCCCACGATCATCCCGCATCTCTCCCTCGATCCATCTCCTCCTCCTCCTCCTTGTTCCCACGCAGCGCTCGATCCCCTCCTCCCTCGTTGCGCCGTCGCAGAGAGAGAGAGAGGAGCGCCGCGGCCTCGCCCTTCCTCCTCCGGCATCGAGCGCCCCCGCTCCACCTCGCCCTTCTCCTCGCCCTTCTCCTCGCCGCATCGCCCGATCCCCTCGCCTCCGCCCCTTCCTCCCCGCAGCGCCCGAATCCTCCTCTCGAGCACGCCTCTCATGGTGCCCGCATCAGCCGGCCCCCTTCCTCTCCTCCTCCATGGCGTCTCCCCTTCTCGAGCACCCCCGCGACCACGCCCCTGCCGAACCCAGCGCCAGGCCCCCGCTCCTCCCTCCTCACGCGATCCCCTCTCCTGTTCCCCTCGCCGCCTCCTCCCTCCACCGGCGCCATCCATGCCCTGTCGCCCCTCCGGTCGCCGTGAGCAGGAGCGCCGCGCCCATCCGCCCTGCTGGTTTTGCTCAACTCCGGCGCCGCCGCAGCCAGAGCCCCGGGCCGTCCTCGTCGCCTTGCTCCCCCGCGTTGCCTCTGCCAGCACTGTGCTGCTGCGTGCATCCGCCAAGCCCCTCTGCCCTGTTTTGCCTCGGCCTCGATCGAGGAGGACGAGCAGCGTTGCTGCCTGCTCGATCTGCCTGCACGCGCGCCTCGCGCGTTGACTGCGACCAGCTCCATGCCCGAGCGAGCACGCTCCTGATCCCGATGCTCAGGTCCGCCAAGCATCGTCTCCGGGAGTTTTCCCCAAGTTCCACTACGGTCGCCATCCGCCAAGTTCCATCAAGCCGATCGTGTTCGTCTACCGTCACCGTGGGTTTTCATCAAGTTCGGCTACAGCACAAAGATACGTGCAACTACGTGGATTCGCCGAGTACGACTACTCATGGGACCCGTCAAGTTCATCTACAGGAGCCCGAACGACTACTTCCACTATGCCCGAATACCGTGGATGCGACAAGTTCCTCTCCGGACATGTACGACTACCGTCGACCTGAACATCTACCAAAATGTGTACAACTACCGTCGCCACGTGAACCACTACTTCCACTACCGTCGACCCGTGAACGTCTACTTCCCTCTACGAACTCGATCCGCCCGAAACGCACCTTCGAAGGTATAACCCCGAGACGCCGTCCGTGGACTGTATGCATGTGTTGAATGAGATGCTTCGTTTGCTCCGTGATCGAATCGTCCTTGCGATGCCCCTCTTTTGCCGTGCCACCGTCCCGTGGGAACCCGGAAGCCGGGATCACCCCATCATCTTGCATGACTTGTTCACGCCTCCTTTTGCACCGATATCTCCGTGAGCTACCGGAACTGATATGTTGCCGTGGCATCATTTTCCGTTTCATCGCCGTGGCACCCTTTTTGTTCCGCCATGGTGACAAATGCTTCATAACATGCTTATGTCAACTTTTTCTTAAAAAAATGCATAAACTTGTATATGTCATCCGCATCATGATAACAACATTTAAAATGTTTAAACTTGTTGTTGCATTAAATTGCTAAATGCATATGGGCATTTACCGGATTTGTTGTTTTTATATCCGGCCCCATTTAAATTGTTTAGATGGTATAGTTTATGTTATGCTTCACCTCTTGCCATGTTTAACAACAGTTAATATTGTTGGGTAGCTTAACCGAGAGAGAACTAAATAATCGATGTGGTGTTCCGTCAATATGCAACTCGATGCATATTGAGCTCCACTTAAATTGTAGTGTTGTTTGCTTCACTTTGCCATGCCATGCCTCATTAAACCGGACATGCATCATACTTGTTTGTGCATCATGACTTGTTTATGCTTGTTTGTTTACTATGTTGTTTGTTTCTTTCCGGGTTGCTTCTCTCGTTAGCTTCGGTTTCATTCCGGAGTTGTGAGGATTTGTTCGTCTACGACCGTTTGTCTTCTTCTTGGATTCGTTCTTCTTCTCGGCGGGATCTCAGGCAAGATGATCATACCCTCGAAATCACTACTATCTTTGCTATGCTAGTTTGCTCGCTCTTTTGCCATGCCAATGCTACGATGCCTACCATTTGCTTGTCAGCCTCCCAAATTGCCATGTCAACCTCTAACCCACCATGTCCTAGCAAACCGTTGATTGGCTATGTTACCGCTTTGCTTAGCCCCTCTTATAGCGTTGTTAGTTGCAGGTGAAGATTGAAGTTTGTTCCTTGTTGGAACATGGAGATGTTGTTCCTTGTTGGAACATGTTTACTTGTTGGGATATCACAATATATCTTATTTAATTAATGCATCTATATACTTGGTAAAGGGTGGAAGGCTCGGCCTTATGCCTGGTGTTTTGTTCCACTCTTGCCGCCCTAGTTTCCGTCATATCGGTGTTATGTTCCCGGATTTTGCGTTCCTTACACGGTTGGGCTATAATGGGAACCCCTTGACAGTTCGCCTTAAGTAAAGCTCTTCCAGCAATGCCCAACATTGGTTTTACCATTTGCACTAACAACCTACCACCTTCCCTTGGGTTCTGCAGACTCAAGGGTCATCTTTATTCTAACCCCCCCGGGCCAGTGCTCCTCTGAGTGTTGGTCCGAACTAGAGCCCTGTGCAGCGCCCCCTCGGGGAAACTCGAGGTTTGGTTTTAGTTGTACGGATTGCTCATCTGAGTGTGCCCTGAGAAAGAGATATGTGCAGCTCCTATCGGGATTTGTCGGCACATTCGGGCGGTGTTGCTGGTTTAGTTTTACCCTGTCGAAATGTCTTGTTGTACCGGGATACCGAGTCTGATCGGAACGTCTCGGGTGGAGGTCTATTCCTTCGTTGACCGTGAGAGCTTGTCATGGGCTAAGTTGGGACACCCCTGCAGGGTATTATCTTTCGAAAGTCGTGCCCGCGGTTATGGGCAGATGGGAATTTGTTAACGTCTGGTTGTAGAAAACCCGAAGTTGACCTTAATTAAAATACATCAACTGTGTGTGTAACCGTGATGGTCTCTTTCCGGCGGAGTCCAGGAAGTGAACACAGTGTTGGAGTTATGCTTGACGTAGGTTGCTATAGGATCACTTCTTGATCATACTTTTATCGACCGTGCTTTGCCTTCTCTTCTCGCTCTCTTTTGCGATTGTAGCCACCATATATGCTAGTCGCTTGCTGCAGCTCCACCTCATTACTCCATCCTTCCTATAAGCTTAAATAGTCTTGATCTCGCGGGTGCGAGATTGCTGAGTCCCCGTGGCTCACAGATACTTCCAAAACCAGTTTGCAGGTGCCTATGTTACCGTGCAGATGACGCAACGAAGCTCAAGGAGGAGCTCGATGAAGATCTTGCCCTTTGTGTTGTTTCGTTCTAGTTGATCAGTAGTGGAGCCCAGTTGGGGTCGATCGGGGACCTTTGTCGCATTTGGGGTTCTTCTTTTATTTTGGTTCCGTAGTCGGACCTTGATTGTATCTGGATGATGTAATGCTTATTCATGTAATTGTGTGAAGTGGCGATTGAAAGCCAACTATGTATCTCTTTCCCATATGTATTACATGGGTTGTGTGAAGATTACCTCACTTGCGACATTGCTTTCAATGCGGTTATGCCTCTAAGTCGTGCTTCGACACGTGGGAGATATAGCCGCATCGAGGGCGTTACAAGTTGGTATCAGAGCCTTCCCCGACCTTAGGAGCCCCATTGCTTGATCGTTTTTAGCAGCCGAGTTTGTGTATAGAAAAAATGTTTTGAGTCCTTAGGAATTATATATCGGAGAGTTAGGAATTCTTTTTACTACCCAGTCTCTTCATCGCTCTGGTAAGGCATCCTGACGTAGAGTTTTGACTCTTCTCTTCTCAAATTTCATAAAAAAAATATTGGATCACGCGGGTATCTTGGAATCGTTCCGATGGTTTTATGATGAGAACATTGTCTTGGTGCCTCCTGTCAGGGGTTTAGTGGAAGTGTCCCGGGGAGTTGAGCTCTGAGGTGTTGTCGTCATAATTTTATCGTTGCAGTTCTAGAATACCTGAGTTTAGTACGCCGACATCGAAAATCTCTTTTATGCAGTTGTTGGTGAGATAACCCCGATAACCCAGTACTGAGGTGAGTACGGGAGTATTGCCATGACTTGTATAACGGATGCTTTTCGAAGGTTGAGGTAGACGATTTCCGAAGGTTTCTTGGTTATGTGTTGAAGGATGGATACAGCTGGATGTAGGATTTGTTAGTTTTGGGTGAGATATTATGCTTCCCCTGTATCCCCAACACCTGATTGCATAACCTGAAAATTTCGGGAGTTTCATAGGTGGGAATTCAAGTAGCTCTTAGGATATCTTTCCGACGGATGTATGATATGAAATTGGGGTTCGACGTCTAGTGGTCCGCCTATTCATGGTCGTTTTACAGTGGTCTCGTTGTGTCTTAAAGAGTCCTTGGCTATGCCGACTCGGGGACGCTTCGTATGTCATGTGCACTGCCTTGTACATGATGGTGCTGTACGATCGAGCCCGTGTAGGCCCCACCACGAAAACTTCGGACGAAATCTCTATCATATGTTTGTTCCGGCTTATTTCGCAAGTCAATCCTTTGTTTTGTTTTGAGTTGTGGTATTCGAGTTGCTTCGAAGTCAAATGTTGATTCCATACCTTTTCCAAATGGTGTTCTCATATTCCTATGTGAATACTAATCCTTCTTGATCATCGAGTCTGTCTTGTCAATCCTTTTTTTTAACCGGTGTGTCTCTCCTCAAGTGGATCCGTTCACGTCAACATTTGCAAGATCATTTATCACTTCTTCTCAACGTTGTTTGTGTCATCCATCTCCAAGTTGCCTTTGTTTTTCCCACCCTCCCTCCCTTTTGTTTTTCTTCAAGGACTAAGATTTCTTCTTCAAGTATCCATCTTATTCATGTGAAGCCTCCCCACTCTTTTTTTTCCGTCAATATTCTTATCCGGTGATTCTCATAAAGATTCTAACGGAGTTTCTAGTTCATCATTCTTCATTCTTTTTCTTCTCCGGTGTTGCCAATTCAAGCTTTCGGTGTTGATCATATCCTTTCCTCGTTTCAAATACCTTCTCATGCCGGTGCACCTCTTAATCATCCATCTCTCGCTATTAAATTGTTCCGGAGTGCTCAAGATATCTCGAAGATTCGTGTTTCCACTCTGCATTCGTTCAAGCTCTTTCGAGATTGGTATCTCATTCAAGTCATTTAATTCAACCGGTGCAACATCTCTTTTAAATCTTTTCAACGGTGTTTCTTTTGAGTGGGCCCTAACCCACAGGTCTTTTCCCAGGATCTTACCTGACTCTTCTATTTTCCCAGAGCTATCCTAAATTCTTCTCCAAGTTTGACGTAAGAATGAGTTATCATTAGTCAAATGCTTTTCTCAAAGATCTTTCAAATTCTTTTCATAGTTGGCTCAACCTCTTCGCTTTTGATTCTTCCGGTGTGCCTCAATAATTCTAGGTGGTGTTTCTCGTTGTCATTCTCATCATTTGAAGACCGAAGAAGAGTTTCTCTTTAATCTTGCTCTATTCTCTTCAAGATTCATGGTGCTAGCTTGTTGCCATCCTCTCATAATTGTTTTCGATTGTGAGAATCTTTTTCACCCATCAGGAGATATTCAAGAGTCTTCTCAGTTTGTCATCCGGAGTCCATCAATTCAGGTTTATTCATTCTCAGCCGTCAGTTATCATTCTCCTATCTTGCCGGTGCATCTATTGAATATCCTCTAATCAGTTCTTGATCTCTTTGTTCTCATGTATCTAGTTTGTCTCAAGCACCTTCGTTCATTTGCTAATTCTTACCGGTGATGCACCCCTACTTCGATCATTTTCAATTCTTACGGTGGTTCTTTCAAGATCTCTCTTCCTTGTCCATCATATCAATTCATTTGTTGTTTCAATCCTACCGGTGGTTCGTTGAAGACCTTCTCAAGTTTACGCTATATCTCTTTTAATCCTTTCTACGAGAATAAGTAGTATGCCAAATCCGTTGATTGTCGTCAATTTAATTGGTGAAGGATAAGCATAACATAATTCTTATTCTTGTTCATCCAAGTGATTAATTCTTTATTCCAGAGGCCTTTAAAATTCTCGGTTTCATTTGTTTCATCTTCTCTTTTTCCCGGAGTTCCAAGCTCTAATTATCACGGAGATCCATCTAAATCATTGCAAGGATTCACCTTGTGTTTTCAATTTCTCTTTCTTTTCATTCCTTTTGTTTACCGGGGTTCTTCATGGAGGCTCTACATGATGGTTCATCAAGGATTTAATTCCCTTCTCAAAGTTTTCATCGAGATTATTTCCTAAGGAGCAAAAGCTTTCTTTATATGGTAATCCGGAGTGCAATTCTTTCTACCATATTTTGGAGGTGGTATTATGTCATTCTTGATAATTTGAGTTCATGTTCCATGATTCACATGTTGTTAAGAATGAGTTATTTTTAAATCCATCAACCTCGTTGTTGGAGTTATCTTGTGTCATATTTCACCTAAAAGCCTTCCATTGGGAATGTTGCTATTTGTGGTGCTTGCCAATGATCCAAGTTATCTCTTTATCATCTTGGTGGAAGAAGTTTTCATCTCTTCGTTGATCTCAAGCAAGCAATTATTTCCGTTAGTGGCCGGTTGTCACCTCATAATTTTGAGATGTTTTCCATAAGCCCACTACAAGCTTGTGCTTTTCGTTGTTGATTTTCCAACAACTTCGTTCAATTCTTCTTTGCAAGGATGCTTTCCAAACTCATTTGTGGCAGAAGTTGGCATTTTCTTCTCCATTCTGTTATTCCAATGATATATCTTCTATTATTTCTTTCGGAGGCATTGTGAAATTGCTCTTTTCACTCACCATCTCGATTCGTGAGGATCGTGTTCTTTTCTTGCTTATCCATTTAACCGAAGTGTCGTGTTTTCATTCGAGTTCTCTAATCTTATCAAGTTTTCCCTCCTTCCTCAACTGGAGAGCTGTCTGAAATCCTTCTTACCCATTGTGCCATTCTTTCAATAGTTCCGGAGGCAGTGTGTTGTTGATTTCATCAAGTAACATCCCATCTTCTCAAGTTCATGTTCTATTCCTTCCATGTTCAACCGGAGTACTGCCCGAATTCTTCCCCTCTCATCTTGTTTTAACCGGAGTGGTTTCGAATTCTATCTTGTCCATTAAACTCTTGATTCATGTCTTTGCAACCTTCAAGTTCTCGTAATGTTCCTTGTTCCTTTTTTTTTCTAATGGAGTTCTTCTCAGATGTGCTCTTTCTTTTAAATTGCTCAACCTCTCAAGGTTCTTTGGTTTCACTCATTGGTCGAAGAAGCAACTTAGGTTTACCTCTTCTCTTCCTCTTCCGTTTCTCTTCGGTGCCATTCTAGATCTCGGGACGAGATCCTCTCGTAGTGGTGGAGTGTTGTAACGCCCCGAGACCGACGCTCCAGAAGACTTCCAGCTATTCCGAGTTTCGTCGTGTGATTTGTTTTATTTGTTGCATTCATCCTTGCATCATGTGCATTGCATCATGTCATCATGCCATCATATCATTAATTTTTAAAACCTCAACTAAATAAATTGTATGGATTTTTCGATCCATTTAAATCGAGGGACTCACATGGTGACTTCTCTTTATAACATACCCTCCCGATATTTAGGGAGCTATAATAAAATATTCCATTGTTTTGGAATCACCTTAACACACTTGCAAAAAATCCCAATGCTTCTGTTGTCTTAATTCTTGATCTCCAACTTTGCCATTTATTCTTTCATCATCTTCCGGAGCTCCACCAAATATCTCAACATTTTTTACTACTCCTAAAGTCTAGACTCCATTCAAACTCCTTCGGTGCAAGTTAAATAATTTTAGATTTAACTTCTCCTATTTTGTTGGAACCATTTTTGTTGGGTTGGAAATATTCCGTAAAGCCTTACAAATATGCCCCGCCATTTTATTCTTGTTCTTAGCCTTTCTTTTAATTCTTTTCAATTGCTCTCTATTTTTTTTTCTGCTAAAGAGAAGGAGCCCAGCAGCCTGGGCCTCCCATCCTCCCGCGCCGGCCCAAGGCCAAGGCCCAGCCGGCCCCTGCCTTCTAACCCTAGCCGCTCCCTTCTCCCGATCCCATCTCCCTCCCGCAGCGCCTCCATCTCCCACCTCTGCGCCCCATCGCTCCTCGTCCCGATCCCCATCTCCTCCCTCGCGCCACCTTCCCCCTCGTCGATCCATCTCTCCCTCGGTCCATCCCCTCGTTCCCTGCCAGCGCCGCCACCACACACGCACGTCGCTAGGGAGAGGATCCCACGATCATCCCGCATCTCTCCCTCGATCCATCTCCTCCTCCTCCTCCTTGTTCCCACGCAGCGCTCGATCCCCTCCTCCCTCATTGCGCCGTCGCAGAGAGAGAGAGAGGAGCGCCGCGGCCTCGCCCTTCCTCCTCCGGCATCGAGCGCCCCCGCTCCACCTCGCCCTTCTCCTCGCCCTTCTCCTTGCCGCATCGCCCGATCCCCTCGCCTCCGCCCCTTCCTCCCCGCAGCGCCCGAACCCTCCTCTCGAGCACGCCTCTCATGGTGCCCGCATCAGCCGGCCCCCTTCCTCTCCTCCTCCATGGCGTCTCCCCTTCTCGAGCACCCCGCGACCACGCCCCTGCCGAACCCAGCGCCAGGCCCCCGCTCCTCCCTCCTCACGCGATCCCCTCTCCTGTTCCCCTCGCCGCCTCCTCCCTCCACCGGCGCCATCCATGCCCTGTCGCCCCTCCGGTCGCCGTGAGCAGGAGCGCCGCGCCCATCCGCCCTGCTGGTTTTGCTCAACTCCGGCGCCGCCGCAGCCAGAGCCTCGGGCCGTCCTCGTCGCCTTGCTCCCCCGCGTTGCCTCTGCCAGCACTGTGCTGCTGCGTGCATCCACCAAGCCCCTCTGCCCTGTTTCGCCTCGGCCTCGATCGAGGAGGACGAGCAGCGTTGCTGCCTGCTCGATCTGCCTGCACGCGCGCCTCGCGCGTTGACTGCGACCAGCTCCATGCCCGAGCGAGCACGCTCCTGATCCCGATGCTCAGGTCCGCCAAGCATCGTCTCCAGGAGTTTTCCCCAAGTTCCACTACGGTCGCCATCCGCCAAGTTCCATCAAGTCGATCGTGTTCGTCTACCGTCACCGTGGGTTTTCATCAAGTTCGGCTACAGCACAAAGATACGTGCAACTACGTGGATTCGCCGAGTATGACTACTCATGGGACCCGTCAAGTTCATCTACGGGAGCCCGAACGACTACTTCCACTATGCCCGAATACCGTGGATGCGACAAGTTCCTCTCCGGACATGTACGACTACCGTCGACCTGAACATCTACGAAAATGTGTACAACTACCGTCGCCACGTGAACCACTACTTCCACTACCGTCGACCCGTGAACGTCTACTTCCCTCTACGAACTCGATCCGCCCGAAACGCACGCTTCGAAGGTATAACCCCGAGACGCCGTCCATGGACTGTATGCATGTGTTGAATGAGATGCTTCATTTGCTCCATGATCGAATCGTCCTTGCGATGCCCCTCTTTTGCCGTGCCACCGTCCCGTGGGAACCCGGAAGCCGGGATCACCCCACCATCTTGCATGACTTGTTCACGCCTCCTTTTGCACCGGTATCTCCGTGAGCTACCGGAACTGATATGTTGCCGTGGCATCATTTTCCGTTTCATCGCCGTGGCACCCTTTTTGTTCCGCCATGGTGACAAATGCTTCATAACATGCTTATGTCAACTTTTTCTTAAAAAAATGCATAAACTTGTATATGTCATCCGCATCATGATAACAACATTTAAAATGTTTAAACTTGTTGTTGCATTAAATTGCTAAATGCATATGGGGATTTACCGGATTTGTTGTTTTTATATCCGGCCCCATTTAAATTGTTTAGATGGTATAGTTTATGTTATGCTTCACCTCTTGCCATGTTTAACAATAGTTAATATTGTTGGGTAGCTTAACCGAGAGAGAACTAAATAATCGATGTGGTGTTCCGTCAATATGCAACTCGTTGCATATTGAGCTCCACTTAAATTGTAGTGTTGTTTGCTTCACTTTGCCATGCCATGCCTCATTAAACCGGACATGCATCATACTTGTTTGTGCATCATGACTTGTTTATGCTTGTTTGTTTACTATGTTGTTTGTTTCTTTCCGGGTTGCTTCTCTCGTTAGCTTCGGTTTCGTTCCGGAGTTGTGAGGATTTGTTCGTCTACGACCATTTGTCTTCTTCTTGGATTCGTTCTTCTTCTCGGCGGGATCTCAGGCAAGATGATCATACCCTCGAAATCACTACTATCTTTGCTATGCTAGTTTGCTCGCTCTTTTGCCATGCCAATGCTACGATGCCTACCATTTGCTTGTCAGCCTCCCAAATTGCCATGTCAACCTCTAACCCACCATGTCCTAGCAAACCGTTGATTGGCTATGTTACCGCTTTGCTCAGCCCCTCTTATAGCGTTGTTAGTTGCAGGTGAAGATTGAAGTTTGTTCCTTGTTGGAACATGGAGATGTTGTTACTTGTTGGAACATGTTTACTTGTTGGGATATCACAATATATCTTATTTAATTAATGCATCTATATACTTGGTAAAGGGTGGAAGGCTCGGCCTTATGCCTGGTGTTTTGTTCCACTCTTGCCGCCCTAGTTTCCGTCATATCGGTGTTATGTTCCCGGATTTTGCGTTCCTTACACGGTTGGGCTATAATGGGAACCCCTTGACAGTTCGCCTTAAGTAAAGCTCTTCCAGCAATGCCCAACATTGGTTTTACCATTTGCACTAACAACCTACCACCTTCCCTTGGGTTCTGCAGACTCAAGGGTCATCTTTATTCTAACCCCCCCCCCCGGGCCAGTGCTCCTCTGAGTGTTGGTCCGAACTAGAGCCCTGTGTAGCGCCCCCTCGGGGAAACTCGAGGTTTGGTTTTAGTTGTACGGATTGCTCATCTGAGTGTGCCCTGAGAAAGAGATATGTGCAGCTCCTATCGGGATTTGTCGGCACATTCGGGCGGTGTTGCTGGTTTAGTTTTACCCTGTCGAAATGTCTTGTTGTACCGGGATACCGAGTCTGATCGAAACGTCTCGGGTGGAGGTCTATTCCTTCGTTGACCGTGAGAGCTTGTCATGGGCTAAGTTGGGACACCCCTGCAGGGTATTATCTTTCGAAAGCCATGCCCGCGGTTATGGGCAGATGGGAATTTGTTAACGTCCGGTTGTAGAAAACCCGAAGTTGACCTTAATTAAAATACATCAACCGTGTGTGTAACCGTGATGGTCTCTTTCCGGCGGAGTCCGGGAAGTGAACACGGTGTTGGAGTTATGCTTGACGTAGGTTGCTATAGGATCACTTCTTGATCATACTTTTATCGACCGTGCTTTGCCTTCTCTTCTCGCTCTCTTTTGCGATTGTAGCCACCATATATGCTAGTCGCTTGCTGCAGCTCCACCTCATTACTCCATCCTTCCTATAAGCTTAAATAGTCTTGATCTCGCGGGTGCGAGATTGCTGAGTCCCCGTGGCTCACAGATACTTCCAAAACCAGTTTGCAGGTGCCTATGTTACCGTGCAGATGACGCAACGAAGCTCAAGGAGGAGCTCGATGAAGATCTTGCCCTTTGTGTTGTTTCGTTCTAGTTGATCAGTAGTGGAGCCCAGTTGGGGTCGATCGGGGACCTTTGTCGCATTTGGGGTTCTTCTTTTATTTTGGTTCCGTAGTCGGACCTTGATTGTATCTGGATGATGTAATGCTTATTCATGTAATTGTGTGAAGTGGCGATTGTAAGCCAACTATGTATCTCTTTCCCATATGTATTACATGGGTTGTGTGAAGATTACCTCACTTGCGACATTGCTTTCAATGCGGTTATGCCTCTAAGTCGTGCTTCGACACGTGGGAGATATAGCCGCATCGAGGGCGTTACAGCTAGCTCCAATGATAATCATCATCTCCTCATAATGTTTAATAGGCTTGTTAAGGAAGGGTTCATCTTCTTTGTGGTCCTTTATAAACAAAAGTAATCATTTCAACAAGGAATGGGGGTACAAATAAAGTTCAACAAGTTATAATGCATGAAAAAAATAAATTTCAGCAAGTTATAATGAATGAAAGAATAAATTTTAGCAAGTGATAATGCATGAAAAAAATCATTTCAGTAAGTATTTGCACATAAGGAACCAAATTCAACAAGTACTAAATGGCGGTAAAATAGATACCTTAATATGGTTTGTGTAATTCTCGTGATCAAGAACAATCGTAAAGTTATCTTCATCCCAAAGTGCACCACTCAATCATTTGAGGTGCACTATCTGTTTATACTTCCTCTTCCATGTCCTTGTATGATTTGTGATGTGGGTTCCAATTGACTCTGTGCCTTGAAAATGTTCATTCGTAGCAGCGGAACAACCATTCCGGTGGACAGTCATGAAAGAGGTACCCGGTCTATGGCCACCTGCCACCAAACTATATAGGCGGGCTGGCATGTATGGTGACATGGTAGATGTCCATGAAATTTGCCTAGCAACCATATCCTACAATTCTAGTAAGTATTTAGACATTATAAAGAACCAAATCAACAAGTATTTCAACATAAAGAATTAAATGCAGCAAGTATTTGGAGAGAAAGAAGCAATTCAACAAGTATTTCAACATAAAGAATTGAATTTCAGCAAGTATTTGGAGAAAAATAAATAAATTCAGCAAGTATTTCAACATAAAGAATTAAATTGCAGCAAGTATTTGGAGATAAAAAAAGCAATTGGGCAAGTATTTCAACATAAAGAACAATACTTGTACGTCCTTACAACAAATAATATGTCATTACAATGACATTCTTGCAAACACAATAATTCAAATAAAGTACAATAGTTCTCCCCATATTTAGAAATACATGTAGTCTATTATGTCGAAAGTGCTACTCAAATCCCAAATACAAATGCACTGCATGAACAGTATATTCCAAAAAAGTGTAGAAAAATAAAATATTTGTGGATGAACATCGACAAGTGTTCTAATATCCTATAAAATTTTGCCATGAAGAGACATCCATAGTGATCTGCGCGAAGCAAAAAAGAGTGCTCCAAGTGCGCATTTTTGAGTCCCAAATTTTGTTTTCTCGTATAGGCCTCCAAGGATGTCTTTTTAGGTGAAAATTTATAGGATGTTAGGACATCAGTTGTTGATTGTTTTTTGAGATAGCGAACCGCTCATATCAAGCAGTACAGGATGTTGGAACATATGTTGATGTTCATCGACAAAAACTAGTATTTTTTAATTTCTTTGCTATTTTTTGGAGTTTACCGTTCATGCAGGTGTATTTAATCTCGGGAGCAGAAAATCCATGTCCCAATCAAGTTTGCATCTTAGATTGTACACATCACTGCTCCTTATGTAGTACTTGAAGAATGCTTCTTGATATATTAAAACAAAATTTCTTCCTAATAAGTGCTTCCCTTTTTTGCGGGGACCTAATAAGTGCTTTCTAACTATACTCTCCACAGAAGTTTGAGTTATTCGTAACTATACCCCACACAAATGTTCGTGGCATTAATCATGACATGCTTGAACTTCTACTCCCTCTGTCTCGGTAAATTCTATATCATCAATTTAACTAGCTACATATGTATTATATGTAATAAAAACATATTTCGCATGTTGAAATGATGAAAGGGGGACACTAGTTTTTTTCTTGTCATAGTCAAGTAGAATATTTACTGATTTTGAAAGGATATAAATAATGGATATGTGTTTGTTTTCATGTAGTTAGGAGGTGGATTCTCCATATCTAAGGTAATATATTTTCAAATACACTATATGCTATCTCCTGGTCACACTTTTTCTTAATAAGTAGGAGATGCCCTACACTTTAGAAATGAAACCATACACATATGAAAATTCTTAACCTGCATGAAATAAATTAGTACTCTATAAAGAGAAAAATGAAAATAAAATTGCCATGCCCCAGATCTGAATACAAACATCATAACTTAAAATACATGTTAAATTATCTTTGGTTGACCTTCAATACATCACAAAACACGCCTAGTTTCACATTTTCACAAGTACATTAATTAAACAACAATAACATACTTGGAATCCAACAAGGCGCCCACCCATTGCTATTTGTAAACTAAAGGTCTTTGAGGAGCTTTATTAAGCTCTCAACTGCTCACCAACTATGAAGATGTATATCATTGTGTAGATCTATGTGGAGGCTATATGGTGCAGCTGAGGTTCACATCCTTGCAGTCGGAAGTGGAACCTGTCGATGCATAAGCACAGGACATCATACAGGTTAGACACCTAACTTCAGTGGGAAAATGACCAAAATGAAGATCCTCATAATTCATAAAGCAATGTGTTCTGGAAGCCAAGAATGACTACTCAAATACCGCCTTTGGTTTCCTATGGGCGGGCGGAGGAGACGAACAAGAAGCAGTGGAGAGGACGAATATCTACACTTTCTTAAAGTTGATTTTTGTTTAGGGGTTGCCTCGGGTGTATTTGAGCTAGGCTATAGTTTGATGAACACATGTCCTGCTTGGAACCTAATAGCGTAAGCAAGGCCATGTGCCCAACTCAAGTAGCCATTTAACACGAGCACAGTCTCTCATGCAATTTTGGGACGGAGGGTGTCGTGGTTTTGTCACGGCAGATGTCCTCATGGAAGGACTTAGTCGTGGAGCCATCACGACGGGTTAGCTTAAAGGGGTTAAAGCGGACAAGGGACGCAAGAGTTATACTGGTTCATCCCCTTTCGATGAAGGTAAAAGCCTACGTCCAGTTGTGATGGAATTGCTTGGGTTTCGATGACCAGGGAGCGAATCCACTTTGCCTGGCTCTCGAGTTATTGTGTGTTGTTCCTAAACCGCCGCCGGGTCACCCCTTTATATACATAGGTCGACGCCCGTCGGTTTACAGAATCTCGAGGCCGGATCATAAACGTGTCCGGCTCGGTCTCTATTCCTTCTATCTTACAATACAAGTTACATATCAATGTCGGTTTATGTCTACAGGCCTTAACACGCCTTTTGGCCTTGGGCCTTCATGAAACGCCACCATCTTTTGTCTTCCTGGGCTTCAAATAAAGTAATCATCATAGGGATAACCCAACCTCTCCTGGCCGGTTTATGTCCAGTAGTAATATCCCCAACATTAGGCCCCGGGTTGATTTGAACTTGTTCATGTCAATCTTCAACACTTAGAAAAATTCCTCCCTTTGCACTTTCGCATAGATCTTGTAAACCACCGTGACGTCATCCTCCAGATTTGTAGTAAACCGCCATGACATCACCTGTTCATTAAAACCGAAGATACCCTTTATTAATGAGCATCCAACAGTCGAGGCAACAACCTCGTTATATATCCATTTTTTGGGCTCCTCGATTCTCACGCCTATCGCTTATCTCTTTGCCCTTATAAATAGGGCTGAGGATCCCTTTCCTTTGCCTCCCGTTGCCTCTTCATCTCTTCTTCCTCCTCGTGACGCCTCTGCACCCGAGCACCGCCGCCGTCGTCGAGCTTCGCCTCTGCCTCACCGTCGGTCGCAACATCAACCTGATTGTACCAGAAAAACGCAGTGCACCTCCTCTGCTTCAACAACTTTGGTAAATCTTTCCCTCTTTCCTCTGTAGATCCACTTAGGGTTCACACGGGTTCATGGCATTCTTCGCTTGTTCTTCGTTAGCCCATAGACAGCAGACCTCAACCTTGATGTGTTCTGTGCGGTAGCTATAATAGTCCTTATCTCGGCTATCAAACCAAGCCTTATACGCATAAAAACCTGATCTGAATTTTTATGAACTGCTCCAGGACCAACTTTTTAGGTCTAAATATTTTTCTTTTCCTGACTTGTGGTAGATCCAAAATGCCCATGTGATCCTGTGAAACCTGTTTTTCCTCACTTAGTCATTTTTTGCCTCAGATATGTACCTTCCTTATCTGCGTAGGCAGTTTATCCTTGTAGAAAATAATCTGTCATATGCCATTAGTCCCCTTGTAAACCGCCCGTCGCTTTACCATTTATAACTGCATGAGCCTCCAGTTTAACAATTTGTCATGCTTGAATTCCTTTTTCTTAACCTCTTGTGCTTTATGCCTTGTCAATCATGAATCGTAAACCGGCAGTAATCTTTTCCAGCTCTTCACTTGCAATGGCCAAACAATTCTATGTCTGTAACTGGGTCCCTTCCCGGGTTACTGAGGAGCAACTGGATGGATGCGTCAAAATTGGCACTTTACCGAAGCGGAGTGAAATCCAGTGGCGAGTCCCCAGTCCAGAAAACCCTCCTACCCCCAGAGATGGCGAAGTAGTAGTGTTTGTTGATCATATGAGTCGTGGCTTTAAACCGCCTGGGTCCAAGTTCTTTCGTGATGTACTTGCCAGCTTTCAGATCCACCCTCAAGACATTGGACCCAACTCTGTGTCCAATATTTGCAACTTAATGCCTAGGATGTACTTGCCAACTTTTAGATCCACACCTCCCCTGGCCATCATGTTGCATTATCAAAACATAGCGCCAAGGAGGAACGTTCTGCTCTGGAAAAAGGCAAATGGAGCACCAATTTATCAAGCTATGCCCACCTTAATGCCCAGGAACTCCACTCTGGTTTTTTAAACCGCATGTACACAAACCGTGACTACGAAGCCGGTTTAGTGAACCTGATGAAGGAGCGTTATGAGGTAATTGCATAACCATTTTTCTCCTAAGTCCAATTGTAAATACCAACTCTAATAGCCCCCAAGGGCCGATTTATGATGGCAATCAAAAATCGGGACTTTGTAATATCTCAACTTTGCATACTTATCCTCCAAGGGTCGGTTGATCCTTTAAAAATGAATCGGTACTTTAGCATTGTAATCCTGTAACTTTCGCCTGTGTAGTCCCCAAGGGCCGATTTATCTTTCCAAGGTGAACCGGGACTTTAACCACTGTTACTTTGAATAGATGTACATTAGCCCCCAAGTGCCAAGAATAATGCTTGTATTACACTTGGGACTTGAATTTCTTTTCTGAGAATGAAGTAAATAGGCATTAGCCCCCAAGTGTATAACTTGTTATGTGCTTGGGACTTCCAAATTTTACTGTCGCTTCATAATATGTCTTTCTATTATAGGCTGAGCTGAGCAAAAAGGAAGCCCAAATCGCCGACTTTCAAGAAAATATCAAAACTCAGCAAGCAGAAACCTCCAAGGCCAAAGAAGAATTGACCAGCGCTTTAACAGCCATGGAGAATCTGAAGGAAACTTTGAAGAAAGAACAGGCTGACAGAGGCACAAAGAGATCTGCTTTACAAAAGAGAGCCGAAGACGCAGAGGCAACTCTTAAACCAGTGGTCGAAGAGCTGACCGGTTTAAAACGGCAGATTAATGCCATGACTTCTGCTATTTTTGGTAAGTATCTCTCCTGAAGCTTTTTAATAAACATTATCTCATCAGCTGCCGGTTTACTGATGCCTGCAATGACACAGGAACCCGCATTGCCCACCTGGGCTCTGATATGTGAATGAAGCTGAAAGCTGCCTATACACTGATAGAGTAGTTATATTCTAGAGCTCAACGGGCCATCTGCACTGCTGCACATAACAATCTGCCTCCAACTTTAATAAAGGAGAGCATTGAGAAACTATTAATGTTGCATGCCCGTCTGGATGAGTTAAAGAGATCAGGTGCAAGAGCCGGTGCGCTGACTGCACTAATGCGGGTGAAGGCATGGATACCGGATCTTGACTCGTCAGATATTGGCAGAGGCTATCCTAGCATAAAATAGGACGGCTTCGAGTTTAACAATGATGATCTTAGGAGGTTGACAAAAGAAATGCGCCCTATAGCGAGCAAGTTGGCCGCAGAGACAGATCTCCCCCACTACCAGCCAGTTTATGATGCTGATCACAAAAGACTGCCTGCGCCGACACATGATGTAGAAGATCTTATGCCGCCAATCCGTAAGCATACCTATGCCCCTGACATTGATCCTTCCAACCTTATAAGTGAAGAAGCCGTGTTCCAAGCCTTAACTGGAATCGATTGGGCAACCATTGATTTCCAGCCACTGGGTAGGGAGGAGGAAGATGCACCAACGCAAGATGATCCCCAATCTTCAAGTCGTCCTAGTGATGAATCGTAAACCGGGGGCCGGTTTAACCTGTGGCAGCCTACCACTCTTGTTGAAACAATTATTCTGTGTGGGCATGAAAACGCCTTGTAATAGGCTAGTTCAAACACTTGTCTGCTATGCCGTCGAGCATACTTATTTTGTTTGATACTGTTAACTCGCCATGCTTTTGGGATCTATTATATGCATAATCCGTAGTGGCTGTATTTTAATTTGTTCCTGCATACAAGAGATTGAAAGTGTCCTGGCGGTTTACCGCTGGACAGGTCATGATGCCTAAATATATAGCCTAGGTCTAGCGCCAAGGCTATATTTATAAACAAGCCAGATATAAAGTAGATGATACCTGTTACCTCGTTGGTTGACCAACGGTTATTATAATAAGGGTGATAACACCAATCTGGAGTATTGATGACTCCTTCCATGTTTGCTGGTTGATGATAAAACCGTACCGGGTTATGATAAACATCGGTTTTATCCATATAATATTGGTGAATTGTAGTCAAAACTAGACTGAATCAATAAGCGCCGGATTATAGCTGATCATGTACTGACAACTTAGCATTGTAAGCCACGCCGGGTTTTAATAAACGCCGGTTTATCAGAAAATATTTATGAATCTTTATCAATAGAGAAAAACTTTGCAAAAACACAAGAAGAATATGCAAGGCTTTTCATGGGCTGCCAGGCCCTAAATCAAGGCTTTTCATGGGCTGCCAGGCCACTGAGTTAAACCATTTTTCAAAGCCTTTTAAGATGGACCTCAATCTTTAACCAATCATCATTTTAACTTTGACAAGTTCAGGGTCTATGAGATTGACTTGTCAAATGTTTGACGGGTCATACCAGGTTTACCTGGATAGAGTGGCTTACTTAAAGAGGCAGGATAACCCGGGGTTTTAGGTGAATACACCTGGCTTCCAAGCGTGGCTTGATAGCCTATTGCAAGGGTGCAGACTCCTTGTTCTTTGAGAAGCAAAGAGCCCCCAAGCAACATTGGAGCTGTGCTCGGTGGGTGCCTATGTTTGAGTTGTGCTGGTGCAACACTCTCTTTGGCCCCACATAATTTCCTTTTGGCCTTAAGCCTATCAAGAGGTGTAACTATGGTGCGAATACAACCAAGCCCCCTAGTGATTTCCCTTTGGCCTTAAGCCGATCAAGAGGCGTAGCTAAGGTTCGGATACGACCAAGCCCCCTAGTGATTTCCCTTTATATGTGTGGCTTTATAAGCCGAATCAGTAGAACTTCGCTTTATGAACAGAAGCCCCCATGTAAACACACATGATGTAAAAACAACAGAGACCCCGCTTTAGCTGAGGCTCCGGTTTATTATATTGATCATAATATATACATTGTCATAATTATGTACATAAAAAGAGCCTATGGCTCAAGTATAGTAAGGCCCAAGATGAGCTATATTCCATGGCCGCTGGGTCTCCTCCTCCGATTTACGTGAGTCTTTGTGCTCTCGAACATCGATAAGGTAGTATGATCCATTGTGCAATTTTTTGCTGACCACAAAAGGCCCATCCCAAGGTGGGGATAACTTGTGCATATCAGTCTGATCCTGGATGAGCCGGAGCACCAGATCGCCTTCCTGAAAATTTCTAGTTTTAACCCGGCGGCTGTGATAATGTCGCAGATCTTGTTGATAAATCACCGAATGTGCCGCCGCAAGATCACGCTCCTCATCTAACAGGTCCAGTGAGTCCTGGCGTGCTTTCTCATTATCAGCTACAACATAAGCCGCCACACGGGGCGAGTCATGACGGATGTCATTAGGGAGAACTGCCTCTACTTCGTAAACCATGAAGAAAGGCGTGTAACCCATAGATCTGTTCGGTGTGGTGTTGATACTCCATAACATGGAAGGTAACTCCTCCACCCAACAACCTGGCATCCGCTTTAAAGGAACCATAAGCCGGGGTTTGATGCCTCTCAAAATTTCTTGATTGGCCCTCTCTGCTTGACCATTAGATTGGGGGTGAGCCACTGATGACACATCAAGCCGGATGTGCTCATGTTGACAAAATTCTTCCATAGCACCCTTGGACAGATTAGTACCATTATCAGTTATAATGCTGTGTGGAAAACCAAACCGGAATATCACCTTTTTGATGAATTGAACCGCAGTGGCCACATCACACTTACTGACTGACTCTGCCTCTTTCCACTTGGTAAACTTATCAACCGCCACCAGCGGGTGGGTTTTCTTGTCCTTGGACCTCTTAAAAGGTCCAACCATATCTAGCCCCCAAGTTGCAAATGGCCAAGTGATTGGAATCATTCTTAATTCTTGAGCCGGAACATGAGCGCGGCATGCAAACTTCTGACAACCATCACACCTCTTTACCAAATCCTCAGCATCAGCATGAGCCGTCAACCAATAGAAGCCGTGACGAAAGGCCTTAGCCACCAAGGATTTTGAACCGGCATGGTGACCACAATCTCCTTCGTGGATCTCACGCAAAATCTCACAACCTTCTTGAGGAGACACACAACGCTGAAACGCTCCTGTGATGCTACAATGATGTAGCTCCCCATTGACAATGGTCATTGACTTAGATCGCCGGATTATCTGCCGGGCCAAGGTTTCATCGTCTGGTAACTCGCCCTGGTTCATGTATGCCAGGTATGGGACCGTCCAATCCGGAATAACATGAAGAGCCGCCACCAATTGAGCCTCCGGGTCAGGCACAGCCAAATCCTCCTTTGTAGGTATCTTGACTGACGGATTATGTAGCACATCTAGAAAGGTATTGGGTGGCACCGGTTTACATTGAGAGCCTAAGCGACTTAAAGCATCTGCTGCTTCATTCTTTCGCCGGTCTATATGGTCAACCTGATAACCCTTGAAATGACCAGCCACTGTATCCACCTCTCATCTATATGCCGCCATGAGTGGATCCTTGGAATCCCAAGTGCCAGGTACCTGTTGAGCCACCAGGTCCGAGTCACCAAAACACTTAACCCGGCTTAAATTCATTTCCTTAGCCATCCGAAGACCATGGAGCAAGGCCTCATACTCAGCTGCATTGTTAGTACAAGGAAACTTTAAACGGAGAACATAACAAAACTTATCACCTCGTGGGGAAGTTAATATAACTCCAGCCCCCGAGCCCTCTAATTGTCTGGACCCATCAAAATGAATAGTCCAATAAGTGTTGTCTGGCTTTTCCTCTGGTGCTTGCAACTCTATCCAATCATTGATGAAGTCCACAAGTGCTTGGGATTTGATTGTTGTGCGAGGCATATGCTTTAACACGTGAGGTCCAAGCTCAATAGCCCATTTAGCAATCCAGCCAGTTGCTTCTCTGTTTTGGATGATATCTCCCAAGAGGGCTGAACTGACCACTGTTATAGGATGACCCTGAAAATAATGCTTGAGTTTCCGGCTTGCCATGAAAACTCCATACACCAGCTTCTGCCAATGTGGGTATCTCTGTTTGGACTCAATAAGCACCTCGCTGATAAATAAACCGGCCGTTGAACCAGATACTCTTTTCCGGCCTCCTTGCGCTCCATTACAATAGCCACACTAACAGCCCGGGCATTAGCAGCCACATATAGCAGTAAGGGCTCTTTATCGACCGGAGCCGCAAGTACAGGTGGCTTGGCTAACTGTCTCTTTAAGTCCTCAAACGCTTTATCAGCAGCATCACTCCAGACGAAGTCATCTGTCTTCTTTAGCATCTGATACAAAGGGATAGCCTTCTCCCCAAGGTGGATGATAAACCGGCTTAGGGCTGCAATCCGGCCCGCCAAGTGCTGGACATCATTGATACACGCCGGTTTAGCCAGGGATGTGATAGTTGTGATCTTCTCTGGATTAGCTTCAATGCCCCTGTTAGACACCAGAAAACCCAAGAGCTTGCCTGTCGGTACACCAAAGACACATTTGGCCGGATTAAGCATCATCTTATAAACCTGGAGGTTATCAAAAGTTTCCTTCAAGTCACTTATCAATGTTTCCTCCTTTCTGGACTTCACCACAATATCATCCACATATGCATGAACATTGCGCCCAATCTGTTTATGCAGGCAATTCTGGACGCAACACTGATAAGTCGCCTGGGTACTCTTGAGCCCGAAAGGCATAGATACATAGTAGAAGGCTCCAAAGGGAGTTATGAAAGTTGTCTTCTCCTGGTCCTTAACTGCCATTTTGATCTGATGATAACCAGAATAAGCATCCACAAAACACAAATGGTCACAACCTGCGGTAGCATCAAAATTTGACCGATACGAGGGAGAGCAAAGGGGTCAGCTGGACAGGCCTTGTTTAAGTCTGTGTAATCCACACACATACGTCAAGTGCCGTTTTTCTTGAGTACCAACACCATATTAGCTAACCACTCAGGGTGAAAGACCTCCACAATAAACCCTGCTGCCAAAAGTCGGGCTACCTCCTCACCAATAGCTTTACGCCTCTCTTCATTGAAGCGGCGGAGAAACTGCCTGGCCGGTTTAAACTTAGGATCTATATTTAAGAGTGTGCTCAGCGAGTTTCCTCAGTACACCTGGCATGTCAGAAGGCTTCCATGCAAAGATGTCCCGGTTCTCACGGATGAACTCGATGAGCGCGCTTTCCTATTTCAGATCCAAGTTAGCGCTGATGCTGAACTGCTTGGATGAATCGCCGGGAATAAAGTCAACCAGCTTAGTCTCCTCATCCGATTTAAATTTCAGCGCCGGATCATGCTCTGTAGTTGGCTTTTTTAGAGAAGTCATATCTGCCGGATCAACATTGTCCTTATAAAAATGCAGCTCCTCTGTGGCACAAACCGTTTCAGCATAAGCCACATCACCTTCCTCACATTCCAAAGCAATCTTCCGGCTCTCATGCACTGTGATGGTCCCCCTATGACCCGGCATCTTAAGCTGCAGATACACATAACAAGGCCTTGCCATGAACTTAGCGTAGGTCGGCCGTCCAAACAGGGCATGATATGGACTCCTAATTTTCACCACTTCAAAAGTCAACACCTCTGATCTTGAATCATGATTGTCTCCAAAAGCAACCTCCAGAGCTACCTTGCCAACCGGGTATGCCGATTTACCAGGCACCACACCATGAAACATGGTGTTTGACGGTTTAAGATTTTTATCTGTTAACCCCATGCGACGGAAGGTTTCATAGTAAAGGATATTGATACTGCTTCCTCCATCCATAAGTACCTTGGTAAACTTATACCCCCCAACCTGAGGTGCCACCACCAGGGCCAGATGACCCGGATTGTCAACCCGGGGTGGATGATCCTCTCAACTCCACAGAATGGGTTGTTCAAACCAACGCAGATAATGAGGTACCGCCGGTTTAACAGAGTTCACGACCCTTTTATGAAGCTTCTGATCGCACTTAGATAAGCTAGTGGTGAAGACATGGTATTGCCCACTATTCAACTGCTTCAGATTGCTCTGATAACCCGATTGCTGCTGTTGTTGATTCCCCTGATGGTTGCAACCTCCCTGATTGCCCTGACTGCCTTGATTGCCATGTCCGGTTTGGTTGCCTTGGAATCCTGAACCGGATCTGCCACCTCCATAACCCGGCCCATGGAAACCGCCTCCTCCATAACCAGGCCCATGGAACCGGAGTTGCCACCTCCATAACCCGGCCCATGGAAGCGGTCCATTGTCGTATTGAAAGAGACTTGAATTTTTGAACTCCCGCGTAATGGATCAATCCTTCCAAAGATGTGTAGTTAGCCTCTCCTTTGATCTGTGCTTTGGGCAAGGCTGATTTAACAGGCGCTCCAGATTGGGGCCTGACCCTCCACCCCACTGGGGCAGTTTACCCTTACGCCGTTGACTGTTATCCTGGGTGTTGGTGTTAGCCACAAAGTCCAAGCTATTATCCGCCTTGCGTTTACCGTTGTTCCCATGACCTGCCGGGTTATGCTGCTGCCCCTTGGTGGTGCCGCTTGATGTCTACTACACAACCTTCTTCTAATAGACGTTGTTGGGCCTCCAAGTGCAGAGGTTTGTAGGACAGTAGCAAATTTCCCTCAAGTGGATGAGCTAAGGTTTATCAATCTGTAGGAGGCGTAGGATGAAGATGGTCTCTCTCAAGCAACCCTACAACCAAATAACAAAGAGTCTCTTCTGTCCCCAACACACCCAATACAATGGTAAATTGTATAGGTGCACTAGTTCGGCGAAGAGATGGTGATACAAGTGGTATGTTGATAGTAGATAAAGGTATTTGTAATCTGAAATTATAAAAACAGCAAGGTAACAAGTGATAAGAGTGAGCAGAAACGGTATTGCAATGCTAGGAAACAAGGCCTAGGGTTCATACTTTCACTAGTGTAAGTCCTCTCAACAATAATAACATAATTGGATCACATAACTATCCCTCAACATGCAACAAAGAGTAACTCCAAAGTCACTAATAGCGGAGAACAAACGAAGAGATTATGGTAGGGTACGAAACCACCTCAAAGTTATTATTTCCAATCAATCCATTGGGCTATTCCTATAAGTGTCACAAACAGCCCTAGAGATCGTACTAGAATAACACCTTAAGACACAAATCAATCAAAACCCTAATGTCACCTAGATACTCCAATGTCACCTCAAGTATCCGTGGGTATGATTATACGATATGCATCACACAATCTCAGATTCATCTATTCAACCAACACAAAGGACCTCAAAGAGTGCCCCAAAGTTCTACCGAAGAATCACGACAAAAACGTGTGCCAACCCCTATGCATAGGTTCATGGGCGGAACCCGCAAGTTGATCACCAAAACATACATCAAGTGAATCACATGATATCCCATTGTCACCACAGATACGCACGGCAAGACATACATCAAGTGTTCTCAAATCTTTAAAGAGTCAATCCGATAAGATTACTTCAAAGGGGAAACTCAATTCATTACAAGAGAGAAGAGGGGGAGGAGAAACATAAGATCCAACTATAATAGCAAAGCTCGCGACACATCAAGATCGTGCCAAATCAAGAACACGAGAGAGAGAGCGAGAGAGATCAAACACATAGCTACTGGTACATACCCTCAGCCCCGAGGGAGAACTACTCCCTCCTCGTCATGGAGAGCACCGGGATGATAAAGATGGCCACCGGAGAGGGATTGCCCCCTCCAGCAGGGTGCCGGAACGGGTCTGGATTGGCTTTCGGTGGCTACGGAGGCTTCTGGCGGCGGAACTCCCGATCTATTGTGCCCTCGGATGTTTTTAGGGTATATGGAGATATATAGGCGGAAGAAGTACGTCAGGGGGGCCACGAGGGTGGAGGGCGCGCCCAGGGGGTGGGTGCGCCCCCCTGCCTCGTGGCCTCCTTGCAGGTCCCCCGACGTGCACTCCAAGTCTTCTGGGCTTCTTTCCTTCCAAAAATTAGTTTCGTGAAGTTTCAGGTCAATTGGACTCCGTTTGATTTTCCTTTTCTTCGAAACCCTAAAACAGGGTAAAAACAGAAACTGGCACTGGGCTCTGGGTTAATAGGTTAGTCCCAAAAATGATATAAAAGTGTATAATAAATCCCATAAACATTCAAAACAGTAGATAATATAGCATGGAGCAATCAAAAATTATAAATACGTTGGAGACATATCAGCATCCCCAAGCTTAATTCCTGCTCGTCCTCGAGTAGGTAAATGATAAAAGAAAGAATTTTTTATGTAGAATGCTAGTTGGTATAATTTCAATGTAATTCTTCTTAATTGTGGCATGAATATTCAGATCCAAAAGATTCAAGACAAAAGTTCATATTGACATAAAAATGATAATACTTCAAGCATACCAACTAAGCAATTATGTCTTCTCAAAATAACATGGCCAAAGAAAACTATCCCTACAAAATCATATAGTCTGGTTATGCTCTATCTTCACCACACAAAATATTTAAATCATGTACAACCCCGATGACAAGCCAAGCAATTGTTTCATACTTTTGATGTTCTCAAACTTTTTCAATCTTCACGCAATATATGAGCGTGAGCCATGGACATAGCACTATAGGTGGAATAGAATGGTGGTTGTGGAGAAGACAAAAAGGGAGAAGATAGTCTCACATCAACTTGGCGTATCAACGGGCTATGGAGATGCCCATCAATAGATATCAATGTGAGTGAGTAGGGATTGCCATGCAACGGATGCACTAGAGCAATAAATGTATGAAAGCTCAAAAAGAAACTAAGTGGGTGTGCATCCAACTTGCTTGCTCACGAAGACCTAGGGCATTTTGAGGAAGCCCATCATTGGAATATACAAGCCAAGTTCTATAATGAAAGATTCCCACTAGTATATGAAAGTGACAACATAGGAGACTCTCTATTATGAAGATCATGGTGCTACTTTGAAGCACAAGTGTGGTAAAAGGATAGTAGCATTGCCCATTCTCTATTTTTCTCTCATTTTTTTTATTTTTATTTGGGCCTTCTCTTTTTTATGGCCTCTTTTTTTTTGGCTTCTTTGGCCTCTTTTATTTATTTATTTTCATCCGGAGTCTCATCCCGACTTATGGGGGAATCATAGTCTCCATCATCCTTTCCTCACTGGGACAATGCTCTAATAATGATAATCATCACACTTTTATTTACTTACAACTCAAGAATTACAACTCGATACTTAGAACAAGATATGACTCTATATGAATGCCTCCGGCGGTGTACCGGGATATGCAATGACTCATGAGTGACAAGTATGAAAGAATTATGAATAGTGGCTTTGCCACAAATACTATGTCAACTACATGATCATGCTAAGCAATGTGACAATGATGGAGTGTGTCATAATAAACGGAATGGTGGAAAGTTGCATGGCAATATATCTCGGAATGGCTATGGAAATGCCATAATAGGTAGGTATGGTGGCTGTTTTGAGGAAGGTATATGGTGGGTGTATGATACCGGCGAAAGGTGCATAGTACTAGAGAGGCTAGCAATGGTGGAAGGGTGAGAGTGCGTATAATCCATGGACTCAACATTAGTCATAAAGAACTCATATACTTATTGCAAAAATCTATTAATTATCGAAACAAAGTACTACGCGCATGCTCCTAGGGGGGTAGATTGGTAGGAAAAGACCATCGCTCGTCCCCGACTGCCACTCACAAGGAGGACAATCAATAAATAAATCATGCTCCGACTTCATCACATAACGGTTCACCATACGTGCATGCTACGGGAATGACAAACTTCAACACAAGTATTTCTCAAATTCACAACTACTCAACTAGCATGACTCTAATATCACCATCTCCATATCTCAGAACAATTATCAAGTATCAAACTTCTCATAGTATTCAACACACTCATAAGAGAATTTTATTATTAATCTTGTATACCTAGCATATTAGGATTATTTAAGCAAATTACCATGCTATTTAAGACTATCAAAATAATATAAGTGAAGCATGAGAGTTCATCTATTTCTATAATACCACCACCGTGCTGTAAAAAGATATAAGTGAAGCACTAGAGCAAACGACAAACTACTCCGAAAGATATAAGTGAAGATCAATGAGTGGTCGAATAATTATGCAACTATGTGAAGACTCTCTAACATTTAATAATTTTAGATCTTGGTAATTTATTCAAACAGCAAGCAAAGCAAAATAAAATGACATCTAAGAATGGCAAACATCATGTGAAGAAGCAAAAACTTAGGATCGACCGATACTAACCGATAGTTGTTGAAGAAGAAATGTGGGATGCCAACCGGGGCATCCCCAAGCTTAGATGCTTGAGACTTCTTGAAATATTATCTTGGGGTGCCTTGGGCATCCCCAAGCTTGAGATTTTGTGTCTCCTTAATTCCTCTCATATCATGGTCTCCCTAAATCTCAAAAGCTTCATCCACACAAAACTCAACAAGGACTCATGAGATAAGTTAGTATAAACCATTGCAAAAACCTTATCATACTCTACTGTAGCAAATCACTAAAATTATTATTCAACATTTCATACTAAATGCCTCTGCATATTTAATAGTCCTATCCTCAAATAGAATCATTAAAGAAGCAAACATATGCAAACAATGCAAACATAACAGCAATCTGCCTAAACAGGATAGTCTGTAAAGAATGCTGCAACATCCATACTTCCCTAGCTCCAAAAATTATGAAAGAAAATTACCACTGTAGTAAATTTATCAGAGCTTAATTTGCAAAAGGTTTAAACATTTTATCACATTCTGACTTTTCTAGGGAATTATTGCAACAGAGGTAACCTTTCTGTTTTCAAACAGCAACATGTATACTTGTAACATAGGCATAGTAAAGGCTATCAATGCCATTTTATTGAAATAAAAGATGCAAAACATTGTTCTAAATAACATCAAGCAAATTCAAACAAAATAAATTGACACTCCAAGCAAAATACATATCATGTGGTGAATAAAAATATAGCTCCAAGTAAAGTTACCGATGGAAGTGGACGAAAGAGGGGATGCCTTCCGGGGCATCCCCAAGCTTAGGCTCTTGGCTATCCTTGAATATTACCTTGGGGTGCCTTGTGAATCCCCAAGCTTAGGCTCTTGCCACTCCTTATTCCATAGTCCATCGAATCCTTACCCAAAACTTGAAAACTTCACAACACAAAACTTAACAGAAAACTCGTAAGCTCCGTTAGCGAAAGAAAACAAAACACCACATAAAGGTACTGTAATGAACTCATTCTTTATTTATATTTGTGTTAACCCTACTGTATTCCAACTTCTATATGGTTTATAAACTATTTTACTAGCCATAGATTCATCAAAATAAGCAAACAACACACGAAAAACAGAATCTGTCAAAAACAGAATAGTCTGTAGTAATATGGATCAAACGTATACTTATGGAACTCATAAAATTCTAAAATAAATTGCTGGACCTGAGGAATTTATCTATTAATCATCTGAAAAAATAATTAACTAAATATCACTATTCGAATAAAAATGGCAGCAGTTCTCGTGAGCGCTAAAGTTTCTGTTTTTTACAGCATGATCAACAAGACTTTCCCCAAGTCTTCCCAAAGGTTCTAGCTACTTGGCACAAACACTAATTAAAAGCATAAAACTGTTGGAAGTATGCCCTAGAGACAATAATAAATTAGTTAATATTATATCATATTTCATTGTTCAAG
Organism: Triticum aestivum; assembly: GCF_018294505.1. Taxonomy (NCBI): domain Eukaryota; kingdom Viridiplantae; phylum Streptophyta; class Magnoliopsida; order Poales; family Poaceae; genus Triticum; species Triticum aestivum. Next base: position 104,824,941 of record NC_057800.1, on the reverse strand, counting down.
ATAATCGTTTATTATCCATACTAGAATTGTATTGATAGGAAATTCAAATACATGTGTGGATACATAGACAACACCATGTCCCTAGTAAGCCTCTAGTTGACTAGCTCGTTGATCAATAGATGGTTACGGTTTCCTAACCATGGACATTGGATGTCATTGATAACGGGATCACATCATTAGGAGAATGATGTGATGGACAAGACCCAATCCTAAGCCTAGCACAAAGATCGTGTAGTTCGTATGCTAAAGCTTTTCTAATGTCAAGTATCATTTCCTTAGACCATGAGATTGTGCAACTCCCGGATACCGTAGGAGTGCTTTGGGTGTGCCAAACGTCACAACGTAACTGGGTGGCTATAAAGGTACACTACGGGTATCTCCGAAAGTGTCTGTTGGGTTGGCACGAATCGAGACTGGGATTTGTCACTCCGTGTAACGGAGAGGTATCTCTGGGCCCACTCGGTAGGACATCATCATAATGTGCACAATGTGACCAAGGAGTTGATCACGGGATGATGTGTTACGGAACGAGTAAAGAGACTTGCCGGTAACGAGATTGAACAAGGTATCGGGATACCGACGATCGAATCTCGGGCAAGTATCGTACCGATAGACAAAGGGAATTGTATACGGGATTGATTGAATCCTTGACATCGTGGTTCATCCGATGAGATCATCGTGGAGCATGTGGGAGCCAACATGGGTATCCAGATCCCGCTGTTGGTTATTGACCGGAGAGTTGTCTCGGCCATGTCTGCATGACTCCCGAACCCGTAGGGTCTACACACTTAAGGTTCGATGACGCTAGGGTTATAGGGAAAGTATGTACGCGGTTACCGAATGTTGTTCGGAGTCCCGGATGAGATCCCGGACGTCACGAGGAGTTCCGGAATGGTCCGGAGGTAAAGATTGATATATAGGAAGTATGGTTTTGGCCACCGGAAGTGTTCCGGGCATCACCGGTAGTGTACCGGGACCACCGGAGGGGTCCGGGGGTCCACCGGGAGGGGCCACGGGCCCCGGAGGCATACATGGGCCAAGTGTGAGAAGGGACCAGCCCCTAGGTGGGCTGGGGCGCCTCCCCACCAAGGCCCATGCGCCTAGAGAGAAGAGGGGGCAAACCCTAAGGGCAGATGGGCCCTAAGGCCCATGCCTGGTGCGCCTCCCTCTCCCCCCCCACTTGGCCGCCACCCCAGATGGGGATTGGGGCTGCCGCCACCCCTAGGGTGGAAACCCTAGGTGGGGGCGCAGCCCTCCCTCTCCCCCTATATATAGTGGAGGCAAAGGGGCAGCCCAACACACGAAGTTCTTCCCCTGTTGGCGCAGCCCTACCCCTCTCCCTCCTCGTCTCTCGTAGTGCTTGGCGAAGCCCTGCTGGAGTCCCGCGCTCCTCCACCACCACCACGCCGTCGTGCTGCTGCTGGACGGAGTCTTCCCCAACCTCTCCTTCTCCCCTTGCTGGATCAAGGTGTAGGAGACGTCACCGGGCTGCACGTGTGTTGAACGCGGAGGCGCCGTGGTTCGGCGCTTAGATCGGAATCAACCGCGATCTGAATCGCTACGAGTACGACTCCTTCATCTGCATTCTTGCAACGCTTCCGCTTAGCGATCTACAAGGGTATGTAGATGCACTCCCCTTCCCCTCGTTGCTAGATTACTCCATAGATTGATCTTGGTGATGCGTAGAAAATTTTAAATTTCTGCTACGATCCCCAACAGTGGCATCATGAGCTAGGTCTATGCGTAGTTTCTATGCACGAGTAGAACACAAGTTGTTGTGGGCGTCGATTTTGTCAATTTACTTGCCGTTACTAGTCTTATCTTGATTCGGCGGCATCGTGGGATGAAGCGGCCCGGACCGACCTTACACGTACTCTTACGTGAGACTGGTTCCACCGACTGACATGCACTAGTTGCATAAGGTGGCTAGCGGGTGTCTGTCTCTCCCACTTTAGTCGGATCGGATTCGATGAAAAGGGTCCTTATGAAGGGTAAATAGAAATTGGCATATCACGTTGTGGTTTTGGCGTAGGTAAGAAACGTTCTTGCTAGAAACCTATAGCAGCCACGTAAAAACTTGCAACAACAATTAGAGGACGTCTAACTTGTTTTTGCAGCATATGCCTTGTGATGTGATATGGCCAAAAGGATGTGATGAATGATATATGTGATGTATGAGATTGATCATGTTCTTGTAATAGGAATCACGACTTGCATGTCGATGAGTATGACAACCGGCAGGAGCCATAGGAGTTGTCTTAATTTATTTATGACCTGCGTGTCAACATAAACGTCATGTAATTACTTTACTTTATTGCTAAAGCGTTAGCCATAGTAGTAGAAGTAATAGATGACGAGACAACTTCAAGAAGACACGATGATGGAGATCATGGTGTCATGCCGGTGACAACGATGATCATGGAGCCCCGAAGATGGAGATCAAAAGGAGCAAAATGATATTGGCCATATCATGTCACTATTTGATTGCATGTGATGTTTATCATGTTTTACATCTTATTTGCTTAGAACGACGGTAGCTTAAATAAGATGATCCCTCACTAAAATTTCAAGAAAAGTGTTCCCCCTAACTGTGCACCGTTGCGAAGGTTCGTTGTTTCGAAGCACCACGTGATGATCGGGTGTGATAGATTCTAACGTTCGAATACAACGGGTGTTGACGAGCCTAGCATGTACAGACATGGCCTCGGACACATGCGAAACACTTAGGTTGACTTGACGAGCCTAGCATGTACAGACATGGCCTCGGAACACGGAAGACCGAAAGGTCGAACATGAGTCGTATAGAAGATACGATCAATATGAGATGTTCACCGATGTTGACTAGTCTGTCTCACGTGATGATCGGACACGGCCTAGTTGACTCGGATCATGTTTCACTTAGATGACTAGAGGGATGTCTATCTGAGTGGGAGTTCATTGAATAATTTGATTAGATGAACTTAATTATCATGAACATAGTCTAAATTGTCTTTGCAAATATGTTGTAGATAAATAGCTCACGTTGTAGCTCCCTGTTTCAATACGTTCCTAGAGAAAGACCAAGTTGAAAGATATTGTAAGCAATGATGCGGACTGGGTCCGTAGTCCGAGGAGTGTCCTCACTGCTACACAGAAGGCTTACGTCTTTGATGCACCGCTCGATGTGCAAACCCCTACAACATCGTCTGTGGATGTTGTGAACACCTGACAGACACATCCTGATGACTACTTGATAGTTTAGTGCACCATACTTTACGGCTTAGAATCGGGATTCCAATGACGTTTTGAACGCCATAAGACATATGAGATGTTCCAAGAGCTGAAATTGGGATTTCAGGCTCATGCCCGTGTTGAGAGGTATGAGACCTCTGACAAGTTCTTTTGCCAACAAGATGGAGGAGAATAGCTCAGCTAGTGAGCATGTGCTCAGAATGTCTGGGTGCTACAATCACTTAAATCAAGTGGGAGTTAAACTTCCAGATAAGATAGTGATTGATAGAGTTCTCTAGCCACTATCACTAAGCTACTAGATCTTCGTGATGAACTATGACATGCAAGGGATGGAGTTGATCCCGGAGCTGTTCGCGGTGCTTAAGACCGCAAAAGGTAGAAATCAAGAAGGAGCATCAAGTGTTGATGGTTTAACAAGACCACTGGTTTCAAGAAGGGCAAGGGCTAGAAGGGAAACTTCATGGATGGCAAACCAGTTGCCGCTCCAGTGAAGGAACCCAAGGTTGAACCCAAACCCGAGACTAAGTGCTTCTATTGTAAGGGGAACGGTCACTGGTAGCGGAATTACCCCAAATGCATGGTAGATAAGAAGGCTGGCAACTTCAACAAAGTATATACGTGTTATTAATGTGTACCTCACTAGTACTCCTGGTAGCACCTGGGTATTGGATACCGGTTCAGTTGCTATTATTGGTGACTTGAAGCAAAAGCTACGGACTAAACGGAGACTGGCTAAGGGCGAGGTGACGATGTGTGTTGGAAGTGTTTCCAAAGTTGATGAGATCACCATCGCACGCTCCATCTGCCTTCGGGATTAGTATTGAACCTAGATAAATGTTATCAGGTGTCTACGTTGAGCATGAATATGATTAGATCATGTTCATTGCAATACGGTTATTCATTTAAGTTAGAGAATAATGGTTATTCTGTTTACATGAATAATACCTTTCATGGTCATGCACCCTATGTGAATGGTTCATTGAATCTCGGTCGTGGTAATACACATGTTCACGCCAAAAGATGTAGAGTTAATAATGATAGTACCACTTTCTTGTGGCACTGCCGCTTAGGTCATATTGGCGTAAGATGCATGAAGAAACTCCATGTCGATGGATGTTTGGAGTCACTTGATTTTGAATCGCTTGACACATGCGAGCCATGCCTCATGGGCAGGATGACTAAGACCCCGTTTTCAGGTACAATGAAACGGGCAAGTGACTTGTTGGAAATCATACATGCTGATGCGTGTGATCCAATGAGAATTGAAGCGTGCGGTGGATATCGCTATTTTCTCATCTTCACTGACGATTTGGGTAGATATAGGTATATTTACTTAATGAAGCACAAGTCTGAAACGTTTGAAAAGTTCAAGCGATTTCAGAGTGAAGTTAAGAATCATCATAACAAGAAGATCATGTTCCTACGATCTGATCAAAGGGATTTTCTGAGTTATGAGTTTGGCAATCACTTAAGACATTGTGGAATTGTTTCGCAGTTGAAGCCACCTGGAACACCACAGCGTAATGGTGTGTCCGGACGTCGTAATCGAACCTTATGAGATATGGTGCGATCTATGATGTCTCTTACCGATCTACCGCTATTATTTTGAGGTTATGCATTAGAGACAGCTGCATTCACTTTAGATAGGACACCATATAAGTCCGTTGAGACGACGTCGTATGAACATTGGTTTGGCAAGAAACCAAAGTTGTCGTTTCTTAATGTTTGGGGCTGCGATGCTTAAGGCTTCAGCCGGAGAAGCTCGAACCCAAAAGCGGACAAACACATCTTCATAGGATACCCAAAGGTGACAGTTGGGTATACCTTCTATCTCAGATCCGAGGGCAAATTGTTTGTCGCTAAGAACGGGTCCTTTCTCGAGAAGGAGTTTCTCTCGAAAGAATTGAGTGGGAGGAAGATAGAACTTGATGAGGTTGTCGAACCTTTACTTCAACCAGAGAGTGATGCAACACAGAAAGATGTTTTCTGTGGCGCCTACGTCTGTTGAAGAGGAAGTTAATGATAGTGATCATGAAGCTTCGGATCAAGTTGCTATCGAACCTCGTAGGTCGACAAGGATATGTACTACTCCTGAGTGGTACGGTAATCCTGTCTTAGATATCATGTTGTTAGACAACAATGAACCTACGAGCTATGGAGAAGCGATGGTGGGCCCGTATTCCGACAAATGGTTAGAAGCCATGAAATCCGAGATAGGATCCATGTATCAGAACAAAGTATGGACTTTGGTGGACTTGCCCGATGATCGGCAAGCCATTGAGATAAATGGATCTTTAAGAAGAAGACGGACGTGGGCGGTAATGTTACCGTCTATGAAGCTCGACTTGTGGGAAAGAGTCTTTTCACAAGTTCAAGGAGTTGACTACGATGAGAATTTCTCACCCGTAGCGATGCTTAAGTCCGTCGGAATCATGTTAGCATTAGCTGTATTTTTCGATTATGAAATCTGACAGATGGATGTCAAAACAAGTTTTCTTACCAGTTTTCGTAAGAAAAGTTGTATGTGATACAATAAAAGGTTTTGTCGATCCTAAGGATGCTAAAAGGTATGCTGGCTCCAGCGATCCTTCTATGGACTAGAGCAAGCATCTCGGAGTCAGAATATATGCTTTGATGGAGTGATCAAAGCTTTTAGGTTTATACAATGTTTGCTAGAAACTTGTATTTACAAGAAAGTGAGTGGGAGCACTACAACATTTCTGATAAGTATATGTGGATGACATATTGTTGATCCGAAATAATGTAGAATTTCTGGAAAGCATAAACGGTTGTTTGAAGAGTGTTTTTCAAAGGAAGACCTGGATAAAGCTGCTTACATATTGGGCATCAAGATCTATAGAGATAGATCAAGACGCCTGATGATACTTTCAAAGAACGCACACCTTGACATGTTTTTGAAGGAGTTCAAAATAGATCAGTCAAAGAAGGGGTTCTTACCTGAGTTGTAAGGTGTGAAGTTGAGTAAGACTCGAAGATTGACCACGGCAGAAGAAAGAGGAAGGACGAAGGTCGTCCCCTATGCTTTTGTCATAGGCTCTATACGGTATGCCATGCTGAGTACCGCACCTGATGTGTGCCTTGCCACATGTCTGGCAAGAGGGTACAAAGGTGATCTAGGAGTGGATCACCAGATAGCGGTCAAAATTATCCTTAGAGGAATAAGGAAATGTTTCTCGGTTATGGAGGTGATAAAGAGTTCGACGTAAAGAGTTACGTCGATGCAAGCTTAACACCTATCCGGATAGCTCTGAGTAGAGATACCGGATACGTATAATGGAGCAACAATTTGGAATAGCTCCAAGTGGAACGTGGTAGCAGCATCTACGATATGACATAAAGTTTTGCGAAATACATAGGGATCTGAATATGGCAGACCCGTTGACTACAACCTCTCTCACAAGCATAACATGATCAAACCCAGAACTCATTGAGTGTTAATCACATAGTGATGTGAACTAGATTATTGAGTCTAGTAAACTCTTTGGATGTTGGTCACATGGCGATGTGACCTGTGAGTGTTAATCACATGGCGATGTGAACTAGATTATTGACTCTAGTGCAAGTGGGAGACTGTTGGAAATATGCCCTAGAGGCAATAATAAATTAGTTATTATTATATATATTTCATTGTTCATGATAATCGTTTATTATCCATGCTAGAATTGTATTGATAGGAAACTCAGATACATGTGTGGATACATAGACAACACCATGTCCCTAGTAAGCCTCTAGTTGACTAGCTCGTTGATCAATAGATGGTTACGGTTTCCTGACCATGGACATTGGATGTCGTTGATAACGGGATCACATCATTAGGAGAATGATGTGATGGACAAGACCCAATCCTAAGCCTAGCACAAGATCGTGTAGTTCGTATGCTAAAGCTTTTCTAATGTCAAGTATCATTTCCTTAGACCATGAGATTGTGCAACTCCCGGATACCGTAGGAGTGCTTTGGGTGTGCCAAACGTCACAACGTAACTGGGTGGCTATAAAGGTACACTACGGGTATCTATGAAAGTGTCTGTTGGGTTTGCATGGATCGAGACTGGGATTTGTCACTCCGTGTAATGGAGAGGTATCTCTGGGCCCACTCGGTAGGACATCATCATAATGTGCACAATGTGACCAAGGAGTTGATCACGGGATGATGTGTTACGGAACGAGTAAAGAGACTTGTCGGTAACAAGATTGAACAAGGTATCGGGATACCGACAATCGAATCTCGGGCAAGTATCATACCGATAGACAAAGGGAATTGTATACGGGATTGATTGAATCCTTGACATCGTGGTTCATCCGATGAGATCATCGTGGAGCATGTGGGAGCCAACATGGGTATCCAAATCCCGCTGTTGGTTATTGACCGGAGAGTTGTCTCGGCCATGTCTGCATGACTCCCGAACCCGTAGGGTCTACACACTTAAGGTTCAATGACGCTAGGGTTATAGGGAAAGTATGTACGCGGTTACCGAATGTTGTTCGGAGTCCCGGATGAGATCCCGGACGTCATGAGGAGTTCCATAATGGTCCGGAGGTAAAGATTGATATATAGGAAGTATGGTTTTGGCCACCGGAAGTGTTCCGGGCATCACTGGTAGTGTACCGGGACCACCGGAGGGGTTCGGGGGTCCACCGGGAGGGGCCACGGGCCCCGGAGGCATACATGGGCCAAGTGTGAGAAGGGACCAACCCCTAGGTGGGATGGGGCACCTCCCCACCAAGGCCCATGCGCCTAGAGAGAAGAGGGGGCAAACCCTAAGGGCAGATGGGCCCTAAGGCCCATGCTTGGTGCGCCTCCCTCTCCTCCCACTTGGCCGCCACCCCAGATGTGGATTGGGGCTGCCGCCACCCCTAGGGTGGAAACCCTAGGTGGGGGTGCAACCCTCCCTCTCCCCCTATATATAGTGGAGGCAAAGGGGCAGCCCAACACACGAAGTTCTTCCCCTGTTGGCGCAGCCCTACCCCTCTCCCTCCTCGTCTCTCGTAGTGCTTGGCGAAGCCCTGCTGGAGTCCCGCGCTCCTCCACCACCACCACGCCGGCGTGCTGTTGCTGGACGGAGTCTTCCCCAACCTCTCCTTCTCCCCTTGCTAGATCAAGGCGTAGGAGACGTCACCGAGCTGCACGTGTGTTGAACGCGGAGGCGCCGTTGTTCGGCGCTTAGATCGGAATCAACCGCGATCTGAGTCGCTACGAGTATGACTCCTTCATCCGCGTTCTTGCAATGCTTCCGCTTAGCGATCTAAAAGGGTATGTAGATGCACTCCCCTTCCCCTTGTTGCTAGATTACTCCATAGATTGATCTTGGTGATGCGTAGAAAATTTTAAATTGATCCCCAACAAAAACCACATCTAAGCAGAGGCTAGATGAATTATTTATTACTAAACAGGAACAAAAAGCAAGGGACAAAAATAAAATTGGGTTGCCTCCCAACAAGCGCTATCGTTTAACGCCCCTAGCTAGGCATGATGATTTCAATGATGCTCACATAAAGGATAAGAATTGAAACATAAGGGGAGCATCATGAAGAATATGACTAGCAAATTTAAGTCTAACCCACTTCCTATGCATAGGAATTTTGTAAGCAAACTACTTGGGGAACAAGAATCAACTTGCATAGGAAGGTAAAACAAGCATAACTTCAAAATTTTAAGGACATAGAGAGGAAACTTGATATTATTGCAATTCCTACAAGCATATGTTCCTCCCTCATAATAATTTTCAGTAGCATCATGAATGAATTCAACAATATAACTAGCACCTAAAGCATTCTTTTCATGATCTATAAGCATAGAAATTTTATTACTCTCCACATAAGCAAAATTCTTCTCATTCGGGATAGTGGGAGTATCATAAGAGACTTGGATACTATAAATTGGTTCCACATTAAAAGAGTAATGTTCAGAGAAGGGGTAACCATAATCATGACAAGTTTTATAAATATAATCACTACTTTTTATAGCATAAGTATCATCACAATAATTATCATAAGTAGGAGGCATGTTATTATCATTATAAATTTGCATATCAAAACTTGGGATACTAAAAATATCATCTTCATTAAGCGTAGCATCCCCAAGCTTGGGACAAACATTAATTGCAGCAAATATATTCTCAAAAACATCATCTTCATCAAACATAGCATCCCCAAGCTTGGGCCTTTTCATATTATAAGCATAATCACTCTCATCATTAATAGTATGGATAGCACCAATAGTATAGCAATTATCATATTCTTCCAAGCAAGTGCCAAAAAGATTTTTAAGATCATAAGAAGTATCATTATCTTCCCAATCATAATCATCACAACAAGCAATAGGCATAACGAGATCATCATCAAGTGTATCACATTCATTTTCATGAGGCACAACAATAATAGGAGCAACCTTATTTGGGAGAGATACCTTTTTACCTCTCTTCCTTTTTCTTTTCTTATTCTTCACCTCATGTGTGGGTTCAATCCTCTTTTTGGAGCTCCTTATTAATGAGATTGGTTGAATAGAAGGCTCCTCCTCGTTACCTGATTCATCATAAGAAATAATAGGAGGATATTGGGAAGTCTCTTCCCTTTCGTTAGTATTCTCTTCATCCTCTATTTGTTTTCTTTTCTTTATGTAATTGGCAATATAAGGATTTTCAATGCAATTCACTGCACAATACATATAAATTTCTTCTAGATTAAAACTAAGAACTTTTTCAAAGACAAATTTAGGAATATCCTTAGTTCTAGTTTAATTTCTTCATAACCCAAGAGCAAACTAAGTTCATTATGATGTGCAAGGGAAATCAAGTCATCACAATTTTTGGACACGATACGCTCATGAAACAATTTGCATTGGGTACTAAAATGATCACGTTCATTGCAAAGTTCACAAGTAGGGCTAAGAAAAGATAAATTTTCAGCACATTCATCTAGCTCTTCTTGCAACAATTTGGTTTCTAAGTACTTATGCCTCTTACAATATCTATCTTCCCTATTTGGTGTGTACTTGCAAACCCAATCTACTCCACAAAAATTGACATGTTTATAGGAGGCATTTTCATCATAACTAGTGCAATCATCATTGGCATCATGGATATTCAAAGAATTCGTACTAACAACATTGCAATCATGCTCATCATTCAAAGATTGAGTGCCAAACATTTTAATGCATTCTTCTTCTAACACTTTGGCACAATTTTCCTTTCCATCATACTCACGAAAGATATTAAAAAGATGAAGTGTATGAGACAAACTCAATTCCATTTTTTGGTAGTTTTCATTTATAGGCTAACTAGTGCTAAAACAAGAAACTAAAAGACTCAATTGCAAGATCTAAAGATATACCTTCAAGCACTCACCTCCCCGGCAACGGCGCCAGAAAAGAGCTTGATGTCTACTACACAACCTTCTTCTTGTAGACATTGTTGGGCCTCCAAGTACAGAGGTTTGTAGGAAAGTAGCAAATTTCCCTCAAGTGGATGACCTAAGGTTTATCATGTTGGGGAACATAGCATAAATTCAAAATTTTCCTACGTGTCACCAAGATCTATCTATGGAGTCATCTAGCAACGAGGGAGGAGTGGATCTACATACCCTTGTAGATCGCGCGCGGAAGCATTCAAGAGAACGGGGTTGATGGAGTCGTACTCGTCGTGATCCAAATCACCGATGATCCTAGCGCCGAACGGACGGCACCTCCGCATTCAACACACGTACGGAGCAGCGACGTCTCCTCCTTCTTGATCCAGCAAGGGGGGAGGAGAGGTTGATGGAGATCCAGCATCACGACGGCGTGGTGGTGGAAGTAGCGGGATTCCAACAGGGCTTCGCCAAGCGCTGCGGGAGGAGGGAGATGTGTCATGGGAGGGAGAGGGAGGCGCCAGGGCTTAGGTATGGTTACCCTCCCTTCCCCCCCCCCCACTATATATAGGGCCAAGGGAGAGGGGGAGGGTGCAGCCTTGCCCCTTCCTCCAAGGAAGGGTGCGGCCAAGGGGGGGAGGAGTCCATCCTCCCCAAGGCACCTCGGAGGTGCCTTCCCCTTTTAGGACTCTCCCCTCCTCTTGTCCCTTTGGCGCATGGGCCTCTAGGGGCTGGTGCCCTTGGCCCATATAGGCCAAGGCGCACCCCCTACAGCCCATGTGGCCCCCGGGGTAGGTGGCCCCACCCGGTGGACCCCCGGGACCCTTTCGGTGGTCCCGGTACAATACCGGTGACCCCGAAACTTGTCCTGATGGCCGAAATAGCACTTCCTATATATAAATCTTTACCTCCGGACCATTCCGGAACTCCTCGTGACGTCCGGGATCTCATCCGGGACTCCGAACAACTTTCGGGTTACCGCATACTAATATCTCTATAACCCTAGCGTCACCGAACCTTAAGTGTGTAGACCCTACGGGTTCGGGAGACATGCAGACATGACCGAGATGACTCTCCGGTCAATAACCAACAGCGGGATCTGGATACCCATGTTGGCTCCCACATGTTCCACGATGATCTCATCGGATGAACCACGATGTCAAGGACTTAATCAATCCCGTATACAATTCCCTTTGTCTAGCGGTACGATACTTGCCCGAGATTCGACCGTCGGTATCCCGATACCTTGCTCAATCTCGTTACCGACAAGTCTCTTTACTCGTTTCGTAACACATCATCCCGTGATCAACTCCTTGATCACAATGTGCACATTATGATGATGTCCTACCGAGTGGGCCCAGAGATACCTCTCCGTTTACACGGAGTGACAAATCCCAGTCTCGATTCGTGCCAACCCAACAGACACTTTCGGAGATACCTGTAGTGTACCTTTATAGCCACCCAGTTACGTTGTGACGTTTGGCACAGCCAAAGCACTCCTACGGTATCCGGGAGTTGCACAATCTCATGGTCTAAGGAAATGATACTTGACATTAGAAAAGCTTTAGCATACGAACTACACGATCTTTGTGCTAGGCTTAGGATTGGGTCTTGTCCATCACATCATTCTCCTAATGATGTGATCCCGTTATCAATAACATCCAATGTCCATGGTCAGGAAACCGTAACCATCTATTGATCAACGAGCTAGTTAACTAGAGGCTTACTAGGGACAAGGTGTTGTCTATGTATCCACACATGTATTTGAGTTTCCTATCAATACAATTCTAGCATGGATAATAAACGATTGTCATGAACAAGGAAATATAATAATAATAACTAATTTATTATTGCCTCTAGGGCATATTTCCAACATATCAATCCGTAGGAGGCGTAGGATGAAGATGGTCTCTCTCAAGCAACCCTGCAACCAAATAACAAAGAGTCTCTTGTGTCCCCAACACACCCAATACAATGGTAAATTGTATAGGTGCACTAGTTCGGCAAAGATATGGTGATACAAGTGGTATATGGATAGTAGATAAAGGTATTTGTAATATGAAATTATAAAAACAGCAAGGTAACAAGTGATAAAAGTGAGCGTAAACGGTATTGCAATGCTAGGAAACAAGGCCTAGGGTTCATACTTACACTAGTGTAAGTCCTCTCAACAATAATAACATAATTGGATCACATAACTATCCCTCAACATGCAACAAAGAGTCACTCCAAAGTCACTAATAGCGAAGAACAAACGAAGAGATTATGGTAGGGTACGAAACCACCTCAAAGTTATTCTTTCCAATCAATCCATTGGGCTATTCCTATAAGTGTCACAAACAGCCCTAGAGTTCGTACTAGAATAACACCGTAAGACACAAATCAATCAAACCCCTAATGTCACCTAGATACTCCAATGTCACCTCAAGTATCCGTGGGTATGATTATACGATATGCATCACACAATCTCAGATTCATCTATTCAACCAACACAAAGGACCTCAAAGAGTGCCCCAAAGTTCTACCGGAGAATCACGACGAAAACGTGTGCCAACCCCTATGCGTAGGTTCATGGGCGGAACCCGCAAGTTGATCACCAAAACATACATCAAGTGAATCACGTGATATCCCATTGTCACCACAGATACGCATGGCAAGACATACATCAAGTGTTATCAAATCTTTAAAGACTCAATCCGATAAGATTACTTCAAAGGGGAAACTCAATTCATTACAAGAGAGAAGAGGGGGAGGAGAAACATAAGATCCAACTATAATAGCAAAGCTCGCGATACATCAAGATCGTGCCAAATCAAGAACACGAGAGAGAGAGAGAGATCAAACACATAGCTACTGGTACATACCCTCAGCCCCGAGGGAGAACTACTCCCTCCTCATCATGGAGAGCATTGGGATGATAAAGATGGCCATCGGAGAGGGATTTCCCCCTCCCGCAGGGTGCCGGAACGGGTCTGGATTGTCTTTCGGTGGCTACGGAGGCTTCTGGCGGCGGAACTCCCGATCTATTGTGCCCTCGGATGTTTTTATGGTATATGGAGATATATAGGTTGAAGAAGTACGTCAGGGGGGCCACGAGGGTGGAGGGCGCGCCCCCTGCCTCGTGGCCTCCTCGCAGGTCCCCCACATGCACTCCAAGTCTTCTGGGCTTCTTTCCTTCCAAAAATGAGTTTCGTGAAGTTTCAGGTCAATTGGACTCCGTTTGATTTTCCTTTTCTTCGAAACCCTAAAACAGGGTAAAAATAGAAACTGGCACTGGGCTCTGGGTTAATAGGTTAGTCCCAAAAATGATATAAAAGTGTATAATAAAGCCCATAAACATTCAAAACAGTAGATAATATAGCATGGAGCAATCAAAAATTATAGATACGTTGGAGACGTATCAGCATCCCCAAGCTTAATTCCTGCTCGTCCTCGAGTAGGTAAATGATAAAAGAAAGAATTTTTGATGTGGAATGCTAGTTGGCATAATTTCAACATAATTCTTCTTAATTGTGGCAATCAAAAATTATAGATATGTTGGAGATGTATCACCGCTCTTCTTTCCCTTCCCTATCTTGTCATCATGAGACTCGGGGTCCTTGGTACTATCGGAGTCGGCATACTTCACCAGAGCCGCCATAAGTGCTCCCATGTCATTAAAATGGCGTTTGAGCCGTCCTAATTTCAGCTTCAAAGGTGCAAACCAGCAATTGCCTTCTAATGTTAAAACGGTTGTGTCAGCGTTGATTCAGTCTGATGAATGCAAAATCTCCAAAACCCGGCGTACCTAGCGGGTTGTTGATTCTCCTTCCTCCTGGACACAGGCAACTAAATCCACGATTGACATGGGTTGCTTGCACATATCCTTGAAATTCTGGATAAACCGGGCCCTTAACTCGGCCCACGACCCAATAGAGTTGGCCGGCAGATTTTTCAACCATGTGCGAGTTGTCCCCTCCAACATCATGGTAAAGTATTTGGCAGACACCGCTTTGTCCACATCCAGCGTTTCCATTGCCATCTCATAGCTTTCCACCCATGACTCGGGGGATAAATCGGCGGTGTAATTCGGCACCTTGCGCGGGCCTTTGAAATCCTTGGGTAGCCGTACATTGCGCAATGCTGGGACGAGACATCGTACCCCCAACGAACTGGAGGTAACCCCTGGTTCCACTGACGTTGTTGGACGAACCGGAGTGAGTTGGCGGGCCTCATGCTGCGCCGCTAACTCGGCCTCTCGACATGCCCTAGCGCGATCCACTACATCCTGAGCATTGCCACCGCCGCTCGTCGGGTTATGGCCACGGGGCGGATTACGATTCCGCGTGCTGCTTGATACGGCCGGTTCATCGATATGCCTGATGTAGCTCCGACTCGAGTGGGGAGTACAATGAATCATTTCGCGGCTATATGAATAAGCCTGCTGTTGAGTCAAGGCCGTCTGAAGGAGCTCCCTAGCCCGTCGTGTCTCAACTGCTACCGGGGACTCGCCATCGATCGGGAGGGCGGCCAATCGTGAAGCGGCAGCAACGATGTTATCCAACGGGTTAGAGTAATGACCCGGAGGCGTTGAGACGTGTCGTGATGGGACATCGTTCTGACGAGGCTGAGGCGGCGGATCTATCACGCGCGGCTGAACCGGTCCCCCGGTCCCAGGTGCCTCCGCCCGGTTTACCACTGGCTGGTTGCTGGTGCCTGCTCCTCGCATGTTAAAGAGATTTCTTGCCTCAAAACCGGCGGAAGGTGCGACCGATATCTTCTCCTCATGACATCATCTGACGCACTCTGATCCAGCATAAGCCGGTAGGCATGAGCCTCTAACTCGGCGCGCTCTGTAGCCATCATGGTGTTCTCCGCCGCCAGGTCCGCTTTAGCCTGAGTTATCTGATCCTTCACCTTTGCAATCTCGGCGTTGTGCTGATCCCGGTTTGCCGCGTCCACCTTTGCTGCCAGCAACATTGCCAAAGCGTCGAACAAATCGGACAAAACCTGAACCGGAGGCGGCGCAGAGCCCCTGCTCCCGCTGGTGTTGCTGCTGCTGAACCGGAGATCATTGTTGCGGCGGTAGAAGAGTGCTGCGCTGATTGTGTACCGGCCATGAAGACAGCGACCCGACTCGACGGATCAAGGGGGTCCGGAATACTGTCGCCATCGGAACCACCACTAATCCGGCCATCCTGCAGCTGATACAGTGATTCGGTCTCTCCGGCTGAAGACTCGTCATCAGAATAGACAACGGTTTCGCCACCAGATGCCGATCTATCCTCATATTCCGCTCCATGGATGACACCTACGAAGGCATGCTTTACGGCGGGCTGAACCTGGGAAGACCTTGCACGCTGAGCCGTCTCGATGATGTCGGTGCAGATGTCCGGCTCAGGGCCCGGTTCGCCGATGAAGACGTGAATTCCACCAAAGGGGACCCGGTACCCATACTCAATTGAGCTGGCCTCGGGACTCCATCCAGCATCGTCGATGTAGAGCTTGCCGCGACGACTTTTAGTCATCCGGCCCACAATGTATCCCTTGAGTCCTTCGAAGTTGCCCTTCAAGAACTCGAAACCATCGTGCGATAGCCCCACGGTGGGCGCTAACTGTCGTGTTTTTGTCACGGCAGATGTCCTCGTGGAAGGGCTTAGTCGTGCAACCACCACGACGGGTTAGCTTAAAGGGGTTAAAGCGGACAAGGGACGCAAGAGTTATATTGGTTCGGCCCCTTTCGATGAAGGTAAAAGCCTACGTCCAGTTGTGATGGAATCGCTTGGGTTTCGATGACCAGGGAGCGAATCCGCTTTGCCTGGCTCTCGAGTTATTATGTGTTGTTCCTAAACCGCCGTCGGGTCGCCCCTTTATATACATAGGTCGACGCCCGTCGGTTTACAGAATCCCGAGGCCGGATCATAAACGTGTCTGGCTCGGTCTCTATTCCTTCTATCTTACAATACAAGTTACATATCAATGTCGGTTTATGTCTACAGGCCTTAACACGCCTTTTAGCCTTGGGCCTTCATGAAGCGCCACCATCTTTTGTCTTCTTGGGCTTCAAATAAAGTAATCATCATAGGGATGACCCGGCCTCTCCTGGCCGGTTTATGTCCAGTAGTAATATCCCCAACAGAGGGAGTATCATATATTTTTCATTCAATCTTGCACTTATACTGTTAGAGCCTTGTGGAACACTTAACTCAAGGGAACTAGAGAAAGACACGCCAGACAGGAAAAAGAAAAAGAAATGACATGGCTTAAGGGAACGTTAGGGAAAACAAGGCAGTGGGAGTCACTTATTTAGGTATAGAATATTTTAGTCATCACACACTTTAATATTCATGCGAGATTTAGGGTGTTTATGTGAAATATGCGAGATTTGGTTGTAACTGAGATACCAGGATAAAACACTATTATTGTCTTTCTCTAGATGCATGTAGAACACATAGGAGAATAATGCTTCCCCTACCACTATACATGCCCTAATTTGTTGTGAGAGCAATTTTTTTTTTAGGAAAATGGTAATATGTGATGCTAGTTGAAGAAACAATATTATCATAATGCAATGTAATGCCAAATCAGCCTAAAAATTATAGAGTTAGTATTATACATGTCTTGCCAAGCTGGATTATTTCTTTAGTAATAATGAGACCCTTGCCATGATTTCATCGATCTTCAAGCCTAACATATATTGTATTCTATAAAATTGGAGGAGTGCATATGTGTGGTGTTGTGAATGTCTGTGCTTGCATACATGTTGTAACTGGTGTTTCTAGAAAAATGACACGAGGAAAGAATTCGTGGATAGACCACTTCTTGACAACTCATACACTCGAGAACTCTCTATCTGAAAGCACCTAAGGAATACAATCGTCCCTTACATATCTCTACGAGGATAGTTACTAAACTCGTAGTCATTAGGATATATCTCTAGTTATTATAAAAGTATGTGCATATGTGCGCACACATAAAGACATACTATCGCATTTCTATTTCACCTAGTTTAATTTGTTGACAATATTGTGGTTCTGGTTTTTTCCATTTCCTTTTCTAAGAAGGGAAGTTTTAAACTTCTAAGATAAACTTGATACTAATACAACGCTCATCCCAAAAATACAACTCTACTCGCATGATTGTAAAACTTGTATTTAAATTATAGATGACAAAATTGTATGATAACTACCTTGGATTTATAATATTTAACAACAAATTTGAGAGCAGTTCATAACCGGTTTTAGAACTCAATGGTAAAGCTAAAGCTAGGTCATAGTACATGGTGTAATATGCACTTATCTTGCACAACTGTACATGACACAAAAGGAGTAATAGTTTCTAGAAGAGTTTTCTTTTATTGTGAAAATTCGGACATGAAATCAATTGAATAAATATAGTAAAAAGCTCGTGAAAAATACACCAGGAGTTGGAAATCTGTGTGAGAACCAAAATAAGAAAAATACCTAAACTAAATTGGTAGCCAAGGAAAGTGTATGAAACAACTATTATGTGCTCAGAACTATCGACCAGGGGCTAGTTTGTGTGGTGTGAGATTAGACATAAAGAAGGCATGTCAAAAGGATTGAGATGACGACTAGGGTTTATAATTTTTTCACTGTGAATATCAAAAGGTGGTGGCTTAGCTATTTTTTGATTAGTACTTGGCTATTTTTACTAGTACTAGTGCACATGCAAGACACATCTTTGATTAAATATAATCAATTAAAATTTGTTGCAAGCATAAAAAATGCATATTTTTTTGAAAAATACATGTAATGAAAAAATTATTGGAAGACTCTATTTACTCCATGTAGGTGTTGTCAAAGATCTTCTTCACTCCTTTCTTGGTTCTCTTTGACCCACGGTGTTTGGTTTGCGTTAAGTGATGGAGTCAAGTTTTGGTTAGGGGTTGGTCACGTTCATCGATGTATTTTTTGCATGATTGTCCCATAGTTAACCTTGCCACTGCGTGATTTTTGACCTGTTTTTTTTTTGTATAAATCAGGCCAGCTATCTGTCTATAATGAAATCATAAGAGCAACCTGCCCTCTTGATGAGGTCCCATAAAATAAGCTACCAATGGATTGGGGCAATTCAACATAATTAAGTTATGCCACGCATGTAGTTAACACAAATATGAACAAAAACAAGCCCACTACCCAAGTGCAAATCTAGTAGCAAAGAAACAATCCACATCTTTCTAAACCAACGACAACAACCCCTAGATCCCTAATAGGTCAAAAATAAAAAAAAACCTAACGACTTATTGATATTATAGTAAGCATGAACCATATACTAGAGTCTACTTTTTGGATTTGTTAACTTAACTTCTAGATTTCTTTTTGTCCAGGTAGATCAGATTTTTCTGGAGTATTTTTTAATTTGTCGATCACTTGAGTGCATGTGAGCTCGAGAGCAGAATTGCATATTCGAGTCTTTTGATATTCTTATCCGATCGACTGGCAGAAGAGTTGACATATGCTACCCCCATGTTGTTTCATTGAATCGACCTTGGATTTTTTTATAAATTAACATGCACAACTAGTCAGAACCCCCACAAAAAGAATCCTATATACCTATAAATAAATATTTCACCCCCACTAACTCAATAATTTTGACATGCAATTATGCCAACTCATCATGCCACTATACATGCCCCACTAAATTTAATACTTTATTCATGCAACTATGCGAACTCATCATGCCACCATGCATGAAGAAACCCACCTAACATGCATCATGCATGCTACTTATATTAAATAAATGTTCTGCAAATGTATAATCAAATATAGTATATTATATGTACTTTAATTCCAATTCTGCTATTGCTAATCGGAATACTAAAAGTTCATACCATAAAATCTCATAAAAATAACCACATCCAATTCCAGCTGCAACTTGCGGGGCGTCATCTCTACTTATAACTACAACTTAGGCCCTCTTTGGTTCAAAGGAAAAATGGAGGAAACACATAGGAATAGAAATTTTCTATGGTGACACTATTGAAGCCTTTGGTTCAAAGGAATGTAGCAAAGGAAAAAATGGAAGAAATTTTCTTTTGATGTCAATTTGAGGAAAAAAATGTAGGAACTTTACAATATACTTGGATCTCCTTCTCAAATTCCTACGCAAGAATAATGAGATTAAGATCCTTAGTGGCATAATAACATGCTAATTGTGCCTTTCTGAGTGGTTTGAATTTGATTTGAGTTTGTATATTAGAATTTTTGTGTTTTTCTATTCCCGTGAACCAAACATCTAAGTCTATAAAATTCATGCGTTAACTAGTCTTCTATTTTACATATATGAACCAAAGGAAATTATTGGTGTTACTGTAAATAGAAAGCATATACTACTAAAATGTACTCCCTCTATCTCAAAATGTAAGATCATTTTTGACATTGTCATAATGATCTTACATTTTGAGACGGGGGAAGTATCTTTTAGATTGGTTATCTTATTTTCTAAAATTTTATACGTTGTTGATGGGTAGGTTAATCCAATCACCCTTTTTTACATCTACCAGTAGTGATGGAGCGGCATGGCTGATTTGAAATAAAGAAGAAGATATTTCTATGCAATTTCGTTTCTTTTCTTTTTAAGGTTGCACGGCCTGTATAACTGACGAAGTCGTCATAGACGTCTTCGTAATCAATGGGAATATCTTCTCTCACTGAATGCACACCGTTGGAAGTCTTCAAATAAAAACTCAAAAAATGCGACCACTAGCGTCATGTTTAGAACTTGACCTTGTTGGGTTGGGTTTCACAAGAATCTAACCATCTGAGCTACCCTCGATTCGCATTTTGTTTTTGAAAACAAATAATGGATCATATATCGGTCGGTTGTACTCCGTTTAATTTGCTTCAGTGCGAGCTTGGCCGGGCCATGGATCACCAAGTCATCATCCTGATGCGAGCTTGGCCGGGCCGTGGATCACCATGGAGGATAGAATGCAGATTTTGTACTTCTGGTGGGAGTAGTGGAATGACAGAAACCGGGTCAAGAAGAACGAAGGCAGAAGTCGGCCAGAGGAGATAGTGCACGGGACTAAGCTAGCCACCATGAAATACTGAGAAATTGTGGGGAAGCAAGAGCGACATATTCCAAAGGAGAAGACAAAATGGCAGGCGCGTGAAGCGGACGTACTGAAGTTTAACATTGATGGTGCCCACATGCCAGGAAGCTCTCAATCTGCGTGGGAGTGATTGCACGTGACCTCAATGAAGATGCAGTAGCTTGCATGGCAGGAAGGAATGAGCATGTCCATGATGCTTTCGCAGCAGAACTACGAGCGGCTGAGGGCGAGATGGAGCTGGCCGCCCATCTTGGAGCGATCCGGATCTGCATCGAGACTGACTCACAGCTTCTCCAGCGGCCCTCACGCGGAAGGAGCCAAACTTCTCAGCAAATGCCTCGGCCCTGGACGTCCTGAAGATTCAAATGAGGCTATGATTCTCAAAGTGTGATGTTATTGCATGCAGGCGGGAAGCCAACGGTGCTGTGCACGAACTCGCTAAGTTAGGATACGAATGTAATGTGAATGAACCCACCATATGGGATATCAGTGTTCCGCCGTCTGTGGCCGAACTTGTTTTAGGCGACATGCCTAGCCTGGTTGCGTAATAAAGCGTTTTTGCTTTGACCCTAAAAAAAGTCATCAACCTGATGTCCCGTTAAAAAAAAAATCACCATCCTGATGAAGAGCTCGCGCGTGGCCGCGTGGCGATCGGACGGCGCGGAGCACGTCGCGCCGTAAGGAGTTGCACCGCACGTTCGTGCGGTATATTCACCGAACAGCACATCCTGGTAGATTGGAGTCGAACCGTCCGAGAAGGCAGTGCCCGCCGCCGCCGCCGCCCCCGCCCCCTCAATCCCCCTGCCCCGCCGCCCAACTCCCTCCGCCTCTCGCGCGCGTCGCCGCCCACCGCGCCCCTGCCGTCTCGACCCCGTCCGCAATCTCTCTCCACTGGGTTTCGAGGTATGAGCTTTCGTTCATCCACCGATTAGTTAAACCCTACCGATCTCCCCAATTTCTGGGCGCATCTAGATCCGTCCCTGTTGCTAAATCGCGGTTGCCTGTCTGTTTTACCCGTCGATGCAGGGGAACATGGCGAGGCTGGTGTCGTCTTCCCTCCTCAGGGGGCTCGCGCGGTCGTGCCGCGCGCCCAGCACGGCGGTAAGTGCCGGCACCTTCATCTGTTCATAGTTCTGAGCTTTTCCCGATTTATTTTCGCTCAACTGGTCCGAGCTCTGATCGAGCCCCAAAATCCCCAAATTGCTGTCAGGTTCATTGGGACCTAGTAAGCTAATCGGTTCACTCGTTTACAGTTGCATAAATTTAATGTTACATTCATCTGTACCATCTCTCTATCACGAGATTGTTTGATAAGAGCTATCATGATGACCCTGGTTTTCACCTTTTTTTAAAGCATATCATGTCTAGAGATGAGACTCCGGTGGCCCCATATATTTTAACCAAAAATCCACATGTGTAGAGTTGAGCTCATTTCAGCATTTGCCATGACCATTTGTGCTATAAGGCAGCCATTATTATGTCTGAATGGATGTTATGGATGCTATAGTTCTCTACCAAGTGGTTTCCTGTAAACGTGTTCCATTTAAATGGGATGTTTATGCAACCTGTTTAATGCTGTACGCCTGCATGGAGAGTGCTTCGGTGAGGCTGGAGCCACCTCCCGGCTCTGAGCCTTATAATGCTATAAACTGGTGGTTGTTTGGTTTCATTTTAAATGGAACAGTGTCTATGAGATTTAAAGAAGGTTACATGGTTAGTTTCAGCTTAGACTTGCAATGTTATCACAGTTGAGGTTTTCTCGTTAGCTTCTGGGCATCAATTGTCCTTTTTGCTCTGTGCTTACACTATAGTATTTTCAAGCTTTATTTTGCTTCCAGTTTATCAAAGAACCAACCAATGTTGCACTATCAGCTTTTGTCAAGCAAAATCAGATTGTTTCTGTTTTGATTTTGATCTCATGTTTGCACAATGACCTTGTTTTGCATGATAACTGGAAAAGCAGACCGTGTCACGACCAGCTTTCCAACAGTTCATGAACTACTCATCAGGAATCAGTGGTGATTCTAACGTGAATGGCGGCACAAGTGCAACACGAGTAACCGCTGATACTGATACACATCAAGATTTCCAGCCTACAAGCAAAGGTTCTGACATGTCTTTGCAAGACATCGTTGCTCAGGTATTTATATGCACACATGAGCTTCAGAACATTTATATTCAATCTCTTGAAATGTAACAAAAATACGCATGGCATGAAAATTGTAAAGCTTAATGTTGTGTCATATTCTTCTGCTGTTAATTAATTTCCTTGATGAAATCTTTGCCAGGATATCAAGGAGAATCCAGTCGTTATCTTCATGAAGGGTTATCCTGAAGCTCCCAGGTGTGGATTTAGTGCACTGGCAGTTAAGGTCCTCCAGCAATATGGTAAGCTATATCTCAGAACCAGCTCTCAGTCAATTGTGCCCCTGAAATCCCTAAATCATATCTTGTCTATTGCAGGCGTCTCTATCACTGCCAGAGATATTCTGAGTAATATGAAGCTCAAGGAGAGTGTCAAAGCTTACTCGTAAGTTGCTCGTCATAACCTCCCTGATGTTGTACTTTCAGTTTTAGATGGAAGACAATTGTCTCAAAAAGGAAAAAAAAAAAGGAACTAGCCATGGGAATAGGGTATGGGATGATGTGGTAAAGAAAATATTTTACTATGGGTTAAGATTTAGCTTCAACAACAGATGATAAAACATACAGAATATGATTTTGATTTAGCTGGAGGCTTTACTTGGAACAGATTCGTCGAAAACATGTTGTGTGCCCTTGATTACAACATTGGAGAGTTCTACTTAATGTTCAACTTTCAGAGTTCCAATTTTATTCAGTTTCATTCATATGCATCATGGCGGAAATGACAAATGGATAATTTAACACCTGTTGCTAAGCTGCCGGGGTTTACAAATTATGTATCTCCTGATGGTATCATTATTAAAGCTACTGTTTGTTTGTGCAGTAACTGGCCTACCTTTCCGCAAATATTTATCAACGGGGAGTTCGTTGGGGGCTCTGACATCATATTAAGCATGCACCAGGCAAGTGAACGGATCATCACTATTTCATTCAGCATGTGTATCCAGCTGGTATCTTTCACTTGGTGGTTGACTTATTCTCTAAATTTTCTTCAGAAAGGGGAACTTAAGGATTTACTTGGTGATTCCGCACAAAAGGGCGAGCAAGACAGTGCCCAGTGAAACAAGCTACAGTTGTTAGCATTTGCATGGAGATGGATGCTTCCTCTCTGAGTACTCTTTTACTCGACGCTCTTCCTGCGGTGTTCTGTTGTTTTGACGCAGGATTTTCATCGTCGTGTTGCCAGCCATGATGGAAATCTCTCGGTTCCAAGAGCATCCAAGTTTTCGCTTCATGACAAATAAATGCCACTTTTTCAATACTCTGTTTTTTGTACGTTGTAATAGTCAGGTGATTTCGTTTGGATTCTGTACTTTGGGCTCCGTTTGCGTTGCAGTAATAAATGGTTAGGCTGTTACTTTGTACTTTTTTTTGAAACAAGTTACTTTGTACTTTAGGCTGCTTTTCTATTCCGCGAAGTTAATTTTGTTTGTGTAATCACCTGTTTCCACCGCGAGCGCACCATCGATTCAAAGGCTTGTGGGGTAGTTATTTATGCTGCTTTTCTATTCTGCAAAGTTAATTTTGTTTGTATAATCATCCGTTTCCACCGTGAGCGTACCATCGATTCAAGGCTTGTGGTGTTGCATTGTCTGAATACAGAACTTACCTGTGTAATGCATCTTGCTTGTATAAACTTACAGCATAAAACCTGCCCAAATCGAAGAGCAAGGTAGTGACAACTATGTCAAGGGCGGATTTTGGGTTGTTTGGAATAATCAAAACAGCCAGGTGATAATTTTTAAAAATTCTAAAAGCAATTTAATTTTTGTAAAAAGGCCCCTAGATCCATTATAAAGGATCATCAACAATACAAAGGACCCAAACAAACTAGAAATTATATTCCAGTCCATAGAGCACCAAACAAATTTATCCACCAAAACGAGCCGCCGCCACCGCGTCGCACTTGAAGCCGGCCACTCCGATCTACGGCCCTGAAGGACCGGCGCACAGGTAGAGCCGCCGCCATTGTCGTCGTCGCCGTTGAATAAACCAGGATCACGAACCACGCCTACGCCTAGATCCAGCGATACGAAGACCGGCGCCCACACAACGCCTTGCGCTCCTCAACGTCGATGATGAAACCTCCTCCGGGGAGGGCGAGGTGGACAAGGAGCCAGGGGAAACTTATTCTTCTCGGCACCGCCGTCGTCGTCGCTGTTGAAGAAACCTGCACATGATCACGAACCACTCCTACGCCTAGATCCACCGTTGAAGAAACCTGCACAGGATCACGAACCACTCCTACGCCTAGATCCACCAATCCGAAGACCGGCGACCACACAATGCCTTGCGCTCCTCAGCGCCGACGATGAAACCGCCTTCGGCGAGGTGGACAAGGAGCCAGGAGAAACTTATTCTTCTCAACACCGGCATCGCCATCACCGCGCCGCCGCAAGAAAGCTAAACCTAACCCTACGACCCTATCCACATCACCGACACGGCCAACTAGGAGGAGGGGACACACGAACCTGTCGACGGGGAGCGGGCGGGTTGGAGGAACTACCCTGCCGCCTCTCTTTTCGCGAGAGAAGAAAGGAAAACTGGCAAATGTTAAATCCTGAAAACAATTTATGGGTACATATTGTTGGATCTAGTATAACACTCAAAATCTGTGCCAAAAATATATAAGGTTGTATCATCCACAAAAGAATCTAAATAGACTGTAAGAAAAAGAGAAGCATCTCCAACAACTGAGTCTCAAAAAGATAACGAAACAGCATGTAAATGCAATTTGTTCTGCAAATGTCATCCACAAAATATTTAGAGAAAAAAGTTGAAACTTGAAATGTGAAAACTGAACCAGGACCCTCCTTTTCCAATGGCCCCAAACAACTCCTTATGAAGCTCGAAGGACATAGTAGTGTTTCTTGTTGCACTGTAACTTCGACTCTCTGCTATGTAACCCTCCTTCTGGGTTTGCTATCAACAATGCAACTTGTCTATCTTATGAATGTTTGTTTTTCTCTAACAACAATGCAAACTGTCATATCTTGTGAATGAAACTTCCCTTTACAATACATATATATGTCTCATTAAGCACGTGTGAGATCTCGGTGCTGTTTTGGTTCGTTCACAAGTAAAATAATCAGTTCAGTAGGAAAAAGGATAGAACACATTGAAACAAAAATATCACTGGTAACCAAAACCAAACTGATCACAATGTCTCCGACTATGGATGGAAACACATACCAAATATATGGAAATCTCAATAGTAACAAGATTCAGCGAGGCATGTCTGCATATGAAACGCCAAGCTAAGACATAACCGTATACCCAAAGCCCAAGTTGGCAACCCAGCCATTTTATCACTCAATTCGGCACAACCACAGGTACTTATTATTTAGATGCCGCCACACCGAGCCTTTCTCAAGGCATCTCTTCATTCGATCAAGTTGACGAGGAACTGCCGAGTTCCAAGCTTGCCGTAAGCCACTTGACGACTTCGTCCATCTCCTCTGGAACGGTATAGTGCCCGAGTCTTCCAAGGAGAGGAGATCAATCAGCACAAGGAAATCACAACATTCAATGGGAGTAAAGAAGGTAGCAAACCTGCTGTAGGACTTGAATTCCACATTTGCAAACCCGGTTGACTTAAGTGCATCAGCAGATCTCTCTCCATGTTTGTAGAGGACCACATCATCAGCTGCAAAAAGATGATAAAAGTCGCAATTTACAGATGGCCTCTGCATAACTAAACATAAATAGAGGACTCAGAACAAGTAATGCAGTGCTGATGCATCATGAAAGCAGATGACCGTTATCAAGACACCTGGTCCAAAGACCTATATGTTCTGCTAACTCGTGTTCTGTTCATGCCCATGAAAACTTGAGGCATGCATCAATTTATTATATAACAAATTTGCTTATCACAGTTTTTCCATCAAAATTTGCAATTAGCATAGCTGATCATCGTAACTAACCTTGTGAGGAATGCCACATGGAAATTACATCAACTTGGTTACTAAGAGCCAGACACTATCAAGCTGAGCTGCTTAGGCAACGAAAAAACAGAGCAAAAATCCTTTCTGGTGAAACTATTGTTTGAATCCAGGTTAAAAGGGGAAAGGAACTGCCCATATACTTGATAAGCAACTCAGTTCTGTTATATATGCTGCGAAGAAGCAACTTCAGGTAATACAAGTGTGTAGCTACAAACCTACAACCGTTCTAAATGTTTCATAAACATAAGAAAGATGTTTCTGGTTTGAAGCACACAGGTCACTAGCTCCAGAAGAAGGACGGACTGTTACATGCGCATCTTGGGGAAATACAGTGTGCTGAATGCCATCATTAATGATAAGGTGCTTATTTCAGTATTACGCAAAAAACTGAAAATCATGCTAAAGATATGCACCTTTTCCATGACAAAGCATAAGGGGTAATGATGAAGCCTTCTGTGCAGCCTCCTGTGAGCTCTCAATTTTGTTCTTCAATGACCTGAGGTGACCACACAGCACAAAGTGGATCAGCCGCAAGGAAGCAGCTTCAGTGAAACTTGTGCACATAAACATACTAGCACAAACCTGGCACATGGGAGCCAGCCACTGAGACCAACAGCCACACTTAGGTTCACAGGGTATGGATTGCCATTTCCATATTTTCCATGAGCAAAGCAAGTACCAGAGTAAAGCGCAGTAGCAGCACCCATACTAAAGCCACCAACGCCAAGCTTGACTGCGATGATTAATGTAACGAGGTCAAAACTTTTAGTGATGAACAAGACCCAGCGGAGTCCATTCTACTGGATTATCAATATATGAGACCAAAATAGCTTGGTTCTTGGCTAGAAATGTAAAAAATAAAAAAATTGCCCGCAACACAATAGAGAAACAGATAATAACAAGGAATGCCATTCCATATCTGTTGTGCGCTTGATAAGAATGGGTTTGAAGAAAGTAGACAAACGGAAACTGGCATGAAATCATACTGTCTGCAGGTTCGGTAGACAATAAATTTGCAACATGTGCAGCTGAGGAATCCAGCCCCTCAACATCATCAGGAGAATCTTCTGAAAGATCAGCAACATCAAACCCTGTGATCCCGGAAAAAGGCAAAACCATATCAGCACACATCTATCAAAACAAATAGCTATTACAAAAGGAGTTAGCACAATACATCCAAGACATAAATAAGAAAATCCATATGTTTCAGAACATACATGCAGTAGATGGGAATCCACCAAAAATTGCCACAGGCCTCGTAGGTGCAGTTGGGCAAATCCATTTTATCTGAAGCAGTAGCAAATCAGAGAATCAGAAAGACTTCTGACAGGACACATACTTGAAAGTTAAAATCTAGTTCCTAACTTACATTAGGAAGGGGAAGAGTTTCCAACAGTTGAGACCAGCTGCAAATATAATATAAAACCCATTATGTCTATCGGTCTCCAAAAATAACTTCTAGTTTTGCATTACGTTGAATAATTTTGAGCATAATGCAATTTCCTTAAAACCATGATAGCACAGAAATACCTTTCTTGCCAATAATAATGCAACGATTTTTTTATGTGCAAAGAAGCGTATGTAATGAACGTATTATAGCACGGATCATAAAAAATGTCGCAAAAAATGTCTATTCGCCCAATCAGATGACTCAGGAGGTCGGTATCATCCGCACACATGCTTATTGGGCAGGAAATTAATTTCAACAAAGCGCTATCATATAAACAGTACGAGAGTGAGATGTCTCACGTACAGCGTTCTACAGTACAGTTGGCTGAGAGACATGGAAAATATACAGGAGATCCTACGACTACGATTCATCAAGAATGCAGGACGAACAGACAGGTCGTCCGTCCATCATCGTTGAATCCGTGAACGCATCAATCCCAACAAGCGGAGCTGCGACCCGGAAGGGCCAAAAGAAGGGTTTGTTGCGTACCTGGCTCCATTGTCGCCGAGGCCGTGGAGCCAGACGATGGTGGCCTTGTGCGCGCCCTTGGGCCTCACCACATGCGTCCTCCCGTACTCGAACGGCCGCTTCCCACCTGCAACCCGCCCACCATTCCGTCACATCCCGACAGAAGCACATCAAAGCCGGCGCATCGGCGCCGAATCAAACGAACGAGGGGCACAATCAGTCACAGGCATAGTACGTACCGGCCGCGACGGAGCTGGCGCCGCCGAAGCTCATCCCGCGAACAGTCGCCGCCGCCGCCGCCGCCGCCTCTCCTCTCCTTGCGACCACGCTCGCCAACGCCACGAATCCAATGGCCTGGGCAGCAAAGGGGTTAATAAAGGCGACGGGCGCGCGCGTGCGTGCGTACGAGGGAGAGGGCTGGGGAAGAGAAAGGGGGAAGATTTGGACGGCGGAAAGGGGAGCGCCTTTCTCTTATGGGAGTGAGTGCGGGGGGAAGGAATCTACGGGGGAGATTGGCTGCCGGTGGCAGGGCACCACACGGGCCGCGCTTGTCTCCCAGTCCCAGTGCTCCACCACCACCACTGTGCCAACTGAGCGCGCGTGATGGGTGTGGCAGGCACGCCCACGAATGGAACAGTGGCTTGCTACAGGACCTGCGGGTGGCGGTGGCGGTGGCGGTGGCAGGGAGGAGAGAGGAGGTGGATCGGGGCTGCGAACCTCTCGGCCGGCGGCGATTCGGGAGAGCTGAGGACGAGGGAAGCAGCGGGCGGGTGTCGCCGGGGCGATGCGATGCGATGCGACGGGAGCTGCTGAGCTCGTATCGTCCGGATCTTTCTCCTCGGTTCTCCTTCGCAGCGGCAGCGGTGTGGGGTTTCCGCTTTCTTGTTCCTGTGGTGGGGAACGTGCCTTGTTCGGTTCGCCGATGGACTCGGTGGTGTCTCGACACATCATGCAGCACTTTTTTCCAGGTAACAATTATATTGGTGTTCATAAGGATATGGTGTGCCTGTGTGCGTTCATAGGAATGAGTGTATGCGTGTATGTATGAGCGCTTGCGTCTGTACTGATGTTCAAAAAATTATATCGTGCTCATTTATGACTAAGAGCATCGGCGCCCAAACCGCCTCAAACGTCCGGCCAGATGGCCCGGTCACCGGCCGGTCACGAAAATTCGACCTAAACGGGCTTCTTAAACAAGATTCAAACGCCCGGGCTGACCGACACCCCTCATATCTAACCCAAATATAAGGCGGATATGAGGCTTCTAGATGCGTCCGGACGCGTCCGACACGTCGGACCAACAACCCTACCCCATCACAATTTGCACCAAATCCACCAAACCCTTCCTCCTCATCCCGCCTTCCTCCTACCTTTCCCGCACCGGAGCCCCTCGCTCCCTTGCTCCCCATCCTCACCATCGGTCCCGATCCGCCGTCGTAGATGCCGTCCAGCCCGCCCCGACCACCACAACAGAGACTGCATCCGCCTCGTCCGTCGGCTCCCCTTCCTCGG
Source organism: Triticum aestivum (assembly GCF_018294505.1). NCBI lineage: Eukaryota > Viridiplantae > Streptophyta > Magnoliopsida > Poales > Poaceae > Triticum > Triticum aestivum. The sequence goes on along the minus strand of NC_057800.1, from coordinate 104,794,769 downwards.
CTCAGTCGTGCAAGCCGGAGAATGTCGCCTGGAAGATGCGACAACGCTAGCAGTGAGAGAGGAAAGCGGCGGTGGCGTCGCAGGGAGGTGTGGACATGGATGAGCAACTGTCTCGCCACCGCGCCCAGAACCCCGCACCCCATCCATCTGTCCGCCGACACGGATTGCGCCGTCGGACCACGTTGGGACAAAGGAGGATCCGACGACCGATTTGGGCATTCTGGAAAGCTTTCCGCCCATGCAAATGTCGGCGATGAACGTATGTCACTTGCCGCGGCTCGTTCGGGCACGAATGAGCACAGGAACCGGTGGCGCCCGGGCTTCCCACGACCTGTTCGACAGAATGACACGACTAGAGTCGATATGTTTTTTTTGCTCTAGCCCAATCAAATTAGCACATAGCATGTTCAATGTTATGCATAGACCGCTAATTCATTTTAGACATGATGAATGCTTACAAACCATGCCCATTTAGGAGGTGTGCCTATCGGACATGATCAATGACAATCAAGGCCCGACCCAAATGGAGTATTAATTGGGGAGGCACTGCATTTGAAGTTGGGACAACATACGATCCCAATCCGAGCAAGAAGAAGATGAAGACGGCGAAGGCAAGAGGTCCGGCATTCTCAACTTTTGAGGACATATTGTTGGTCAAAGCTTGGTTGGCCACAACAATGGATCCAATTTGCGGCACCGAGCAAAAGGGGGAACAAGTGTTGGGAGAAGATTTGGAAGGAGTATCACGAACAAAAGGAATATGTTGAGTCGCACCCTATCGTGACCAACCGTAGTGTGCATCTCTCCAACATCGATGGGGGATCATTCAAGGGGAAGTGAACAAGTATGTCAGCTACTACTCACAAGTGACCAAACGCCCTCAAAGTGGGATGGGAGTGGCAACTCACGCAAGCTCAATTGCTTTATCTTGTCATCATTTGCATATGCTTCTTGTGTTTGCATTCACGTGCTCATACATATGTTGTTTGCTAGACGGCGGTGACGTCCACTTTGTATCACGAAACGGAGAAGAAGTCATATGCTTTTAGCCATTGTTGGATCATATTGAATGGAGTGCTAAAGTGGACATAACTTGTGGCCAATCTCAAGGCCGACAAGAAGAGGAATGATGGCTCAAGCTCCCACCAATCAATTGGGGTTGGACGATGAAGAGGACGATATTGTCGTCGATAATGGAAGAGCCACCGTGCCAAAGGATAACCGCCAAGTCATGGGAAACAAGTGGGAGAAGACAAAGGGTCTCCCGTGATGTCGCGTCTACAAAAATGTCCTCCACATGGACGAGCATTTTTTGGTGAGGGAAGGTACAAGCTCATGTTGGATGCGCAAAAGGAGAGGATAGATTGGGACCAGAAGAGGGCGGAGAAGAAGCTAGAAAATGAGAGGGAGAAGATCGAGTTGGAGAAGCAATAGGTGGCAATCAAATGGGAGCTTGAGAAGGCCAAGACATTTGGAGAGACTGAGCTTGAGAAGGAGAGGTTGCAACTCGCACGGGATAAGGAGGATGCGAAGATCATGCTGGCGGACGAAACCCTCTTGGGTGAGCATGCAAAGAAGTGGCTTGCGGAGAAGAAGAAGGAGATCAACGAGCGTAGGGAGTACGAGGCGGCAAGGGCGGTTGTGGCAGCAGCGGAGCATGGCACAAGGCAGGTGGAGCATGCAGCCCGGATTCAGGCGGAGTAGGACACAAGGATGGCCTCAGAGCAGGCGGCATGGATGGCGTCCGGCGAGTGATCCGGCCAACAAGCGAGGCATCTGCCACGCTCGGACATTGATTTCATTTTGGCATGTACAGATTGTTGAACTATGATTTGCTTTGCTTTGTTTCGAACTATTGAATTCAGACAATTTTTATCATAAGGTCGATGTGCATGGATTCGAGGCTCCGCATTTGAGGTATGTGGATGTGCGGCAACCCATATGAGGGCCGGTGGGGGTTGTTCACGGACGCACACGCGGGCGTATGGGGGGCAGATTTGCCAAGTCCGGCAGTAGATGTTCTAAGTAATAAGGAAGGTTGAGGGAGGGGGCTCGTTGACCCGTTACAAGTAGATTTATTCAAATAACTGGTCCTACCAATCTCTTGCGTTGAAAATCCAAGCCCCTTTCCCATCGCCTCTGAGAGGCGACGCGGAGGGCGACTTGGATCTCCGTCGCTACCCCCCTCCTCCTGCCTTGCCACTGTCAGAGGGCATGGCTGGGCGAAGCCGATCGACAACAGCGGTAGCGGGGCTCTAGCATTCTCCCGCGTTGTGCGGATGGTGCGGACATGTGCACAAAGCGCGTGTTGGGCATCGTGGAGTGGCAGGCAGTGTGGTCGGCCGTGCGTGCCTGGGCTACGGTGGCCGGATCTAGCCGGCATGCAACGCGGGCTGCGGCACCACGGATCAGAGCCCACTGCCCTGCTGATATGTCTTCGATGTATCTATATATTTTTATTATTTCATGTTAATTATTATTAATCTTTTATGCTTCATATGCAATTTTATATCATTTTTGGGAACTAGCATATTAACCTAGTTGTTGGTGTCAAAACCGGCGGATCTCGGGTAGGGGGTCCCAAACTGTGCGTCTAAGGTCGATGGTAACAGGAGACAGGGGACACGATGTTTATCCAGGTTCGGGCCCTCTTTATGGAGGTAATACCCTACGTCCTGCTTGATTGATCTTGATGAATATGAGTATTACAAGAGTTGATCTACCACGAGATCGTAATGGCTAAACCCTAGAGGTCTAGCTTGTATGGCTATGGTAATGAATATTCCTCCCTCCGGACTAAGTCCTCCGGTTTATATAGACATCGGGAGGATTTAGGGTTGCATAAGGTCGGTTACAAAGAAAGGAATCTACATATTTGTTCGCCAAGCTTGCCTTCCACGTCAAGGAGAGTCACATCCAGACACGGGTGTAGTCTTCGGTCTTCGTATCTTCATAGCCCATCAGTCCGGCCCATAGTTAACAGGCCGAACGCCTGAGGACCCCTTAGTCCAGGACTCCCTCAGTAGCCCCCGGACTAGTCTTCAATGGCGAGGTGTTCGGCGCATAGATTGTCTTCGGCATTGCAAGGCGGGTTCCTCCACCAATGACCTCCAAGTAGTGTATTCGGCCTTCCATTTAATGTTGTACCCCTCGGCTTCTGTGTATCAACAACTTCAGCTTCCACGTGTCAAGTGAATGCGAGAGGCCAGGGCATTTTTTCACACAACATCCCAGCCACGCGAGGGACATCGTTTATTTAACGAGATTGGATCCCAGGTCCATTCAATCATCTCGTGGAGAAAATCGTCAAAGGTCGCTAGGAAAGAACACTCCAACATGTCTAGCATCACAACCCCTCCTCCCGTCCCTGCGGCCCAGAAAGAGGCGAATGGGAGAAGTGCTCCATATCCCACCGTCAGCTGGTGGAGCTGCAAATGCAGGGGTTTCTCCCCTCTGCGGATCTGGTCCCTTTTCGCGCAGGGTTGGCCTCCTTTGACGGCAAAACCCAGGCAGAGGATTTCCCCAATCCATCTGGGGGGAACGAGTGTGTTTCGTCCCCTATCTGCTAAGGGGCGTAGGATTTCCAATTCATCCATTCCTCCGAGGGCTTCTGGAATATTATGGCCTCCAGCTGCATAACTTTACTCCAGCCTCCATCCTGCACATTAGGGGTTATGTCGCTTTATGCGAACTATTCCTGGGTTGTGAGGCCCATTTTGAACTGTGGAGAAAGTTATTCTGCCTTGTCCCGCGTAACCATGAAGGATCGATATTTGAAGTGGGCGGAGCCGAAATATGGCGCATTGCCGAGACCGGATACCTATCCAGCACGCCGAAGAAGGCGTCTGAAGAGTGGACTTTCGAGTGGTTCTACATCGAGGACGTTGTACTTCCAGACCCAGCCTGGAGGGGTCTTCCTGAGTTCACAAGTGTTCCCTTGAAGAAACGTCACAGCAGGCGCCCTCGGAGCCTCGAAGAGGAAGATAGTGCGGAGGTTCGCCAACTCTTGAGCAAGATAAGGATGCTCGCCTAGTCCGGATATACGATGGTCGAAGTAATGGTGACCTCCATAGTGCGGGGGGTCCAGCCACTCCAATACAAAGGACTTCCCATGTGGCACTATAATGGGGAAGATGACGCCTCCCGCTGTGGCAGGAAGGGTCCAGACACCCCTACCGCCCTGGCCAAAATATTGGTCGAACTGTTGAAAGGGGAGGAAGAGGAGTTCCTGCGCATCAAGCACATGGAAGGATATTCCATGTATAGTCCTCCTAGCTGGGTAAGTTCCCAACTCCTCTGCTCTACTCATTCTACTCCCCGAGCTATGTTCAACGAACATTAAAAAGATTTCCGAGGGGCTTTACAACCCTGCCCCGCAGCCGAAGGGCCACAACCGGGACCTCGACCCCGGATTCGAAGAGGATCCGGATATATTCGTGGTGCTCGTGAATGGGGTGTTTTACCAAACGAACTATGACGGCACAGAAGTGGCCATCATCACCGATTATCCCGGTCTTCTTCCTGCTCCACACGTAAGTAATCCGGAGATATTTCATCCGAAAAAGTTTTCTCATACTGCCTCACCCACCGCACTGTCCTGTGCTCAAAAGGGGAGGTGCTCGGTGCGTCATGCTGCCCAGGGGCATCTTCGAAGAGAGTGGCCCCCACGCCGAGCAAGCCTTCGAAGAGGAAGGCAAACAAAGATACGGCCGAGCCTTCATCAAAGAGGTATGGATTTGCAAATATGCACCTTGGCAGTCACATCCAACTGTGACCTTTATGTTTATCCTGTATTAGGAAAAGTGTATAAGCCGGACTATATCTGGGGGTCCGGCTGGTCATACTTCCCAGAGCCAGGATCCAGATCCTACCGTAAAGACGAGGGCTGATGCGGGGGTAACGCCGGACTGTCCTCCAGTCGAGGATTCGGAGGATGTATCCGTCACTAACTCGAAAGTGGAGAGCGCCATGAATCATCGGCGCCGCAGGGCCATTTTATAAGACCCCGACTTTTCAGAAGAAGCATTTAACACCTTCGGCTCGGCTAATGCATACATCCGAGCTGCTTGAGATGGGCTTAACAGAGCCACAAGGCAGCATTTAAAAGATGTGCGGGTAAGTTTACTTTGTCTGATTATGATAACCATATGCCAGTAGCCCCCCAGACTTGAAGCAGTTGGTACAACTGATTTAAGTATCGTTGAATAACCAGGTTCTTACGGAGAAGAACAACCTGTTAGCCCAAGAGCTAGAAAAGTGCCAGACACAGCTAACTACTGCCCGTGCCGAACTGGAGAAATCCAAGAAGGCGTCTCCTAGTAATGTTCCCCTCCATCGATAAAACAGAATGGTATACCGATAATGTTAAACACGGTTGCTCACCTCCTATCAGGATCACTAGGTCAACTGCAAGAACAACTGAAAACTGCCCAAGACGGAGAACGAGAAGCCAAGAAGCTGCTAGCCGCAGGCGAGCGTGTGCTCACAAAAGTCGTACTAGAGAAGAACAGCTCCAGGATTTGAATACCCGATTGGGCGAGGATCTGAAAGATGTACGGGCCCAACTGGCCGACTCCGTGAAGGAGAATAAAAGGCTACGCGGCGACATGTTCGGTATGTGGCCGAATTTGCCTTATAATAGTTCGGAGATATCAGGAACTGACAAAGTTATATCTGTAGGTATGCTGACCGGCCTTCCCGAAGATGAGATGTCCGGATTCTCAGGCGATCTGCTACAAGAGCTGTCGCGTATTCATGAGCAAGCTCGGCAGGCGATGCGAAGCGTTGCCAAAGCCTTGTGGCCAGCTGCCTCCCCTCCAGGAAAGATGGAGGAGCTCCTATAGCTATTCAAGGGGGCGCGGCGGCGCTTTCGATTGTGGAAAATATCGGTCTGCCGAGAAGGGGCTCGAGAAGCCTGGGCCATGGTGAAGACACGGTACACCAAGCTTGACCCGAATCATATGGCTCGGGTCGGACCTCTAGGGTCAGACGGGAAGGAAGTTCCCGTTAATTTGGTGTATGACCAAGTAGCAGTAGCTACCAAATATTCCCAGCCGGATTGTAAGTTAGATAGCCTGCTGGAGGGTATAGAGGAGGAAATTTTTGAGTTGAAATCGCTGTGTATTATTCCGTCTAGCTGAATTGTAAAACGATTGTCATGGCAGACGTTTTCGCTTTACCCTCTGGACCCGAAGGCGCGGATTGTTTCCAAATACCCGTGCGGCCAAATAGACTGGGGTATGCATGGAAACCAGGCGTAGGGGTCATAGTTGCTTGAACAAACAAGTTGTATCCGGCTAGTTATGTTATATTACATTATGTAAGAAACATCTTCCAGAGAGAATAGTTCCGTTAAGGGTTCCTTTCCCTGGGTGTGCATGCGTTAAAGCGCATGCCCGAACTGTGATTGAAAAAATGGCAAATGGAGCGAATGCAAAAAACATGTTTAATCCACCGACCGAATATTCCCTTAAGAACGCTAGCTTTCGGCTTCACCCAGTCTAAGGTATACATCCGGATGACCCGGTAGTAACAATCACAGAGGTGCTCTCTTTATGCCCTAGCCAAACTAACGGGAACATAGGGCATAAGCATAGGAGCCAGGCAACCCAGCTTGGCCAAAACTTAAGTCATATCGATGCATATAATGGCGAAGAAAAGGTACATATGGAAAAAACGCATATGTGATGGGCTTGATGCCCGGAGAATAATAGCAAGCTTCTGTATTAGAAGCCCCCAGGTATAATGGGCGTACATATTTGAAGACATATGTGTGCGTCAGGGGTGCGCGGTCTAACCGCACGAAAGCGTTAAGGCTAAAGAGAAAAAACGAAAAGAGAGAGAAAGACGAAAAAAGTATTATGGAAACAACAAGGAGAAGGAGAGGAACAAAGAGTTCGACGCTTAGACATAGAATCTTCGGAGTCTGGCTGCGTTCCAGGGGTTCGGCTCGAGGCGGTTGTCTGACGCATCGCACAGGCGGTACGCTCCTCCGGTGAGAACTTCGTCAATGATGAAGGTACCCTCCCATTTGGGCTTAAGTTTGTCCTTTTTCTTCTCCGGCAAGCATAGAACGAGTTCGCCAATGTTATAAGTCTTGGACCGTACTTCTCTGCTTTGATATTTGCGGGCATGTTGTTGATAAAATGTGGAGCGGGCTTTTGCAACGTCACGCTCCTCCTCCAGGGCGTCTCAGCTGTCCTGCCAATCGAGCTCGGCCTCTCTCTCTTCGTACATGCGCACCCGAGGTGAGTCATGTATAATGTCACAGGGTAGCACAACCTCTGCGCCGTACACCATGAAAAAGGGTGTGTATCCGGTAGTGTGAATGGGCGTGGTCCGCAGCCCCCAGAGTACAGAGTCAAGCTCCTCGATCGACCTAGTGTGTGTCTGATTCCTTCAAAGACCGCACCAGCCTGGGTTTGATGCCGCTCATTATAACACCGTTGGCTCGTTCTACTTGGCCGTTTGTCTACGGATGGTAGACAGAGGCGTAATCAAGCTTGATGCCCAACTTAGCGCACCAGGTTTTCACCTCATCAGCTGTGAAATTGGAGCCGTTATCAGTGATGATGCTGTGTGGAACACCGTAACGGTGTACAACACCGGATATGAATTCTATCACCGGCCCAGACTCAGCCGTTTTAACTGGTTTGGCCTCTATCCACTTAGTGAATTTATCCACCATAACCAGCAGATATTTTTTATTATGGCTTCCTCCTTTAAGGGTCCAACCATATCTAGTCCCCAGATCGCAAAAGGCCAAGTAATGGGGATTGTTTGTAGGGTGGTGGGGGGCATATGGCTTTGGTTGGCGAAGAGTTGGCATCCGACGCAATGTTGGACAAGGTCCTGTGCATATGCTCGGCCCGTCAGCCAATAAAACCCTGTGCGGAAGGCCTTGCTAACAAGGGCCCGAGCTGCGGTGTGGTGCCCGCCAAGACCTGCGTGAATCTCAGCTAGGAGCTTCCGCCCCTCCTCCTCGGATATACATCTTTGAAGGACTCCGATAGTGCTTTTCTTCTAGAGCTCTCCGTCGTGAACCTTGTAGGCCTTCGAGCGCCGGACAATGCGGCGGGCCTCATTCTGATCCTCGGGAAGTTCCTTCCTATTAAGGTAGGCCAAGAAGGGTTCGGTCCATGGGGTAATGACTGCCATAATGAGATGGGCCGACAGAGTTATTTCGGAGGCTGGTCCTTCGATGGTATCAGTGTGTTCGGAATCTGGAGTTGTGTTCGGATCCCGACTAGTGTTGCCGCTCTCCCCCTGCCATACCATGGATGGCTTAAAAAGCCTTTCCAGGAAGATATTGGGTGGGACGAGGTCGCGCTTGGCGCCGATACGAGCAAGAACGTCCGTCGCTTGATTACTTTCTCGAGCCACATGATGGAACTCGAGCCCCTCAAAACGAGTCGACATTTTTAGGACGACATTACGATAAGCTGCCATCTTCGGATCTTTGGCATCGAAGTCCCCATTTATTTGAGATATTGCAAGGTTTGAGTCCCCGCGCACTTCCAGGCGCTGTATGCCCATGGAGACAGCCATCCGGAGACCATGCAATAAGGCCTTGTATTCGGCTGCGTTGTTGGAGTCTATGTATAGTATTTGGAGGACGTATTGAACGACGTCTCAGTGGGGGACGTCAAAACGACGCCCGCTCCTAGCCCTGCCAGCATTTTGGAGCCATCGAAGTAGATAACCCAGTTGGAATATGTGCCGTACTCTTTAGGGAGTTCGGCCTCTGTCCATTCGGCGACGAAGTCAGCCAGTACTTGGGATTTAATAGCTCGACGTGGTTTGTATGTAATATCAAATGGAAGGAGCTCAATGGCCCATTTGGCAATCCGGCCCGTGGCATCGCAATTGTTTATTATGTTGTTGAGTGGTACTTCGGAAGCCACCGTGATCGAACACTCCTGGAAGTAGTGTCATAGTTTTCGGGATGCCATGAAGACCGCATATGCTATCTTTTGATAATGGGGGTACCAGGATTTGCATGGTGTAAGGACAGTGGATACGTAGTATACTAGCTTCTGAAGTAGGAATTTGTGTCCGCCTTGTTCTCGTTCAATGACGAGCACGGCGCTCACCACTTGATGTGTTGCCGATATGTATAGCAGCATGGGTTCGCCGACGTTTGGTGCGGCCAAGATTGGGTTGCTTGCTATGAGTGTTTTTATTTCTTCCAGTCCGGCTGTTGCCGCGTCCGTCCACTTGAAGTGATCGGTTCACAGCAGAAGGTGATAGAGTGGCAGTGCCTTTTCTCCCAAATCTGGAGATAAAGCCGGTCAAAGCTGACATGCAACCCACGAGTTTTTGGACTTGTTTAAGGTCTATTGGCGTAGCCAACTGTGACAAAGCTCGGATTTTGGCTGGATTTGCTTCAATTCCTCTATTAGAGACGATGAAGCCCAGCAGCTTTCCTGTGGGGACGCCAAAAACAAACTTTTCTGGATTGAGCTTAATGTCATATGCGCGGAGGTTGTCAAATGTGAGGCATAGGTCGTCTATTAGTGTTTCGACGTGCCTTGTCTTGATTACAACATCATCCACATAGGCTTCAACTATATTTCCGATCTGTTTCTCCAGGCATGTTTGGATCATGCGTTGGTGGGTGGCGCCGGCGTTCTTGAGCCCTAAGGGCATGGCGTTGCAGCAGAATTGCCCATATGGGGTGATGAATTCTGTTGCAGCTTGGTCAGACTCCCTCATTTTGATTTCATGGTATCCGGAATATGCATCGAGGAAACACATTGAGTCGTGTCCTGCGGTAGCATCAATGATTTGGTCAATGCGGGGGAGGGGGAAGGGATCCTTAGGGCAAGCCTTATTGAGGTCTTTAAAATCAATGCACAAGTGCCAGGATTTATCCTTCTTTGGTACCATCACCAGGTTTGCCAGCCAGTCTGAATGTTTTATTTCTCTAATGAATCCGGCCTCGATTAGCTTGGCTTGCTCCTCTCCCATGGCTTGACGTTTGGGTTCGAAAAAGCGCCACAGTGTTTGTTTGACCGGTTTGTATCCCTTTAATATGTTGAGGCTGTGTTCGGTCAGTTTGCGCGGGATTCCTGGCATGTCAGAAGGGTGCCAGGCGAATATATCCCAGTTTTCGCGAAGAAAATCCCTTAGCGCGGCGTCGACCGCTGGGTCTAGTTGTGCCCCAATAGATGCTGTCTTTTTGGGGTTCATTGAATGGACCTAGAATTTGACTATTTCTTCCGCTGGCTTGAAGGACGTGGATTTGGGGCATTTGTCTAAGATCACATCGTCCCTGTCCACCGTGGAGCGCAGTGCAGTTAATTCTTCAGCCGCGAGGGCTTTAGATAATGCCTCAAGGGCCAGGGATGCGGTTTTATTTTTGGCGCGGAGTGCTATGTCCGGATCACTGGCGAGAGTGATTATGCCTTTGGGCCTGGGCATCTTAAGCTTCATGTACTCGTAATGAGGTACATCCTGGAAGCACGTAAATGCCTCCCGCCCCAAGAGGGTGTGATATCCGCTGTTGAAAGGGGCCACTTGGAAGGTTATTTCTTCGGACCGATAGTTCTCCGGTGTGTCGAATACCACGTCGAGTGTTATTTTTCCCGCACACCGCGCCTCCCGACCAGGAATAATTCCTTGGAAGGTCGTGCTGCTTTGCTCAATGCGGCTCCTGTCTATTTCCATTTTGCAGAGTGTATCTTCGTAGATGAGGTTTAGTCCACTGCTGCCGTCCATGAGAACCTTGGTGAGCTGAAAGACGTCCATGATTGGACTGAGGACCAAGGCGGCTGGTGCTCGGACTGTCCTGTATTTTGGTTCGTCACCGGCATTAAAATTTATTGCCGTGTCGTTCCAAGGGTTTATTGCTGCTATTTGACAGACTTCGGCGAGTCCGCGTAGTGCTCTTTTGCGCCTATTGTTTGAGGCGAATGTCTCGAAGACCGTCAGTACTTTGGGGTCGTCGTCTTCTGGGGGGTGTTGTTCTGGGTTATTCTTGGTGAGGATATCCTCGCCGTTCTTGGCCACTTGCCGGAGTATCCAATATGCTCTAAGGCTATGTGTTGGTATGTTATACGGTGTTGCGTGTATTTTGCATGACCCATCGAGCCATCCTTCCAGAACGGTTCCGCGCCCCATACTGGACTTATATTTCTTTATTATTGAACCGGGCATGTTGAAAGGGTGCGACCTTTTAGCCTGAATGAGGGGTTGAGTGGGGGCCGATGATTCCCGATGGAATGCTTGAGTTTTCCAGGCGCTTTCCATTGCGCTGTACTTCTGTACGATAGTTGCCAAGTCAGCGAAGTGTAGGATGCGATGGCGGTTGATGGCGTTGAGGATTCCTTCGTCCCTGCAATTGTTGCGGAACACTGAGATCGCTTCCTCGTCATGGCAATCTTTAATCTTGTTTTTGACAAGAAGGAATTTGGCCGAGAAGTGGTGGACCATTTCCTGAGACTGCTGTTGTATGCTCATGAGAGCGCTTGTATTCGGGTGGGTGGATTTAAATCTGAACCCTGACCCAGTTTTGGATCCGGAGTCTGAAGGTCTTACAACTTACCAGGTCGGGCTTCGGGATATCCACTGATTTCTTAGGCCCGTCGTCTGATTCTATGTTCGGAGGGCAGGATGCATCTCCTCGCAGGTAGGCGTCCGGCTCTTCGAGACCGGAGATCCGGACATAGTCTGTCCTTAGTATGGAGGAAGAGTTGTCGACTCGCTCCTCGACTACCACTATCTGGTGGGCGATCGGTGGAGATTTGATTTCTCTCTGATCGGGTTTAAGCCCAATTTGATCATAGTCTGTAGCGACCCCCAGGGCGGCGATGCAATCTAGGAGCTCGTTTAAGGACGAAAGCTCTGCTGGATCCATCTTCTTGGAGTGTTCAGAGTCGATACGAAGGGGTTTTTCGATGACTCGAGAGGTCATCGTCGGCTTAACAACCGAACGGGTGGTCATGGTAAAGCCGCCCAGCCGGAGGGTTTGGCATGGAGCCAGCATTCCTCCAGTGGTGATATTATCCTTGAGGACAAGGCGAGACATCGATCCTGTCATCGACGTCATAGTGGAACTCTCAATGAAAGCACCAATGTCGGTGTCAAACCTGGCGGATCTCAGGTAGGGGGTCCCGAACTGTGCGTCTAAGGTCGATGGTAACAGGAGACAGGGGACATGATGTTTACCTAGGTTTGGGCCCTCTCTATGGAGGTAATACCCTACGTCCTGCTTGATTGATCTTGATGAATATGAGTATTACAAGAGTTGATCTACCACGAGATCATAATGGCTAAACCCTAGAGGTCTAGCTTGTATGGCTATGGTAATGAATATCCCTCCCTCTGGACTAAGTCCTCCGGTTTATATAGACACCGGGAGGATCTAGGGTTACATAAGGTCGGTTACAAAGAAAGGAATCTACATATTTGGTCGCCAAGCTTGCCTTCCACATCAAGGAGAGTCACATCCGGACACGGGTGCAGTCTTCGGTCTTCGTATCTTCATAGCCCATCAGTCTGGCCCATAGTTAACATGCCGTACGCCTGAGGACCCCTTAATCCAGGACTCCCTCACTAGTGCTTAGTGCCAGTTGTTGTTTTATGCTTGTTTTTGGTTTTATAGAAAACCCATACCAAATGGAGTCCAAACATGACGAAACTTTTTGACAATTTTTTCTAGACCAAAAAGACCCTGGAAGATTTGGAGGGACTCTAGAAGAGAGATGAGGATACGACAAGACAACAGGGCATGCCCTGGGGGTAGGCGCACCATGATGTCTTGGGGTTCCCTCGTGGCTCCATCTGACCTAATTCCAGCGCTATAAATTACCAAATATTAAAAAAATAGAAGCACTAACAAAGCACCTTTTCCACCACCACAAGTCTATGTTCTTCCACGATCCCATCTAGAGGCCTTCTTCGGTACTCTACCGAAGGGGGAATCAATCACGGAGGGCTTCTGCATCAATCTTGCTGCACCTTTGATGACGTGTGAGTAGTTCCTACATGACCTATGGGTCCATAGTGACTAGCTAGATGGCGTTCACTCTCTCTCTCTCTCTCTTTGATTTTCAATACAATGTTCTCTTTGAAAATCGACTCGTTGTACTCTTTTGCGGTGCATTTGTTGGGATCCGATGAATTGTGGGTTTATGATCAGATTATTCATTGAAAGTAATTGAGTCTTTTCTGAACTTTATTATGTGTGATTGTTATAGCTTGGCATTTCTCTTTGATCTATCTGTTTGGTTTGGACAACTAGATTGATTTAACTTCAGCGCGAGAGGTGCTTTGTAGTAGGTTCAATGTTGCGATGTCCTTGTTCTATGATAGGAAGGGTAGCGAGGCATGTATTTGTATTGTTGCTACTAAGGGTAAAACAAGGGGTTTTAATCATATTGCTTGGTTTTATTCTGTCTACATTATGTCATCATACTTCATGCATTACTCTGGTTATCACGAACTTAATGCCTCGAGAGGCAAGAATAGAAGCACTCTTAAAGTGGGGTAATAGTAGTAGGCGTTAGTAAGTTTAACAGTCTACTTGTCACGGACGTAATGCCTATGTATTGATCATGCCATGAATAACATCATAGCTATGCACTTCTCTATCAATTGCCCAATGGTAATTTGTGTACCCACCGTTTGCAATGTTCTTTTGAGAGATGCCTCTAGCGAAACCTATGGCCCCTACAACTCGTGAGCTGAGTTGGTATTACCCCCGAAGAGGAGAGTGATACGTCTCCAATGTATCTATTTTTTTTATTGTTCCATGCTATTATATTATCTATTTTGGATGTTTTATATGCATTAATAATGCTATTTTATATTATTTTTGGGACTAACCTATTAACCTAGAGCCCAGTGCCAGTTTCTGTTTTTTTCCTAGTTTTTGAGCTTCGCAGAAAAGGAATATCAAACGAAGTCCAAACGGAATAAAACTTTCGTGATGATTTTTCTTGGACCAAAAGACACCTAGGAGACTTGGAGTGCAAGTCAGAAGAGCCACGAGGCGGTGGCATGGGTGGAGGGCCCGCCCTAGGGGGGCGTACCTTGCCACCCCCTGGGACTCCTCTGACCTAGCCCTTGGCCCTATATATTCACATATATTTCAGAAAGACCAGAAGCATCCATGAAATCACCTTTTCACCGCCGCAACCTTCTATTCTTGTGAGATCCCATCTTGGGGCCTTTTCCGGCATCCTGCCGGAGGGGGATTCAATCACGGAGGGCATCTACATCAATCCTATTGCCCTTCCGATGAAGCGTGAGTAGTTTACCTTGGACCTACGGGTCCATATCTAGTAGCTAGATGGATTATTCTCTCGCTTTGATTCTCAATACCATGTTCTCCTCGATGTTCTTGGATATCTATCTGATGTAATCTTCTTTTGCGGTGTGTTTGTCGAGATCCGGTGAATTGTGGATTTATGATCAGATTATCTATGAATATTATTTGAATCTTCTCTGAATTCTTATATGCATCACTACTGCAGGATACTGCTAACGCGACACTACGATCAGAGACCCTTCGACGAAACTGTGTGCGATGCCATAATCGCAAATGATGGTGTAAAAAACCCGTCAAAAAGGTGCAAAACAATTGCGATGGCGGAGCCATCAAACACGGTTCAGATTTTAGTTGCATGTGCGATGCAGGACACACGGTTAATCCATTCAAACGGTCTACCATGAGGCAGAACAACAGAAATGGGCATCCATAACAATGTGTGTGATGCAGGACACATGATTAATCCATTCAAACTATTTGCGATGAGGTAGAACAACAGAAACGGGTAGACATATCAATGTGTGTGCGATATACGGCATCGGTTAACTCGGACGAACTGTTTTCGATTAGGGAACACAAAAAAAATGGTTCAACTTAACAAGATGTGTGTGATATGCGGCATACAATTCACATGGATGAACTGTTTGCGATGAGCCAAAAAACACAAACGAGTCATGTAAACAAGATGTGTGTGGTACGTGGCAAACAACCGACTCAGATGAACTGTTTGCGATGAGAAATTACAACACAGACGGTCAATGCAGTTACTTCGTGTGCGATTCTGTGTGTACAAAAAACTTTGAAAAATGCAAACTAGTTGCTTGCGGTGGCGGAGTATCGCACATGATGTGTCTGCGAGTACTCGTGTGCGATGATTAGTATGTTACACATACGTTTCCTTATGTTAACATGTGTGTGAATTTGCAATATGGACAGTTAATATGCAAATGCCTTCTGGTCATCGGGCACACGCTTAAACTCAATGAACTGTGTACGTTACTAACACTTTCCATAAAAATTTGTGAACTTGGGTAACAACATTTGAGTAACATATATATACATATATATAGTGGTTACACTATTCGACAAAAGGAGGATCTTCGTAACACGGTTTTGACAACCATATAGTCCATATTTACATACTTAACATAGTAACAACTATCACATTTTAAGAGGCTAAGGGCCAACAACCATATGGTCCATATCTACATACTTAACGTATATAGTACCAGCTAGAACATTTTAAGAGGCTGAGGGCCAACAACCACAACTATCCACTGGAAGCAGCTTGATCACGGTGACTCGGCAGCTCGTCAATGAAAATGAAGAGCCCTCCTGTGCCTTGGTAGATCATGAGTAGAACAGTGTCTCCAATTTTCCAATATGGATGCATTGCCACGAGAAGCGAGAACTTGTTAATTTGAATGGTTCCATTTCTGCGGGAAATGCCGTACCTTGCAATCACTCTAGCGTTATTAGCAGGCAAAAGTGTAATTCGACCACGCCGGGAAATCGATCCAGGAACTGCTACAGGGGGGCAATTTCTGTTGACATGTAGAATAAAAAACAATTGTAACATATCATTGAAGATATATAGTTTATGAGCATCAACATTAAAATAAGACTTTTTACCAGCGTTTTATGCACACAATTGGTCTTGTTCAGTGTGTGCACCATAGGTCTAATTAATCCCATCCGAAATCCAGCGTTCATACGCTGTGCTATCTCTGTCAGATTATCAACAAAGTTTATGACATGCTTCAAGTCCTTCCAGTGAAATTTGGTACGCTTAGTGAGGGAGTCCTGGATTAGGGGGTGTTCGGGTAGCCGGACTATACCTTCAGCCGGACTCCTGGACTATGAAGATACAAGATTGAAGACTTCGTCCCGTGTCCGGAGGGGACTCTCCTTGGCGTGGAAGGCAAGCTTGGCGATGCGGATATTCAAGATCTCTTACCATTGTAACCGACTCTATGTAACCCTAACACTATCCGGTGTCTATATAAAATGGAGGGTTGTAGTCCGTAGGCAATCAACTCCATACACAACAATCATAGCATAGGCTAGCTTCTAGGGTTTAGCCTCCTTGATCTCGTGGTAGATCTACTCTTGTACTACCCATATCATCAATATTAATCAAGCATGAGTAGGGTATTACCTCCATCGAGAGGGCCTGAACCTGGGTAAAAAACATCGTGTCCCTTGTCTCCTGCTACCATCCGGCCTTGACGCACAGTTCGGGACCCCCTACCCGAGATCCGCCAGTTTTGACACCGACATTGGTGCTTTCATTGAGAGTTCCTCTGTGCCGTCACAATCAGGAAGGATGCCTCCTCCTGTCTTTAAAGACGGCGCCGTTGCTAAGGGAGCCTTGGCTGTCGGCCAAACCCTCCGGCTAGGTGGTTTTCTCATGACCGCCTGTTCGGCTGTTGCGCCGACGGTGACCTCTCGGGTCATCAAAAGCAACCTACACGTCAGCTCAGAGCTCATCGAGCAGCTAGATCCAATGGAGCTCTCTTCCGTAAACGAGCTCTTGGATCGCATCGCTGCCCTGGGGGTCGCTACGGATTACGACCAGGTTGGGCTTAAACCCGATCTAAGAGAAATTAACTCTCCCCAAGTCACCCACCACGTTGCCGTGGTAGAGGCGCAGTGCGGCAACCCTTCATCTATTTTAAGGACTAGCTACGTCCGAATTCCCGACTCCTCCAAGCCGGATACCCGCGGAGAGGAAGATGTAACTCAAGATCTGAGCTTAGGATCAGGCAACGGGCTGGATTCGTTGGACAACATCCAAGAATCCGAACTTCAGAGTTCAGAAACCCTTCGGCCTCCGAATCTTGGATTGGGTGAGGTTTCAGATTCAATGACACCCGCCCACCCGAACATAAGCGATCTCTCCCAAATCAGGCAGAGGCCCGAGGAAACAGTACATCATTACTGGGCCAGATTCCTCCTGGTTATGAACAGGATAAAGGATTGCCGCGAGGGAGACGCAATCTCTATTTTCTGCAGTAATTGCACGGACGAGGGAATCCTTAACGCCGTAAGTCGTCGTGATATTACACGCTTCACTGACTTGGCGTCCATAGTACAAAAATACTGTGCGATGGAAAGCGCCTGGAAAACCGAAATAAAATTTTGGGATAATCCGGCCTTGAATTGTAATCCCGTCCGAACTAAGAGGGTGCATCATCATAGGACACCCGGGATAAACACCAAAAAGCCAAAACCCTCTACATTGCATGGAACCGTACTGGAAAGGTGGCTTGATGGACCATGTAGAATTCACAGTACAGAGGACGCCACACCAACTCACAGCCTTAGAGCATGTTGGATACTCCGGCAGGTGGCCAAAATCTCTTAATCCTGGAGGCCATAGAAAGCCAACCCGAGGACACCAGTACCATTCTCACAGTCTTCGAGACTTTCGCATCAAATAATATGCGAAAAAGAACACTCTGCAGCCTCGTCGAAGTCTATCAAGTTGCAACAATAAATCCATGGAGCGACACTGCTATTACCTTCAACACAAGTGATGAACCTAGATTCCGAACAGCCCGAGCACCAGCCGCATTGGTCCTCAGTCCCATAGTGGACGGCTTTCGCCTCACCAAGGTGCTCATGGATGGAGACAGCGGACTAAACCTCATTTATGAGGAAACCCTTCAAAAATGGAAATAGACTGGAACCGCATCAAGCGAAGCAGCACAACCTTTGGAGGAATAATCCCCAGTCGGGAAGCGCGCTGCACAGGAAAAATCACACTAGATGTGGTGTTTGGCACGCCGGATAATTATAGGTCCGAAGAAGTCACGTTTCAGGTGGCCCCGTTTAAGAGAGGACATCACGCTTTACTAGGGCGGGAAGCATTCACAATCTTCCAAGCAATACCCCATTACGGGTACATGAAGCTTAAGATGCCCGGGCCGAATGGAATTATCACTCTAGCTAGTGATCCAGACATAGCACTCCGCGCCGAAAACAAGACGGCCGCATTAGCCCTTGAGGCGCTATCCGAAGCCTTAGCGGCCGAGGAAATGACTGCGCTGCGCTCCATGGTTAACAGGGATGATGTGATACTCGATAAGAGATCCAAATCCACATCCTTCAAGCTAGTCGACGAAATAGTCAAATTCCAGGTCCATCCAACGGACCCCAACAAAACAGCTTCAATCGGGGCACGACTGAACCCTGATGCAGACGCCGCACTGCGAGAGTTCCTACGAGAGAACTGGGACATCTTTGCCTGGCACCCTTCAGACATGCCAGGAATCCCACGCAGGCTGGCCGAACACAGCTTAAATATCCTAAAAGGATTTAAACCTGTCAAACAAGCCCTTCGGCATTTTTCCGAACCCAAGAGACAGGCTATGGGTGAGGAGCTAGCCAAGCTATTAGAGGCCGGATTCATCAGAGACATAAAACATCGCGTCCCCCACAGCATCATAACCGATAACGGTACAAACTTTACCGCCGACGAGGTAAAACTCTGGTGCAAAAACATGGGCATCAAGCTCGATTATGCTTCCGTCTATCACCCACAAACCAACGGCCAGGTCGAATGTGCAAATGGTCTTATCATGAGCGGCATTAAACCCAGACTGGTGCGGTCCCTCAAGGAATCTAACACGCACTGGGTAGAGGAGCTCGACTCTGTGCTATGGGGGCTGCGGACCACGCCAAATCGCACCATCGGATACACACCATTCTTTATGGTGTACGGCGCAGAGGCAGTTCTGCCCTGCGACATAATTCATGACTCACCTAGAGTGCGCATGTACGAAGAAAGAGAAGCCGAGCTCGATCGGCAGGATAACTTGGACGCCCTGGAGGAGGAGCGTGATGTGGCAAAAGCCCGTTCCGCATTTTATCAACAGCAGGCCCGAAGATATCAAAGCAGAGAAGTACGGGCCAAAAATTACAATGTTGGCGAACTAGTTCTACGCCTGCCGGATAAGAAAAAGGACAAACTCAAGCCCAAGTGGGAAGGTTCGTTCATAATCGACCAAGTCCTGACTGGCGGGGCGTACCGCCTGTGAGATGCGTCGGATAACCGACTCGAGCCGAACCCGTGGAACGCCACCCATCTCCGAAGATTCTATGCCTAGCGCCAGACTCTGTGTTCGTCTCCTTCCTCTGTCCATTTTTTGCATTTTTCTGTCTTACATTTCTCTCCTTCCCCTCTTTTCTTTTATAGCCCTTAAAGGCTCATCTAGTGACGCGCCACTCGCGCTCATTAAACCTGGGGGCTTCTTTAACAGAAGCTTATTTATACGGGCTTCACGCCCAACACATGCGTCAAACTTCCGCATGTACCTTTTTCTTCACCATTATATGCATCGATATGACTTAAGTTTTGGCCAAGCTGGGTTGCCTGGCTCCTGTGCTTACCCCTACGTTCCCGATTGTTCGGCTAGGCGGTAAAGGGAGCACCTCTGCGATTGTTACTGCCGGGTCAGCCGGATGTGTACCTCAGACTGGGTGAAGCCGAAAGCTAGCGTTCTTAAGGGAATATTCGGTCGGTGAGATAAAAGATGATCTTTTTACTCATTTTATGCGCCCCCAGATGCTTTTTTCTGTGTCTTTTTACGCAGTACGGACATGCACTTTAGGGCATGCCTCCCAGCAAAAGGAACCCCTAACGGAACTATTCTCTTCGGAAGATGTTTCTTACTAACCATGTAATATAACATAACTAGTTGGGCACTTGTCTGATAAAGCACTAATGACCCCTATGCCTGGTCTCCACACATACCACGATTCTTATATAACCGTTATGGTATTCGGACACACTCCGGACCGTCAGGTCCCGAGGTTGAAGCGAAAAGGTCGGCAACGACAAACGATCTACAATCCGGCTAGAAGGCATTACACATGTCAATTCAAAATTACATAGTCATTCTGACTGATTGTATTCCTCTTCTATACCATCTAACAGGCTGTCTAATTTACAGTACTGCTGGGAATACTTCGCGGCTAACTCTACTTGGCCGTATACTAAGCTTACAGGGATCTCCTTCCCGTCAGGCCCCACTGATCCGACCTCGGCCATGTGGTTTGGGTCAGACTTCGTAAAACGGGTCTTCACCATGGCCCAGGCCTCCCTAGCGCCTTGTCGGCAGGCCGATATCTTCCACAACCGGAAGCGCCGCCGAGCTCCCTTCAGCTTCTCCGCAAGCTCTCCAAGGCCCTCGGGCATGGAGTGGGCTGGCCATAAGGCTTGGGCAACGCCTCGCATCGCCTGCCGAATTCGCTTGTGCAGTTGCATGAGTTCGGGAAGAAGGTCACCCGTAGAACCAGGCATCTCCTCTGCAGGAGGACCTGTGAGCATACCTACAAACATTACTCTGTTAGTCGACTTCCTCACCGAACTCTTTTTTCAAAGTTTGTTCAAGCACTTACTAAAAATGCCGCGTCGAAGCCGCTGATTCTCCTTTGTGGAGTCCGACAGCTGGCCACAAACATCTTTAAGTTCGACATCCATCTTGGTTTTGGCATCCTGAAGATCATTCTTCTCTCGCCTCACCTTTGTCAACATACTCTCACCGGCCTTTAGCCGATGTAAGAGTTGTTGCTTGTCCGGATCTAGTCCGGCGCCATCTGCAATATGATTTGTCAGATTTGCACCCACACCGCACAATACTAATCTTTCGAAGTGTATCTTACCTGAGGGGATCTCTTTGGGCTCCCCTGCTGTGGCTAGTGCGGCCTCTAGTTGGGCCTTGCACTTTTCTAGCTCCTGGGACAGTACGGTATTCTTCTCTGTAAGAAGCTGCATATTAAATGATCCTTAAATCAGTTGCTCTAACCGTTTCAAGTCTCGGGGGCTACTGGTATATATATATTTGACCAAATTTTTCTTACCCGTATGTCTTTTACATACTGCTCCGTGGCTCTGGCTAAACCATTTTGAGCGGCACAGAGGTACGCATCTCCCGAATTAAAGGCATCTAAAGCCTCTTGGGAGAAACAAGCGTCACGTAGAATTGTTCGGTGACGCCTGTGGTTCATGGCACTCTCCACTTCAGAATTTGTGGCAGATAGCCTGTCCGCATCCTCTGTCGGAGGAGCGTCCAGTGCGCGCCTTGTGCTCGCCTCCGCTTCCTGGCCAGACGTTGGAGCCTGGCTGGTGGAGGCGCTATTGGCAACCTCTCCAGATGTAGTCCGGCGAGGTCTCTTCATTCTGAAGATAGCACGAACGTTAATATGCCCTGACAGAATAACACCAGGGAAACAGAGGGTGCGCTATACCTTTGCGCCGGCATCTCAGTCCGGACTACATTCCTTTTTGCCCCATGGGGCCCTGCGGCCCCTCGTTGGCTAGCCGCCGCAGGCTCGGCCTCCTGTCTCGGAAATCTCCCCTGCAAAACACGGTTGTTGTCAGAAACACCGGAATACGTGAGAGTGGAATCTCTCTCAAGGGAATGAGACTCCGGTTTCTGTCACCTGGGAGGCCGGGATTAACCCTGGGTAATCAGCTGTGATGGCTACCAAGGTATTGTCCTTGCTTAGCTAATGAAACACCCAGGCTTTTCACATTCGTTTGACATGTGGAAGACGGCCATTATTGGGCGTGGAAGCCAAGGAGCACTACATTACAAAAATCGGACATTATTCCTACAGGTACACAAGATTTGGAGAAGAACCCGCCTTGCAATGCCGAACAATCTGCGCGCCGGACTCATCGTCATTGAAGCCTGGTTCGGGGGCTACTGAGGGAGTCCTGGATTAAGGGGTGTTCGGGTAGCCGGACTATACCTTCAGCCGGACTCCTGGACTATGAAGATACAAGATTGAAGACTTCGTCCCGTGTCCGGAGGGGACTCTCCTTGGCGTGGAAGGCAAGCTTGGCGATGCGGATATTCAAGATCTCCTACCATTGTAACCGACTCTATGTAACCCTAACCCTATCCGGTGTCTATATAAACCGGAGGGTTGTAGTCCGTAGGCAATCAACTCCATACACAACAATCATACCATAGGCTAGCTTCTAGGGTTTAGCCTCCTTGATCTCGTGGTAGATCTACTCTTGTACTACCCATATCATCAATATTAATCAAGTAGGAGTAGGGTATTACCTCCATCGAGAGGGCCCGAACCTGGGTAAAAAACATCGTGTCCCTTGTCTCCTGTTACCATCCGGCCTTGACGCACAGTTCGGGACCCCCTACCCGAGATCCGCCGATTTTGACACCGACACTTAGTAACATACAAATCGTTCACTACGCATCCAACATATCTTGCTTAAAAGGTGGAAAGGTATTATTTATTCAAAACATGGCAGAAGAATATATAGTGCACATAAATTGGTAAATAGAATTTGTTACTGCCTAGAAACGGAGTCATAATATGATATCACAATTGGTTGCTTAAATACTGATCAATTGGTTGCTTAAATAGTAATATGACAGCAAGGAGAAAGTTGAAAGGACACTAACCTCGATCAGACTTTGATCGGCTGATGACGTTGGGGAAGTAAACATCCATGTTCATTAGACCAGGCTGTGGTGCACGCACTAGAATTTTATTGCCAGCTTTCAATTCACAACACTTAGACATTTTTCTCCAGAGGTCCGCATTAAAATAGGAGTGACCATCTTTATCAAGTTTTACGCTAACCGTCATTGTAAATCCATGCTGCGTTGTCAATATGACATCCTAGGAGTCATCAGCAAAGTAAAGCCCAAGATTTCCTTCTACTCCTGTTCTTACAAAGCAAGGGATGTACTGCTTGAAATGAAAATTAAGATCGTAAATTAGATATATTGAAATAACAGAGCAAGATGCAAATATGGGAGTAACTGATAGAACAGATCTATCTATCTATATATATAGATGAAAGCAAAGTACAGAAATATAGAATAAAAAATAGATAATGTAATAAAAATTTGATGCAAATATATAGATAATGTAGCAACAAACGGTATATGTTCACAAATTTAGGCCATGCCGACCGTGGTAGGTTGAGATTGAATGGGAATCCAAATTTCCTTTGTCCTTCATCCATGAGTTTTTTTCTATGATGAACATAAACCCTGCTAATCACCGTGTTCAAATTTGACACTTTCCCGGGTTCATTTACAATATTTAGGGGATTATGTGCATTTTGTAGGCATTAATGCACGTAATTCAAATCAAACAATCGGTGCATGAAAGGGTGCACAAGAACGGTCTGGAAAAACCATACATGTGGTATTTAGTAATTTCTCAAGCCTTTTACAAGGAATAGGCAGAGATTTCAATGGAATGCGTGGCAATAGTCAACCACAAATGCGTCATTTACTGGGTTATCAACTATAGAACAATGAAATATGTGCTTGAAAAACATGACGGTTGACACGGTGCCATGGTATGGCCTCACCATGCCCTGGTTAAAAGCTGAGAAGGTTTGATTTATGTTGTCATGCACACCCTTCATAAATCGAACCATCACCGAGGAAGTTCAATGCTTTTGAGAGGGAAATCACCAAGATTGAAGGGGAATCCAAATTTTCATCCGAGTTTGTCATTCAGTTTTTTCCAACGATCAACATACCGCCTCAAATGCAACGTGTTCAAATTTGACATTTTTCCGAACTCATTTACCATATTTAGGGGATTATGTGCATTTTCTAGGCATTAATTATGCACATAATTCAAATTAGAACAATCGGTGCATGAAAAGATGCACAAGAACGGTCTGGAAAACCATGCTCGTGCTATTTAGTACATTCTCATGCCTTTTACAAGGAATGGGCATATATTTCAAGGAAATGTGTGGCAATAGTCAACCATAAACGCGTCATTTACTAGGTTAACAACTATAGAAAAATGAAATACATGCTTGGAAAAACATGACACCTGGTGTGGTGCCATGGTATGACCTCACCGTGCCCTGGTAAAAATGTCGTCATGCAAGCCTTTCATAAAACGAACCATCACCGAGGAAGTTTCATGGTTTCGAGGGGAAATCACCAGGATTGAAGGGGGATCCAAAATTCCTTTGTCCTTTGTCCACGAGTTTTTTCTATGATGAACATACAACCTGCAAATCACCGTGTTCAAATTTGGCACTTTTCCGGGTTCATTTGCCATATTTAGGGAATTATGTGCATTTCCTAGGCATTAATGCACATAATTCAAGTTCAAACAATCGGTGCATGAAAGGGTCCACAAGAACGGCCTGGAAAACCATGCATGCTCGTGCCATTTAGCAAATTCTCATGCCTTTTACAATGAATAATGGATAGATATTTTGATGAAATATGTGACAATAGTCAACCACAAATGTTTGTTTGTTGGGTTTTCAACTATAGAAAAAATGAAATAAATTCTTAAAAAATATGACGCCTGGCATGGTGCCATGGTATGACCTCACCATGTCCTGGTAAAAATTTAAGAAGGTTTGGCTTATGTGTCGTCATGCACGCCCTTCATAAATCGAACCATCACCGAGGAAGTTCCATGCTTTAGAGAGGGAAATCCCCAAGATTGAAGGGGAATACAAATTTCTGTCCTAGTTTGTCATTCAGTTTCTTTCCAACAATCAATATACCGCCTCAAATGCAACGTGTTCAAATTTGACATTTTCCCGGGCTCATTTACCATATTTAGGGGATTATGTGCATTTTCTAGACATTAATGGACATAATTCAAATTTGAACAATCGGTGCATGAAAAGGTGCACAAGAACGGTCTGTAAAACCATGCTCGTGTTATTTAGTACATTCTCATGCCTTTTACAAGGAATGGGCAGATATTTCAAGGAAATGTGTGGCAATTGTCAACCATAAACGTGTCATTTACTCGGTTAACAACTATACAAAAAATGAAACACATGGTTGGAAAACATGACGCCTGGCATGGTGCCATGGTATGGCCTCACCATGCCCTGGTAAAAATTGGAGAATGTTTTCCTTATGTCGTGATGCGCGCCTTTCATAAATCGAACCATCACCGAGGAAGTTTCATGGTTTCAAGGGGTAAATCACCAAGATTGAAGAGGGGGGGTCCAAATTTCCTTTGTCCTTTGTCCATGAGTTTTTTTCTATGATGAACATACAACCTGCAAATCACCGTGTTCAAATTTGGCACTTTTCCAGGTTCATTTGCCATATTTAGGGGATTATGTGCATTTCCCAGGCATTAATGCGCATAATTCAAGTTCAAACAATCGATGGATGAAAGGGTCCACAAAGAACGCCCTAGAAAACCATGCTCGTGCCATTTAGTAAATTCCCATGCCTTTTACAAGAATGGATAGATATTTCATTGAACTGTGTGGCAATAGTCAACCACAAATGTTTGTTTGTTGGGTTTTCAACTACAGAAAAATGAAATAAATGCTTAAAAACATGACGCCTGGCATGGTGACATGGTATGACCTCACCATGCCCTGGTAAAAATTTGAGAAGGTTTGGCTTATGTCATCATGCACGCCCTTCATAAATCGAACCATCATCGAGGAAGTTCCATGCTTTCAAGAGGGAAATCCCAAGATTGAAGGGGAATCCAAATTTTCTTTGTTCTTTGCCCTGGAGTTTTTTTCTACGATGAACATACACCTTGCAAATCACCTCGTTCAAATTTGGCATTTTTCTGGGCTCATTTACCATATTTAGGGGATTATGTGCATTTTCTAGGCATTTAGCGCATATAAATCCAATCCAGCTATAGGTGCATGGGTGTGATGTGAGGGACATGGATTGCCGTTCGATCGCGGCGCATCCTACGATGCACATGTGCGAGCTACGTGGTTGGGGTTCTGGCCAATCATAACGCAACACACAATGGGCTCAGCGCACACTGTTTCCGGAAGCGAGGAGATGAACCGTGTGCGATAATGAACGAGCAAAATTGTAAGGGAAGCCAAATTTCTGTTGTCGTTTGTCGTTGAGCTCTTGAATACCACCTCACTGTATGGCTGTCCGGCCCCTCCGTCCCAGAGCTCTCTCCAGGCATCGTCCATGGCACCATGGCGCACAGTAACTGGTAAGGAAATGATGGCATCCCGCCGCGTCGCGTTCCTTGCCGCCCGCGACCGCACACATGGTAAGGAAGCGATGGCATCTCGCCGCGCCGAGTTCATCGCCGCCGGCAGCCAGACAGTTACATGGGCGGACTTTGAGGCTGCCATGGCTGAATGGGTGGTGGATCTATAGGCGGACAAAGCCGCGCAAAAGAAGCGAAAAAGGCAGAAAGCAGTCAAGAAAAGAGAGTCCCGCCGCCGCAAGAGAAAAGAGGCCGCACGCCGTGGTGAGGAGAGCTTGGCAGAGATCGAAGCATGGTGGGCTGCTGCCTACAAGGCCAGGAAGGAGAACGCCGACGTCTGGCCAGCAGGCCCTGATGGCAGCATGTGAGAAGTAGTTTAAGTTTTTAGTATTAGAGCAAATTACCAGTAGTACATTAAGTTTGTAGTATTAGCGTAAAATGTCGGTAAGAGCATCCTTTGAGGGCTTTGAGCTTTGATTAGCATGTGTGTGTCGGGGGAAATGACACCTATGGGATCACGAGGAATCCCTTTCTGCTACGGTTGGCGGGCGCGGAGCTGTGGAAAGAGCGAGATTGAGAGATTAACGCGGGGGATTACCCATGTTTGGGCCGCAAGTGATGCGTAATACCCTACTCCTGCTGGTTTCTGTTTATCTGGTGTTCTTGGACTAGCTACAAGGCGTGCAAGGTCCCAAAAATCTGAATCCTCTCTCAGTACACCGCGGGCCTCCTTTTATAGTCAAAGGGGCCGCCACAGTGGCACACCGGAGGTGGAAAGCTATACAGTAATCGAGTCTATCTCCTGGCACCGTAGGACAAATTCATTTAATGCGCTGCCGACGTGCCCTTCTTGCTTTATCGGGGACGGCAAGGAAGCTCGTCCCAGCTGTCACCGCCTCGCCTGGCTTTGACGCGCGTCCGAACTAACGAGGCGTGTAGCGCCACGTTGGCTGGCTGCTGAGTTGGTGCGGTGGCTGAATCTTCACGAAGATCTGCATTCCACCACGTAGGTGCTTGCCGAGTCGGCCTAGAGGCGGCACGTCGCCACGCGGGTGCCTGCCTAGCTGGTGGGCTGGCAGCTGCATGGCAACGGCGGTGGAGTCTTGGCATATGTGGGCCTGGCTGTGGCCCCGCAGATGTTTTCGGCAAGAGTCTTGCTGGGGCCCTGACAAGGGTCTTACTGTGGCATCATGGTCGTCCCCGACAAGGGTCTTGCCGGGGGTCTTGTGGTTATCCTTGGCAAGGATCTTGCCGAGGATCATCGTCTTCTGGTCATCATCTAGTCTTGTGTGCTTCTGGTCTGCACAAAGATTTGCATGCCACCATGGAGGTGCCTCCCGAGCCTCGGTTCCAAAGTGGTTAATGGTGTTGGAACCCTTGGGCTCAAGGGGGAGCGGCTCTGCTAGTGTCGGGCAAGTTGCCCCAGCAAGGTTCTTGCCGGGGCTGCGGAGGCCACCCGGGCAAGGGCCTTGCCGGGGGAGTCCACCTCACCCCTCTGATCTTCGTGTTTCTGGCTTGGCATTATTCTGGTTGTCTTGTGGCTTTGCTTCCTTTCTCTGCCCCGCTAGGTGTGGCTGCAGGCGCGGCTCCAACTGCCCACGCACAAGTAAAGGGGTACAAAATAGGACCCCTACTTTTGTGCACCGACAGGAGCCCCCGGGCCTGGGTCATACATAAGCACGATGCGTTGTTGGGCTAGGCCCAAAATGGTGTGCGTGCATGCGGGGCCGAGTTGTAATGCTGTAACTCCCTCACCCGTCACACTTCCCCACGACCCGCGTTGAATGTGTGATGTGGGGGTCATGTGTGAGGTGAGGGCATGCATGGGGCGGTTGCTGCCCTCACGCGTTACATCGTAGTAAATGGTACAGAGGTGGCCCGCGCCTTCCCCATAAAAAAAGGAAAAACCGCAGGCGCGCTGCTCATTTACTCTCTGCGCCTCTTCCAATCTCGGAACCGCCGTTCTTTTCTTCTTCCTCATGGGAAAGATTCAAAGTTCTCGCCTCTGCTTGTTGCTACTGCACCCCCATTTCTCTTGATCCTTTGCGCCCTCCCAGCTGCCATGGCGCCCAAAACCAGCAGAGGCAATGGAGCAGCCAAGGATGTCGGGGAGAAGGAGGCGCCGGAGAGCGAGTCAGCGGTGCGGCGGACGCAGCTCGCCTACTTCCCGTCGACGGTCGATGCGGTTCACCTCAAGAACATCTTCTCGCCCTTGTGGGGGAGGAAGACGATGGGGAACCCTGCCACGCGCGTCGTCCCTGCCGATTTTGCCGAGGATAGCCCAAATCGGTACCCCTTCTTCGTCGATTTCTTCTCTTGTGGGCTCTGCCCCCCTTTTTCTGACTTCTTCAACGACATCATGCACTCCTACGGCTTCCATCTTTTGGATCTCACGCCGAACCCAGTGGCGTGCATGGCTCTCTTTGCCCACCTCTGTGAGGGCTTTGCCGGGGTGCTCCCTAGCACGACGCTCTTCCGCCACTACTTCTCGCCTCGCCTCCAACCAGGGGGCGCCATATTTGGGAGCATCACCTGGATCCGGAGGACCCAGGAGAAAGGCATGTACCTGGAGGGTGCCCAGAAGGAGAGGTGGGAGGAGTGGCGGGGCCGGTGGTGCTAGATCGAGCAGGAGGACCCGCAGGAGTTTTGTCGTGTTCGTCAGAGCCCGGCGACCCGCTGCGCAGACTGGAGCGACCTCGACGCCAATGACAAGAAGCTCTCAGTCGCCACCACCAGGATCCATCGCCTCACATCGGCCGGGCTCACCCTTGAGATGATTGGGGCAGACTTCATCTGTCGCCGAATCGCCCCATTGCACAACAAGGGGAGGCTGGCCTGGGACTTCAGGAATGCGGCCGACATCATGAGGCTCCGCCCTGGCCTGAAGCACAACTTCACGGTGATGGGGCATGCCCATTTCTGTCAAAGGCTCTGTCAGCTCAATGTGGGCAGCTACGACATGGCTGAGAGGACCGGTATGGCCGCGAAGGCCGGCAAGGCCGTCAAGGGGCCCCTGTTTGGGTTGCCGGTGGGAGTGGTCCCGCTGAGCAACAACTCTTGCCAGTCCGACATCATTGCGATGATGCCGGACTTCAATGCACATGGCCTTGACCTAGCCTGGGCCGAGCCACCAGTGGAGAGGGTGCAGGAGTTCTTCAACACCTTGTCGGAGGCCTATGTCCGTGATGAGCCGCTGCTCATCCAGGGCACCACCAAGGCGGAGCTGGACTACATCGCTGCCATGTCCGCGGAGGCGGCGCTCGCCAGTGAGGCCGGCAGCGCTGGCGGCGTGGAGGATGAGGCCGACGCGGACGTGGAAGAGAGGGAGCTCTCCCAGTGGGCGGAGTCTGCTGGGAAGGCCAGCGACACTGGCAATGAGGCTCTCCTCATGGAAGACATGGGCGACGAGTCGTCTGAAAAGGAGGTCGAGGCGAATGATCCCCCGGCTGCGGGAAGGTGGCGCGTCCTGCGGCGGGCTTCCTCTGGCGAGCCGGTCTGGCCCGGCAGGATCATGTAGCAGCAGCCGGCCCAGGGACAGCCCGTGCGCGAGACGAGGGCGATGAAGGCCGCGACATCGAAGAAGGTGGTGAAGGCCGCGGTGGCGAAGAGGACAACAACTGCTTCTTCCTCATCCAAGTGGCACCAGACCCCGTCCCCTTGTCCTCCTCCTTCAGACGGTACCCTGGAGGCCGAGTTTGACCTCAGGTCCTTCATCCCGACAAGGAAGAGGAAGCTAGCGGAGGAGGAGGTGGAGGACGAGTAAGTATTCTGCCCCCATCAATTCCTGACCTTATGCCCGTGTTATCTTCCTTTGATTTGGTGTCATCCTCATAGGGACATGGAGACGCTAGCGCAGAGGGTGGCGAAGAGGGCGAAGGCCTCGGCGGGCGACAAGCCCCCGGCTTGTACTCCGCATACGCTGCTGCTAGTGGAGAGCAGCCCGGATAGCAGCCCCCGATGTAGCCCTCGCTTCAGCCCCCAGCGTGAGTCCGCCACTCACTCCTTCACCGATGAGCCCTGGGGTGTGGATCTTTGATGCTGACCTTGCCGGGTTTGCAGGAGGAGAACAACAGCAGGAGGAGCCGCCGAGGGCCACCCCCAACGCGCCGCCCCCTCGACTACACCGCCCAAAGGGGTGTCCCTGGCAAGGGCATCGACCACCGAGCCCACACATATGGAGGAGGAGGGAGCGAGCTTGTGTGCTGGTGGCTCTGCCCCGGCAACGAACGTTGGCGGGGAAGGCGCCACTTCTTCCCAGCCTGGTGCCGGTAAGTGGTTTGCTTCTCATCCCTGTTCCTTCTTCTACTTTTTGAATCTTGGTCTTGGCTCCATCTCATTCCCTTCCTTGGTCCCCAGGCCCTTCCTCGGAGGCCCAGGAGGATACCGACACCGTCATCGAGGAGGTCGCCAGGGACGCCGAGGACGAGACCAACAAGATTGCCGCCGAGGAGGCCGCCAAGACCGCCACTAAAGAGGTCGCCGAGGGGCCTGCCGGGGAGGCCGGCAAGGGACTTGCCGGGGAGGGGTTGGTCAACGATCAACCTTCCTCCTCGGCTTCCTCTGGCTCGAGCAAATATTTGAAGGTGAGCGATGACCTGTTCGTCCACCTCCCAGGAATGGCGAGCACCAGGGCGCCAACCGAAGGGGGGTGTTCAATGATGAGGCGCTCGCCGCCGCCGGGCTTGAGGTTGTTGACGAACCGAGCGCCGGTGGTGGCGGTTCCCAGGAGGAGCAGCTCCTTCGGGCCATGAGCGTCAACTTCCAGAAGCTCCAGGCGCTTCACTGTGCTCGCCTGGACAAGGCGAAATCTAGGATGGCAGCGGTGGAAAAAGCGGAGGTGGACCTCGAGGAGCGTGTCACTGAGATGCAGGCCTGGTTCCGCCAGGCCCATGAGGAACTAAAAGTCACCCAGGATCTGTTGGCTGAGCGCAGACAGGAGCTCATCCTGAAGCAGGCTGACATCGAGAAAGCCCAGGAGGAGGCGAGGGAATAGGCCGCCAAGGATGAGGCCGCCCGGCACGAGCACCAGGCCGAGCTGAACTCCCAGGAGGAGGACCTTGCCGCTCGTGAGGAGGTGCTCGCCGCCACACTCCGCGGCAAAGATGAGGAGGTCGAGAAGCTCGTCGCGCAGCGGACCTAGGAGCTGGAGGAGAGGCACAAGGAGGCACTCAATGCTCAAGCCCTGGTCCATGCTGGCAAGGTGGCGGAGCTGGAGGTGGAGCGGGATGGGCTGAAGGAACGGGTCCTGAAGCTGACGGAGGAGAAGGATGTGGCCAACAGCGCTCTAGCGGAAGCGCATGCCACAATCCTTGGCAAGGCCGAGCTGCTCTCCAAGGCCAATGACGCCATAAATAACCTGAAGCTGAAGCTGGAGGGCCTTGAGGGGACGCTTTCGGAGGTCAGGGCCCGGGAAGAGACCCTCACCAAGGGCCTGGAGGAGGAGAGGCAACTGCGGAGGGATGATGCCGCCGGACACAAGGAGTACACGGAGAGCATAAACTGTTGGATCAATCGCCTCGCCGACGTCGCTGGCAGGATCACCACGAAGCTGGCTGCCATGGGGATGCCGAATGTGAGGCACCTCCCGGAGCCAAACGTGAGCCCCAACGCCAGACTGACCCTGTTCTTCGAAGGCGTTCTTGGATCCCTGGAGCAGCTCCGCTCCAACCGGGCAACTTATCTGGCGAACGAGTCCCGGAGGCTCTGCCGAGGCGCCTTGACCAAGGTACTCACCAAGGTGGCATTCTAGAACCCCTCCATCAACTTTGCTGATGCGTTGGAGAGCTTGTCAGAGGAGGCGGACCTCGCGGTGCTCAAGGAGCGTATCAAGCCCATCATCAACTGCGTCGATGGAGTTGAGAGGGTGGAGGGCCAGCACCGGGACTAGGCACCCCGTTTCTCGTTGCTGCTGCGAGTTCACGACCAAGATAGTTTTATCTTAAGTTAGAACCGCAGCGATTATTTGATGTAATATAACTCTGCAGTACTTCAATATCATGCATGCTATCTTCCCGTTAGATGTTTCTTTGTATGTTTGCACCCTACGCTTGGTGAGATAAGGCCGCCGACACATAAACCCATGCCGTGGTGCTTTGAGGACGGATCCTTAGCACCCTGCCGGGAGGGCGCTTGCTACCGGGTAAACCACCTTGCCACTTCCAGCACGGTCGCTGGAACTATCGAGCGGACTCGAAATAGGACAAGAGCGTGGCTGGTAGTGGGTAGGCCGCCTTGTCGTTCTCAGCGCGGCCGCATGAACTATCGAGTGGACTCGAGACAGAGACAAGGGTGTTGCCAAAAGCGGAAGGGTCCCATTGCGTGCAGGTTTCCCATACAAGGAAATATATCTTTCGGGGAGGACATACTCACATAAATGAAATTAGCCAAAATTTTACATGACTTAGCTTTTCGGGGCCACGTGGATGGCTGTCGAAGTTGCGGATGGCACCAGAGGGAGGCTGATCATGTCGCCTTCTCCCTTCGAGCCGTCCCCATGAAAGAGTCATCGGGTCGGCTCCAAAACCATATTTCCACGGCTTGCACCGCCTACCTAGCACGCCAAAGATGTCGGGGGAAATGACACCTACGGGATCACGAGGAATCCCTTTCGGCTACGGTTGGCGGGCACAGAGCTGTGGAAAGAGCGGGATTGAGATATTAACGCGGGGGGATTATCCAGGTTCGGGCCGCAAGTGATGCATAATACCCTACTCCTACTGGTTTCTGTTTATCTGGTGTTCTTGGACTAGCTACAAGGCGTGCAGGGTCCCAAAAAATCCGAATCCTCTCTTAGTATGCCGCGGGCCTCCTTTTATAGTCAAAGGGGCTGCCATAGTGGCACAATGGAGGTGGAAAGCTATACAGGAATCGAGTCTATCTCCTGGCACCGTAGGACAAACACATTTAATGCACTACCGACGTGCCCTTCTTGCTTTATCGGGGACGACAAGGAAGCTCGTGCCAGCTGTCGCCGCCTTGCCTGGCTTTGACGCGCATTCGAACTAACGAGGCGTGAAGCGCCACGTTGGCTGGCTGCTGAGTTGGTGCGGTGGCTGAATCTTCACTAAGATCTGCATGCCACCATGCAGGTTCTTGCCGAGTCGGCCTAGAGGCCGCACGTCGCCACGCGGGCGCCTGCCTAGCTGGTGGGCTGGCAGCTGCATGGGAACGACGGTGGAGTCTTGGCAGACGTGGGCCTGGCTACGGCCCCGCGGATGTTTTCGGAATGAGTCTTGCCAGGGCCCCGACAAGGGTCTTGCCGTGGCATCATGGTCGTCTCCGGCAAGGGTCTTGCCGGGGGTCTCGTGGGTATCCTTGGCAAGGATCTTGCCGAGGATCGTCGTCTTCTGTTCAACATCTAGTCTTGTGCGCTTCTGGTCTCCACAAAGATTTGCATGCCACTATGGAGGTGCCTCCCGAGCCTCGGTTCCAAAGTGGTTGATGGTGTTGGAACTCTTGGGCTCAAGGGGGGGGGAGGCTCTTCTAGTGTTGGGCAAGTTGCCCCGGCAAGGTTCTTGCCCGGGCTATGGAGGCCGCCCTGGCAAGGGCCTTGCTGGGGGAGTCCCCCTCGCCCCTCTGCTCTTCGTGTTTCTGGCTTGGCATTGTTCTGGTTGTCTTGTGGCTTTGCTTCCTTTCTCTGGCCCGCTAGGTGTGGCCGCAGGCGCGGCTCCAACTCCCCGCGCACAAGTAAAGGGGTACAAAATAGGACCCCTCCTTTTGTGCACCGATAGTGTGCCCGTGTGCCTTTTTTTTGCGTTAATCATTAGAAGATCACAAAACACACGGTTTCTATGCCGTACCCGTCTGCGTTTTTTTGCGTTAATGACCCATAAGTCAGTTACCTGTGCGATGTTTCCTAATAAACCAGGCGTACCATTGACCGAAAAAATAAAGTACATGTGTACATTTTTTGGAGACGGGATCTTCCAACTTTCTTGTGTCTCGCACATGATTATTTTATGCGCTTCGTTTGTGTTGTGTGTTTCCCCCGCCCAAGTTTCAAGTTTCGCACCAAAATTTTCATTAGGTGCGCAATTTCAGAATTTATTCCTCCAACCACATCCCCTTCCCCTCAGTATCCCCCTCGCTCACGCCTCCCCCTACCGGCATCTCAAACCGCCGCCACCGCAACCACAGCTTCAACCACATCAATGTTCTGCTCGGATCCATTCAGGTAACCCACCGATCTCTATCACGTCCCCGGCCTGATTGCTTAAATGGCGCCTGAGAAACATCCTCATGCCTTCAAATCCCAACCGCCAGGAGCTGATGGCGGTCCATGGCGCGATGGACGCTATGCATGTTGACCCAGAGGAACACCTCGCCTCCGCCGCTGCCGACATGGTGCAGGCTCTGGCCCAGACGAAGTCCCCCAACGACTACCCCCCAGGACATAACAGGTAAGATCTGACCAGCTAAATCTTACCAATACTACTTGCAACGACCATGATTTCTACGGTTGATGTATTAAGCATGTTCGTGCCTTGTTTATTTCAGTACTGCACACTGTGTGATGTTCAAATATTACCGTGTCTAGCTCAATTTCACCAATACCAGCAACAAACTTACAATACATGACTCAGGATATCACTAGAGATGCTGCCCATTTGCTATTTTTAGTGGATGCTAACCCTGTTGTACTTAACATGCCTGTCCATGTACTTATATAGGGTCATAACGGCTGATGCTTTTGTTTGCCGTCGAGGTGAGCTGCATCCCATGTCTTACAATATTTCACATAATTTGTGCAATCACAGTTTAACTTCTACCATTTACTGGTTGCCTGTAGGTACACATGTCAGTGGCACTGATCCACACTTCGACCCGGAGGAACAGCTCGCCTCCACCGTCGCTGACTTTGGGCGAGCTCTGGCCAAGATGAAGTGCCCCAACAACTACCTCTCAGGACTTACCAAGTATGTACTCTTCAGTTCATTCTTACCAATACCAGTTGCAATTAATGTCTATGTTTTGTACGGTCGATGTATTAAGCATGTTCTAGTAAACATGCCTAACATGTTTTTACTACTTTCCCTACCTTTTTATAGACATCTAGGCCATTCGCTGCTCTGGCAGCACCTGCCTTGTGGTGTTTAACTATGCCAATTGCATTTTTATCAGTACCGGTTTCAATTTCTATTAAGCCTGTTGCAATTAATAGTTGAATCCATTTTTAAACAGTTGTATTTCAATGGCTACAAACTTACAAAACATGACTTAAGCCTGTTGCAAGTAATAGTTGTATCCATTTTTAACCTGTCCATTTGCAACCGTGCTACTCTCCGCAATGAAGATATACTAGAGATGTTGCCCATTTGCTATTTTTGGTGGATGCTAACCCTGTTGTACTTAACATGCTTGTCCATGTACTTACGCAGGGTCATAATGGCCGATGATGTTGTTTGCCGTCGAGTTAGCCACATCCCATGTCTTACAGTATTTCACATCATTTGTGCAATTGCAGTTTAACTTCTACCATGTACTGGTTTCCTATAGGTACCGATGACCCACAAGTGTAGGGCATCTATCGTAGTACTTTCGATAAGTAAGAGTGTCGAACCCAACGAGGAGCAGAAGGAAATGATAAGCAGTTTTCAGCAAGGTATTCTCTGCAAGCACTGAAATTATCGGTAACAGATAGTTTTGTGATAAGATAATTTGTAATGGGTAACAAATAAATAAAGTAAATAAGGTGCAGCAATATGTCCCAATCCTTTTTGTAGCAAAGGAAAAGCCTGGACAAACTCTTATATAAAGGAAAACGCTCCCGAGGACACATGGGAATTATCGTCAAGCTAGTTTTCATCACGCTCATATGATTCGCGTTCGGTACTTTGATAATTTGATATGTGGGTTGACCGGTGCTTGGGTACTGTCCTTCCTTGGACAAGCATCCCACTTTTGATTAACCCCTATTGCAAGCATCCGCAACTACAATAGAAGTATTAAGGTAAACCTGACCATAGCATGACACATATGGATCCAAATCAGCCCCTTACGAAGCAACGCATAAACTAGGGTTTAAGCTTCTGTCACTCTAGCAACCCATCATCTACTTATTACTTCCCAATGCCCTCCTCTAGGCCCAAACAATGGTGAAGTTTCATGTAGTCTACGTTCACATGACACCACTAGAGGAAAGACAACATACATCTCATCAAAATATCGAACGAATACCAAATTCACATGACTACTTATAGCAAGACTTATCCCATGTCCTCAGGAACAAACATAACTACTCACAAAGCATATTCATGTTCATAATCAGAGGGGTATTAATATGCATAATGGATCTGAACATATGATCTTCCACCAAGTAAACCAACTAGCATCAACTACAAGGAGTAATCAACACTACTAGCAACCCACACGCACCAATCTAAGGTTTTGATACAAAGATTGGATACAAGAGATGAACTAGGGATTGAGATGAGATGGTCATGGTGAAGATGTTGATGGATATTGACCCCCTCCCGATGAGAGGATCATTGGTGATGACGATGGTGATGATTTCCCCCTCTCGGAGGGAAGTTTCCCCGGCAGAACAGCTCCGCCAGAGCCCTAGATTGGTACCGCCTCGTGGCGGCGGAGTTTCGTCCCGTGAGCTTGCTTATGATTTTTCCTCGACAAAAGACTCCATATAGCCAAAGATGGGCATCAGAGGGCTGCCAGGGGGCCCACGAGGCAGGGGGCGCGCCCAGGGGGGTAGGGCGCGCCCCCACCCTCGTGGATGGTGGGTGGCCCCCCTCTGGTACTTCTTTCGCCCAATATTTTTTTTATATTCTGAAACTTGCTCCCATGAAGTTTCAGGACTTTTGGAGTTGTGCAGAATAGGTCTTTAATATTTGCTCATTTTCCAGCCCAGAATTCCAGCTGCTGGCATTCCCCCTCTTCATGTAAACCTTGCAAAATAAGAGAGAATAGGCGTAAGTATTGTGACATAATGTGTAATAACAGCCCATAATGCAATAAATATCGATATAAAAGCATGATGCAAAATGGACGTATCAACTCCCCCAAGCTTAGTCCTCGCTTGTCCTCAAGCGAAAGCCGAAATTGAAAAAATATGTACACATGTTTAGAGATAGAGGTGTCGATAAAAATAAAATATAGACATGAGGGCATCATGATCATTCTTAGAACATCAACATATACATATATTGTCATATGATCTCTTATGCTGAAGTAATAATTCAATCACAATTTCAAGTATGAACCAGAAACTTCATTGAGAACCAACAAACTATAATCTCAGTCATTGAGGCAATTGCAATTTATCATAACATCAGAAAGAGTCAATAAGAGCTCTTCAGCAAGTCCACATACTCAACCATCATTTAGTCTTTCACAATTGCTAACACTCACGCGATTTTTATGGTTATGAAGTTTTAATCGGACACAGAGAAAGATAGGGGCTTATAGTTTTGCCTCCCAACCTTTTACCTCAAGGGTAATGTCAACAATAATAGTTCATGAAAACTCACATCCAATTAGCCATATATATCAGGATCTTTCCAACACATTGTGCTTGCCAAAGGATAAAATGTAAAAAGGAAAGGTGAAGATCACCATGACTCTTGCATGAAGTATAAGATAAGAATAAAAGATAGGCCCTTCGCAGAGGGAAGCAGAGGTTTTCATGTGCTTTTATGGTTGGATGCACAAAATCTTAATGCAAAAGAACGTCACTTTATATTGCCACTTGTGATATGGACCTTTATTATGCAGTCCGTCGCTTTTATTTCTTCCACATCACAAGATCGTATAAAGCTTATTTTCTCCGCACTAATAAATCATACATATTCGGAGAGCAATTTTAATTGCTTGCAACGATGACAACTTACTTGAAGGATCTTACTCAATCCATAGGTAGATATGGTGGACTCTCATGGCGAAACTGGGTTTAAGGATATTTGGAAGCACAAGTAGTATCTCTACTTGGTGCAAAGAATTTGGCTAGCATGAGAGGGAAAGGCAAGCTCAACATGTTGGATGATCCATGACAATATAATTTATTTCAGATGTAAGAAAACATAACCCATTACGTTGTCTTCCTTGTCCAACATCAACTCTTTAGCATGTCATATTTTAATGAGTGCTCACAATCATAAAAGATGTCCAAGATAGTATATTTATATGTGAAAACCTCTCTTTATTTATTACTTCCTATTAATTGCAACGATGACCAAAACTATGCTTGTCAACTCTCAACAATTTTATTCATCATACTCTTTATATGTGAAGTCATTACTCTCCATAAGATCCATATGATCTCTTTATTTCTTTTTATTCTTTCTCTTTTATTTTATTCCATCAAGATCATAGCAAGATAATCAAGCCCTTGACTCAACACTAATCTTCATTATATATAGCTCACGGACTCGATTACATAGAAGGATCATAAAGCAAGACTCAAAACTAGATCATACTAAAACTTTATTCTACTAGATCAAGATATTAACAAAAGGATCGAACTAAGAAAAACGGTAAGATAAAAGTGTGATGGTGATACGATACCGGGGCACTCCCCCAAGCTTGGCAATTGCCAAGGGGAGTGCCCATACCCGATACTCAGTTCTTCTTTGTTGAGGAATAAGGTGTTGGTGATGATGAATAGTCGCACATCAAGCGTAGGAGATCCTCCAATTTGCGTATAATGCCCTTGAGTGCGATGATACGCTCCTTCAATAAAATATTTTCACTTGTGAGATACTTGTTTTGAATGCGAGCTAACTCAATCATCTTGAAAGCTTCAATCTCCGTTGGGGTAAGGAGATTGTGATGAGGTTGAAGGATGTCTTCTTCTACCACTGTCGGAACTTGATCCCCCATGGCCTTCTTGATCCCACCATCCTTATTAATCTCTCCGGGCTCTTCTCTCTTCAGCTCTATCTTCATTAGCCAAGCATTGTTGCCCTCATTGTTGGAGGAGGATGGAGACGACATGATGCCTGGCCTTGCAACCCTGGCAGAAAACAACTTGAAACAAAAACATGAGATTTTTGCATGATATGGTGGTCAAAACCTTCGGGAGATTATATAATGAATTTTTACCGACCAAAAGAAGTATCATGCAAGAAAATGGAGTCCGGAGAGCACACGAGGTGCCCACGAGGCAGGGGGCGCGCCCAGGGGGTAGGGCGTGCCCTCCACCCTCGTGGAAGCCTTGTGTCCTTTCCGGACTACTTCTTATTTTCCTATTTTCTTAAATATTCCAAAACGGAGAGAAATTGCCATTAGAACTGTTTTGGAGTTGGTTCACTTACCGTACCATGTACCTGTTCCTTTTTGGAGTCTGAAACGTTCTGGAAAGTGTCCCTTATGTATTCCTCCGGGGTCACGATTTCAATAACATTAGTTTCAACATTTATGGGATTACCTGAGATATAATGTTTGATTCTTTGACCGTTCACCACCCTCGGATTTGTGCCTTCGAAGTTGTTGATTTTTATGGCACCATAACGATAGACCTCCTCGATGACATAAGGACCTTCCCATTTAGAGAGGAGTTTTCTTGCAAAAAATCTTAAACGAGAGTTGTATAACAATACATAATCACCTACGTTAAACTCGCGTTTTTGTATCCTTTTATCATGCCATCTTTTAACTTTTTCTTTAAATAGTTTGGCGTTCTCATAGGCCTGGGTTCTCCATTCATCAAGTGAGCTAATGCCAAAAAGCCTCTTCTCACCGGCAAGATTGAAATCATAATTGAGCTCTTTAATGGCCCAATATGCCTTATGTTCAAGTTCAAGAGGTAAGTGACATGCTTTACCATAAACCATTTTATATGGAGACATACCCATAGGGTTTTTATATGCAGTTCTATAGGCCCATAATGCATCATCAAGTTTCTTGGACCAATTCTTTCTAGATCTATTAACAGTCTTTTGCAAAATTAATTTAAGCTCTCTATTACTCAGTTCTACTTGACCACTAGACTGTGGGTGATAAGGAGATGCAATTCTATGATTAACATCATACTTAGCAAGCATTTTACGAAAGCACCATGAATAAAATGTGAACCACCATCAGTCATTAAGTATCTAGGGACTCCAAACCTCGGAAAAATAACTTCTTTAAGCATCTTAATAGAGGTGTTATGATCAGCACTACTAGTTGGAATAGCTTCTACCCACTTAGTAACGTAATCAACAGCAACTAAAATATGTGTATACCCATTAGAGGAAGGAAACGGTCCCATATAATCAAAGCCCCAAACATCAAATGGTTCAATAACAAGTGAATAATTCATAGGCATTTCTTGACGTCTACTAATATTACCAATTCTTTGACATTCATCACAAGACAAGACAAACTTACGGGCATCCTTGAAGAGAGTAGGCCAATAAAAACCGGATTGCAATACCTTATGTGCAGTTCTATCTCCAGCATGGTGTCCTCCATAAGCCTCAGAGTGACACTTGCGTAGGATCTGTTCCTGTTCATGATCAGGTACACAACGTCTAATAACACCATCTACTCCTTCTTTATAAAGGTCTGGGTCATCCAAAAAGCAATATCTTAAATCATAGAAGAACTTTTTTCTTTTGCTGGTATGTGAAACTAGGTGGTATAAATTTAGCAACAATATAATTAGCATAATCAGCATACCATGGAGCAGTACAAGAAGCATTTATGACAGCTAATTGTTCATCAGGAAAGCTATCATCAATAGGTAGTGGGTCATCAAGAACATTCTCTAACCTAGACAAGTTGTCTGCAACGGGGTTCTCAGCTCCCTTTCTATCAACAATATGCAAATCAAATTCTTGTAGCAGAGAACCCATCTAATAAGTCTAGGTTTAGCATCTTTCTTTTCCATAAGATATTTAATAGCAGCATGATCAGTGTGAACAGTTACTTTAGAATCAACAATATAAGGTCTGAACTTATCACAAGCAAATACAACTGCTAAAAATTCTTTTTCAGTAGTAGCATAATTTCTTTGGGCACTGTCTAGAGTTTTACTAGCATATTGGATAACATTTAATTTCTTATCAACTCTTTGTCCTAGAACAGCCCCTGCAGCATAATCACTAGCATCACACATAATTTCAAATGGTAAATTCCAATCAGGAGGCTGAACAATAGGTGCAGAAATCAAAGCTTTCTTAAGTATTTCAAATGCTTCTACACAATCATCATCAAAGACAAAAGGAACATCTTTTTGTAAGAGATTAGTCAGAGGCCTAGAAATTTTAGAGAAGTCCTTAATGAACCTCCTATAAAAACCGGCATGACCAAGGAAACTTCTTATACCTTTAATGTCCTTAGTACACGACATCTTTTCAGTAGCATCAACTTTAGCTTTATCAACTTCAATACCTCTTTCAGAAATTTTATGCCCCAAGACAATACCTTCATTAACCATAAAGTGGCACTTCTCCCAATTCAAGACAAGATTAGTTTCTTCACATCTCTGCAAAACTCGATCAAGGTTGCTTAAGCAATCATCAAAAGAAGTTCCATAAACGGAGAAATCATCCATAAAAACCTCAACAATCTTTTCACAAAAGTCAGAGAATATAGCAGTCATACATCTTTGAAAGGTAGCAGGTGCATTGCATAAACCAAAAGGCATACGTCTATAAGCAAAGGTACCGAAAGGGCAAGTAAAAGTTGTCTTTTCTTGATCCTCTTTTGGCACAGGTATTTGAGAGAAACCAGAATAACCATCTAGAAAGCAAAAATGTGTATGTTTGGATAATCTTTCTAGCATTTGATCAATAAAAGGTAAAGGGTAATGATCCTTTTTAGTAGCTTTATTTAATTTGCAGAAATCAATTACCATTCTATAACCTGTAACAATTCTTTGTGGGATCAATTCATCTTTATCATTAGGAACAACAGTAATACCTCCCTTCTTAGGGACACAATGGACAGAATTACCCACTGACTATCAGCAACGGGATAAATTATACCTGCCTCCAGAAGCTTTAGTATTTCTTTTCTTACCACTTCTTTCATCTTAGGACCGTCGTTGGTGATCAACAACCGGTTTCGCGTCTTTCTCCAATTTTATTTTGTGCTGGCATAGAGTGGGACTAATTCCCTTAAGATCATCAAGAGTATATCCAATAGCAGCACGGTGCTTCTTCAGAGTTTTCAATAATTTCTTTTCTTCATGCTCTGAAAGGTTAGCACTAATAATAACAGGATATATCTCTTTCTCATCAAGATAAGCATATTTAAGAGTATCAGGTAAAGGTTTAAGCTCAAACACGGGATCACCCTTGGGTGGAGGAGGATCCCCTAGGATTTCAACAGGCAAGTTGTGTTTCAAAATAGGTCCCTGTTTAAAGAATACTTCATCTATTTCCGTTCTTTGATTCAAAAACATATCATTTTCATGGTCTAGCAAATATTGTTCTAAAGGATCATTAGGAGGCACGACAATAGAAGCAAGACCAATAATTTCATCTTTACTAGGCAATTCTTTATCATGGGTTGTCTACGAAATTTAGCAAAATTAAACTCATGAGACATATCCCCTAAACCAACAGAACAATATCCTTATTGCAGTCTATCTTAGCATTAACAGTATTCAAGAAGGGTCTACCAAATATAATGGGACAAAAGTTATCTTGTGGGGAACCAAAAACAAGAAAATCGGCAGGATATATAACTTTCCCACACAAGACTTCAACATCTCTAACAATCCCAACTGGGGAAATAGTGTCTCTATTGGCAAGCTTAATTGTAACATCAATTTCCTCTATCTCAGGAGGTGCAATATCATGCATAATTTCTTTATATAAGGAATGAGGTATTGCACTTGCACTAGCACCCATATCATATAAGCCATGATAGCAATGACCTCCTATTTTAACAGAAATAATAGGCATGCCTACAACAGGTCTATATTTATTCTTAGTATCGGGTCTAGCAATTCTAGCAGCTTCATCACAGAAGTAAATAACATGCCCATCAATATTATCGGCCAAGAGATCTTTAACCATAGCAATACTAGGTTCAACTTTAATTTTCTCAGAGGTTGCAGGTGTTCTAGTATTACTCTTACAAACTACAGTTGAAGCTTTAGCATGATCCTTTATTCTAATAGGGAAAGGTGATTTCTCAATATAAGCAGTAGGAACAACATGATCATTATAAGTGATAGTATTTTATTCAACTTTAATAGGTGCAACTACTTTCAATTCAATGGGAGGATTATATTTAAACCACTTATCCTTAGGGAGATCAACATGAGTAGCAAAGTATTCACAGAAAGAAGCTACTATCTCAGAGTCAAGTCCATATTTAGTGCTAAATTCATGAAAAGCATCGGTATCCATAAAATATTTAACACAATCAAACTTAGGTTTCATACCTGACTCCTTACTTTCGTCGAGATCCCAATCTTCAGAGTTACGTTTAATTATTTCCAATAAATCCCATTTGAATTCAATAGTCTTCATCATAAAAGAACTAGTAAAAGAAGTATCGAGCATGGAGATATTACCGAGAGAAAGCCGAGCATAAATTTTTTGAATAATAATTTCTCTTGAGAGCTCATGATTGGGGCACGAATATAACATTGACTTAAGCCTCCCCCAAGCTTGAGCGATGCTTTCTCCTTCGCGAGGCCAATATATATATATATATAATTGCGATCACGATGACCAAGATGCATAGGATAAAATTTCTGATGAAATTCCAATTTCAATTGGTTGTAGTTCCATGATCCCATATCATCACATAGCCTAAACCATGTCAATGCCTCTCCCTTCAAAGATAAAGGGAAGATCTTTTTCTT
The DNA here is from genome assembly GCF_018294505.1 of Triticum aestivum. Classification (NCBI taxonomy): domain Eukaryota; kingdom Viridiplantae; phylum Streptophyta; class Magnoliopsida; order Poales; family Poaceae; genus Triticum; species Triticum aestivum. Next base: position 104,750,766 of record NC_057800.1, on the reverse strand, counting down.
GATAACATCCTCGAGCATACCTACAAGCTTAAATAATCCTTAACTTCATCCACATAGATTAGGTGCAAATCGGGATGTAATGTTCCATCACCCGTGAAAGGATTAGCTAGCAGTTTCTCTATCATACCCGAAGGAATTTCAAAGTAAACATTTTTAGTAGGTTCAGTAGGTTGAGGAGCAACTCTTTGCTCTACTAGTCGGGGGGAAGATACCCCGAACAAGCCCCTCAAAGGATTATGTTCCATAGTAACAAGTGACAGTAAATTTCAACACACTATATAAATTTTTCCTTACCAAATTCCACCTACCAAAGGCGCTTCACTCCCCAGGAATGGCGCCAGAAAAGAGTCTTGATGACCCACAAGTGTAGGGGATCTATCATAGTCCTTTCGATAAGTAAGAGCGTCGAACCCAACGAGGAGCAAAAGGAAATGATAAGCAGTTTTTAGCAACGTATTCTCTGCAAGCACTGAAATTATCGGTAACAGATAGTTTTGTGATAAGATAATTTGTAATGGGTAACAAGTAAATAAAGTGAATAAGGTGCAGAAAGATGGCCCAATCCTTTTTGTAGCAAAGGACAAGCCTGGACGAACTCTTATATAAAGGAAAACGCTCCCGAGGACACATGGGAATTATCGTCAAGCTAGTTTTCATCACGCTCATATGATTCGCGTTCGGTACTTTGATAATTTGATATGTGGGTGGACCGGTGCTTGGGTACTGTCCTTCCTTGGACAAGCATCCCACTTTTGATTAACCCCTATTGCAAGCATCCGCAACTACAACAGAAGTATTAAGGTAAACCTAACCATAGCATGAAACATATGGATCCAAATTAGCCCCTTACGAAGCAACGCATAAACTAGGGCTTAAGCTTCTATCACTCTAGCAACCCATCATCTACTTATTACTTCCCAATGCCCTCCTATAGGCCCAGACAATGGTGAAGTGTCATGTAGTCGACATTCACATGACACCACTAGAGGAAAGACAACATACATCTCATCAAAATATCAAACGAATACCAAATTCACATGACTACTTATAGCAAGACCTCTCCCATGTCCTTAGGAACAAACATAACTACTCATAAATCATATTCATGTTCATAATCAGAGGGGTATTAATATGCGTAATGGATCTGAACATATGATCTTCCACCAAGTAAACCAACTAGCATCAACTACAAGGAGTAATCAACACTACTAGCAACCCACAGGTACCAATCTGTGGTTTTGATACAAAGATTGGATACAAGAGATGAACTAGGGTTGAGATGAGATAGTGCTGGTGAAGATGTTGATGGAGATTGATCCCCTCCCGATGAGAGGATCGTTGGTGATGACGATCGTGATGATTTCCCCCTCCCGGAGGGAAGTTTCCCCGGCAGAACAGCTCCGCTAGAGCCCTAGATTGGTACCGCCAAGGTTCCGCCTCGTGGCGCCAGAGTTTCATCCCGTGAGCTTGCTTATGATTTTTTCCTCGACGAAAGACTCCATATAGTGAAAGATGGGCATCAGAGGGTTGCCAGGGGGCCCACGAGGCAGGGGGCGCGCCCAGGGGGGTAGGGCGCGCCCCACCCTCGTGGACGGTGGGTGGCCCCCCGCTGGTACTTCTGTTGCCCAATATTTTTTATATATTCTGAAACTTGCTCCTGTGAAGTTTCAGGACTTTTGGAGTTGTGGAGAATAGGTCTTTAATATTTGCTACTTTTCCAGCCCAGAATTCCAGCTGCCGGCATTCCCCCTCTTCATGTAAACCTTGTAAAATAAGAGAGAATAGGCATAATTATTGTGACATAATGTGTAATAACAGCCCATAATGCAATAAATATCGATATAAAAGCATGATGCAAAATGGACGTATCAGGTACACATGTTAGTGGCACTGATCCCCGCTTTGACCCGTAGGAACAGCTCGCCTCCACCGCCACTGACTTTGGGCGGGCTCTGGCCAAGATGAAGTGTCCCAACAACTACCTCTCAAGACTTACCAAGTATGTACCCACCAGTTCAATCTTACCAATACCAGTTGCAATTAATGGCTATGTTTTGTATGGTCGATGTATTAAGCATGTTGTAGTAAACATGCCTAACAAGTTTTAGCTATTTTCCCTAGCTTTTTATAGACAACTGGGCCATTATCTGCTCTGGCAGCACCTGCCCTGTGATGTTTATCTTTGCCAATTGCATTTCTATCAGTAACGGTTTCAATGGCCATTAAGCCTATTGCAATTAACAGTTGTGTCCATTTTTAAAGAGTTGTATTTCAATGGCTACAAACTTACAAAACATGAATTAGGATGTTGTTAAGTCTGTTGCAATATACAGTTGTATCCAGTTTTTAATCCGTCCCTTTGCTACCGTGCTACTCTTTCGAAATGAAGATATCACTACAGATGCTGACGTTTTATTACCATTTACTATTTTTGGTGGATGTTAACCCTGTTGTAGTTAACATTGGCTTTCCATGTACTTACACGGGGCTACAATGGGCGATGCTGTTGTTTGCCATCGAGGTTAGCTGCATCCCATGTCTTATACACCATCTATTCCTTAATATAAGTATTTTTAGAGATTCCAATATAGACTACATAAGGAGCAAAATGAGTGAATCTAGATTATAATCTAAACTATATCTATAACTCTATATACATCCATATGTAGTTCATATTGAAATCTCAAAAAAAAATACTTGTACTTAGGAACATAGGTAGTTGTATTTTACATCATTTGAGCAATCTCAGTTTAGCTTCGAACGTTTACTGGTTGCTTGTAGGTACATACATGAGCGGTACTAATCCATGCTTAGACCCCTTTTGCGTATGGGGCAATGAGATATTCATGAACAAGCGTCAAGTGAGGAAACTAAGAAAGATTGTTAGGCGAAAGAAACGGGTGATTGGAATTAAGCTCTTTATTTACACTTTGTCAAAGACAATAGTGAACTTTAGGATGGTAAGTAATGTGTTGCCTTTTCCCCCCTGCCCACAACAAGTTACTCTATTAGACCTCAGTATCTGATATTTTTCTCTTTTCAGTTGTTTCCAAAGCTATTTACCGATGATCACTTTGCAAACTACATGACCGGAGTGGAGGCAACTAAGGTTAAAGTATATAATTCATGCTACCATGATAATGCTCTAGAAGACTTCCTGAAGGCGGTGAAGGATGGGCGGGTGATCGTCACAAGGGGTTGGACAAAAGTGATTCATGCCTATGGCATGCAGGAAGGCACATTATGGGCATTCCGCTTCTTCAACACCATCAACAGTCAAAATGATTTACACTTGTCTCTTCACTTTTACCGCCTTTAAATATTGTGGTTCATCATAGTTAATTGCTTCCTAATCCTGTAATTACTGAACATATTGTACTAGCAATTTTATTTATGGATTCGTTGTTGAACAATTGTGCTGAGAATTTGAATTGCACGTTTCATATTTCAAAATTTCCAATTAGAATAATAAATTATAGGCAAAAATAAAAAGACAACAGACGGTCATGGAACTTTGCAAACAGTTCTGGCAGTAAAAGCGCTTGTGATGGATAGCCCAATGCCACACAGTTTTCTACATCAAATCGTGTGTGATGTAGTTAATGAAAGCAAACAGTTAACCAAGGCAGAGCATGTGAGATAGTTACACCTTTCACAAACGAGCGTATACATAAAACTGTGTGGGATGTACATATGAACGAAAACGTTTTCCCTGGATTGACTGTGTGAACGGAAACGTATTCCTTGGATTGACTGTGTGTGATATACATATGAATGGAAATGTTTTTTTGGGATTCACCGTGTGGGAAGTACATACCTACGGAAATGATTTTCTCGGATTACCGTGTGGGATGTACATACCTACGGAAATGATTGGGTTTCGATGCCTTGCCCGATCACACACGGCCCCAGCCTGGGTCCCAGGAGGGCCTATCCCCGACGATTTTTGGGTCGTGTGGAAAGGACACCCTATCGCACACACACACTTGGCGACGTTTCCAAATGCCGTCGCGGAAAGGGGTTAAAACTGTTTGTTTAGGACCGACGCGCACCAGTGCATGATTTGATATCTTTATATTTCTCTTTGAATTATCGATTTGATAACTTTGATATTATTTGGATATTGTCATAACTTTGCGCTTTTCTATCAATCGCTCGACAGTAATTTGTTCACCCACCGTATTATTTGCCTTCAAGAGAGAAGCCTCTAGTGAAACCTATGGCCCCCGGGTCTATTTTCCATCATATTAGTTTCCGATTTACTATTCTTGCAATATTTTATTTTCAGATCTATAAACCAAAAAACTCAAAAATATTTAGTTATCTTTTGTTTAGTTTTATCTATCTCTATCAGATCTCACCTTTGCAAGTGACCGTGAAGTGATTGACAACTGCTACCTCTTGAGCATGCGTTGGTTTTCCCTTGAAGAGGAAAGGGTGATGCAATAAAGTAGCACAAGTATTTCCCTCGGTTTTTGAGAACCAAGGTATCAATCCAGTAGGAGACTACACACAAGTCCCTCGTACATGCACTAACAATCAAGAACCTTGCAACCAACGCGATAAAGGGGTTGTCAATCCCTTCATGGCCACTTGCAAAAGTGAGATCTGATAAGGATAATAAGATAAAATACTTTTGGTATTTTTGTTGTATAGATTGAAAAGTAAAGATTGCAAAATAAACAACGACAAAAATTGGCAAGTTGACAGGAAAATAATATAATGGATAATAGACCCGGGGGCATAGGTTTCACTAGTGGCTTCTCTCAAGATAGCATAATCTACGGTGGGTGAACAAATTACTGTCGAGCAATTGATAGAAAAGCGCATAGTTATGAGAATATCTAGGCATGATCATGTATATAGTCATCATGCCCGTGACAAGTAGACCGAAATGATTCTGCATATACTAATATTACTCGACACATCGACCGCTATCCAGCATGCATCTAGAGTATTAAGTTCATAAGAACAGAGTAACACATTAGGCAGGATGACATGATGTAGAGGGATAAACTCAAGCAATATGATATAAACCCCATCTTATTAACCTCGATGACAACAATACAATACGTGCCTTGCTGCCCTTGCTGTCACTGGGAAAGCACACCGCAAGATTGAACCCAAAGCTAAGCACTTCTCTCATTGCAAGAAAGATCAATCTAGTAGGCCAAACCAAACTGATAATTCAAAGAGACTTGAAAATATATTTAAATCATGCATATAAGAATTCACAGAAGAATCAAATACTGTTCATACATAATCTTGATCATAAACCCACAATTCATCGGATCTCGACAAACACATCGCAAAAAGAATTACATCGAATAGATCTCCAAGAAAATCGAGGAAAACTTTGTATTGATATCCAAAGAGAGAGAAGAAGCCATCTAGCTAAAAACTATGGACTCAAAGGTCAGTGGTAAATTACTCACACATCATCGGAGAGGCTATGGTGTTGATGTAGAAGCCCTCCATCATCGGTTCCCCCTCCGGCGGAGCGCCGGAAAAGGCCCCAAGATGGGATCTCACGGGTACAGAAGGTTGCGACGGTGGAAATAGGGTTTCGTGGGGCTCCTGGATGTTTTTAGGGCATATGAGTATATATATATAGGCGAAAGAAGTAGGTCGGTGGAGCCACGAGGGGCCCACGAGGGTGGGGGCACGCCCAGCCCCCTGTGGCACGCCCTCCTGCCTTGTGGCTTCCTCGCTGCTTCCTTGACGTCCACTCCAAGTCTCCTGGATTGCGTTTGTTCCAAAAACATCCTCGCGAAGGTTTCATTCCGTTAGGATTCCGTTTGACATTCCTTTTTTGCGAAACACTGAAATAGGCAAAAAAACAACAATTTGCATTGGGCCTTTGATTAATAGGTTAGTCCCAAAAAATAATATAAAAGTGCACAATAAATCCCATTAAACATCCAAAACAGATAATATAATAGCATGCAACAATCAAAAAATTTAGATACGTCGGAGACGTATCAAGCATCCCCAAGCTTAATTCCCGCTTGTCCTCGAGTAGGTAAATGATAAAAACAGAATTTTTGATGTGGAATGCTACCTAACATAATTTTCAAAGTAATTCTCTTTATTGTGGCATGAATGTTCAGATCCGAAAGATTCAAGATAAAAGTTTAATATTGAAATAAAAATAATAATACTTCAAGCATACTAACTAAGCAATTATGTCTTCTCAAAATAACATGGCCAAAGAAAGCTTATCCCTACAAAATCATATAGTTAGGCTATGCTTCATTTTTGTCACACAAAAATGCTCTCATCATGCACAACCCCGATGACAAGCCAAGCAATTGTTTCATACTTTAGTAATCTCAAACTTTTTTCAACTTTCACGCAATACATGAGCGTGAGCCATGGACATAGCACTATGGGTGGAATAGAATATAATGATGGGGGTTGTGTGGAAAAGACAAAAAGGAGAAAGTCTCACATTGATGCGGCTAATCAACGGTCTAGGGAGATGCCCATCAATTGATGCCAATTCAAGGAGTAGGGATTGCCATGCAACGGATGCACTAGAGCTATAAATGTACGAAAGCTCAACAAAAGAAACTAAGTGGGTGTGCATCCAACTTGCTTGCACATGAAGACCTAGGGCATTTGAGGAAGCCCATTGTTGGAATATACAAGTCAAGTTCTATAATGAAAAATTCCCACTAGTATATGAAAGTGACAAAATAAGAGACTCTCTATCATAAAGATCATGGTGCTACTTTGAAGCACAAGTGTGGAAAAAGGATAGTAGCATTGTCCCCTTTTTTTGGGACAATGCTCTATTAATGATGATCATCACACTTCTATTTATTTACAACTCAATGATTACAACTCGATACTAGAACAAAATATGACTCTATATGAGTGCCTACGGCGGTGTACCGGGATGGGCACTGAGTCAAGAGTGACAGTATGATAAATTATGCATGGTGGCTTTTCCACAAATACGATGTTAACTACATGATCATGCAAGGCAATATGATAGTGACGAAGCATGTCATAATAAATTAAACGGTGGAACGTTGCATGGCAATATATCTCGGAATGGCTATGGAAATGCCATAATAGGTAGGTATGGTGGCTGTTTTGAGGAAGATATAAGGAGGTTTATGTGTGATAGAGCATATCATATCACGGGGGGTGGATGCACCGGCGAAGTTTGCACCAACTCTCAAGCTGAGAAAGGGCAATGCATGGTACCGAAGAGGCTAACAATGATGGAAATGTGAGAGTGCGTATAATCCATGGACTCAACATTAGTCATAAATAACTCACATACTTATTGCAAAAATCTACAAGTCATCAAAAACCAAGCATTACACGCATGCTCCTAGGGGGATAGATTGGTAGGAAAAGACCATTGCTCGTCCCCGACCGCCACTCATAAGGATGACAATCAAAGAACACCTCATGTTTCAAATTTGTCACACAACAGTCACCATACGTGCATGCTACGGGACTTGCAAACTTCAACACAAGTTTTTCTAAAATTCACAACTACTCAACTAGCACGACTCTAATATTACCATCTTCATATCTCAAAACAATCATCAAGTATCAAACTTCTTGTAGTATTCAATGCACTTTTTATGATAGTTTTTATTATACCCATCTTGGATGCCTATCATATTAGGACTAATTTTATAGCCAAAGAAAATTACCATGCTATTCTAAAAGACTCTCAAAATGATATAAGTGAAGCATGCGACATCAAAAATTTCTATAAAATAAAACCACCACCGTGCTCTAAAAGATATAAGTGAAGCACTAGAGCAGAATTGTCTAGCTCAAAAGATATAAGTGAAGCACATTGTTAATAAATTCTGATTCATGTGTGTCTCTCCAAAAGGTGTGTACAGCAAGGATGATTGTGGTAAACTAATAAGCAAAGACTCAAATCATACAAGAAGCTCCAGGCAAAACACATATCATGTGGTGAATAAAAATATAGCCTCAAGTAAAGTTGCCAATGGACGAAGACGAAAGAGGGGATGCCTTCCGGGGCATCCCCAAGCTTAGGCTTTTGGTTGTCCTTGAATTTTACCTTGGGGTGCCATGGGCATCCCAAATATTAGGCTCTTGCCACTCCTTGTTCCAAAATCCATCAAATCTTTACCCAAAACTTGAAAACTTCACAACACAAAACTCAACAGAAAATCTCATGAGCTCCGTTAGTATAAGAAAACAAACCACCACTTCAAGGTACTATAATGAACTCATTATTTATTTATATTGGTGTTAAACCTACTGTATTCCAACTTCTCTATGGTTCATACCCCCCGATACTAGCCATAGATTCATCAAAATAAGCAAACAACACACGAAAAACAGAATCTGTCAAAAACAGAACAGTCTGTAGCAATCTGTATCAAACGTATATTTCTGTAACCCCAAATATTCTTAAATAAATTGATGTACGTGAGGAATTTGTCTATTAATCATCTGAAAAAAGAATCAACCTAATATCACTCTCCAGTAAAAAATGGCAGCTAATCTCATGAGCGCTAAAGTTTCTGTTTTTTACAGCAAGATCGCAAAGACTTTCCCCAAGTCTTCCCAAAGGTTCTACTTGGCACAAACACTAATTAAAAACATAAAACCACATCTAAACAGAAGCTAGATGAATTATTTATTACTAAACATAAAAAAAAGCAAGAAATAAAAATAAAATTGGGTTGCCTCCCAACAAGCGCTATCGTTTAACGCCCCTAGCTAGGTATGGAAGCAATAATAGATCTAGGTATTGTCATCTTTGGTTGGCATTTCTTCAATGGAAAACCTATAACCCTTAGGAGTTTCCTTCTTTTTATTAATGATCAAACTCCTAGGCAAGAAATCAAGAAATTTCTCGGTGTCCTGGGAATGGGGGTCCCCAGACTTGCCTGCATGCGGTCCACGACGTGGCTCCGCCAGCGACCCCGTACGGCCCATCTTCACCAGCAAACACTCAAGACCCTCGCTAGGGGCCGAGCCTCGCGAGGCAGATGATGCAAGACCTCCTCGAGGGCGGCCTCACTAGGCTGGCTCGCGAGGGGCGGAGAGATCAAGGCAAGGGGCACCTCGCGAGGTTCCTGTGACGGAAGCCATGACGACCAAGGCCAGGCGGGCACCAGGCGGGCGCCAGCGTGCGCAGTGTCCTCGTTTCCTCTTTGGTGCTAAAGGGACAGGCACAGGTGAGGAGTCTCGAGGCATCAGGCAAAGGTTTCCATATCAGTGCAACAAGACTAAGACCAGCAGGACGAAGGTCACCGTGGAGCCCAGGACGGCGCCACGACCAGAGCCTTTGGCAGGCGAAGACCACCTTTAGTCAGGATAACTTGTACTAGTTGTCTCCCTTCAAATTTGGCCATTGTGGCATCCCTTCCCGCCAGCATTTGGGAAGAGGACCAGGGCCTCTATAAATAGGACTAGCCATCACCATAGGTGGGAGGGAGATCCATTCCATCCTCATACGCACAAGCTCACCAAGCACAAGAGCACCTCTCCTCAGGAGGCTGTTCTTCCCTTGTAACTGTTCATCCTCAGCCCAAGAGGCAATTTACCACACCACACTGGAGTAGGGTATTGTCGGATCACGGGTTCCAACAAACCCTTGAGGTTCGAACACTGGGGTGCACGCGAAGGTTTTCTCCCTATCGATCCACGCCCTAGCTCTCTAAGATCTCGCGGACGAACTCGAAGAACTCACAAGAAAAAGACACAAGATTTATACTGGTTTGGGCCACCGTTGTGGTGTAATACCCTACTCCAGTGTGGTGGTGGTGGATTGTCTCTTGGGCTGATGATGAACAGTACAAGGGGAAGAGCAGCCTCCTGAGGTTGAGGTGCTCTTGTTCTCTCTTTTCGTTGTTGTTGTGAGGTCGATCCAATCGTCCCTCTACTTTGGTGGCTAGTTCTACTTATATAGGCCCTGGTCCTCTCCCCAAATATTGAGCGGGAAGGGAGCCAACAACGGCCAATTTGAAAGGGGACAACTAGTACAGCTTATCCTGACAAAAGCGGTCTTCGCCTGCCAAAGGCTCTGGTGGTGACGCCGTCCTGGGATCCACGGTGACCTCCGTCTTGTCGTCCTCCTGGTCTTGGTCTCGTTGCACCAATATGGAAACCTTTGCTTGATGCCTCGGTACTCCACGCCTGCGTTTGCCCCCTTGGCACCAAAGAGGAAGCGAGGACACTGTGCGCGCTGGCGCCCGCTTGGCGCCCGCCTGGTCTCGATCGTCATGGCTCACGTCATAAGGACCTCGCGAGGTTTGCCTTGCCTTGATCCCTCCGCCCCTCGCGAGCCGGCTTAGTGAGGCCGCTCCTGAGGAGGTCTTGCGTCGTCTGCCTCACGAGGCTTGGCCCCTAACGAGGGTCTTGAATGCCTTGTCGATGAAGATGGGCCGTACAGACCTGCCAGCCCAGCCACGCCGTGGGCCGCATGCAGGCAAGTCTAGGGACCCCCGTTCCCAGAATGCCGACAGTAGCCCCCGGGCCTAGGGCGTGCTCGGGCTTGGCTTTGAGGCAAAGCCAAAAGGTCAAGCATGGAGGGCCGCGGGCCCCAAAAGCCTACGACCTTGGTTGACGCGTGGCGGTTGATTGGACGTGGGTGTCTCCGCTTCCCCACGCTGCCTCGGCAACTGCCCGACTTGACAAGTCCCTGCGGCATGCAATGAAAACCACCATTACCTCTGATCATGGGGGGGTGCTGGTTGGCCTTCTCCTGCTATAAATGAGGAAGGGGCCGGAGCCCCCGTCCCCACTTCTTCCCATTCCGCCTGCTTCTTCTTCCTCTGTTCCACAACCAGTAGCAACTGAAAGTGCAACTATCCTTGGTTGGTTTCGGTAATTCCTAACAACATATAGCTCATTGAGCTAACATTATTCCAAGATTAATATTTCAGGAAAAGCTCAATGAATGGCATGGCATGGATGAGGAAAGTGGATCCCTCAAAATTCTAAGGACAAAAAGTTTGGCTCAAGCTTCAAGATCAAGACTCTACATTTTATATTTTAGTGATCCAAGATCACATTGAGTCTATAGGAAAAGCCAATACTATCAAGGAGGGATGAGGTGTTGCTTAATGGCTTGCTTGCTCAAAGTGCTTAGTGATATGCTCCAAAACCCTCAACTACCTTCCCACATCCACATATGACCTAAACCAAAAGTCAAACTCGGCCCCACCGATTCTTTCTATCCGGCGCCACCGAGTTTCAAATGTCATAGCCACTGCCACAAACCCTAGCAATTCGGTTTCACCGATAGGGATCTCGGTCTCACCGAGATGGGATTGTAATCTCTCTATTTCCCTTCGTAACATTTCGGTCTTACCGAGATGAGCGATCGGTCCCACCGAGATTGCAATGTAAACTCTCTGTTTCCCTTTTGTAACATTTCGGTCTCACCGAGATGAGCGAATCGGTCCCACCGAGTTTACCTGACCAACTCTCTGGTTAGCTTATTACCAAAATCGGTCCCACCGAGTTTGTGTAATCGGTCACACCGAGATTATGTTATGCCCTAACCCTAACCATATCGGTCCTACCGAGTTGCATCTCAGTCCCACCGAAAATCCTAATGGTCACTAGGTTTGCTGAATCGGTCCGACCGAGTTTAACCATTCGGTCCCACCGAGTTTGGCAAATTGTGTGTAACGGTTAGATTCTGTGTGGAGGCTATATATACCCCTCCACCCACTCTTCATTCGTGGAGAGAGCCATCAGAACATACCTACACTTCCAATACACATTTTCTGAGAGAGAACCACCTACACTTGTGTTGAGGTCAAGATATTCCATTCCAACCATATGAATCTTGATCTCTAGCCTTCCCCAAGTTGCTTTCCACTCAAATCTTCTTTCCACCAAATCCAAATCCTGTGAGAGAGAGTTGAGTGTTGGGGAGACTATCATTTGAAGCACAAGAGCAAGGAGTTCATCATCAACACACCATTTGTTACTTCTTGGAGAGTGGTGTCTCCTAGATTGGCTAGGTGTCACTTGGGAGCCTCCGACAAGATTGTGGAGTTGAACCAAGGAGTTTGTAAGGGCAAGGAGATCGCCTACTTCGTGAAGATCTACCGCTAGTGAGGCAAGTCCTTCGTGGGCGACGGCCGTGATGGAATAGACAAGGTTGCTTCTTCGTGGACCCTTCGTGGGTGGAGCCCTCCGTGGACTCGCGCAACCGTTACCCTCCGTGGGTTGAAGTCTCCATCAACGTGGATGTACGATAGCACCACCTATCGGAACCACGACAAAAACATCCGTGTCTCCAATTGCGTTTGAATCCTCCAAACCCTTCCCTTTACATTCTTGCAAGTTGCATGCTTTACTTTCCGCTGCTCATATACTCTTTTGCATGCTTGCTTGAATTGTGTGGAGATTGCTTGACTTGTGCTAAGATAGCTAAAATCTGCCAAGAACTAAAATTGGGAAAAGGCTAGATTTTTATTTGGTCAAGTAGTCTAATCACCCCCCTCTAGACATACTTTCGATCCTACAAGTGGTATCAGAGCTTTGGTCTCCATTTGCTTTGATTTCCATAGCTTTTGGTGGTCATAGCCTTGGTTTCACAACCTAGGAGAGTATGGCGTCTAGCGAGGGAAATTATCACCGTAGAGGTCCTTACTTTGATGGTACTAATTTTGCTAGTTGGAAGCATAAGATGAAAATGCATATTCTTGGACATAACCCCGCCGTTTGGGCTATTGTGTGTGTTGGCTTGCAAGGTGAATTCTTTGATGGGAAAGAACCGAATCGTGAAGCTACCGCGGATGAGTTGAAGATGCTACAATACAATGCTCAAGCTTGTGATATCCTCTTCAACGGATTGTGCCCCGAAGAATTCAACAAAATCAGCCGTCTTGAGAATGCAAAGGAAATTTGGGATACTTTGATTGATATGCACGAAGGTACCGACTCCGTCAAGGAATCCAAATTGGATGTGCTTCAAAGTCAACTTGACAAGTTCAAAATGAAGGATGGTGAAGGTGTCGCTGAAATGTACTCTAGGCTTGCTCTTATCACAAATGAGATTGCCGGCTTAGGGAGTGAAGAGATGACTGGTAGATTCATCATCAAGAAGTTCCTAAGAGCCTTGGATGGAAAATATGATACCGTGTGCACATTGATCCAAATGATGCCCAATTACAAAGATCTCAAGCCAACGGAAGTCATCGGAAGAATTGTTGCTCATGAGATGTCACTCAAGGATAAAGAGGAACTTCACAACAAATCAAGTGGTGCTTACAAAGCCTCATGTGAAGCCCCCACATCATCGAGTGAGAAACAAACCTTCAATGAAGAATTGAGCTTAATGGTGAAGAACTTCAACAAGTTCTACAAGAGTAGAAGCAAAGAGAGAAGCTCCAAGTCAAGGTCCTACAATGACAAAAGATCTTCTAGTCGAGAGCGAAACTGCTACAATTGTGGAAGGCCCGGACACTATTCCAATGAGTGTACGACCCCCTACAAGAGAAGAGAAGATTCTCCCAAGAGAAGAAGTAGAAGAGAAGAATCACCATCTAGAGAAAGAAGGAGTAGAGATGATCGTTATGAACGAAGACCCTCACGGAGAAGCAAGGATTCGGAAAGAAAGGACAAGTCATCAAGGAGCTACACAAAACGAAGACATCAAGCTCATGTTGGTGAATGGGTATCCGGCTCCGACTCCGACAACCACTCCGAGAGAAGCTATCACTCCGACTCCGAATATACTCAAGATGAAGGTGTTGCCGGTCTAGCACTTGTGACAACCAACTCCTACGACATATTTGACTCACCAAATGAAGGAGTTGGAACATGCTTCATGGCTAAAGGCCCAAAGGTATCACACCCCGAGTATGTTGATTTCAATAGTGATGAAGATGACTTGTTAGGTGATGATGATTTACTTGTTGACAACTCTAGTGATGAATACTATGATGAAACGTCAATTAATCATGCTAATCAAGATAAAACGAATGACAATGATAAGGAGAAGATTGAGTCTCTAACTAAAGAACTAAACACTCTTAAGTTAGCTCATGAAACTATCTTAGGAGATCATCGAGAACTTTTAAGGACTCATGAGAAATTGCGCTTTGAAAAGCTCAACCTTGAGCAAGAGCATGAGTTCTTAAAAGCAATCAATGATGATCTTCGTAAGAAAAGTTCTTCTTACATTGCCAAGCGTTTACTCTTATCCACTTACATGCCTCAAGTCAAGTCTAGTAACAAGAACAAGAAAGATTCTTCCTCTAGTAGTAACAATAATCATGCTAAATCCAATATTGTTGCTTCTAGTAGTTCTCTTGATTCCACTAATGATTCTCTTAGCCAAGTTACACTTGAGCAAGAAAATAGCTTATTGAAGGGAATTATAGAGAAAGGTGTTTACAAGAGCCTTGCCGGAAGTAAGCAATTCGAGGAAATTGTACGCAAGCAAGGAAGGCACCGGAAGAATCAAGGTGTTGGTTTTGAACGAAAGTTCAATGCCAATGGAGTTGAGTGGGAAGAAGATCAATACCCCAAGACGAAGTTTGTTCCTCAACAAGAGAAGTATGATCCTACTTCTCTCAAAGGGACACAAGCTCAAGATGATCTTCCACCACAAGACCACAAGCAAAAAGGCAAGGACAAGCTTCAAGAGGAAATTGATGCATTTGAAGAAGCTCCTAAGGCCTTGGTCAAGTGGGTTCCCAAGACTACTTCAAGTTCCACTTCATCAAGTACAACTACAACACCGAGGATTCCCATCAAGATGGTGTGGATCCCGAAGAAGAAGAACTAGAGAGTTCTTGAGGGTGACTCCGCCAACATACTTCACTCTTATCATCTTGGCAAGAACAAGTGCAATCAACTTCCACATCTTGCACTAGTTCAAGGAGTCACAAACCCTCTTGTTGGTAAGACAAGGGACAAGGTAACCTAAAAGCTTTCATAGACATCATCTTGTGTGTGCATCACTCTATGTCTATGGATATCCTTGTTTGTTCCTTGTGGGACTAACCCGTGTAGGTATTGAAAGTGCAACTCACTCCAATGGATAGCTCCAAATGATCTACATCAACATTGAGCATCCACATCTTCAACATCTACATGAAGTCATCATCGACAAAACCCAAGGTTAGTTCATCCCTCTTAGGGGGGATCTCACATCTAGGGGGAGCTTTACTCTAAGAATTGAGCTAAAGCAACTCTAATGGTGTGAACACAACAATGCTTTATGTAAAAGTGGTAACCCCACTTGTGCTTAAACGATGAGTATGACCTATGATCAAATGTTCTCATTTGACTCCTAAGTCAATATACTCATATATAGATGACCTAGTCATCGCAAATTGTTTGATAGATGCTAGAATTGGTTGTGCATGCTTTGCCACATATTTCAATTGCCATTTTATTGTGTGAGCATGTTGATTGCATATTTTACTCATTCGAGGACATCCACTTGTTGTTTTGATTGATTGGTTTTCTTTTCTTTTGCCAAGTGGATGGACAAGAATGCCTAAGAACCTTCTCTAGCTATCTATGCTTTTCTCGTCTCAAACTCTATTCATGCTACATCACAAAATTTGATCAAGTCAGATTCGAACCACTCTGTGTGAGGAGCACTCGGAGTCCCCGATTCGTCATAGACTTAAACTTCCAAAACTTCTTTGTGTGTTTCGGTCTGACCGATTCCTCCATTTCGGTCATACCGAGATCACTAAGTCGATCTAGGTTTTCAATCTCGGTGCAACCGATTTGAACTTTTCGATCACACCGAGTTGCTGTAACTGTCAACAATTATGCATCTCGGTGCCGCCGAGTTGTTCCACTCGGTCACACCGACAGGGTCGGGCTATATATACTCACGGGCAAAATTTTGGAAATTTCTCCGAAACCCCTTCGCCCGCGCATAGCTCGCTCTGCCTCCTGGGTCTCCGGATCGTCCTCCTCGTCGCCAGCCGCCTCCTGTCACTGGTCTCTGCCGCCGTCAACGGAATTCTTCCCCGCCGTTGCCGCCATAGCGAGTTCATCACTGAACTAGGGTATGGGCTCGATCATAGTGCTATCCCCGTCCGATTCCTAGCACATTGTGTTCATTATGATTCTTACCATGATTGAAACTTTTCTATCCAGTCAAAACACTCCATAGATTAGAGTTGAATCGAAAATTTAGGGTTAGGTTTCTGTCAAAACCATCTCGGACCCACCGGGTTGCAGAACTCGGTTCCACCGATTCGGCCAAGGCCATTGCACATGTGGTTCTCGGTCTGACTGAGAATTGCAAGTCGGTGTGACCGAGTTCAGGACTTTGTGAAACCCTAGCAGTCTCGGTGCCACCGAACTATGACTCGGTCTGACCGAGTTCACTAGTTTAGGTTCCAACAGCTGCTTCGGTATCACCGAGTTTGCAAATATGTTGATCCGAAATGCTTTCTGTGGAAAACTAAAACTAAGTTTTTGACTCATTCTTTTGCAAAAACCTCTGCATTTTGTGATGCTCATCCACTCTATCTCATCTATATCTATTCACAGGGTCTGCTGTCAGTGTTTGCAACATGTCTGACCAGAGTGACAGCCAGAACAGGTCAGAGGAGCAGGTTCACCTAAGTGAGGGCACTAGTACCTCTAGCAGTTCAGATGATGGTAGCAGGAGCACCCCAAGCAATTTGCCAAAGGCTGCCACTAGAGCAAGCAAGAAGAAAACTTCAGAGTCTGAGGATGAAGACTATGTGGCCACTGAGGATGAGGCCACATCAAAGAAGAAAGTGGTTAAGAAGGAGTACAACTCAGCTGTAGTTAAGCCAGGGATGAAGATCAAAAGGCCAGTAGGAAGACAACCAATATCTAAGGCCAGAGCATCCTCTCAAGCATCTTTGGAATCTCAACCCAAAGAGCCTGCTGCAGAAGGGAAGAAAAGGAAGGAAAGGGTCAAGAAGACCATGGCCAGAGTGATTGGAAAGGCTTCCATGATGGAAGAAGAAGAGGAAGAAGAGGTTGCTGCACCAGCACACAAGGCACAGAAGCTTATGGGTGATGCTATCAGGACATGGGCTGCAACATCAAAGCCCAAAGAAGCACCCAAAGCTGCCTCCAAGCCCAAGACTGCACCAAAGAGAAATACCAGAAACATACCAGCTGCTGGGAAGAACAAGGCCCCAGTGCCTGAGACTATTGCTGAAGAAGAAGATGAAGAGCATGTTCTGAGAAAATTGAAGCCAAAAATTCTGGACCACAATGATGCTCATCCTGTGGCTGAGAACATGAAGATCAAGAAAGACTCAGGACTGAGGAAATGGAGATAGACAGATCCATATGCTACCAGGAGAAGGACTGCTGTTGATTATAGGTTCCACACAAAGGAACAGCGGGATTTCTATGAGATAGTGCTGCTGGACAAGAAGCCTATAGTGTGTGAAATGAGGTGGGTCAACTGGAAGTATATCAAGGAAAATGAGGAACACTATCCTGGTGTGTTTGATAGCTTCAGTGCTCGTGGAGTTGCAGACTTTGTTGGGCAGAAGCTCACAAAGTGGAATGATGAGCTCATAATGCAATTCTACTCCACAACACACTTCTATCCAGATGGGAGGATAGTATGGATGTTTGAAGGTACAAGGTACCACTCAACTATCGAGGAATGGGCAAATCTAATCAATGCTCCTAAGGAAAAAGAAGATGACTTGGATGTCTATGCCAAGAAGAAGATGGATCACAACTCTATGGCAAATATGTACAAGGAGATTCCTGAAGATGATCTTGAGACTCACCAGTTTGGGTCAGTAATACACTTGCTGTCGGGGCTGCCTACAATCAATTGGATCCTTAGGCACACTCTCTTGCCCAAGTCTGGTGATCACAGAATGATCAGAGGCCATGCAATTAACTTGCTACATATATTTGATGTGCCACAGAAGTTCAAGGTCATGAGCCTTATAGTTGAGACTATCAAGAGGACTGCAGCTGACCAGAAAAGAAGTTGTGGATATGCCCCACAGATCTAGGAGTTGATAAACTCAAAGATGGGCACAGGCACATACTAGTTGGATAAGGAACACTTGCCTATCTATCCTGATTTTGAGGACAATCAAGTTGTGATGAATGAAGATGAACCCTCCTCAGTGCAAGCACAAGCAAAGAAGGAGAAAGCAAAGAAGGAGAAGGCTGCCAAGATGCCAACTCAAGAGGAGGCATCTGAGTACTTTTTGAAAAGCAAGCAGGACCAGCTTGGTTACTTGATAGCATCATCTCTGAGGATTGAGAAGGGGTTGGCCACCCTAACTCAAAACCAGGAGAGCCTGGAAAGAATCATGGAACAAAAATTCTATGATTTAGATGTCAAAGTAACTGAGATTCAGTCTGTTGTGGAGCAGCTACAGGATGACATGCAGGAGAGGAAGGGCAAGACAACCACTGATGCATTTGCCAGAGTGCCTCGAGCTCAGAGATCTGCTGCAGTGCCTGTACCGGACACTAGAGCCACTTCATCTGCACCAGCTACAGCTTCAGTGCCACCAGCTCCAGCACCTACCCCATCAGCTCCATCTACTTCGACTGAAGCCTTCGTCCTTGGAGTTCTCCGGACACCACCACCTGAAGACCAAGCCTGAGAGACATTTTAGTGCTATGCATTTTCTATGAACTTTTTGGTAACTTGTTGCCAAAGGGGGAGAAAAAGTATAGATCATAGGCTTCGAGAGAGAGTGTTGCTTTTTATTCTCTCTTGCTTTGGTGGTTGAACTTTGTTTATCTTTTGATTTCTTGAGATACTATGCTATTATCTGTGAGACATTGATGATCATGTGGTTGATCATAAGCTACACTTATGCTTGTTAGATGATATTATCTTACTTATCCTTATATGATCATTCACTTTGCTTGGTGATGAGTGCATGTATTTAATTCTTATCATTTTGAGCGCTCCACCAAGATGTATGTGACATGGAAGAGTAACCCATGATCCTAACTCATTGTGCATTTGCAGTCCAAAGCAAATCTTAAGATATGCACAAATTTAGGGGGAGCTCTTGCTTTTCACATACTTCTCAAAGCGACAATATCTTTCACTCTTATTATCATTTGTCGAAGCTTTGATCTATATGTTGTCATCAATTACCAAAAAGGGGGAGATTGAAAGTGCAACTATCCCTGGGTGGTTTTGGTAATTCCTAACAACATATAGCTCATTGAGCTAACATTATTCCAAGATTAATATTTCAGGAAAAGCTCAATGAATGGCATGGCATGGATGAGGAAAGTGGATCCCTCAAAATTCTAAGGACAAAAAGTTTGGCTCAAGCTTCAAGCTCAAGACTCTACATTTTATATTTTAGTGATCCAAGATCACATTGAGTCTATAGGAAAAGCCAATACTATCAAGGAGGGATGAGGTGTTGCTTAATGGCTTGCTTGCTCAAAGTGCTTAGTGATATGCTCCAAAACCCTCAACTACCTTCCCACATCCACATATGACCTAAACCAAAAGTCAAACTCGGCCCCACCGATTCTTTCTATCCGGCGCCACCGAGTTTCAAATGTCATAGCCACTGCCACAAACCCTAGGCAAATCGGTTTCACCGATAGGGATCTCGGTCTCACCGAGATGGGATTGTAATCTCTCTGTTTCCCTTCGTAACATTTCGGTCTTACCGAGATGAGCGATCGGTCCCACCGAGATTGCAATGTAAACTCTCTGTTTCCCTTTTGTAACATTTCGGTCTCACCGAGATGAGCGAATCGGTCCCACCGAGTTTACCTGACCAACTCTCTGGTTAGCTTATTACCAAAATCGGTCCCACCGAGTTTGTGTAATCGGTCACACCGAGATTACGTTATGCCCTAACCCTAACCATATCGGTCCTACCGAGTTGCATCTCAGTCCCACCGAAAATCCTAACGGTCACTAGGTTTGCTGAATCGGTCCGACCGAGTTTAACCATTCGGTCCCACCGAGTTTGGCAAATTGTGTGTAACGGTTAGATTCTGTGTGGAGGCTATATATACCCCTCCACCCACTCTTCATTCGTGGAGAGAGCCATCAGAACATACCTACACTTCCAATACACATTTTCTGAGAGAGAACCACCTACACTTGTGTTGAGGTCAAGATATTCCATTCCAACCATATGAATCTTGATCTCTAGCCTTCCCCAAGTTGCTTTCCACTCAAATCTTCTTTCCACCAAATCCAAATCCTGTGAGAGAGAGTTGAGTGTTGGGGAGACTATCATTTGAAGCACAAGAGCAAGGAGTTCATCATCAACACACCATTTGTTACTTCTTGGAGAGTGGTGTCTCCTAGATTGGCTAGGTGTCACTTGGGAACAAGATTGTGGAGTTGAACCAAGGAGTTTGTAAGGGCAAGGAGATCGCCTACTTCTTGAAGATCTACCGCTAGTGAGGCAAGTCCTTCGTGGGCGACGACCATGATGGAATAGACAAGGTTGCTTCTTCGTGGACCCTTTGTGGGTGGAGCCCTCCGTGGACTCGCGCAACCGTTACCCTCCGTGGGTTGAAGTCTCCATCAACATGGATGTACGATAGCACCACCTATCAGAACCAGGACAAAAACATCCGTGTCTCCAATTGCGTTTGAATCCTCCAAACCCTTCCCTTTACATTCTTGCAAGTTGCATGCTTTACTTTCTGCTGCTCATATACTCTTTTGCATGCTTGCTTGAATTGTGTGGAGATTGCTTGACTTGTGCTAAGATAGCTAAAATCTGCCAAGAACTAAAATTGGGAAAAGGCTAGATTTTTATTTGGTCAAGTAGTCTAATCACCCCCCTCTAGACATACTTTCGATCCTACAGCAACTTCAATGGCACCAATCCGTAGGTTTTCGGCTGAATAGAAGGGAAAAGTTCCCCTCGACGTGCCAGCGCTGCTCCCGCCGAAGAAGAGGTCGGTCCACCGCCGCGACGCCGTGGAGATGCAGTTGGTGATGAGGCCTTGGTGCGAGTGCCCTCCTCCTGGGTATCCACTGCCCTTGTATGCCCAAGCCGGGGGCTTGGGAGGAAGGAGCAACGAGCGCCAGCGTGCGCACCGCGGCCAAGGTCGATGCGCCACGGCGACGAACGCCGTCGCTCCTAGAGTCCATGCCGCGGACTCCTCACGCGAGCTCGTGTTGTGGGCGGCGATGCCCCCAAGCTCCTGGATCCGCTTCCCGTGCTTCTTCTCCGACATGATGCCACCGAGGGGGCCTCTCGAGCTCTGGTTGCAGCATGCCGACTGCGATGCTCCGGCGACCGGAGTAGAGGTTGAAGCAGTCTCCACTGGCAAGATCTTCATGACCCGCGGCTGGGGCGAGGTCGTGCAGGTTTGCCATGCGGAGGGCGCCCACATGATCCACTTCGAGTACGATGGCGCCTCCATGTTGTTCTTCAAAGTCTTCGATGCGGAGGGTCGCCGCTTGGAGTGTTGCCCTGAAGGGGAGCGCCAGGATGAGGCGCGCCCCGCTCACGGCTGCTCCAGCAGCAGCGACTCTTGGGAGTCCAGCGGTTCTCCCGAGCTCTACAAGACTCCGGAGACGAGCGATGATATCTACATGCCCCCGAGCTCTCGCCGCGCCCGGAGCAGGGCCGCAACGTCCGGCCGCCGCCGTTGATCTGGATGGGGTTGGCGTCGGCCTCCCGCGGCCCACTGTTGATGATGGCGTCGGCCGCGGGGGTGTGTAGATAGGATTCTCCTAGGTTCTCGTCTACTGTTCCCTGCGAGGAATCAAGAAGTACCCCGCGGGGGCATGTAAAGAGTTTGCAATGTCTTTTGTTGATGTTATCCCAATTAAGGAAGCCTTGTGAGCGCGGGTCCTGTTTAGGCTCGGTCTTCCCTTTCCAATCTCGCGACAGCTTGTTACTCTACACTAACAGGTCCCGGTCCCCAGGCAAGCTTCAGCCGTCGCTGGTATGCCAGGTCGCGTGCCGTGGTCAATGCCAGGAGGTGAGCAGACCGAGGTCCAGTAAGAGCCCCTGAGGCACGATGCTCAGGGGGTCCCCTTTAGCGCTCAAGCATCCGTCGTAAGATAAGAAAGGGAGGCGACGTTGCCACAACAGGGCTGCAGCGTGCGTGACCCCTAGGTCGATTCTTCACAATGTGCCAGACCTGTGCGCGATCATCCGTAGTGTAGCTAGGTCAGGCCCATACGAGTCCTCCCCCTTTCAATGCTCTCATTTGTGCTCTACGTCCTCAGGTCCTAGCCCTCGAGCGAGCTCAGCCTCCGCTGGTATGCCAGGTCGCGTGCCGTGCTCAAGGCCAAGGGGTGAGGGCTGGAGAGCCAGTAAGAGCTCCCGAGTCATGATGCTCAGGAGCCCCCCTTTTAACGTGCAAGCGGATTACTTGGAAGAGGTGGGAGCTCGTGGTGCCGCCTGGTGCTATCCTCGTGAGGTTCCTGCGAGCCAGCACAAGGAAAAACATGATCTACTGTTATGGTTGCCAGCCTGCCGCTGGTTGCTCCGCATGGGGGTGAAGGCACTGAGGGCCTGGTGAGGTGACGTGTGCGGGGCGTTCTGCGAGCCAGAGCTCGACCGCTCAGGTTTATCGACGTGGTAGGGACGGACCCGTGCACCAGCGCCGTGCCGGCGTGGGAAGGCCCCGTGGGAGGCGACGATTGAGCAAGTAATAATCATAGGTAGATCAAACATGAGAGTAGCAGGCTTAAGTAAGTGAATGGGAGATACGTGCCACTAGGTCAGGCCCGAGCGGCTTGGGGATGATGCAGTCCGAGGGGTGCCCCCAACACGGTAAGCTGAAGACATAAGAAGTCATACATGCCACACGGATGGACCCAGGCGACCTGGGAATGATGTAGCCCGAGGGGCGCTCCCAGCTAAATGAACTTGAAAAATGTCACCTGGCTCTATTGATGAAGGAGAGTTGGGGCCGCTGAAGGTGCGCGGCGAAAGGGTTGCTCCTCACGAGCCACCGGAGCCCTGAGCCTCGGGAGACTTTGGGGGCTTGGGTGGTTCCTTGAGGACCGTCTCCATCTCCATCAGGACGGCGTGGTGCTTGGACTCCTGAGCCGCTAGGATGCGCCACAAGCTGCGCTGGTAGGCATACGACACGCTCGGCAGGCCAAAGGGCATGCGAACGTAGCTGTGCGGTGGGCCCTTGCAGCTTCCCACACGCAAAGGCCAGAAAAGCTCCTGAGAAGCGGCACTGTTGAACCCTGGAACGTCGATGCAGATGCTCAGCTTGGCATCCTCGCCTGGATGGGAAGCTGCGCCTCGTGAGGGGCGGTCGCCGCGCATGGTCCTTGCATCTTGCAATTCATGGGTGGTCTTAGTGATGAACTCCTGAACGGTGGGCAATCCTTGACCTGTGCCCTCCTGAGGGAAACGTGCCGTGAAGCACGCCTCCAAGTGGTGCCCGAGCGCCTCCCTCGTGATGTCGGCAAGGTCTGAGGCCTTCCAGAAGAAAGCCCCCGAGCCCTGATCAAGAAGGGCGCCGGGCGCGCCTTCCTATGCGATGGAGGGAGGCGCCCCTGGAGCGGGCGCTGATCCTGGCGAGGCTCCGGCTATGGCGCCACCCTCCCGAGGCCCTTCACGTCATAGATTCTTCTTCTTCTTGGGGATGGCCTCAGTAGGGCCCTCGCCCTTGCTGTCGGGGTCATCGATTGCTGCAGCTTGGAAGGCACGCTCGAGGGAGCACACCGCATCTCTTTCTTCACATGGGACCATGATGATCCCGCTGCTTCCCGGCATCTTGATGACATTGTAGCCGTGATGGGTCACCGCCATGAACTTGGCCAGGGCTGGGTACTCGAGAATGGCATTGTACGGCAGATGGATGTGCGCGACGTCGAAGTCGATGAGCTCGATGCGGTAGTTCTTGCGTTCCCCGAAGGTGACAGGGAGGCGGACCTGCCCTATCGGTGTGGTGGAACCGTCGGTCACTCCTAAGAAGGGCTTGGTGGGCTGAATCTGGTCATATGGCACTTGGCGGCTGTCGAATGTGGCGACGGACAGGACATTAAGCCCTGTGCCGCCATCGATGAGGGTCTTGGTGACTTGCACATTGCTGATGACTGGGGAGCAAAGCATCGGGAGGGTGTCGGCGGTAGCTGCGCACTTGAGCTGGTCTGCCGAGATGAATGTGATGGGGCACTGGGACCATCTGAGCGGGCGTGTGGCTTCGAGCTTGGGGAGGACTGCATTCACCTCACGAGGAAACTACTTGAAGATACGCTGCAAGGCTGGGGCCTGGGCTCCGCCCAAGAAGCAGGCGATAGCACGCGGTTCCTAGAAGCCCCCAGCCCCTCATCTTGATGGTGTTCGTCATTACTTCTTGGCGGTGGTGGCAGCGGAGGGAGTCCGGCGTTGCCTTGAGGATGATCTTCATGAGGCTGATCCCTCCAGGCGCCCTCGTGAGGCTGATCCTGCCAGCGGTCCTCACGAGGCCGGTCGCGCCACTCCTGGCGTGGGCCACGGTCGTCCCAGCGTCCGCCACCACGTCCTCCTCCTCGGCCATAGCCTCGGTCGCCGCGCTCGGGGCGCCGACCGAAGCGTCCTTCGCGAATGACTCTGAGCTCTTGACAGTCGCTGGTGTTGTGGGTGTTCAGGTTGTGGAAGGAGCAGAACGGATGGCTACCCTTGGATGACTCTGGTTGGTCTCTGCCATGCTTGGTGTGTGGTTCCGCTGCGAGCACGGCTGCTCCCTTGCGCTTCACATCTTTGGCCTTGGTCTTCTTCTCCTCTGGGTCCGCAGCAGGGAGCTCGAGGAGGAAGAGGCGCCCCTCCTCAGCTCTAGCACACTTGGTCGGGATGTTGAACAGCTCCAGGGTCATGCACAACTCTTCATGGATAACGAGCTCCTCCTTCATCTTGACGTCGCGGACACTGTCGGAGAATGCTGAGATGATGGCTTCGTCGGTCACCTTGGGCATCTTGATCCGTGCGCTGTTAAAGCGTTGAATGTACTTCTGCAGGGTCTCTCCTGGTTGTTGCTTGATGCGGCGCAGGTCGCCCGCGAGCGGGGACAGTCGCGAGTACCCTGGAAGTTGGCGATGAAGCGGGTGCGCATTTCGTCCCAGGAGGAAATTGAGCCCGGAGGCAGGTTCAGGAGCCAGGAGTGGGCGCCTTCCTTCAGAGCCATGGGAAACCAGTTCACCATGACTTTCTCGTCGCCGTTAGCTGCTTCGATGCTCAGCTCGTCGAGTTGCTAGAACTCCTCGAGGTCGGGGGTGCCGTCGTAGTGAGGAGGCAGATCCGGCTTGAACTTGCCCGGCCAGGCGACGCTACGCAGCTCAGGGGTGAAAGCACGACAACCAGATGTGGTCACCGGGACTAACCTTGGGGGTGGAGCTTGGTCTTGCTGGGGTCCGCACCCTGCCACTACAGGTGGCGTGCGGTCTTGCCGCAGTAGCCGGTCTCGGCGCGGCAGAGCGTTTGGTTGCGGTCGAGGGACTTCTTGACAGCTTCTTTCTTCACGCGCGGGCGTGGGACACAGCAGGTCGCGTCATGGAGCCGCGCGTCTTGGCGGCGTCTTGGGGCAGAGGTGGTGGAGGCGCTCCGTGGGCTACTGCTACCTCTTGAGCACTGCGTTGGTTTTCCCCGAAGAGGAGGAGATGATGTAGCAATGTAGCGTAAGTATTTCCCTCAGTTTTTGAGAACCAAGGTATCAATCCAGTAGGAGGCTACGCGCCAGTCCCTCGTACCTGCACAAAACAAATAAATCCTCGCAACCAACACGATAAGGGGTTGTCAATCCCTACACGACCACTTACGAGAGTGAGATCTGATAGATATGATAAGATAATATTTTTGGTATTTTTGTGATAAAGATGCAAAGTAAAGTAAAAGCAAAGTAAAAAAGCAAAGGAAATAACTAAGTAGTAGGAGATTAATATGATGAAGATAGACCCGGGGGCCATAGGTTTCACTAGTGGCTTCTCTCGAGAGCATAAGTATTCTACGGTGGGTGAACAAATTACTGTTGAGCAATTGACAGAATTGAGCATAGTTATGAGAATATCTAGGCATGATCATGTATATAGGCATCACGTCCGAGACAAGTAGACCGACTCCTGCCTGCATCTACTACTATTACTCCACTCATCGACCGCTATCCAGCATGCATCTAGAGTATTAAGTTAATGAAAACAGAGTAACGCCTTAAGCAAGATGACATGATGTAGAGGGATAAACTCATGCAATATGATGAAAACCCCATCTTGTTATCCTCGATGGCAACAATACAATACGTGCCTTGCTGCCCCTACTGTCACTAGGAAAGGACACCGCAAGATTGAACCCAAAGCTAAGCACTTCTCCCATTGCAAGAAAGATCAATCTAGTAGGCCAAACCAAACTGATAATTCGAAGAGACTTGCAAAGATAACCAATCATACATAAAAGAATTCGGAGAAGATTCAAATATTGTTCATAGATAGACTTGATCATAAACCCACAATTCATGAGTCTCAACAAACACACCGCAAAAATAAGATTACATCGAATAGTTCTCCACAAGAGAGGGGGAGAACATTGTATTGAGATCCAAAAAGAGAGAAGAAGCCATCTAGCTACTAACTATGGACCCGTAGGTCTGAGGTGAACTACTCACACTTCATCGGAAGGGCTATGGTGTTGATGTAGAAGCCCTCCGTGATCGATGCCCCCTCTGGCGAAGCTCCGGAACAGGCCCCAAGATGGGATCTCATGGATACAGAAAGTTGCGGCAGTGGAATTAGGGTTTTGGCTCCGTATCTGATCGTTTGGAGGTACGTAGGTATATATAGGAGGAAGGAGTACGTCGGTGGAACAACAGGGTGCCCATGAGGGTGTAGGGCGTGCCTGGGGGGGGGGGGGTAGGCGCCCCCTACCTCGTGGCCTCCTCTTTTGTGTCTTGACGTAGGGTCCAAGTATCCTGGGTCTTGTTCGTTGAGAAAATCACATTCCCGAAGGTTTCATTCCGTTCGGACTCCGTTTGATATTCCTTTTCTTCGAAACCCTAAAACAGGAAAAAACAACAATTCTGGGTTGGGCCTGCGGTTAATAGGTTAGTCCCAAAAATAATATAAAAGTGGATAAAAAAGCCCAATAATGTCCAAAACAGTAGATAATATAGCATGGAGCAATCAAAAATTATAGATACGTTGGACACGTATCAAGCATCCCCAAGTTTAATTCCTGCTCGTCCTCGAGTAGGTAAATGATAAAAACAGAATTTTTGATGCGGAGTGCTACTTGGCATAATTTTAATGTAATTCTTCTTAATTGTGGTATGAATATTCAGATCCGAATATTCAAGACAAAAGTTTATATTGACGTAAAAATAATAATACTTCAAGCATACTAACAAAGCAATTATGTCTTCTCAAAATAACATGGCCAAATAAAGTTCATCCCTACAAAATCATACAGTTTAGTCATGCTCCATTTTCGTCACACAAGAATGCTCTCATCATGCACAACCCCGATGACAAGCCAAGCAATTGTTTCATACTTTAGTAATCTCAAACCTATAAACTTTCACGCAATATATGAGCGCGAGCCATGGACATAGCACTATGGGTGGAATAGAATATAATGAGGGGGGGTTATGTGGAGAAGACAAAAAGGAGAAAGTCTCACATCAACGAGGCTAATCAATGGGCTATGGAGATGCCCACCGATTGATGTTAATGCAAGGAGTAAGGATTGCCATGCAACGGATGCACTAGAGCTATAAATGTATGAAAGCTCAACAAAAGAAACTAAGTGGGTGTGCATCCAACTTGCTTGCTCATGAAGACCTAGGGCACTTGAGGAGGCCCATTGTTGGAATATACAAGCCAAGTTCTATAATGAAAATTCCCACTAGTATATGAAAGTGACAAAACAAGAGACTCTCTATCATGAAGATTACGGTGCTACTTTGAAGCACAAGTGTGGCAAAGGATTGTAACATTGTCCCTTCTCTCTTTTTCTCTCATTTTTTCTTTGGCCTTTCTCTTTTTTATGTGGCCTTTCTTTTTTTATAATTCCTCACTTGGGACAATGCTCTAGAAGATGATGATCATCACACTTCTATTTATATACAACTCAATGATTACAACTCGATACTAGAACAAAAGATGACTCTATATGAATGCCTCCGGTGGTGTACCCGGATATGCAATGAACCAAGAGTGACAATTAGGAAAGAATTATGAACAATGGCTTTTCCACAAATACTATGTCAACTACATGATCATGCTAAGAAATATGACAATAATGAATGTGTCATGATAAATGGAATGGTGGAAAGTTGCATGGCAATATATCTCGGAATGGCTATGGAAATGCCATAATAGGTAGGTATGGTGGCTGTTTTAAGGAAGATATAAGGAGGTTTATGTGTGAAATAGCGTATCATATCACGGGGTTTGGATGCACCGACGAAGTTTGCACCAACTCTCAATGTGAGAAAGGGCAATGCACGGTACCGAAGAGGCTAGCAAGGATGGAAGGGTGAGAGTGCATATAATCCATGGACTCAACATTAGTCATAAAGCACTCACATACTTATTGCAAAAATCTACAAGTCATCAAAAACCTCGGCACTACGTGCATGCTCCTAGGGGAATAGATTGGTAGGAAAAGACCATCGCTCGTCCCCGACCGCCACTCATAAGGAGGACAATCAAATAACACCTCATGTTTCAAATTTGTTACATAATGTTTACCATACGTGCATGCTACGGGACTTGCAAACTTCAACACAAGCATTTCTCAATTTCACAACTACTCAACTAGCACGACTTTGATATTATTACCTCCATATCTCAAAACAGTCATCAAGCATCAAACTTCTCTTAGTATTCAAAACACTCATAAGAAAATTTTACTAATCTTGAATACCTAGCATATTAGGATTTTAAGCAAATTACCATGCTATTTAAGACTCTCAAAATAATCTAAGTGAAGCATGAGAGATCAATAGTTTCTATAAAACAAATCCACCACCGTGCTCTAAAAGATATAAGTGAAGTACAAGAGCAAAACTATATAACTCAAAAGATATAAGCGAAGCACATAGAGTATTCTATCAAATTCCAAATCATGTATGGCTCTCTCAAAAGGTGTGTACAGCAAGGATGATTGTGGTAAAATAAAAAGTAAAGACTCAAATCATACAAGACGCTCCAAGCAAAACACATATCATGTGGCAAATAAAAATATAGCTCCAAGTAAAGTTACCGATAGAAGTAGACGAAAGAGGGGATGCCTTCCGGGGCATCCCCAAGCTTTGGCTTTTAGGTATCATTAGATTATATTGGGTGTGCCATGGGCATCCCCAAGCTTAGTCTCTAGCCACTCCTTGTTCCATAATCCATCAAATCTTTACCCAAAACTTGAAAACTTCACAACACAAAACTCAAAGTAGAAAATCTCGTGAGCTCCGTTAGCGAAAGAAAACAAAAGACCACTTCAAGGTACTGTAATGAACTCATTATTTATTTATATTGGTGTTAAACCTAATGTATTCCAACTTCTCTATGGATTATAAACTATTTTACTAGCCATAGATTCATCAAAATAAGCAAACAACACACGAAAAACAGAATCTGTCAAAAACAGAACAGTCTGTAGTAATCTGTATCTAGCGCAAGATCTGGAACCCCAAAAATTCTAAAATAAATTTCTGGACGTGAGGAATTTATATATTAATCATTTGCAAAAATAATTAACTAAATATCTCTTTCCAAATAAAAATGGTAGCAGTTATCGTGAGCGCTAAAGTTTCTGTTTTTTTACAGCCAGTGTAACAAGACTTTCCCCAAGTCTTCCCAACGGTTCTACTTGGCACAAACACTATTAAACACAAAAACACAACCAAAACAGAGGCTAGATAAATTATTTATTACTAAACAGGAGCAGAAAGCAAGGAATAAAAATAAAATTTGGTTGCCTCCCAACAAGCGCTATTGTTTAACGCCCCTAGCTAGGCATAACAAGCAAGGATAGATATATGTATTGCCATCTTTGATAGGAAATTCTTCAATGAGGCATCTAACATCTTTAGGAATTTCTTTCTTTTTATTAATTATCAAACTTTTAGGCACAAGATCAAAAAAATCATTTGTAAGAAATGGTTCCTTATTGATAGCAAAAAGATTGGGATGAATACTTATAGATTTGAGATCCGCAGTTTCCTTGCTAGATGATTCACCCTTATTTTTAGGAACACACATAAGCTTGGAAATTTTAGCGGGAGGACTTGGAGTATGTTTTACGGAAGAAAAGGCGGTTCCCAAGTTGGTAATAATATCCTCAAGTTTATCGATTCTAGTGGAATCGTGATTTATTTTCTTATTAACTATGTGTTCCTTCTCTTTAATATTTTTCAAAGTGACTCCTACTTTAGATCAATATTGAGAGATTTGGTTGTGGATCTTTTTATCCAAATTTTCAATTAACTCTACTGTAGCAACCTTATTTTAAATAATTTCAAGTCTTTGCATTACATGCTCCAAAGTTAATACAGTTGCATTAACAAAAAGAGGGGGTGAGCCAAACAAATCTATCATAGCATTATAAGAATCAAAAGTATGGCTACCCAAAAAGTTCCCTCCAGGAATAGTATCAAGGACATATTGGTGCCAAGGAGTAATGCCTACATAAAAATTGCGAAGAAGAAGGGAGGTAGATTGCTTCCTGGTAGATCTATTTTGAGCATTGCAAATTCTATACCAAGCATCTTTTAGATTTTTCCCCTCCCTTTGCTTAAAATTTAAATTTCATTCTCGGGAGACAACGGAGAAGATAAGGGACTAGCCATAATGACAAGCAAATGAACTAACACACAAGCAAACAAAAAGCAAGCGGGCAAAAAGAGGCAAATAGAGAAAGAGAGGGAGGATAGAGAGAGGGCGAATAAAACGGCAAGGGTGAAGTGGGGGAGAGGAAAACGAGAGGCAAATGGCAAATAATGTAATGTGGGAGATAAGAGTATGTGATGGGTACTTGGTATATTGACTTTTGCGTAGACCTCCCCAGCAACGGCGCCAGAAATCCTTCTTGCTACCTCTTGAGCACTGCGTTGCTTTTCCCCGAAGAGGAAGGGATGATGCAGCAAAGTAGCGTAAGTATTTCCCTCAATTTTTGAGAACCAAGGTATCAATCCAGTAGGAGGCTACGCGCCAGTCCCTCATACCTGCACAAAACAAATAAATCCTCGCAACCAACGCGATAAGGGGTTGTCAATCCCTACACGGCCACTTATGAGAGTGAGATCTGATAGATATGATAAGATAATATTTTTGGTATTTTTGTGATAAAGATGCAAACTAAAGTAAAATCAAAGTAAAAAAGCAAAGGAAATAACTAAGTAGTAGGAGATTAATATGATGAAGATAGACCCGGGGGCCATAGGTTTCACTAGTGGCTTCTCGGAGAGAGCATAAGTATTCTACGGTGGGTGAACAAATTACTGTTGAGCAATTGATAGAATTGAGCATAGTTATGAGAATATCTAGGCATGATCATGTATATAGGCATCACGTCCGAGACAAGTAGATCGACTCCTGCCTACATCTACTACTATTACTCCACTCATCGACCTTTATCCAGCATGCATCTAGAGTATTAAGTTAATGAAAACAGACTAATTCCTTAAGCAAGATGACATGATGTAGAGGGACAAACTCATGCAATATGGTGAAAACCCCATCTTGTTATCCTCGATGGCAACAATACAATACGTGCCTTGCTGCCCCTACTGTCACTAGGAAAGGACACCGCAAGATTGAACCCAAAGCTAAGCACTTCTCCCATTGCTAGAAAGATCAATCTAGTAGGCCAAACCAAACCGATAATTCGAAGAGACTTGCAAAGATAACCAATCATACATAAAAGAATTCAGAGAAGATTCAAATATTGTTCATAGATAGACTTGATCATAAACCCACAATTCATCGGTCTCAACAAACACACCGCAAAAAGAAGATTACATCGAATAGTTCTCCACAAGAGGGGGGAGAACATTGTATTGAGATCCAAAAAGAGAGAAGAACCCATCTAGCTACTAACTATGGACCCGTAGGTTTGAGGTGAACTACTCACACTTCATTGGAAGGGCTATGGTGTTGATGTAGAAGCCCTCCATGATCGATCCCCTCTCCGGCGGAGCTCCGGAACAGGCCCCAAGATGGGATCTCGTGGATACAGAAAGTTGCGGCGGTGGAATTAGGGTTTTGGCTCCGTATCTGATCGTTTGAGGATATATAGGTATATATAGGAGGAAGGAGTACGTCGGTGGAACAACAGGGGGCCCACGAGGGTGGAGGGCGCGCCGGGGGGGGGAGGCGCGCCCCCTACCTCGTGGCCTCCACTTTTTTGTCTTGACGTAGGGTCCAAGTCTCCCGAGTCTTGTTCGCTGAGAAAATCACGTTCCCAAATGTTTCATTCCGTTTGGACTTCGTTTGATATTCCTTTTCTTCAAAACCCTAAAACAGGCAAAAAACAACAATTCTAGGCTGGGCCTCCGGTTAATAGGTTAGTCCTAAAAATAATATAAAAGTGGATAATAAAGCCCAATAATGTCCAAAACAGTAGATAATATAGCATGGAGCAATAAAAAATTATAGATACGTTGGAGATGTATTAGCTACGTCGCCCGTAGCTGGCGGAGCGCGAGGCGGGGAGGGGGATAGCGCAGGGGAGTCCCCTGCGGCGCGGAAAAGCTCGGCGATGCGGTCGAGGCAGTCCTCATAGAAGTCGTCGACCGGGCGGTAGCGCAGGAGCTCGTGCGCCATGAGGAGCGCAGCCCGTGCGCCCATGGCAGGGCGACGTGCATGGGAAGAAGAACGGGCGGGGGCCAGCGATGGAGTGGCGATGCGGCTGTCCCACCGCACTGAGGGGTGCAGCGAGGATTCTTGCTGCTCGTTCCCCGCCGGGCCAGTGGCACTGTTGGCGGCAGGCGACAGGGAACGACGAGGTGGCCCGCCGACGGGAGCCGTCTGGGCGACGTGGGTGGTGAGGGCAGCCCGGCGCTCAGCATGAGCGTGGCGCGCGTCTACCATGGAGACGATGAAGCAACGGGGCGCGGGGTGACGGAAGGAAGCTTTAGCGCACCCCTACCTGGTGTGCCAAATGTCGGATCATGGGTTCCGGCAAACCCTTGAGGTTCGAACACTGGGGTGCGCGCGAAGGTTTTCTCCGTATCGATCCACGCCCTAGCTCTCTAAGATCCCGTAGACGAACTCGACGAACTCACAAGACAAAGACACAAGATTTATCTGGTTCGGGCCACCGTTGTGGTGTAATACCCTACTCCAGTGTGGTGGTGGATTGCCTCTTGGGCTGATGATGAACAGTACAAGGGGAAGAGCAACACTACAAAAAAATACACTTCCATGATGATACGTGTTTGTCACAGTAGGTCGCGTTTTTTGTCATGCATGTACATCCATGACAAATTTATGACAGAATCAAGATAGTCATATATGTGCTATCGTAGAAGTGTTCCATGACATTACCAAAATTATCATCACGGAAGTGTCCACTTCCATGACAATAAATTGCGCGTCACAGAAGTGCTTTTGTCTAGGGTGACCGACACGTGGCATCCACCATAACGGAACGCCGTTAAGCTATCGGGTCGAGTTTTGGATCCGATAACCCGTTAACAGCCCCGACCAATGGGGATTTTCCACGTGTAAAATCATCATTGGCTGGAGGAAACACGTGTCGGCTCATCGTTGGGACAGATGTCATCCACTCATTGGACAGAAGGCACCTATGATACGTCGACACATAGCACGGCCCAACAGAGGCCCATTCCTATGAAAAGGCCGGCCCATGGAAAGCCTGTTAACGGCCTGTTTGCATATAGCCCATTTACAGCCCGCTAACCCAAGGTGCGTTACGCCCTATCCGAATTAGGCCCAGTAGCGTCCTCTGGGCCATCCAATATGATTCCAGCCCATTTTCACTTCTGGCCCATGTATGGCCCATGACGTCTTTCGGCCCATATGAGGACCTATGTAACTCTTGGCCTATTAACGGCCCGTGGTGAAACTAGCCCGTAATGAACAGTGTATCACTTTATACCCATTAACAGCCCGTTATTCCGTTGGGCCGTTTCTAGCCCATGTTATCTTTTGGCCTTCTCAGAGCCCATTTATTCTTGGGCTCATTTCCAGCATTCGTTTACTTATGGCCCGTTACTGTCATTTTCTGCTAGTGGGCCAAATTCAGCCCGTGGTTACAGTCGGCCTGTTTGTGGTCCGTTAATATGTTGGGCCGTTTTCATAGCGTCATCAAATATGACCTATTAACGATGGCCCGTTACGGTCGGCCCATGAACGGACGATTCCAACTCTAGCCCATTTACGGCCATAATGCGGCCTGTTATTGGCCCGTGTTTGGCCAATCGATCATATGGCCCGTATAAGGCCCATTGATGATACGGCCCGTAGAAGGCCCATTGTTTCTATGGCCCGTAGAAGGCCTACTGTTTCTACGGACCGTAGAAGGCCCACTGTTTCTACGGCCCGTAGGAGGCCCAGTGTCACTACAATAAATATTAGCCCATGGTTATTGTGGCCTAGTTTTAAAAAATAGGTGATTGCAGCCACTAGTTAACCGCGGAAAAAGAACTGCAATGACTACAAGCAAACAAATAAACAAGACAACAAGGAAATAAATAAGCAAGCAACTAACGCTAGGCTATCACGGCTATTACACATATTACATCCACTGGGCATCAAAGTTCGCCACCAGTGCAAATATAGGGAACAAAGCAGCATATCATATACACTGGCCGTCAAAATTGGCCACCAGTGCAAATAAACGCGGCAGCAAAACAAGAGCATAACTGAAACAACTTCAGAAGAGCTCAAGAAACGTTATCCTGGGTATCCACCATGCTGGCAATAAGCTTAGCAAGCTGATTAGCTTTGTCCTATTTGGCGCTAAAATCCTCCAACGCTTGCTGTTGCACCAGAAAGTATGCATCTGAATGCTCCAGGGACTTCCGCAGTCCTTCCGCTTCTTGTCGCAGCACAGCTGAATGATGTCTTTCAGCTTGTAGTTGAGACTCAAGAAACCGAACTGATTCAGACAGTGAGTTTGAATAGCTTGTGCAAGCGGTAGTGGCTAGTAACTCCAACACTAAACCAAGACAGGATGTGTCACTATCCTGAACCTTATCTGCATTACTTCCTTTACCGTTGCTTAATAAGGCACTCTTCCCCAATATTCTGTCAGCATTCTAAAAGAAGAAACAAGCAGACACATAACAAGTTTAGCATGTACTAGTATATGAAACTCATTTCGGTGAACCAGTTCATTAGTAAGGTGGACAGGATTAAACTACCAAGTCTTCTATTGCCAAGTACTAGTACATAATAAAAGCATCAAACAAACATATATCTATGTCCTATGGTAGCAATGGAATCTTAAATTAGAACAGTTGTTCTTCAGGTTTAGGCACTTGTTCTACATGAACAGAGTACAGTAAGACGCAAGAATATAATACTTAAAAATAGAAAATGAGCTCATAGACCTTACCACATTCTTGGTTCGGGACCAGTACAGAACAAGGCATTCCCAGTCATCGTCCAGTAAATGTGTCTCAGGAGAACGTAAGGGAATTTGATGAGTTTCTTTGCCGGTGAAGTACGTTTTCTTCAGGTAATTCCGATACTGCCACCAAGCATTCTTGAAGATAGCAGAGGTATTAGCACAGGTTACCTCATCCTGAGTTTCCAAATCGGTCCTTCTCTATAGAGAAAAATGGGAAAATTTGCTGTATTATAACCATCATGGAGGTAGGATGTATGGGACGAAGCAAAGTAATTGCCATGAATAACATTACTTACACATAACTCCTGGACAAACACCTGCAACTGGCATTTTCCTTCATCTTCAGTATAATATTTCCAAGATGGGAAGATACACACATACGATTTAACAACATCAAATGTGATAGATGCTAAACTACGACTAGCTGGTTGTGCTTCCTCCACAGGAATAGGCGTACTAACTGGTGGAGTTGGGGTTTGCCGTGATAGTACTGGCCCTTTGGGCACTGGAGCTGCCTTACTAACTGCTCTTGTTTGGGAGCTCTGTGGTGGAGATGGTGTTGTGTCAATAGGAACTGGGTTACTATCGGCTGGGGTTTGGGTTAGATTGGGTGAGGCTGGTTCTCTGTCCATCGTAGTAGGGGTACAATCTGCGAGAGTTTGGGTTATGTGCGGTATGGCTGGTTCTTGTGCATGTACATCCGGGGTGCTATCTCCACCAAGAGGTAGCACTATTTTATTTGAAGACCGTGTTTTTAGTCCGCTAGATACTGGCATCACCCGCTCCAATTCAAATGGCTGATAAACAGGAAACATAGTTGAATGTACATACATGGTATGAGAGACAGATGCAATAGATAGTGTGGAAAAAAGAGGGCATGGAATAGTTGACATGTATATTGTTTAACTAAAATGGATAGCATGACATAATTTCACATATATGATGTCTATGTAAACTGGATAGCATAGCATAACATAATTCAAAGATATGATGAATAACTAAACAGGATCACATGACATAATTCACCTACATGTTATCTAAGTAATCAGGATCGCATCATTTAATTCACATATGTGATTTATATGCTAAACAGAGGGCATTCGATATGATGTCTGAACTAAGAACATGGTGTTGAATATTGTGTATATGATGTCTAAACTATGCAATGCAAGACACCGTATGGATGATATGAGCAGTATAATCGTGCCAAGTTAGAGCATACACCTCAGTGGGGGAATAGGACTTGTCATCTGTCTCTGAATCCATCTCTGAGGAGCTATCGGGACCCAACAAGAGATCTGCTTCGACAGGTAGCACTGTCTGCTCTGAAGGCCTTGTTTTCACTCCAGATTTTTCCATCTCCCACCCAAATGGCTGATTCACAGGAAGAGTAGTTTAATGTACAAACATTGTCGACAAATGGAAATGTAATGAAGAAAAGGATGGGCAAGATATCATTCAAATATATGATGCCTGGTTAAACAGGATGGCATTGCACATTTCACATATATTATGGCTGGCTAAAAGACATGAGACTGCATAATTCCCATATATGATATAGAAACTAAACAGGTGGCATTACAGAACATGTCTAAACTAAGCAGATGACATATATGATGTCAAAAGTAGGCACTGCAAGGCAACATATGCATGATATGACTAACATCATCATGCCAAGGTAGAGCAAACACCTTGGGGGGTAAATAGGAGTGGTCAGCAGCGTCCGAATCCGCCTCAGAACAGATATCTTCCTCTGGATTACAATCTGGAGAGGGGTGGGGAGGGTTTGCCATTGAACCCACCATGGAGCGATGTCTGCATGACATTGTATTGCCGCGCAAAACTCTTCTCTTTTTCTCTACATGTTCAGCATGACTGTGTACAATATCTGACATGCATACGAAAAAATATGGTGAGATTATGTAAGGAGAGCATGCAGAAATTTAGAGTGATGGTAACAACCAGTGGATCGATGTTTTTCCGTTGAACCAAAATAGCCCTAATGGATCGACGTGAATGTATAGTAATAAGTGATGCAACAAGTGTACAACCTCTTTGCCGTAGCCGTGTCGACCTCAGCATCATTGGGTTGGTCGCTGAAGCAGTTGAGGCAGAGGTGGTTGTCGGAGGTGTGGAGGAAGATCTGAGGAATCTGTAGACGGCGTCCAGGGCACTGCTCTGTTGTGATGGATCGTTCTGTCGTTGGAGCAGCTCCAGTGAGCCGTAAGACATCAAGGCTGAAGCAGCACAAGACAGACATCGTCAATCTCAAGTGGGATTCTAATAGCATCTCCAATAGATGATGTAAAATGGATGTAAAATTAACATCACCAAAAACCACCTGACTACAACAGATGAGGTAAAAACTGTTGACTCTGAACTTAACTGTCGAAACTGAAATTTACTGTGGAATCTGAATGCTACTATCGAAACTGAATGCAATGGTAGCAGAGAGGCACTTGACATGTAGTTTAGGGAGGGCCTGTAGTTCATCTTCAAGCTGCACCCCCCTGAGCCGCCGGCCACCACCGGCCGAACCGCCAGCCCCAGCGCCGTCTTGCCGCCCCGAAACAACTCGCCACCGCCGCCCCGGCCAGCCCTTTAGGCCCCCCGCCCCCACCCTGAACCCTAAGATAGATAGTGGGGTACCTCTCCGGCGAGCCCCCGTCCCTGCTGCGAGTGGTTCTTCCTTAACTCCGGCGAGCCCCCCCAACCCCTGAAAATCGACTGGCCCAAAAGTCAATTTAGTCGATAGAAGTGTGGCTTAATCGGAGCAGAGCAGCAGCATGAGCGAGGGGGAGAGCAGCAACAGCAGCTGGGCGAGCGAGCGATCGAGCGAGAGCCGGAGCAGTAGCAGCAGATCCGGCTGGTATGGCCGCCGCCGCCGAAGGGGCCTCACACTAGGGGAGAGCCGCCGTGGAGATGTCGCCCGCGGCGCCGGCTTCAAGGTAGCCGCTCCATGGGGGTGCGGGATGGAGCACCGCCAGTGCCGGGAGGTCGAGTTAAGGAGAAGGTGCGATGCGATGAGTGTACAACCTCTTTGGTGGCGCTGAGTAGGCCTCGGCTTCGTCCGAGGAGTCGATGAGGATGCTGCGGTTCCGGTGGAGCAGGTTAAGGCGGCGCTGTGGGGATGGAGCAGCCACGATAGATGAGGCGATCGTCGGAGCAGCTCCTTGGAGGTGGAGGACAGGGCGGCTGAACCGGCGGGACGGCAAGATGGACGACGGATCCTCATCCGGGGAGGTGGACGAGGGACGTCGAGCTGTTGCGATGGACGACATCGTCGGGGAAGAGGCTCCGACTGGGGAGCGGTGACGTGGCGGACGGAGGAGGGTGGGGTTTCGTGGTTGGAGCGGAGAGGTTATGGCGGCCTGGGATTTCGAATGGCGAAAAGGGGGCGATGGGAGG
Source organism: Triticum aestivum (assembly GCF_018294505.1). Lineage (NCBI taxonomy): Eukaryota > Viridiplantae > Streptophyta > Magnoliopsida > Poales > Poaceae > Triticum > Triticum aestivum. Next base: position 104,711,911 of record NC_057800.1, on the reverse strand, counting down.
GGGTGAAGCATGACATAGGAACGCGCTTGTCCAAAATGTAGGGTGTGTTACAAAAGTACCCCCCACCGATTTGAACTAGCGGCCCTTTCGGCTCAGGGTTAGAAGAGGGATTTCGTGTGTCGGGATTTGGCAGCTGGAGGGAGTTTTCGCGCGCGTTGTAATTTCGGGATAGCAAGGCGCGGGTTGTGAAGGCGCTAGTTTTGGGAGCACGATATCTGAATTTTCGGGATATAAAAAGACGCGGGTTGAATTTTAGGGACAAGCCTAATGTGTAGTAATATTGTACTTGTACGTACCAAATCAATTCGCACTTCCCTCAACCAAAAAGAAAACAAAAAAAATAAAACTATTCACACCACACAAAGATAGAGTCTTGCCCCGTTTTACTATACAAATGCTATTCAAAGCTACTCTTTCCTTCCATCTATATAGGGCCTAATGCGTTTTTCGATGCTAACTTTGACCAAATATTAGAGCAATGATATATGACATGCAACTTACACAAAGCACACCGTTAAATTCGTCTGTGAAAGGTTCTTTCAATGATATAATTTTCACATTGTGCATGTCATGTACTATTAATCTTGTCAATAGTCAAAGGCGGTCTTAAAAATCTCATTACGCCCTATATAGATGGAAGGAGGGAGTATGAATCCATGTTATGTCCGATTAAATTTTTTCGCTTGCTGTATAATGCATGTAACCTACTCATACCAACATTTTAGTGCATTCCAAATGTCTATACTACCGCTGCAATTCGAACTAAATTTGAATTTGTTTCTCTATTTCAATAAGAATCTACAATCATGATTGTTGACGACTTCAACCATCATAGTTTCCTTGCTATCCGCCAGATATAAATCAGATGACCTATAATGCAGGATGGCAGGCACACCATCATCAACAACTCCGTTTTTATAAGAGTAGAGATAAAATATATTAAATGTAGTATACCATGTTCATAACCACACCATGTGTATCACCATTATATATATTCACACATCCGTCGGTTTGAAACACTATGATAAATTCTTCAAATATCCGAATTCGCTTTTTATAATGAAGTATATATGATCTCTATTCGTCTTTTACACCCACACAACCCTCTTATCTTTGTAGCTAGCGCTAACTTTCTCTTGTGCATGCACACGCTCGCATCCCTCTCACCCTCCCTCACCATTCTCTAGCTCCATCGCGCAAATACGTCTTTTCACTTTAGGTCGTTCACCCATGGTGTGTGTAGGCCCCCCCAGCTCCTTCTTTACGGCACACATCGATCGATATGCCTCTCTAGCCAGGTGTGCCTAGCACAAACACAAGCTTCCCCTCTTCTCTTTTCACCGTCCATGCCTCACTCCCACCACTCTTTTCATCATTCTCGTACTCGCACACTCCTCCCCCTCGATATAGTATGCCTCTTGTACCACCTCCTACATGCATCCCTCTCTCTCTATCCTTCTCCTCGTGCCTCATTTGCTTCTAACACACACATGCATGTATACCGATCAATCTCCCAACATATACCTAGATCGACTTTAACTACCCCCCCCCCCCCCCGTCGATCGACGTACCTCACAAGTTATGTCTCTCCTTTCTCTTACAAAGGGCGATTGATCTTCCTATGCAGTTACGTCTGCTTACCACAGCCACATCGTCCCCCCTCATCATTCGTGCATGCCTCCTGACCCGTCTCTCATACGCACGTGCACAGACAACAAGCAGCCATCTCCTCTCTTATTGATATTGCGGGCGTGCCCTCCGTTTGTCTAGCAAGCCTATCCCACCATTTGTTAGAAGCAACTCCACTACCACCCCCTCCAACACTCTAGCTCTGTCTCTCTCCCAACCTTATTCATCTCCTGCACATATGCATGGATGTTGATCGATCTCCCTTAATACATGAGGCATACCGATCTCCTTAATACATGAGGTAGGCCTCTCTCCTCCTCCACACATATACCAGCCATTGTACCTCTATAGTTAATTGGGCCTCCCTCTTCCCCAACCACACACTGATAGTCGAGCGCTGCAGGTAGGTATCCATGCCACAGAGACAAACTGCACATGTCCCATCTCACGTTCTAGTAGGCCAGCCACTCTATATCTTTGACGTGGGCACACACAAATTCGATGGCACTCTTTATCGATCGCGCGCGCGCACACACACACACATCATCCCTCTCTTCGATTCTATGGACACCTCAAGCCGATGATACCTCCTCTCTCTTCTCGTGGATCGCCCCCTCTATATATATGTTATATCCAGGACTCTATTTCACACACATTGCATATGTTAAATTTTTTGATTGACCCCCCCCGAAAAAACTCTCAAGAACCCACCCACTATATCTCTCTGGGTTTGTATCTCTCTCACACAACCCCACGTAGGTGGTGTACGTATACAAGAAGAGAATAGGTGCACCGTGCATGTACTCACGCTTCGTGCCCAGCCACACCCGCGCGGGTACACGGTGGAGCTCATTTCTCCGCAGAAGCTAAATTTGTTTTTGAAACATCATGTGGCCAAAGACTCAAAAACTTATTTGCCCATTAGTGACTTGTCAGGGCGGTGGATTTTAGTTTGTATGATAATGCTGCATCCACCTAAAGTAACGAAAGTTCTTACGTAAACTTCCTAGTAATTCCCTCTTCGTAGGTGCAACATTACTCCTAACATTTGTAATATCAGTTTGAAACTTGTAATATTGCCGTGTCCTATTCATGCGTTTTCAAAATCCTGTGAATCAAACAGGTCCTGAGTTGGTGATGATGTTGTGCCTCCCATCTTTCACCAATAGCCGTCGGATCTAGATCTGACACATACAAACCAAGCTTCTCCATTTTTGCAAAAAGATGCCCGCACTTGTTCCCTATTTACAAACAACTCCTTGTCTCTCACAATCAGCCTCATCTCCTCCCCACCACATCTAGGAGTAGAAGGCCGTGGAAAAATCTGGCGCGATGGCCGCTGCCGGAGCCGTCCACCCCTAATCTTGGTGTTCCGTGCAATGCACGGGCATCTATGCACGGGAAATTATGTCAAACAGGGCTAGTTGTAAGCAGGCTAGCTCTACAGCCATGATGATAGTGACTGCAGATGGTGAGGCTGACTATGGTATGCCGAACATGGTGCCTATACTCAGGTGTCATCTCCGGTGCAGGGTCTTGTCACTTCACTATGAGGAGCAGCTCGTAATAATTTGACCGACGGATAGTACAGTGCTAGTACTCCTACTACTACTCCTACATTGGTAGTACTACTACTAGTACTAGTAGCACCACCGTCTGGATTTAGGAGTACTACCACGTCCATCTAGATTTTAGTATTTAACTAGCAATATCTAGTAATGCATGTCACCAAAAATGTAGTACTCCCTCTGTAAATAAATACATGGTGTTTTATTCCTATCGGCGAGAGAACCTAATGTTTTTTTGCTACTCCTAACTAGAGTACTAATAGGATTACATGCAATGAACTAAACACTGCATGTCATGTTTGGTAGTCTCAAGTCATTGAAAGCATGCACGGCCCACATCTCTCATTGGTTGATATGTCACGAAATAAGAAACAAGGAGGGAGTTAATGCACCATGCCTAAGTATTTTGGGATTATTTGGTTTTCGTAAGTGACTTACACAACATTTTTGTTTACATGCATTAACATTTTATTAGTTAAATCAAAGGTCAAAACTTGGCGCAAAATGCAAAGGGGACCAATAAACCAGTAAACATCAAACTTCTCTCGTTTGGCCCCAACTAGAGGTCCAGTGAGATGACTATACCGCACCGGCACGGAGGGGGACGCAGCTTCATTGACTTACGGCAACTGCCTTTGGGTGAATGACACGTGGCCCCAGGGGGTGGCTGGCCCACCTATCATACAACCAAAGGCAGGTGCAGTAGAGGGCCGATGAGTAGTACGAAATCCTACGCACCTACGCACGCTAACCAAGGACTGAGTGATCACTCGAATCGCAAGATCAGTTGACTAGAAGCTATGCTAGACCCATGGAGGCGATGAGCGTGAGCATCAGCCGGCTGTGCCATATGGTCCACGACGTCGGCCTACGGCCCGACACCGAGGAACGTCTCCAGGTAGTATTGCTTGAGGCCGCCAGGGCGAGGGGCCGCTTGGACGACAGCTTCGTCTCCTTGTTCGACGAGGTCCTCGTCGGTTTCCTCGACAAGTTCACCGTCGTCAAGAAGCTTGCGGACGACTTCGACGTAAGCCTCCAGCCGACGCGCCCAGGCTGTGCGATGCCTGCCACCCTCTACGGCCACTATGGTAACAACCTCTTCGACGCACTGGTGGCCCTGCGACTGCCCGCCGTTGCGCCGGAGAATGTCCACCTCAAGGTCGCGCTCACCACGCAGCGCCTGACACAGCGCCTGACGCAGCAAGACACCATCGACATAATCACCCACGTCTATGCGCAAATCGTCCACAAGGACTACTACATGCAAGAGGAGGACGATAGGACGCTGGCCTTCTTGGAGCGCAGGGCAACCTTGGACGGCACTGTTCAGAAGCACGTTGAGCTCGCCGCCAACGCCGCTGCTCCTCACACGTCGGTTGGTGACCCGGCGCACTAGGGCATGAGGATGTCGTTGAACGTTGATGGATCCTGATACGTCTCCAATGTATCTATAGTTTTTGATTGCTCCATGCTATATTATCTACTATTTTGGGCAATATTGGCCTCTATTTTCCACTTTTATATTACTTTTGGGACTAACCTATTAACCGGAGGCCCAGCCCAAATTTGCTGTTTTATGCCTATTTCAGTGTTTCGAAGAAAAGGAATATCAGACGGAGTCGAAACAGAACGAAATCAATTGGAGAAGTTATTTTTGGAAGGAAACACACCTGATGGACTTGGACCCCACGTCAAGGAAGGAACAAGGTGCTCACGAGGGTGGGGGGCGCGCCCCCTATCTCGTGGGACCCTCGTGGCTCCCCTAACGTACCTCTTGCACCCATATATACCCACGTGACCTAAAACTACCAGAACGCAAGATAGATCGGGAGTTTCGCCGCCAGAAGCCTCCGTAGCCACCAAAAGTCAATCGGGACCCTGTTCCAGCACCCTGCCGCAGGGGGCAATCCCTCTCTGGTGGCCATCTTCATCATCCCGGTGCTCTCCATGACGAGGAGGGAGTAGTTCTCCCTCGAGGCTGAGGGTATGTACCAGTAGCTATGTGTTTGATCTCTCTCTCTCGTGTTCTTGAGATGATACAATCTTGATGTATCGCGAGCTTTGCTATTATATTTGGATCCTATGATGTTTCTTCCCCCTCTTCTCTCTTGTAATGAATTGAGTTTCCCCTTTGGAGTAATCTTATCGGATTGAGTCTTTAAAGATTTGAGAACACTTGATGTATGTCTTGCCGTGGATATCTGTGGTGACAATGGGATACCACGTGCCACTTGATGTATGTTAAGGTGATCAACTTGCGGGTTTCGTGAAATTGGGAACCTATGCATAGGGGTTGGCACACGTTTTCGTCGTGATTCTCCGGTAGATCTTTGGGGCACTCTTTGAGGTCCTTTGTGTTGGTTGAATAGATGAATCTAAGATTGTGTGATGCATATCGTATAATCATACCCACTAATACTTGAGGTGACATTGGAGTATCTAGGTGACATTAGGGTTTTGGTTGATTTGTATCTTAAGGTGTTATTCTAGTACGAAGTCTAGGGCTGTTTGTGACAATTATAGGAATAGCCCAACAGATTGATTGGAAAGAATAACTTTGAGGTGGTTTCATACCCTACCATAATCTCTTCGTTCGTTCTCCGCTATTAGTGACTTTGGAGTGACTCTTTGTTGCATATTGAGGGATAGTTATGTGATCCAATTATGTTAGTATTGTTGAGGGAACTTACACTAGCGAAAGTATAAACCCTAGGCCTTGTTTACCATCATTGCAATACCATTTACGCTCACTTTTATCATTCGTTACCTTGCAGTTTTTATATTTTCAGATTACAAAAACTATTATCTACCATCCATATACCACTTGTATCACCATCTCTTCGCCGAACTAGTGCACCTATACAATTTACCATTGTATTGGGTGTGTTGGGGACACAAGAGACTCTTTGTTATTTTGGTTGCAGGGTTGCTTGAGAGAGACCATCTTCATCCTACGCCTCCTACGGATTGATAAACCTTAGGTCATCCACTTGAGGGAAATTTGCTACTGTCCTGCAAACCTCTGCACTTGGAGGCCCAACAACGTCTACAAGAAGAAGGTTGTGTAGTAGACATCAAGCTCTTTTCTGGCGCTGTTGCCGGGGAGGTGAGTACTTGAAGGTATATCTTTAGATCTTGCAATCGAGTCTTTTAGTTTCTTGTTTTATCACTAGTTTAGTTTATAAAAGAAAACTATAAAAAATGGAATTGAGTTTGTCTCATACGCTTCACCTTTTTAATATCTTTCGTGAGAATGATGGAAAGGATAATTGTGCTCAAATGCTAGAAGAAGAAATCTATAAAATGTTTGGCACTAAATATTTGAATGATGAGCATGATTGCAATGTTGTTAGTATGAATTCCTTGAATATCTATGATGCTAATGATATGCAAAGCCACGAGCTTGGGGAAGCTATGTTTGATGAAGATGATATTTTTTGTCCCCCAAGTTTTGATGAGCAAATTTATTATGACGAAAGCATGCCTCCTATCTACGATGATTATTGTGATGACACGTATGCTTTAAAGAATAATAATAACAATGAAACTTGTCATCTTGATTTCAATTTTCAATCACATGATAGTTATTTTGTTGAGTTTGCTCCCACTACTATTCATGAGAAGAATTTTGCCTATGTGGAGAGTAGTAAATTCTGCATGCTTGTAGATCATGAAAAGAATGCTCTAGGTTCTGGTTATATTTTTGAATTCATTCATGATGCTACTGAAAATTATTATGAGGGAGGAACATATGCTTGTAGGAATTGCAATAATATCAAGTGTCCTCTCTATGTGCTTAAAGTTTTGAAGTTATGCTTGTTTTACCTTCCTATGCAAGTTGATTCTTGTTCCCACAAGTTGTTTGCTCACAAAATCCCTATGCATAGGAAGTGGGTTAGGCTTAAATGTGCTAGTCATATTCTTCATGATGCTCTCTTTATGTTTCAATTCTTATCCTTTATGTGAGCATCATTGAAATCATCGTGCCTAGCTAGGGGCATTAAACGATAGCGCTTGTTGGGAGGCAACCCAACTTTATTTTTGTTCCTTGCTTTTTGTTCCTGTTTAGTAATAAATAATTCATCTAGCCTCTGTTTAGATGTGGTTTTATGTGTTTAATTAGTGTTTGTGCCAAGTAGAACCTTTGGGAAGACTTGGGAAAGTCTTGTTGATCATGCTGTAAAAACAGAAACTTTAGCGCTCACGAGAATTGCTGCCATTTTTATTTGGAGAGTGATATTTAGTTAATTCTTTTTGCATATGATTAATAGATAAATTACTCAGGTCCATAAATTTATTTGAGAATTTTATGAGTTCCATAAGTATACATTTGATCCAGATTACTACAGACTGTTCTGTTTTTGACAGATTCTGTTTTTCATGTGTTGTTTACTTATTTTGATGAATCTATGGCTAGTAAAATAGTTTATAAACCGGAGAGAAGTTGGAATACAGTAGTTTTAACACCAATATAAATAAATAATGAGTTCATTACAGTACCTTGAAGTAGTGTTTTGTTTTCTTTCGCTAACGGAGCTTACGAGTTTTCTGTTAAGTTTTGTGTTGTGAAGTTTTCAAGTTTTGGGTAAGGATTCGATGGACTATGGAATAAGGAGTGGCAAGAGCCTAATCTTGGGGATGCCCGAGGCATCCCAAGGTAATATTCAAGGATAGCCAAGAGCCTAAGCTTGGGGATGCCCCGGAAGGCATCCCCTCTTTCGTCTTCGTTCATCGGTAACTTTACTTGGAGCTATATTTTTATTCACCACATGATATGTGTTTTGCTTGGAGCGTCAATTTATTTTGTTAGGATTTGCTTGCTGTTATTTAGAACAATGTTTTTGCATCTTTTATTTCAATAAAAGTGGCATTGATAGCCTTTACTATGCCTATTTTAGAAGTCTACATGTTGCTGTTTGAAAACAGAAAGTTTACCGCTGTTGCAATAATTCCCTAGAAAAGTCATAATGTGATAAAATGTTGAAACCTTTTGCATATTAAGATCTGATAAATTTACTACAATGGGAATTTGATTTCATAATTTTTGGAGCTAGGGAAGTATGGATGTTGCAGCATTCTTTACAGACTATCCTGTTTAGGCAGATTGCTGTTATGTTTGCATTGTTTGCATATGTTTGCTTCTTTAATGATTCTATTTGAGGATAGGACTATTAAATATGCAGAGGCATTTAGTATAAAATGTTTAATAATAATTTTAGTGATTTTCTACAATAGAGTATGATAAGGTTTTGGCAATGGTTTATACTAACTTATCTCACGAGTCCTTGTTGAGTTTTGTGTGGATGAAGCTTTTGAGATTTAGGGAGACCGTGATATGAGAGGAATTAAGGAGACACAAAAGCTCAAGCTTGGGGATGCCCAAGGCATCCCAAGATAATATTTCAAGAAGTCTCAAGCATCTAAGCTTGGGGATGCCCCGGTTGGCATCCCACCTTTCTTCTTCAACAATCATCGGTTAGTATCGGTTGATCCTAAGTTTTTGCTTCTTCACATGATGTTTGCTATTCTTAGAATGTCATTTTATTTTGCTTTGCTTGCTGTTTGAATAAAATACCAAGATCTGAAATTATTAAATGTTAGAGAGTCTTCACATAGTTGCATAATTATTCGACTACTCATTGATCTTCACTTATATCTTTCGGAGTAGTTTGTCATTTGCTCTAGTGCTTCACTTATATCTTTTAGAGCATGGTGGTAGTTTTATTTTGAAGAAATAGATGAACTCTCATGCTTCACTTATATTATTTTGAGAGTCTTAAATAGCATGGTAATTTGCTTAAAATCCTAATATGCTAGGTATTCAAGAATAATAAAATTCTCTTATGAGTGTGTTGAATACTAAGAGAAGTTTGATGCTTGATGATTGTTTTGAGATATGGAGATGGTGATATTAGAGTCATGCTAGTTGAGTAGTTGTGAATTTGAGAGATACTTGTGTTGAAGTTTGTGATTCCCGTAGCATGCATGTATGGTGAACCATTATGTGACGAAGTCGGAGCATGATTTGTTTATTGATTGTCTTCCTTATGAGTGGCGGTCGGGGACGAGCGATGGTCTTTTCCTACCAATCTATCCCCCTAGGAGCATGCGCGTAGTACTTTGTTTCGATAACTAATAGATTTTTGCAATAAGTATGTGAGTTCTTTATGACTAATGTTGAGTCCATGGATTATACGCACTCTCACCCTTCCACCCTTGCTAGCCTCTCTAGTACTGCGCACCTTTCGCCGGTACCATAAACCCACCATATACCTTTCTCAAAACAGCGACCATACCTACCTATTATGGCATTTCCATAGCCATTCCGAGATATATTGCCATGCAACTTTCCACCGTTCCATTTATTATGACACTCTTCATCATTGTCATATTGCTTAGCATGATCATGTAGTTGACATAGTATTTGTGGCAAAGCCACTGTTCATGATTCTTTCATACTTTTCACTCTTGATTCATCGCATATCCCGGTACACCGCCGGAGGCATTCATATAGAGTCATATCTTGTTCTAAGTACCGAGTTGTAATTCTTGAGTTGTAAGTAAATAAAAGCGTGATGATCATCATTATTAGAGCATTGTCCCAGTGAGGAAAGGATGATGGAGACTATGATTCCCCCACAAGTCGGGATAAGACTCCGGACGAAAAATATATAAAAGAGGCCAAAGAAGCCCAAATAAAAAAAAGAGAAAAGAGGCCATAAAAAAAGAAGGCCAAAAAAACAAAAATAAAAATATATAAAAAATGAGAGAAAAAGAGAGAAGGGACAATGCTACTATCCTTTTACCACACTTGTGCTTCAAAGTAGCACCATGATCTTCATGATAGAGAGTCTCCTATGTTGTCACTTTCATATACTAGTGGGAATATTTCATTATAGAACTTGGCTTGTATATTCCAATGATGGGCTTACTCAAAATTCCCTAGGTGTTCATGAGCAAGCGAGTTGGATGCACACCCACTAGTTTCTTTTGTTGAGCTTTCATACATTTATAGCTCTAGTGCATCCGTTGTATGGCAATCCCTACTCACTCACATTGATATCTATTGATGGGCATCTCCATAGCCCATTGATACGCCTAGTCGATGTGAGACTATCTTCTCCTTTTTTCCTCTCCACAACCACCATTCTATTCCACCTATAGTGCTATGTCCATGGCTCACGCTCATGTATTGCGTGAAGATTGAAAAAGTTTGAGAACATTAAAAGTATGAAACAATTGCTTGGCTTGTCATCGGGGTTGTGCATGATTTGAATACTTTGTGTGGTGAAGATGGAGCATAGCCAGACTATATGATTTTGTAGGGATAGCCTTCTTTGGCCATGTTATTTTGAGAAGACATGATTGCTTTGTTAGTATGCTTGAAGTATTATTATTTCTATGTCAATATGAACTTTTGTCTTGAATCTTATGGATCTTAATGTTCATACCACAATTAAGAAGAATTACATTGAAACTATGCCAACTAGCATTCCACATCAAAAATTATCTTTTTTTATCATTTACCTACTCGAGGACGAGCAGGAATTAAGCTTGGGGATGCTTGATACGTCTCAAACGTATCTATAATTTTTTATTGCTCCATGCTATATTATCTACTGTTTTGGGCAATATTGGGCTCTATTTTCCACTTTTATATTACTTTTGGGACTAACCTATTAACTGGAGGCCCAGCCCAGATTTGCTATTTTATGCCTATTTCAGTGTTTCGAAGAAAAGGAATATCAGACGGAGTCGAAACGGAACGAAATCAACTCGAGAAGTTATTTTTGGAAGGAAACACACCTGACGGACTTGGACCCCACGTCAAGGAAGGAACGAGGTGCTCATGAGGGTGGGGGCGCCCCCCCCCTAGGGCGCGCCCCCTGTCTCGTGGGACCCTCGTGGCTCCCCTGACGTACCTCCTGCACCCATATATACCCACGTGACCTAAAACTTCTAGAACGCAAGATAGATCGGGAGTTCTGCCGCCAGAAGCCTCCGTAGCCACCAAAAGTCAATGGGGACCCTGTTCTGGCACCCTGACGGAGGGGGCAATCCCTCTCCGTTGGCCATCTTCATCATCCCGGTGCTCTCCATGACGAGGAGGGAGTAGTTCTCCCTCAGGGCTGAGGGTATGTACCAGTAGCTATGTGTTTGATCTCTCTCTCTCGTGTTCTTGAGATGATACGATCTTGATGTATCGCGAGCTTTGCTATTATATTTGGATCCTATGATGTTTCTTCCCCCCTCTTCTCTCTTGTAATGAATTGAGTTTCCCCTTTGGAGTAATCTTATCGGATTGAGTCTTTAAAGATTTGAGAACACTTGATGCATGTCTTGCCGTGGATATCTGTGGTGACAATGGGATACCACGTGCCACTTGATGTATGTTAAGGTGATCAACTTGCGGGTTTCGTGACATTGGGAACCTATGCATAGGGGTTGGCACACGTTTTCGTCGTGATTCTCCGGTAGATCTTTGGGGCACTCTTTGAGGTCCTTTGTGTTGGTTGAATAGATGAACCTGAGATTGTGTGATGCATATCGTATAATCATACCCACTGATACTTGAGGTGACATTGGAGTATCTAGGTGACATAGGGTTTTGGTTGATTTGTATCTTAAGGTGTTATTCTAGTACGAACTCTAGGGCTGTTTGTGACAATTATAGGAATAGCCCAACGGATTGATTGGAAAGAATAACTTTGAGGTGGTTTCGTACCCTACCATAATCTCTTCGTTCGTTCTCTGCTATTAGTGACTTTGGAGTGACTCTTTGTTGCATGTTGAGGGATAGTTATGTGATCCAATTATGTTAGTATTGTTGAGGGAACTTACACTAGCGAAAGTATGAACCCTAGGCCTTGTTTACCATCATTGCAATACCGTTTATGCTCACTTTTATCATTAGTTACCTTGCTGTTTTTATATTTTCAGATTACAAAAACTATTATCTACCATCCATATACCACTTGTATCACCATCTCTTCGCCGAACTAGTGCACCTATACAATTTACCATTGTATTGGGTGTGTTGGGGACACAAGAGACTCTTTGTTATTTGGTTGCAGGATTGCTTGAGACAGACCATGTTCATCCTATGCCTCCTACGGATTGATAAACCTTAGGTCATCCACTTGAGGGAAATTTGCTACTGTCCTACAAACCTCTACACTTGGAGGCCCAACAACATCTACAAGAAGAAGGTTGTGTAGTAGACATCAGATCCGTATGTATTTTTATCTTTCCGTCAAATCCATGTAGTAGTATATGATACTACAGTAATTATCTTACCTTTCACATCAAATTCATAATTTTCGTACGTACTCCATGCATGAACGGCGCCAGAACTAAACTTCTCATTACTCTAGGAAAAATCATTATTTTCTATCTATCGGGCGCGCCATGGAGCAGAACCAAATTTTACAAGTTACGAGTTCAAAAGGAAAAGCCTGCCGTGTTCGCGTCGCACCCCCACACGGTTGGTCCGGCACACCGCTCAAGCGGGAATGCGTGCGGTGTTGCATTTTCACTTACAAGTGGGACCGCAATTGAGCAAACCGACTATCGGCAAACCCCCACCCCGCCCACCGCGCGATGGCTGAGAATACAGGAGGGAGAAGAGATGGCTGTAGCACGGACTCCAAGAAAATTGGTGTCGGATGGGACTCGTGTGGGTGGCGTGTGCCGTACTGCTAGACTTGAATGCTAGTTATGGCCCATGACACCCCACTATATTGAGCCTATATCGAGGTACGTAGAACAAATTTCCTGCAGTCCGTGCTCAGCCCTCCTCTATCTCTCTTCTCAGCCAGCCAGGGGACGCGCGGAGCCCATCGTCTGTTTGCTCACATGCGGCCCCACATGTCAGTGAAAACGCAAGAGGACCCACTGAACCTGCACATCTTTCACCTCAACATGCTGGTGATGAAAAACAAATCCAATAAAGATCTTCGGTGGCCGCTTTTGGAGTTACTCAAGAGTAGTAAGCTTCTATTTACAGTTTAACCCAAGATGCACATCTCGTGGCTTCAACTACCACTCTATTTTCTTTCATGACACGACCTGGATGCTGGATGTCCCACGTGTCGGCAAAACGAGGAAGAACTCGACCAAATCTTCGGTTCTGCTCTCGGATTAGACTAGTTGTGCTAACTTAAATTTTTTATTGTGTAGTCCCTCCGTCCTAAAATACTTGACTTCCATTTGTCCAAAAATGGATGTACCTATATACTAAGACATGTCTAGATACATATGTATTTTGACAAATAGAAGGCATGTATTGTGCAACGGAGGGAGTAGAATGGATGCAAGTTTTTGTATTGGGAAGAAGAGTACATCCATATATTGATAGAGCGCAATTTAGTAGATGTTCTATCACTTTTAGCTAGCACAGAGGCTAGAGATGAGATTAGTGCACTTGTTGATACTCCTACTAGAATAGAGGCTAGCCATGAGACTAGATGCGAGGAAGCAACATCTACTTCTTTACACTCAAAGGAGAAATAAGCATGCAAGATCGAGCCTCCGCAGATCAATAATGAATGCATCGAGAAGGCACTAATCTAACTTACAGCAGTTCTTGTTTTCTTTGGTCTTGCTTTTCTAGTCAAAATTATCGTTGGAGTTTGTGCAAAACGGAGGTGCGTTTGGGGTTGTGCGTTGGAGTTGGCCTTACAAGTGGGACCACAGTAAAGGAAACCGACTATCAGCAAACCCCCACCTCGCCCGCCACGCGATGGCTGAAGTTAGAGAAACGACGAGGTTGAAGAGATTGCTCTAGCACGGACTCCAAGAAATAATATGGTGTCAGATGGATGTCGTGGTGGTGGCGTGTGCCATACTCCTGGACGTGAATGCTTGTTCTGGCCCATGCCACCCTAGTACTCCTACTACTTACTCCTACTAGTATATAGTATACTAGTATCGAGGATTCGAGGTGCTGGTTACGTACAACGAACACATTAACATATGGCTACAGTAAAAACACCCGCCCGACGCGCGAAGCATGTGAAGCTAGTACAAATTTAGAGAAGCGTCTCGAAAGCCATTCATAAATTTAGTAAGTTTATCATAGGCATATCATTTTATTTCATACAACAGGTCATCAACCCACATCGACAACGAGGATACATTATAAATACTAAAGTTTTCACCACACAACAAATAACAAGCCATGAAATGAACTTCAACTCAACCATTCCGCAGTGTTGGAAACACTTGCTTTGAACCACAAGTGATTCTCTGGGACGGGCCATCCGTTGTCGATCTGGAGACCAACGCAGGACCGACCATCCAGGCTGAAGCGACTGACTATATCAGTACCAGGGTAGGGAACCACCCAAATGTCCGAGGTATAGACACAGTTGCTTCTCATAAATGTGTCAACAACAGTTGGATCGCCTTTCACCATCATCGGATAGTTTTGTCCAAGGAAGAGCGAGTTTTCTCCAAGACTATCAATTCTGTGCCAGGGAGAAGGAGTTGGCGCTAGCACACTAGTATCCATCTCGAATACCATGCAATGGGTGTTGGAATAGGTCCGGAGAGTGCGACCATGGGAGACACCTGCTTCCTTAGCAGTAACATCATCAGTGGGTTGTATACACACAAGAAGAGGTGATCCATCGGAATTAGTTGCCAGGCGCCACAGAGTATATGGGCGCTGCTCGTGATCATCACCATCGGCATCTCCCCCTTGGTTATAAATTTTTTCAAGTATAGGTGGTGGGATGTTCACAGGACCTTGGAAACACAAGAAGAAGGTTAATTAGTAAAGGGAAACTTTCTAACCCGCATGCATGTGGATGAAACAATTATAATTATGGTGGAAGACAAACATATTGAAACTACTAGGATGCCATGCAAAAACAGTGCCATGAGTGGTGGCAGCAAACACAAGGCCCTCGTATTGAATTGCATCACAGTACTCATCTGTGTACAGAAACTGATTTTTGAGCAATATCCATCGAGTCGAACCACAAAGGACGGCAACAAGCTTGTCGAAGATAGAAACAACTTGATAGTTGTTGTAATTCCAAGAGCGGTTGGGAACTCGACAAATTGCTATCTTCCATAGAAGACAGTCACCATGATCGTATTTGAACGTGAGTACATTACCGGTGTGCTCAACCTCTAGGCAATGTGCTGAGATTTTTGGAAGTCGAACCCGGTGACGAGTGTACACATTCACAAGTTCCCACTCGTAGCTGGACCCAATGTAAACAACCCAATCTCCATTTGCGCCCGCCCAAGCCTTGCCCTCAAGCGATGCCATCTTAACATCATACGTATCATTCTCAAGCGGCATCAACTGGCACAGGGCGAGGCCTCCGTCGTGCCGGCGCCAGTCATCAGGGTCACGGCGAAGAAGATAGGGGAGATCAAACCGCTCCTTGACTCTTGGGTTCTTTGTAATGATGTTATTAGTTGAGTCGAGAATGGGCTTGAACGAACCTGCCATGCTAGCCGAGGTGATGACGTCGCACCGATTAATGAGTTCCTCCACCACATCATCTTTCAGATCGGGGCAAGAATAACGGGGTCGTTTCCGGCCTGTTCCCTCCATGGAGAAGACGACCGAACAATGGCAGAAGAAAGGGTGAAGGGCTGAAGGAAAATGGAGGAGGGAGAGGAAGAGCGTGCGACAGCAGTTCCAAATCGGGAGGGAAAGGCGAAGAGTCGGTGGACGGTTGCGAGTTTGCCACGGTTCACGAAGAGGTGCCCCGGCCTACACGTCCGTTCGGAAACACTCCTACTACTCGCCGTCGTCTCACTGATATGTTGGAATGGGACCACATGTCAACGAAACATGGTGTGTAATTTATCGTGCAAAATACGATCTGGCCGCGTTGGCCCGAGGTGCCGCATTAGTTATCGACCTTTATTTTTTTAATGGCATGCCGATCAGTTTTGAAGCACGACTAACTGGTACTGTACGTGGAGAGGATGATAGCAGGGACCTGCCAAGGTCATGGCAGTACGCAAGCAAGTGCCTCCTTATTTCAAGCCAATAAAAAATGGCTCCTCCTAGTGGATTTCTGACATCTGGGTCCCATGCCATTATCAACGTAATCAATAAACGAGAGAATTGCACAACGAGCGGCTGACACCAGGGACCCAACAGCTCGCCCAGTTATTTTTGTTTTGGGTTAATTTGATAAATGCCACTCCAAATCTGGTGTATCCGAGAAATGCCACTGCAATTTCCAAACTTTGAAAAATGCCATTTCATGCCATTTCTAGTAGCATTTTTCGAAGTCTGGAGTGGCGTTTTTCAAAGTTTGCAAACTGCAGTGGCATTTTTCAAAGTTTGCAAAAATTACAGTGGCATTTTTCAAAGTTTGGAAATTGCAGTGGCATTTTTATGAATCGCCATAATTGGAGTGGCATTTATCTAATTTGTTTTTGAGACGGAAGCAGGGTGTCAACTGGGCTGTGCGGGACACTCTGGCCTGTCTAGACAGCCTTTTCTTTTATGTTTACCACAGACCAGCCCAGTAGTTTTTTTTCTTTCTGAAAATGGCTAGCCCAGTTCTTTTGTGATTTGTCAAGTAAGTCGCTTTATCAGGCCTGTTGGGCTGCAAATCTTTCAAGACGAGGAGAGCTTCATTCGGCTGGCCGAGAAAATGGCCTATCAGTAATGAGAAATGGGTTGTACATTTTTAAAACACATCAAACCGGCAATTATTTTCAAATATCTTTTTTTCATTTCGAGATTTTAAATTGCATTGATTTTTATGCGTGGACAATTTATTGGATTTTATATTGATATACATTTATTTTTAAAATCAGTCTGAATGTGACTCGAAATTTCAGGATTAAAAACAGTTTAGACCGCACCGACATATGCAAAATTTCGTATAATTTTTTAACCGTGGCCACAATATGGGCTGTAATGCTAACATAAAGAATATGGGCTCCAAAAAAACCCGTAAGAATTAGCAAATGGGCTGTAAATTATTTGAAATAATGGAAGATGGGTTGTATGCTATTTTCCACAGATTTGAGGCTTTCCACAGATGGCCTGTATACTGTTGGATGTCCATCCAACGGCCGTCGTGCTTCTTCAATCTCTGCTCTTCCTGTTCCAGCCGCTCAAACAAGCGCCGGCGGGACTGCCTGCTCCCTCCTCCCCACGGCCGGGTGTGCTGTCGCGCAGGCCTCATTGCCCCACCGTACTCCAATCGCTGGCCTAGCCATCCCTCTACTCACCCACACCTGCTGTTATTCTCCGGCGACGGCAAACGAACCAGTAAACCCTCGTATAATCGTACTCCCCTCCATGTGGGAAACAAAAACAACGGTCGAGTCTTCCCCGCCTCCGTGTCATTCCCTTCCTAGGCCTCGCCGTCGTCCACCGCCCTGGTGCTCTCGGCGTGGCGTGGTCAGCGTGGTCAACGACCGACATGTATCTGAAGTGGACTGTACGTGGAGAGGCTGACAGCTGGGTCCACGGCCGCACGCAAGGAAATGCCTCCTTATTACGCGCAAAATAATGATTTCCTCCACCTAACATCTGGGAACCACCAAAACGGCCTCTGTATTTCACGAAAAAAACGTTACCACCACTGACAGCTCGGACCCACCAGCTATATCTTCGCACGCAAGGAAGTGCCTCCTTATTACGCACAAAAAAAATGAATACCCCCTGCTAGCTGGGACCCAGTATAGTGGGCCTACTAAGTTTATGGGGACGAAGGGCTTTGTCAACTTAGTCAATATGCACGATTCTAGCTCGACTAACCGTACGATGTCCATCCAACGGCCGTAGTGCTTCTTCAACCTCTAGTCTTCTTGCTCCAGCTGCCCAAAGCAGCGCCGGTCGTGCCGCCTGCTCCTGCCTCCCGTGGCCAGCTGTGCTGCCGCGGAGGCCTCACTGCCCCCATACTATTCCCACCGCTGGCCAGGCCATCCCTCCACTCCACTCACCCACACCCCCTGTTATTCTGCGGCGATGGCAGCGCAGCCGAACCAGTGAACCCTTGTACTCCTCTCCGCGTGGGCATCCACTGCCGCGTCTTCCCCGGCTCCGCGTCGTCCCCTTCCTAGGCCTCGCCGTCGTCCACCGCCGTGGTGCTGTCGGCGCGGCGTGGTCAATGTGGTCAACGACCGAATTCCATCGGAAGAATATTGTATGTGGAGAGGCTAACAGCTGGGTCCACGGCAGCCGCAAGGAAGTGCCTCCTTATTACGTGGAAAATAATTATTCCTCCACCTGACAGCAGGGACCCACCGGACACCCACCAGTATATCGCGAAAAAAACATTTGCCCCTGACTGCTGGGACCCATCCAACGAGCCACCATATTTCTCGAAAAAACATTCCCCCTGCTGTCAGCTCGGACCCATCGGAAGTGCCTCCTTATTACGCACAAAAAAAATGAATACCCCCTGCTAGCTGGGACCGACCTTGGTGGGAGGCTGACTTGTGGGCCTACTAAGTTGACGGGGACGAAGGGCTTTGTCAACTTAGTCAATATGCACGATTCTAGTTCCAGTGACCGTACAATGTCCATCCAACGACCGTAGTGCTTCTTCCACCTCTGGTCTTCTTGCTCCAGCCGCCCAAACCAGCGCCGGTCGTGCCTCGTGCTCCTGCCTCCCGTGGGCGGCTGTGATGCGGCGGAGGCCTCATCGCCCCTACTACTCCCACCGCTGGCCAGTCCATCCCTCTACTCACCCACACCCCCTGTTATTCTGTGGCGACGACATCCTCACACCGCAGCGAACCAGTGAACCTTCGTACTCCTCTATGCGTGGGCATCCACTGCCGCGTCTTCCCCGGCTCCGCGTCGTCCCCTTCCTAGGCCTCGCCATCGTCCACTGCCCTGGTGCTCTCGGTGCGGCGTGGTCAACGTGGTGAAGGAACGGCTTCCATCGGACATGGACTGTACGTGGAGAGGCTGACAACTGGGTCCACGGCCGTAGTAAGGAAGTGCCTCCTTATTACGTGCAAAATAATTATTCCTCGACCTAACAACGGGGACCACCGGACGGGCCACTGTATTTCATGAAAAAAACATTTGCCCCTGACTGCTGGGACCCACCAGCTACATCTTTGCACACAAGGAAGTGCCTGACAGTCGGGACCCACCTGGTCGAAGCGTACGTAGCGTTGTCATTCTGGTCGCGAACGTGTATGTACATGTATACTGGTGGATGTAGAGGCGCGCACGTGTCGTAGTAGAGGCGCGCAGGTAGCATGTACACATACGTACAGCGGCCAGGGTGCAAGAAAGAAAATACGGCCACATATGTGTACATACGAGCGGGGTCTCGAACGCCTACTCGCGCATACGTACGGCCAGGGCTCGTGTACTTGGCTGGGTCAGAACGGAGAAACAACGTCGTCGTCGTGTTCATGGGGAGGCAACGGAATGCGTCGTGTTCATGGGGAGGCAACGGAATGCGTCGTGTTCATCGGGAGGGCTTGGACGGAACATGCAATGGAAACGAGGCCTGGCGTACCGCAGAACGGAGGAAACGGCCTTGTGTTCGACCGGCCACGTTCGAAACGGGATCCTGTTGATCGGGAGGGGTCTGGCGTACCGCAAAACGGAGGAAACGGACCTCCTACGGTCGAAACGGGGGTCCTGTTCATCAGGAGGGGTGTGGCGTACCGCAAAACGAGACTCCACGGGATACTGTTCATCTCCACCGTCGACCCCCTCCAGCCTCCACAAGCTACTGTTCATGCACCGTCGACCTCCTCCAGCCTCCACCTACGACTGTTCATCCACGGGCTCCTGTTCATCCAGCCTCCACCGCGCGCTACTCCACCGGCTACTGTTCAACCAGCCCTCTCCACGGGCTCCTGTTCAACCACCCCTCCATGGGCTACTATTCATCCTGCCCTCCACCGTCTACTATTCATCTTGCCCTCCACGGGGTGGTCCTGTTCATCCAGCCCTCCACGGGGTCCTGTTCATCCAGCCCCAACCGACTCGATCGATCGGGGTCCTGTTCATCCACCCCCACCGGGAACTGTTCATCCAAACCCCCCCCCCACAACGCTCACTGTTCATCCAGAGGCAGCATCGATCGGCTTCAGTTAGCAGCAGTAGCGAAGGAATCGCTCGATCAGGTTCAGTTAACAACCATCGATCGATCGCTTGGGTTCGGTAACGCGTAGCCTACAGTGCAATCGCTCGGGTTCAGTTAGAGCCCAACGCCTCACTCGGGTTCAGTTAGAGCCAACGCCTCGCACACACGCACGTATGTGTACGAGAGAAGCGCGCATCGCTCGGCCCCCGACCTCCCACCGTAACCGGGAACTCCCCGAAATTTTCCTCCCCCTCGCTTCTACCACGGTTTTTCCCATCATGGACGGCCCAAAGAATGTCATGCAGCTGCGTCTCCGGCACGCCCAGGACGAAAAGCCCATTTTCTGTCATGATTTTTTGTCATATAAGTAGGAGCCCACCACATGTATGATGATACTGGGTTTTGTCACAATTATCGTCATAGAAGTGTCATATGTATGACATACATTTTTTTCGTTCGGTCCAAAATGTCACGGATGTTTCTTTTTTTTGTAGTGCAACCTCCTGAGGTTGAGGTGCTCTTGTGCTCTCTTTTCGTTGTTGTTGTGAGGTCGATCCAATCCTCCCTCTACTGTGGTGGCTAGTTCTACTTATATAGGCCCTGGTCCTCTCGCCAAATATTGAGCGGGAAGGGAGCCAACAACGGCCAATTTGAAAGGGGACAACTAGTACAGCTTATCCTGACAAAAGCGGTCTTCGCCTGCCAAAGGCTCTGGTGGTGACGCCGTCCTGGGCTACACGGTGACCTCCGTCTTTCCGTCCTTCTGGTCTTGGTCTCATTGCACCAATATGGAAACCTTTTCTTGATGCCTCGGTACTCCGCGCCTGTGCTTGCCCCCTTGGCACCAAAGAGGAAGCGAGGACAATGGGCGCGCTGGCGCCCGCCTGGCGCCTGCCTGGTCTCGATCGTCATGGCTCACATCATGAGGACCTCGCGAGGTTTGCCTTTCCTTGATACCTCCGCCCCTCGTGAGCCGGCTTGGCGAGGCCGCTCCTGAGGAGGTCTTGCGTCGTCCGCCTCGTGAGGCTTGGCCCCTCGCGAGGGTCTTGAATGCCTTGTCGATGAAGATGGGCCATACACACCTGCTAGCCTAGCCACCCTGTGGGCCGCAGGCAGGCAAGTCTGGGGAACCCCGTTCCCAGAACGCCAACAGGTATTACACCACATTGGTGGCCCGAACCAGTATAAATCTTGTGTCCCTTTGTTCTGCGAGTTTGACGCGCTGAGCCTTGAGATCGCGGTGAGGGAGAGTGCGAGGGGGAGGAGGGAACTTCGTGCGCACCCCGGTGTTCGAACCTCAAGGGTTTTGCTGGAACCAGAAATCCGGCATTTGGCGCGCCAGGTAGGGGTGCGCCGAAGCCTCTCTTCCATCAGCAGACCCGCCAACACTCTGCAGCCCCGATGTCCGGCGACCCGAGGGCCGACGCTGACTACTGGGCGGCTTGGCCAGCCCGGGCGGCATCGTCCACCCAAGAATACCTCAACTCCGTGCTCCAGGCGGCACACAGACCGCCAAACACCGCTGGGCGCGGGCGGCATGGTCTGACGCCTTCCACCCTTACCCCGCGGCGCGCGTGGGCTCCCGCAAGGGCCTCAAGCTACGCCGCGCCGGCGGCGCCACACTCCTGTCAAGAACAAGCGAACATGAGGGCCAAGCTCACAGTGGCGCGGGAGCTGCTGCGATGCCGACTGATGGAGAGCGGCCGGGATGCATTGCTGGAGCGTGTTGCCGAGCTGTTGGACGCCTTAGCCAGGGGTACGCCGTGATACGTCTCCAACGTATCTATAATTTTTGATTGCTCCATGCTATATTATCTTCTGTTTTGGACATTATTGGGCTTTATTATACACTTTTATTTTTGGGACTAACCTACTAACCGGAGGCCCAGCCTAGAATTGATGTTATCTGCCTATTTTAGGGTTTCGAAGAAAAGGAATATCAAACAGAGTCCAAACGGAATGAAACCTTCGGGAAAGTGATTTTCGGAACGAACATGATCCAGAGGACTTGGACCCTATGTCAAGAAATCAACCAGGAGGCCATGAGGTAGGGGGCGCCCCCCAAGCGTGCCCTATACCCTCGTGGGCCCCCTGTTGCTCCACCGACGTACTCCTTCCTCCTATATATACCTACGTACACCCACACGATCGAAGACGGAGCCAAAACCCTAATTCCACCGCCGTAACTTTCTCTATCCACGAGATCCCATCTTGGGTCCTGTTCCGGAGCTCCGCCGGAGGGGGCATCGATCACGGAGGGCTTCTACATCAACACCATAGCCTTCCGATGAAGTGTGAGTAGTTTGCCTCAGACCTTAGGGTCCATAGTTAGTAGCTAGATGGCTTCTTCTCTCTTTTTGGATCTCAATACAATGTTCTCCCCCTCTCTCGTGGAGATCTATTCAATGTAATCTTCATTTGCGGTGTGTTTGTTGAGACCGATGAATTGTGGGTTTATGATCAAGTTTATCTATGAACAATATTTGAATCTTCTCTGAATTCTTTTATGTATGATTGGTTATCTTTGCAAGTCTCTTCGAATTATCAGTTTTGTTTGGCCTACTAGATTGATCTTTCTTGCAATGGGAGAAGTGCTTAGCTTTGGGTTCAATCTTGCGGTGTCCTTTCCCAGTGATAATAGGGGCAGCAAGGCACGTATTGTATTGTTGCCATCGAGGATAACAAGATGTTTTTTTATCATATTGCATGAATTTATCCCTCTACATCATGTCATCTTGCTTAAAGCGTTACTCTGTTCTTATGAACTTAATACTCTAGATGCATGGTGGATAGCGGTCGATGTGTGGAGTAATAGTAGTAGATGCAAGCAGGAGTCGGTCTACTTGTCTCGGACGTGATGCCTATATACATGATCATACCTAGGTATTCTCATAACTATGCTCAATTCTGTCAATTGCTCAACAGTAATTTGTTCACCCACTGTAAAATACTTATGCTCTTGAGAGAAGCCACTAGTGAAACCTATGGCCCCGGGTCTATCTTCCATCATATTAATCTCCCAACACTTATCTCCCACATTACATTATTTGCCATTCGCCTCTCGTTTTCCTCTCCCCCACTTCACCCTTGCTGTTTTATTCGCCCTCTCTCTCTATCCTTCATATCTTTCTCTATTTGCCTCTTTTTGCCCGTTTCTTGTTTGCTTGTGTGTCGGATTGCTTCCTTGTCATTATGGCTAGTCCCCTATCTTCTCCGTTGTCTCCTGAAAATGAAGTTCTTAATTTTAAGCAAAGGGAAGGAGAAAACCTAAAAGACGCTTGGTATAGAATTTGCAATGCCCAAAATAGATCTACCAGGAAGCAATCTACTTCTATTCTTCTTCGCAATTTTTATGTAGGTGCTATTCCTTGGCACTGATATGTCCTTGATACCATTACCGGAGGGAACTTCTTGGGTAGCCACACTTTTGATTCCTATAATGCTATGATAGATTTATTTGGCTCACCCCCTCTTTTGGTTAATGGAACTATGTTAACTTTGGAGCATGTAATGCAAAAACTTGAAATTATTGAAAATAAAGTTGCTACCATTGAGTTAATTGAAAATTTCGATAAAAAGATCCACAACCAAATTACGCAATATGGATCTAAAGTAGGAGTAACTTTTAAAAATATTAAAGAGAAGGAACCTATAGTTAATGAAAGAATAAATCATGATTCCACTAGAATCGATAAACTTGAGGGTATCATTACCAACTTGGGAACCGCTTTTTCTTTCGTAAAGAATACTCCAAGTCCTCCAACTAAAATTGCCAAGCTTATGTATGTTCCTAAAAATAAAGGTGAATCCTCTAGCAAAGAAACTGCAGATCTCAAATCTATAAGTATTCATCCAAATCTTTTTGCTATCATTAAGGAACCATTTGCTACTAATGATTTTTTCTATCTTGTGCCTAGAAGTTTGATTATTGATAAAGGGAAATAAACTCCTAAAGGTGATAGATGTATCATTAAAGAATTACCAACTAAAGATGGCAATACCTAGATCTATCCTTGCTTTTATGCCTAGCTAGGGGCGTTAAACGATAGCGCTTGTTGGGAGGCAACCCAATTTTGTTTTTAGTCCTTGATTTTTGCTCCTGTTTAGTAATAAATAATTTATCTATCCTCTGTTTTGGTTGTGTTTTTTGTGTTTAATTAGTGTTTTTGCCAAGTAGAACCGTTGGGAAGACTTGGGGAAAGTCTTGTTAATCTTGCTGTAAAAAACAGAAACTTTAGCGCTCACGAGAACTGCTGCCATTTTTGTTTGGAAAGTGATATTTAGTTAATTCCTTTTGAATATGATTAATAGATAAATTCCTCACGTCCAGCAATTTATTTTAGAATTTTGGGGCTTCCAGATCTTGCGCTAGCTACAGATTACTACAGACTGTTCTGTTTTTGACAGATTCTGTTTTTCGTGTGTTGTTTACTTATTTTGATGAATCTATGGCTAGTAAAATAGTTTATAAACCATAGAGAAGTTGGAATACAGTAGGTTTAACAGCAATATAAATAAAGAACGAGTTCATTACAGTACCTTGAAGTGGTGTTTTGTTTTCTTTCGCTAACTAAGCTCACGAGATTTTCTACTTTAAGTTTTGTGTTGTGAAGTTTTCAAGTTTTGGGTAAGGTTTGATGGATTATGGAACAAGGAGTGGCAAGAGCCTAATCTTGGGGATGCCCATGGGACCCCCAAGATAATCTAAGGACACATAAAAGCCAAAGCTTGGGGATGCCCCGGAAGGCATCCCCTCTTTCGTCTACTCCCATCGGTAACTTTACTTGGAGCTATATTTTTATTCGCCACATGATATGTGTTTTGCTTGGAGCATCTTGTATTATTTGAGTATTTATTTGTTAGTTTTCCACAATCATACTTTCTGCACACACCTTTTTATAGAGACACACATGATCCGGAAATTGTTTGAATACTTTATGTGCTTCACTTATATCTTTTGAGTTATATAGTTTTTGCTCTAGTGCTTCACTTATATCTTTTAGAGCGCGTCGGTGGATTTGTTTTATAGAAACTATTGTTCTCTCATGCTTCACTTAGATTATTTTGAGAGTCCTACAAAACAGCATGGTAATTTGTTTTAATTATTTTAGGCATTCAAGATTAATAATAAAATTCTCTTATGAGTGTGTTGAATACTAAGAGAAGTTTGATACTTGATAATTGTTTTGAGATATGGAGATGGTGATATTAGAGTCATGCTAGTTGAGTAGTTGTGAATTTGAGAAATACTTGTGTTAAAGTTTGTGATTCCCGTAGCATGCACGTATGGTGAACCGTTATGTGATGAAGTCGGAGCATGATTTATTTATTGATTGTCTTCCATATGAGTGGCGGTCGGGGACGAGCGATGGTCTTTTCCTACCAATCTACCCCCCTAGGAGCATGCGCATAATACTTTGCTTTGATAACTTGTAGATTTTTGCAATAAGTATATGAGTTCTTTATGACTAATGTTGAGTCCATGGATCATACGCACTCTCACCCTTCCACCATTGCTAGCCTCTCTAATACCGCGCACCTTTTGCCGGTATCATACGCCCACCATATACCTTCCTCAAAACAGCCACCATACCTACCTATCATGACATTTCCATAGCCATTCCGAGATATATTGCCATGCAACTTTCCACCGTTCCGTTTACTATGACACGCTCCATCATTGTAATATTGCTTTGCATGATCATGTAGTTGACATTGTATTTGTGGCAAAGCCACCGTTCATAATTCTTTCATACATGTCATTCTTGATTCATTTCATATCCCGGTACACTGCCAGAGGCATTCACATAGAGTCATATTTTGTTCTAAGTATTGAGTTGTAATTGTTGAGTTGTAAGTAAATAAAAGTGTGATGATCATCATTTTTAGAACATTGTCCCAAGTGAGGAAAGGATGATGGAGACTATGATTCTCCCACAAGTCGGGATGAGACTCCGGATGAAAAATAAAAAAATAAAAAAGAGAGGCCGAAGAGCCCAAATAAAAAAAGGAGGCCATAAAAAAGGAGAAGGACCAAATAAAAAAAATATGAGAGAAAACGAGAGAAGGGACAATGCTACTATCCTTTTACCACACTTGTGCTTCAAAATAGAACCATGATCTTCATAATAGAGAGTCTCCTATGTTATCACTTTCATATACTAGTGGGAATTATTAATTATAGAACTTGGCTTGTATATTCCAATGATGGGCTTCCTCAAATTGCCCTAGGTCTTCGTGAGCAAGCGAGTTGGATGCACACCCACATAGTTCCTTTTGTTGGGCTTTCATATACTTATAGCTCTAGTGCATCCGTTGCATGGCAATCCCTACTCACTCACATTGATATCTATTGATGGGCATCTCCATAGCCCGTTGATATGCCTAGTTGATGTGAGACTACCTTCCCTTTTTGTCTCCTCCACAACCACCGTTCTATTCCACCTAAAGTGATATGTCCATGGCTCACGCTCATGTATTGCGTGAAGATTGAAAAAGTTTGAGAACACCAAAAGTATGAAACAATTGCTTGGCTTGTCATCGGGGTTGTGCATGATTTAAATACTTTGTGTGGTGAAGATAGAGCATAGCCAGACTATATGATTTTGTAGGGATAACTTTCTTTGGCCATGTTATTTTGAAGAGACATAATTGCTTAGTTAGTATGCTTGAAGTATTATTATTTCCATGTCAACATTGAACTTTTATCTTCAATCTTTCGGGTCTGAATATTCATACCAAAATTAAGAAGAATTACATTGAAAATATGCCAAGTAGCATTCCACATCAAAAATTCTGTTTTTATCATTTACCTACTCGAGGACGAGCAGTAATTAAGCTTGGGGATGCTTGATATGTCTCCAACGTATCTATAATTTTTGATTGCTCCATGCTATATTATTTTCTGTTTTGGACATTATTGGGCTTTATTATACACTTTTATATTATTTTTGGGACTAACCTACTAACCGGAGGCCCAACCCAGAATTGCTATTTTTTTGCCTATTTTAGGGTTTCGAAGAAAAAGAATATCAAACGGAGTCCAAACGGAATGAAACCTTCAGGAACATGATTTTCGGTACGAACATGATCCAGAGGACTTGGACCCTATGTCAAGAAATCAACCAGGAGGCCACGAGGTAGGGGGTGCACCTACCCCCCCAGGCGCACCCTCCACCCTCGTGGGCCCCCTGTTGCTCCACCGATGTACTCCTTCCTCCTATATATACCTACGTACCCCCAAACGATCAAAGACGGAGCCAAAACCCTAATTCCACCACCTTAACTTTCTGTATCCACGAGATCCCATCCTGGGGCCTGTTCCAGAGCTCCGCCAGAGGGGGCATCAATCACGGAGGGCTTCTACATCAACACCATAGCCCTTCCGATGAAGTGTGAGTAGTTTACCTCAGACCTTCGGGTCCATAGTTATTAGCTAGATGGCTTATTCTCTCTTTTTGGATCTCAATACAATGTTCTCCCCCTCTCTCGTGGAGATCTATTCGCTGTAATCTTCATTTGCGGTGTGTTTGTTGAGACCGATGAATTGTGGGTTTATGATTAAGTTTATCTATGAACAATATTTGAATCTTCTCTGAATTCTTTTATGTATGATTGGTTATCTTTGCAAGTCTCTTCGAATTATCAGTTTTTTTTGGCCTACTAGATTGATCTTTCTTGCAATGGGAGAAGTGCTTAGCTTTGGGTTCAATCTTGCGGTGTCCTTTTCCAGTGATAATAGGGGCAGCAAGGCACGTATTGTATTGTTGCCATCGAGGATAACAAGATGTTTTTTATCATATTGCATGAATTTATCCCTCTACATCATGTCATCTTGCTTAAAGCGTTACTCTGTTCTTATGAACTTAATACTCTAGATGCATGGTGGATAGCGGTTGATGTGTGGAGTAATAGTAGTAGATGCAGGCAGGAGTCGGTCTACTTGTCTCAGACGTGATGCCTATATACATGATCATACCTAGGTATTCTCATAACTATGCTCAATTCTGTCAATTGCTCAACAGTAATTTGTTCACCCACCGTAAAATACTTATGCTCTTGAGAGAAGCCACTAGTGAAACCTATGGCCCCCGGGTCTATCTTCCATCATATTAATCTCCCAACACTTAGTTATTTTATTTTCCTTTTATTTTACTTTGCATCTTAATCATAAAAATACCAAAAATATTATCTTATCATATCTATCAGATCTCACTCTCATAAGTGCCCATGTAGGGATTGACAACCCCTTATCGCGTTGGTTGCGAGGATTTATTTTTTTTGTGTAGGCGCGAGGGACTCGTGCATAGCCTCCTATTGGAATGATACCTTGGTTCTCAAAAACTGAGGGAAATACTTATGCTACTTTGCTGCATCACCCTTTCCTCTTCAAGGGAAAACCAACACAGTGCTCAAGAGGTAGCACACCGTCTTTCTGCTCCTTGCTTATGCCTCAGGCTGCGGCGGGATTGCACGGTGGGCCTCGTCGCGCCCGCGCGCCCCTGGGTGCACCAGGAGGTTTTGTCGGCATCGGTGCAACCAGTGCCGCCGGACACCCAACCGCACCTTTGCCTCCCCCAATGGGTGAAGGCGTAAGCATCGCCACCCATGGTCCTGGCAGGATGCTGCCCTACCATCCTCAGAGTGGTGTGCCGAGCCAAGTGACGTGGAGTGTGGGGCACCTTAGCGAGGTTTCCGGGGCGACGGTTCCGAAGGCGTATGTGCCCCGCATGATGGACTAGGAGTACACACCGGAAGATAACCCCGCCTCGTTCCTCGAGCCGGGTTGGGAAGAGGAGACGCTGGAAGCTGAGGCCTTCTAGGAGCCACCCGGGAGCCTTGCCAACCATGCCGGCGACAACAGCTACAGGGTACCACTAATTTCTCAGGAGCAGGCTTACACTAACCATGGGTCGCAAGTGAATCAGGTCACAGCGGTGGACGACGGCCCCAGCATGGCAGCCACCCTTCCACCAGGGGAAGCGCATTGGGGGCTGCGGGGGAGGAGCCGGGAGCAAGGCCCCTCTCCGCATCGTATGGAGTAAGGCGTCGCCCGGAGGTAGGTCCCCTGCCGGGGAGGCACCGGCAAGCCTTCCCCCGGTAGAGGGCCCGTGGTCGCCGAGGGCGCCGGTAGCGTCCCCTTTGCCCCTTGGCATCATCCTGGCTTACGGACGCCCCAACGGTGGTCGAGGGCGGCGCAAGGCGGGGCCCTCTCCTGGTGATATGAAGCAAGGCTCACGCCTGTGAAGGTCTCCGCTCGTGACACTCTCACATAATAATGAGTGGGGTTGTACTCGCACCGGAGTCTCCGGAGTGCCGCCCTCGGGTCTCAGGGGATCTCACCCACGTCCTAGTGGAAGCACCATGCTCATCGCTGGCCGTCGACACTGTCCCCCAATGACTATGCTCACGGCCAGTGAAAGCACTTAGATCTGCGCTGGTGGGAAGACAAGAAGACTAGCTAGGTGCTGGACACGGCCATTTGCTTTTGACCTCTTTTCTGTAGCTCAGACTTGCAGCTTTTGATCTTGAATTTGAAGTTGCATTTTCATTAGCAATCGTGGGGTGCATCCTTTCTCGTTCGTGTTGATTTCGTGAGTTTCTGGATTCGTGTTTTGTTTGAGGTTCGCGTCCTCTACCTCCCCCCTTCCGAGCACCTCGCGAGCGGGGGCTGGCAGCAGCGTATGATACGTCTCCAATGTATCTATAATTTTTGATTGCTCCATGCTATATTATCTACTGTTTGGACTATATTGGGCTTTATTTTCCACTTTTATATTATTTTTGGGACTAACCTATTAACCGGAGGCCCAGCCCAGAATTGCTGTTTTTTTTGCCTATTTCAGTGTTTCAGATAAACGGAATATCAAACGGAGTCCAAACGGAATAAAATATTCGGGAATGTGATTTTCTCACCGAACGTGATCCAGGAGACTTGGACCCTGCTCCAAGGAATAAAAGAGGCGGTCACGAGGGTGGGGGGCGCCCCCCCTATGGCGCGCCCCCTGCCTCGTGGGCCCCTCATTGCTCCTTCGACGTACTTCTTCCTCCTATATATACACATGTACCCCCAAACGATCAGAACAGGAGCCAAAAACCTAATTCCACCGCCACAACTTTCTGTATCCACGAGATCCCATCTTGGGGCCTGTTCCGGAGCTCCACCGGAAGAGGGCCGTCATCACGGAAGGCTTCTACATCATCCTAGCCCCTCCGATGAAGTATGAGTAGTTTACCTCAGACCTTCGGGTCCATAGTTAGTAGCTAGATGGCTTCTTCTCTCTCTTGAATCTCAATACAAAGTTCTCCCCCTCTCTTTTGGAGATCTATTCGATGTAATCTTCTTTTTGCGGTGTGTTTGTTGAAACCGATGAATTGTGGGTTTATGATCAAGTCTATCTATGAATAATATTTGAATCTTCTCTGAATTCTTTTATGTATGATTGGTTATCTTTGCAAGTCTCTTCGAATTATCCATTTGGTTTGGCCAACTAGATTGGTAGTTCTTGCCATGGGAGAAGTGCTTAGCTTTGGGTTTGATCTTGCGGTGTCCTTACCCAATGACAGAAGGGGCAGCAAGGCACGTATTGTATCGTTGCCATCGAGGATAACAAGATGGGGTTTATTTCATATTGCATGAATTTATCTCCCTACATCATGTCATCTTGCTTAAGGCGTCACTCTGTTTTTAACTTAATACTCTAGATGCATGCTGGATAGCGGTCGATGAGTGGAGTAATAGTAGTAGATGCAGAATCGTTTCGATCTACTATTCATAGACGTGGTGCCTATATACATGATCATGCCTAGATATTCTCATAACTATGCTCAATTCTATCAATTGCTCAACAGTAATTTGTTCACCCACCGTAGAATACTTATGCTCTTGAGAGAAGCCACTAGTGAAACCTATGGCCCCCGGGTCTATTCTCATCATATCAATCTCCATTACTTTAATCTTGCTTTGCTTTTTACTTTGCTTTTTACTTTTTACTTTGCATCTTTGTACCAAAAATACCAAAAATATTATATCTATCAGATCTCACTCTCGTAAGTGACCGTGAAGGGCTTGACAACCCCTAATCGTGTTGGTTGCGAGTAGCTATCGCTTTGTGCAGGTACGAGGGACTTGAGCGTGGGATCCTACTGGATTGATACCTTGGTTCTCGAAAACTGAGGGAAATACTTACGCTACTCTGCTGCATCATCCCTTCCTCTTCGGGGAAAACCAACGCAAGCTCAAGACGTAGCAAGAAGGATTTCTAGCGCCGTTGCCGGGGAGTCTACTCAAAAAGTCAACATACCAATTTTAAAGTTTTGGGTGAATTCTTTTGATGGATCATGGAACAAGGAGTGGCAAGAGCCTAAGCTTGGGGATGCCCATGGCACCCCCAAGATAATCCAAGGACACCAAAAAGTCAAAGCTTGGGGATGCCCCGGAAGGCATCCCCTCTTTCGTCCACTTCCATCGGTAATTTACTTGGAGCTATATTTTTATTCACCAACATGATATGTGTTTTGCTTGGAGCATCTTGTATTATTTGTGTCTTTGTGTCTTAGTATGCCACAATCATCCTTGCTGTACACACCTTTTGAGAGAGCCATACATGAATTAAAATTTGATAAAATACTCTATGTGCTTCCCTTATATCTTTTGAGCTAAGTAGTTTTTATCTATGTGCTTCACTTATATCTTTTGAGCTAGATAATTTTGCTCTATGTGCTTCACTTATATCTTTTGAGCTAGATAATTTTGCTCTGTGAGCTTCACTTATATCTTTTGAGCGTTATAATTTTGTTCTATGTGCTTCACTTAGATCTTTTAGAGCACGGTGGTGGATTTGTTTTAAAGAAACTATTGATCTCTCATGCTTCACTTAAATTAGTTTGAGAGTCTCCTAATAGCATGGTAATTTGCTTAATAATAATATGCTTGGTATTCAAGATTTGTGAAACTTTCTTTTGAGTGTGTTGAATACTAAAAAAAGATTGAAGCATGATAATTGTTTTGAGATATGGAGGTGATAATATTAAAGTCATGCTAGTTGAGTAGTTGTGAATTTAAAGAATACTTGTGTTAGAGTTTGTGATTCACGTAGCATGCACGTATGGTGGACCGTTGTGTAACCAAGTCGGAGCATGATTTATTTATTGATTGTCTTCCTTATGAGTGGCGGTCGGGGACGAGTGATGGTCTTTTCCTACCAATCTATCCCCCTAGGAGCATGCGTGTAATACTTTGCTTTGCTAACTTCTAGATTTTTGCAATAAGTATATGAGTTCTTTATGACTAATGTTGAGTCCATGGATTATACGCACTCTCATCCTTCCACCTTTGCTAGCCTCTCCAATAACGCGCACCTTTCGCCGGTATCATACACATACCATATACCTTCCTCAAAACAGCCACCATACCTACCTATTATGGCATTTCCATAGCCATTCCAAGATATATTGCCATGCAACTTTCCACCATCTAATTCATCATGACACATTCATCATTGTCATATTGCTTAGCATGATCATGTAGTTGACATAAGTATTTGTGGCAAAGCCACCGTTCATAATTTCTTCATACTTGTCACTCTTGATTTATTGCATATCCCGGTACACCGCCGGAGGCATCCATACAGAGTCATACTTTGTTTTAGAATCGAGTTGTAATCATTGAGTTGTAAATAAATAAAAGTGTGATGATCATCATTCAATAGAGCATTGTCCCAATAAAAAAAGAGAAAGGCCAAAGAAAAAAAAGAAGGCCCCAAAAAAGAAAATAAATAAAAGGGGCAATGCTACTATCCTTTTACCACACTTGTGCTTCAAAGTAGCACCATGATATAGCGAGTCTCATATATTGTGCTTCAAAGTAGCACCATGTTTCTTCATATAGAGAGTCTCATATGTTGTCACTTTCATATACTAGTGGGAATTTTACATTATAGAACTTGGCTTGTATATTCCAATAACGGGCTTCCTCAAATTACCCTAGGTCTTCTTGAGCAAGCAAGTTGGATGCACACCCACTAGTTTCTTGTGTTGAGCTTTCATACATTTATAGCTCTAGTGCATCTGTTGCATGGCAATCCCTACTCACTCACATTGATATCTATTGATGGGCATCTCCATATCCCGTTGATATGCCTAGTTGATGTGAGACTATCTTCCCCTCCTTTTTGTCTTCTCCACAACCACCATTCTGTTCCACCTATAGTGCTATATCCATGGCTCACGCTCATGTATTGCATGAAGATTGAAAAAGTTTTGAAAAAGTTAGCGTATGAAACAATTGCTTGGCTTGTCATCGGGGTTGTGCATGATTTCAATACTTTGTGTGGTGAAGATGGAGCATAGCCAGACTATATGATTTTGTAGGGATAACTTTCTTTGGCCATGTTATTTTGAGAAGACATAATTGCTTTGTTAGTATGCTTGAAGTATTATTATTTTTTATGTCAATATAAACTTTTGTCTTGAATCTTTCTAATCTGAATATTCATACCACAATTTAGAAGATTTGCATTGAAATTATGCCAAGTAGCACTCTGCATCAAAAATTCTCTTTTTATCATTTACCTACTCGAGGACGAGCATGAATTAAGCTTGGGGATGCCTGATACGTCTCCAACGTATCTATAATTTTTGATTGCTCCATGCTATATTATCTACTGTTTTGGACTATATTGGGCTTTATTTTCCACTTTTATATTATTTTTGGGACAAACCTATTAACCGGAGGCCCAGCCCAGAATTGCTGTTTTTTTTGCCTATTTCAGTGTTTTGGATAAACGGAATATCAAACGGAGTCCAAACGGAATAAAATCTTCGGGAACGTGATTTTCTCACAGAACGTGATCGAGGAGACTTGGACCCTGCTCCAAGGAACAAAAGAGGCGGTCACGAGGGTGGGGGGCGTGCTCCCCCGTAGGGCGCACCCCCCTACCTCGTGGGCCACTCGTTGCTTCTCCGGCGTACTTCTTCCTCATATATACACACACGTACCCCCAAACGATCAGAACATGATTCAAAAACCTAATTCCACCGCCGCAACTTTCTGTATCCACGAGATCCCATCTTGGGGCCTGTTCCGGAGCTCCGCCGGAAGAGGGCCGTCATCACAGAGGGCTTCTACATCATTCTAGCCCCTCCGATGAAGTGTGAGTAGTTTACCTCAGACCTTCGGGTCCATAGTTAGTAGCTAGATGGCTTCTACTCTCTCTTTGAATCTCAATACAAAGTTCTCCCCCTCTCTTGCGGAGATCTATTCGATGTAATCTTCTTTTTGCGGTGTGTTTGTTGAGATCGATGAATTGTGGGTTTATGATCAAGTTTATCTATGAATAATATTTGAATCTTCTCTGAATTCTTTTATGTATGATTGGTTATCTTTGCAAGTCTCTTCGAATTATCCGTTTGGTTTGGCCAACTAGATTGGTAGTTCTTGCCATGGGAGAAGTGCTTAGCTTTGGGTTCGATCTTGCGGTGTCCTTACCCAGTGACAGAAGGGGCAGCAAGGCACATATTGTATCGTTGCCATAGAGGATAACAAGATGGGGTTTATTTCATATTGCATGAATTTATCTCTCTACATCATATCATCTTGCTTAAGGCGTTACTCTGTTTTTAACTTAATAGTCTAGATGCAAGCTGGATAGCGGTCGATGAGTGGAGTAATAGTAGTAGATGCAGAATTGTTTCGATCTACTTGTCACGGACGTGATGCCTATATACATGATCATGCCTAGATATTCTCATAACTATGCTCAATTATGTCAATTGCTCGACAGGAATTTGTTCACCCACCGTAAAATACTTATGCTCTTGAGAGAAGCCACTAGTGAAACCTATGGCCCCCGGGTCTATTCACATCATATCAATCTCCATTACTTTAATCTTGCTTTGCTTTTTTACTTTGCTTTTACTTTTTACTTTGCATCTTTATACCAAAAATACCAAAAATATTATATCTATCAGATCTCACTCTCGTAAGTGACCGTGAAGGGCTTGACAACCCCTAATCGCGTTGGTTGCGAGTAGCTATCACTTTGTGCGGGCATGAGGGACTTGAGCATGGGCTCCTACTGGATTGATACCTTGGTTCTCAAAAACCGAGGGAAATACTTACGCTACTCTGCTGCATCATCCCTTCCTCTTCGGGGAAAACCAACGCAAGCTCAAGACGTAGCAGCGTACATGCACTACGCGCACACCTTGCCATTACTAGCGCTCACTTCTCGCGAGACCCTCTCGGGTGGACCGGCGGACCTCTCAGGAAACCAAAACCTCGCGAGCTCGTGAGGGGCTCCTCTCAGAAGGAATGCACGTCCACAGCTGCCAAATCAGTTTGAAGCCCGGCTAAACCAAAGTAAGTTACGGCATCAAGCCCGCAAGGGGAGTCGCGAGCACCCAAAAGCATGCTTTAAGCCTAGCCTAAGGAATGAAGTGGTAGTCTATTTACATGAGGGGCTTCCCCTCTCCAAAATGCTCTTACATTGTGAGGGGCCGTACCCAAGCTTTTGCGTGCAGGTTCCAAATAAAGGACGAGGGCTCAGCCGGACATATCGCTCGCCCCGTCTCCCGAATCACTTTCGGGCAGGCTGCTGGCACCGTCGTTGTCGCTGTCTTCACCGCCATCAGCCACACCGCCATCAGCCGCACCCCCATCAACTATGCCGCCATCAACCACGTCGCCCTCATCCGCTGCGACCACCATCGCGTCGTCATTAGAAGCAAAAGCCCTAACTAGAGCATCCACATTGTCATCCACCCAGTGCACTAGGTTGCTCCAGATGGCCTCAGGCACTGGGGCAATGGCGGCGGCAAAATCAAAGTCAGGATTGGTGTTCAGGAGATGGCTGAAGACGCGGGAGAATGCGCGCCCGAGAAGGTCTCGGCTCTTTTCGTCCACAAGCTCATGAGCCCTCTCAGCACGGCTCTCCAGGCGCGTCACAACATTAGTGAAGAAGCGAAGATGGCTGGCATAATCCTGGACGTGGGGAAGAGGGGCATGCTCATCACAGATGGTACCAAGCACCTCGTTGGCCTTCGTCCTGAGGTCCTGAAGCATGGGAGCGTGCTCACGCAGTAGCGTCTGCCGGCGAAGTTCCTCCTCCCTGCTTTGCTGCGCAAAGGACTCGGCGCTGGCAACCCGCTGTTGAAGAGAGAGCAGCTCGGCACGGGTGGAGGCCAGCTCGGCCTGCACAGAGGTCAGAGCGGCCGAGGAGGCTTTCTCACGCTGTTCCGCTTTAGCCAACGCTGACTTGAGGGCAGTGGTCCTGCCCATAGCTTCATCTTCCATGAGCGCCAGCTTCAGGTCATACCTGCCAACAAGGACCGCGCGAGCCTCGACCACCTGGCGGTCGACCTCCTCCTGAGCCTTGGCCTCACGCGCACCAACGACATCTTCTGCTTGGGTGACCTGGCGCTCCCTTGTCTCCAACCGCTCGGGCTCGAGGCTACGCTCCGTGGCCTCCAGCAGCAATGCTTCTTTGCGCCGCAAGATCTCCTCCTCGTCGGACGGTGCGCCCTTCATCGATGCTAAGGCGGCTTTGCGTGCCTCCACCTGCTGCTCCAAGGAGGCGTTCAAGGCCTGGAGCTCCTGCCTGTACTCCTCGGTAATCGTGCAGCGACAGTCTGCCTCCCTGATCTCCTCCAAGGCTCGGGCGCTGGCCTCGTGTGAGGTTGTTAGGGATGCCTCGACCTTCACATTGGCATGCTCACGTTGAAGGCGCCCGACGTTGATAGCCACCTTCACTTGATGCCACTCCTCCACCAGCCGGAGACCCTCGGCCTCAAGGCGCGCGCCAACATCCATGAGTTCTCCGCCGAGCCAGCTCATCGCGCCCATTACCTCCTGAAA
This sequence comes from Triticum aestivum, assembly GCF_018294505.1. Classification (NCBI taxonomy): domain Eukaryota; kingdom Viridiplantae; phylum Streptophyta; class Magnoliopsida; order Poales; family Poaceae; genus Triticum; species Triticum aestivum. The sequence continues at coordinate 104,674,811 of NC_057800.1, read as the reverse complement.
GAGCTCGTGGCGGATGACACTCCGCTCATGCGCAAACTTAAGCGCGCGACCGGGTCCGTCCCCGCAGAGGGGGTTGCCTACGGGATCCGAAGCGGCTCACCCCCTTTCAGCAGGGGGCTGGCGCCTCCCGGGTCGCCGACCGGGCTTCGGCAGGGCCCCAGATGGGTTGGGCCCGTTGCTCGAAGAAGAAGCCAGGATCGAAGTCATCCAGCCGCCGTCCATAACCAGAGGTGGAGCCCTTGCCACACTTGACGCACCCCAGGCGAGGCCATGAAGGAGAGACGATAAAGGCGCGGGCTCAAGGCGCCACCCTAGCGTGTTTGCCTCTCCGGGCGACCTCGCGCCGGGTGCGGCATGCTGGCTTGGGGCGCTCAAGGCCAGCGGGGGATTAGAGGCAGGAGGAGGTTGCTTCCCGGGAGACTTCGCCGCCTTAGCAGAAGGGACCCTGAGGAGCCACTGTCAGGAGGGGAAGCAACACTCGAGAAATTACAAAGATAAGGTACTCACTCGTCTATGGCGATATACTTCATCTGCTTCAATGGCCGGAAGGCATCACTGCTACAGCTTGGAGACCCTTTCCTCTTGCGGAGCGCATCAAAGTCCAAACGGAGCCGGCCGAAGCCTTGGACACGACATCCAGCGTAGGGCGCGGCTGGCGAGGCACCCGAGGAGACGACCTTGGGAGTGCTGGGCTGAGGGGAGCCCTCTAGCTCCACCTCATGATGACCTGCTGAGACCTCGGAGGCTTCAGCCTCAGGAGCAGCAGATTGTGTCGCCCCCTCAGCTGTCACCCCAGGGCAAGAGTCACGAGTTCCCGGGAATGGCACCTCGGGAGCCTCGAGTGGTGTCGACGCCTCAGCACCCGCGCCTCCGGCCTCCAGCGGTGCTCGCCCCCCTGCATTCACTCTTGGGGTAAGTTCGGTGCTGGCGGCAAGGAGGGGAACCACGGAGACAGGGTTCTCACGGGGCCCTTCAAGGCCGACTGGACGCAGACCCCATTCATCGAAGGGGGGCATCTGCCCCGCAAACTCCACCCTGTTTGAGCAGTAGTACAAAATACAGCCCTCCTGCGGCATATCGACGGCGAGGGGCCACCCGTGAGGACCTCGAGCACTGTTCTTCGCGCCTCAGGCAGAAGCCCCGACTCCTGAAGCCTCATGCGATCCTGGCCACCGGACAGGGCCCACATTGGCCGGGAATGGCGCTGGAGTGGGGCGACGCGGCGTTGGAGGAACTCCTTCATCACCATGGGCGCAGTCACACAAAGATCTTTCAGCCTCTTCAACCGGAGCCAGACGAAGGTAAGGCAGGGGTCCGCGAGCTTCTCGTGGCCCCAGCCAGAGCTGGGAACGGTGGGCGCCAAAGGGGGCGAGAGCAGGGGGCTGAGCACACGGATGTCCACAGACACCCACCATGTCTGAAACTCGCTTGTGGATGGTGAAAGCTCAAAGTCAATCCCCGAGCCGGCCGTCGCAGCCACGGCCTGGAAGCTCAGGCATCCCGAGCATTGCCAAGGATTAGTCAGGTGCAGCGAGAAGAAATGGCGCAGTAGGGCCACGAAAGGAGCAATGCCCACCATGGCCTCGCAGACAAAGGCGAAAACGACAAGAAGGGAGACGGATTGGGGATCTAGGTGTAGCATATGGATTTGATTGTGGGAAAGCACGACGTTGAAGAAGGTGGAAAAGGGAGGAACCAGGCCAGCCCGCAGGGCATCAATGAAGAATTGGACCTCGGTTGTTGTACTATCAACAGAGGCGCAGGATGCAGGCGAGGCCATCATCTTCCCCCACTCGTTGAAGCCCATGGCGAGCGCTGGGCGGACCTTCTCCATGGCTTCCTGGTTGAGCACCAACGACCGACCAACGACGGGTTCAATGCTCGGAGGAAGCTCGGCTGAAGACTAGGACTTCTTCTTCCCCTTCTCCGTTCGGCTCGGCACCATGGCGACGGGGAGGGCCGAGCTCCGGTCGAGTTGGGATAGGAGGTTGTTGTTTTGGAAGGCGGAAGAATTGGGAAAGTGCGTCGCCAGCAACGAGGGAATAACTATGTAACTCGCGATGTCCGCCAAGCTAGGCGGATATCAAGGCTGCGTGGGGAAGCGGGGCCGCCCACGTCCTGTCAATCGCCACGCATCAACCGAGGCCGCAGGCTGTTGGGTCCTGGCGGCGCTCCGCACTTGCCCCTTGGCTTCGCCTCGAAGCCATGTCCGAGTGCGCCTTGGGCTCGAGGGCTACTATCAGCACCCTGGGAACGGGGGTCCCCAGACTTGCCTGCCTGCGGCCCACGACGTGGCCCCGCCAGTGGCCCCGTATGGCCCATCTTCACTAGCAAACACTCAAGACCCTCGTGAGGGGACGAGCCTCGTGAGGTGGACGACGCAAGACCTCCTCGGGGGTGGCCTCACCAGGCTGACTTGCGAGGGGCAGAGAGATCAAGGCAAGGGGCACCTCGCGAGGTTCCTGTGGCGCAAGCCATGACGACCAAGGCCAGGCGGGCACCAGGAGGGCGCCATCGCGTGCAGTGTCCTCGTTTCCTCTTTGGTGCTAAAGTGATAGACGCAGGCGAGGAGTCCAGAGGCATCAGGCAAAGGTTTCCATATCTGGCGAGGAGTCCCGAGGCATCAGGCAAAGGTTTCCATATCTGTGCAACAAGACCAAGACCAGCAGGACTGCAGGACGGAGGTCACCGCGGAGCCCAGGATGGCGTCACCACCAGAGCCTTTGGCAGGCGAAGACCACCTTTAGTCAGGATAACTTGTACTAGTTGTCTCCCTTAAAATTTGGCCATTGTGGCATCCCTTCCCGCCAGCATTTGGGAAGAGGACCAGGGCCTCTATAAATAGGACTAGCTATCACCATAGGTGGGAGGGAGATCCATTCCACCCTCATACGCACAAGCTTACCAAGAACAAGAGCACCTCTCCTCAGGAGGATGTTCTTCCCTTGTAATTGTTCATCCTCAGCCCAAGAGGCAATCCGCCACACCACACTAGAGTAGGGTATTAGACCACATCGGTGGCCCGAACTAGTATAAATCTTGTGTCCCTTTGTTCTGTGAGTTCGACGCGCTGAGCCTTGAGATCGCGGCGAGGGAGAGTGCAAGGGGCAGGAGAAATCTTTGTGCACACCCCAGTGTTCGAACCTCAAGGGTTTTGCCGGAACCCGAAACCCGACAAAATTCATTTGTAGCAAAAGGTTCCTTAATGAAAGCGAAAAGGTTGGGGTGAACACTTATTGATTTGAGATCCGCATTTTCCTTACTAGAAGATTCACCTTTATTTTTAGGCACATACATAAACTTGGCAACTTTAGTAGTAGGACGTTTTGGGGTATTTTTCATGGAAGAAAAGGCAGACCCTAAGTTTGTAATAATATCCTCAATTTTACCAATTCTTGTGGAATCTTGATCTATCTTTTCGTTAACTATGGGTTCCTTTTCTTTAAAAAAATTTAAGAGCAACTCCTACCTTAGATCCATATTGGGTAATTTGGTTGTGGATGTTTTTATCCAAAATTTCAATCAACTCTATAGTGGCAACTTTATTTTCAATAATTTCAAGCCTTTGCATCACATGTTCCAAAGTTAAAATAGTTCCATTAACCAAAAGAGGTGGTGTGCCAAACAAATCTAACATAAAATTATAAGAATCAAAAGTATGGCTACCCAAGAAATTCCCTCCAGTAATGGTATCAAGAATATATCTGTTCCAAGGAGTGATGCCTACATAAAAATTGCAAAGAAGAACGGAAGTAGATTGCTTCTTAGTAGATCTATTCCGAGCATTGCAAATTCTATTCCAAGCATCTTTTAGATTTTCTCCCTCCCTTTGTTTAAAATTAAGAACTTCATGATCGGGAGTACTAACAATGATAGATGGACTAGCCATGACGACGAAACAAACGATCTAACACACGGACACACAAGAAGCAAGAGGAAAGAGACAAGCGGAAAAAAAGGGTGAATAAAATGGCAAAGGTGGAGTGGGGGAGAGGAAAACGAGAGGCAAATGAAAAATAATGTAATGCAAGGGAGAAGAGTTTGTGATGGGTACTTGGTATGTCTTGACTTGTGCGTAGATCTCCCCGGCAACGGCGCCAGAAATTCTTCTTGCTACCTCTTGAGCATGTGTTGGTTTTCCCTTGAAGAGGAAAGGGTGATGCAGCAAAGTAGCGTAAGTATTTCTCTTAGTTTTTGATAACCAAGGTATCAATCCAGTAGGAGACTACACACAAGTCCCTCATACCTGCACAAACAATCAAGAACCTTGCAACCAACGCGATAAAGGGGTTGTCAATCCCTTCACGACCACTTGCAAAAGTGAGATCTGATAAGGATAATAAGATAAATATTTTTGGTATTTTTGTGGTATAGATTGAAAAGTAAATATTGCAAAATAAACAGCGACAGAAATTGGCAAGTTGACGGGAAAATAATATAATGGAGAATAGACCCGGGGGGCATAGGTTTCACTAGTGGCTTCTCTCAAGATAGCATAATCTATGGTGGGTGAACAAATTACTGTCGAGCAATTGATAGAAAAGCGCATATTTATGAGAATATCTAGGTATGATCATGTATATAGGCATCACGTCCGTGACAAGTAGACCAAAACGATTCTGCATCTACTACTATTACTCCACACATCGACCGCTATCCAGCATGCATCTAGAGTATTAAGTTCATAAGAACAGAGTAACGCATTAGGCAAGATGACATGATGTAGAGGGATAAACTCAAGCAATATGATATAAACCCCATCTTTTTATCCTCGATGGCAATAATACAATATGTGCCTTGCTGCCCTTGCTGTCATTGGGAAAAGACACCACAAGATTGAACCCAAAGCTAAGCACTTCTCCCATTGCAAGAAAGATCAATCTAGTGGGCCAAACCAAACTGATAATTCGAAGAGACTTGCAAAGATATTTAAATCATGCATATAAGAATTCAAAGAAGAATCAAATATTGGTCATAGATAATCTTGACCATAAACCCACAATTCATTAGATCTCGACAAACACACCACAAAAAGAATTACATCAAATAGATCTCCAAGAAAATCAAGGAGAACTTTGTATTGAGATCCAAAGGGAGAGAAGAAGCCATGTAGCTAATAACTATGGACCCAAAGGTCAGTGGTAAAGTACTTGCACATCATCAGAGATGCTATGGTGTTGATGTAGAAGCCCTCCGTGATCGATCCCCCCTCCGGGGGAGCACTGAAAAAGGCCCCAAGATGGGATCTCATGGGTACAGAAGGTTGCGGCGGTGGAAATAGGGTTTCGTGGTGCTCCTGGACCTTTTCAGGGTATATGAGTATATATAGGCGAAAGAAGTAGGTCGGTGGAGCCAGGAGGGGGCCATGAGGGTGGGGGGCGTGCCCACCCCCCTCGGGCGTGCCCTCCTGCCTTGTGGATTCCTCGCTGCTTCCTTGACGTCCACTCCAAGTCTCCTAGATTTCGTTTGTTTCAAAAATGATCCTCGCGAAGGTTTCATTCCGTTTGATATTCCTTTTCTGTGAAACACTGAAATAGGCAAAAAAACTGCAATTTGCACTGGGCCTTTGGTTAATAGGTTAGTCCCAAAAATAATATAAAAGTGCATAATAAAGCCCATTAAACATCCAAAACAGATAATATAATAGCATGGAACAATCAAAAATTATAGATACGTCGGTGACGTATCAACAACCCCTTTATCATTTTTGGTGCAAGTGTTTGATTGTGTGTGTAGGTATTGGTGATTTGTGTGTTCTTCTCCTACTGCATCGATACCTTGGTTCTTAACTAAGGGAAATACTTATCTCTACTATGCTGCCTCATCCTTTCCTCTTCAAGGGAAAAACCAATGGAAGCTCAAGAAGTAGCAGAGAGGAGATGCAACACGGTAGAGATAAGTATTTCCCTTAGGAAGAACCAAGGTATCAAACCAGTAGGAGAATCACACAAAGCCTCGTGAACAGCACCTACACACACAGAAGCAAATACTCACACCCAACGCGAGCAAGAGGGTTTTCAATCCCCTTAAACTTGTTACTTGCAAGGATTAATTCTGATAGTGGTAGATAGAAAAGTAAATTGCAAAACAAAATAATAGAAATAAAATTGCGACAGTGTATTTTTGGATTTTATATATGATTAAAGTAGACCCCGGGGCCATAGTTTTCACTAGAGGCTTCTCTCGAGCATATAGCATATGGTGGGTGAACAAATTACTGTTGGGTAATTGATAGAAAAGCACATAGTTATGACGATATTCAAGGCAATGATCATGTGTATAGGCATCATGTTTGAGACAAGTAGATTGACTCCAGCCTGCATCTACTATTATTACTCCACCAATCAACCGCTATCCAGCATGCATCTATGGTATTAAGTTCATGAAAAACAGAGTAACACCTTAAGCAAGATGACATGATGTAGACAAATTAAACCCAATCAATATGAATAAACCCCATCATTTTACCCTTAATGGCAACAATACAAATACGTGTCTTGTCCCCTACTATGTCACTGTGATATAGAGCACCACAAGATTGAACCCATTACAAAAGCACATGTCCCACTAAAGATAAATCAATCTAGTTGGCCAAACCAAACAGACAGATCAGAGAGAAATAACAAGCAATAAAAATCATGCATAATAAAGTTAAGAAAATACTCCATTACTTATCATAAATATTCAGATCATAAACCCACAATTCATTGGATCCCAACAAACACACCGCAAAATAAAATTACATCGGATAGAAGTCTAGGAACATCGAGGAGAACATTGTATTGAAGATCAAAGAGAGAGAAGAAGCCATATAGCTAATATCTAGGTATGGACTTGTAGGTCTGCGGTGAACTACTCACGCATCATCGAAAGGCAGCAAATATGATATAGAAGCCCTCCGTGATCGATTACCCCTCTGGCAGAGTAGCTGAAAAGGCCTCCAGATGGGATCAGGAAAGAATAGAAACTTGCTGCGGCAAAAAAGGGGTTTGGGTGCTTCTCGGGTGGTTTCCCAATATTTTAGAATTTATAGAAGTGACATTAGGTCACGCGGAGCTTCATGGGGACCACACGGCCCTGTTGCCTTATCGTCTCCTCGGTTGCCGTCTGGTCTCCTCCCAAAGCTTTACACCATATGAAATATGCAATGAATATCACTCTACCAAGTTAAAACTGTCTCATCATAAGTGTCATTTCAACAAATTAGAAGTAGTACAAGCTAGAAAAGAATTTGAGATGTAACCTATATCACACTCCCAAGTCAAACGTGTCTTATGATAAGTGATTGTTGCAGGTTACACAACAGTAGTACTTTAATGTAAGAACATGGTGTGATAGACAGATATTGTATGTTCTGGAAACAGGAACACGTGTCTTATTCACAAGTATAATGTGTAAAGTAAGCAGATGGAATTCAACAAAATTAGAAGCAATACAAGCTAGACATCATACATAACATGCAACCACATATAACAGTGCCAAGTTAGAGGGAGCGCCTATGATGGTGCACTAGGGGAGACATGCTCATCATCAACACAACTACGTTAAGTGTCTATGCATGTGTTGTCTTGCAAATCATCTTGCGGGGTTAGAGGAGTAGAATTTGTAGAGGCCCTCCATTTGGAAGGAGCACCTTTATCCGCTGCCTTGCTAACTTCCTTCCGCTTTATTGATTTTGAATTGTCAAGTAAAACCGACAAGAAAAGCAATAAAATCACTCTTCAGAACTCATTCGTGCATGATACTGACAATCACTACTTTGATGTAAGGCAAACACATGATACTAGGATGGAATATGTATGAAAAACAGGACGACATGGCATATTCACAACTGTTCGTGTAAACTAAGCAGAAGCCATTTCAACAAATAAGAAGCAATGCAAGCTAGACACCGCATGCAACATGCAATATAATATCACACTACCAAGCTAGATAAAGCACCTGGGATGCCGGTTTTGTCGAAAGACCGCCATCAGTCCTTACCATATTTTTTTCCTTCCTGCTTCTTAGTTTTATTGCCTTGTCAATTCAAACCCACAAGAAAAATGAATAAAAATCCGCTTTTCAGAAATCATTGATGCAGGATGCTGATGAGCACTACTTGAATGTAAGGCGACCGCATGATAGGATGATCGAATGTGTAACAAAAAAGGACAACATTGCATATTCACAACTATGATGTGTAAACTAAGGAGAAGGCATTTCAAAAAATTAGAAGCAATGAAAGCTAGACACCATATGAAAGATGCAATGAATATCACTCTACCAAATTAAAACTGTCTCGTCATCAGTACCATTTCAACAAATTAGAAGTAGTACAAGCTAGAAAAGAATGCGAGATGTAACCTATATCACACTCCCAAGTCAAACATGTAGCGACCCGACCTCCGATGGTCAAGCCTCTATGTATCTGTGCCATCCCTGGATCGGTATGCTGGCACACACAGTACATCAATGTGTATATCAAAGTGCAATCACATGTGTAAATAACGTAAAACTGATATATACCTCATAAGTCTCAGCAGAAACAAACAATCGGGTGTGGAGTCCCATCAACGCCATCGACAGGTTGAGTGTAGACCGTAACCTTGTACTGTACTCTTACTCGTCGGAAGAACATATATACAACATGAGACGTTGCAGCTGTGTAGGTCAGTACATTGAATGTACTAGCAAGATCACTGTAAGAAAAACAGATGATAAACTATACTATATGCAATATGGCTTTGTGGCTCTATATCTGAGTTTGGTTTTATTTTCCCTACATCAATGGAAATAACCGGAGTTTGTACTATGGAGTTTCTATCATGACATGGTTCCGCCAACCGAAGTCTCATCACCCAAATCATCATAAGTTGCCCACAATTAAATTACCAGTCTGGTGTTGAGAGTTCCGAGATAGATCCAAGTCCAGAGGCTTAATTTGTCTGTAATCGGGGACACAGCTAATCGATTAGGTTTAAACCCTCTGCAGAGGTTTGTACACTTTACCCGCAAGATTCGATCCCTCTTTTTACGTTCTCACACTTCAGGTTGTTTGAGAACAAGACGACTGAAACATGGTCTTCCGAAGAGTTCCCCTGACCACTGTCCGGTGCTCATCCAATCCTACCGTAGTTCTACATCTGCTAGCACCGTCCCAGCTAGAGTCACCACTAGGGTCAACCAAGCCAGAGCCCATAGTGACATGCGGTTGCACAGGTAAGCTTCCGGGCATGAAGTATTCTTCCGTCTCTTTGACTCTGGGTGAAGCTTTCCACAAGATGTCATGGCGCTTCTCCATGCATCCCAGCCATCCACTGGTTCCTCCAAGGTGCCCGTCAACCGTCCTTCACCTAGTAGTGTGTATTGAATTCTTGTCTCGAGTCTCGAAATATTGAAGTCTTGAAGTCCTGAAGATGCAGTCCTTGCTGATGCCATCATGAATTTGTTGCCATTGGCGTAGAGTCCTTCTTCACACCACTCACGTGCACTCATACCAAACCCTGTCTACTATAGCATAGCATTAAAACCATATAACGTCTCGGGCTTATAACAGGGAGATGGGTTCCTACCTCATGCATTCTACTCAACTACCAGAAATCAATATCACTACTGGAGGGATTATTGAAAGGGTGCTACTACATGCAAATAAAACAGAGGTACAAAAAAATGGTCAAAGTGAACTTGCCTGGTAAGTTGATGAAGATAATCGCACTCAAATAAAGACTGGGTAGAACTATTCGTCACTCCGTTAAAAATCTATATAGTCAAACATAGCATTCATATAAGCAAACATACTAGCAAGCAATTCTAACACTCATAATAAAACCAACAAATAAATTGCAAAACAACAACGGACACCAAATAAGAACAAAGGAAAACTACACAACAAAACTACTAAAGAGAACTCTAAGACATAACACAAAACCGTTTTGTCCTAAGTAAAAACTTAACAACAATTAAAACACTAAGCTAATAAATTAACAGGAAATACAAAGTAAAACAACTAAGTTAACATAAGGTATTTTTCATAAAATTTTATTTGCAAAAAGAAACAAATAAAAAGCTTTTATGAAACACTAACTATGACCTAAACAAGTTTTCATACAAAACTAAAATAAATTTTTAAAATAAAAATAAGATTTTCTTTGGTTGACTAACAAAAACAAACTAAATTTGTCAAAAGTGACAAAAGTAAATAATTAAAACTAATAAAAACAATAAAGAAAAGAATAAAACAAAACTATAACTAAAAAGTACTGTTTCGCTAAAAACCTAATTTAAAATACACTAAAAATAAATAACTATATGCTACTGGATAGACAAAACCATAATAAAACAATAGCAAAAAGAATCAGTCAAACATATATTCTAGAACTCAAACTAGAGCCAAAACATTGTTCGAAGCATATTTGAAATAAACCAGATTTAAACTACTCAAATACAAAATTTCAAGTCACTACCAAAAACTTCACAAAATTTGTGACACAGTGCAGTTGGAATCGCTCAAAAACATTAAATAGGTTAAAAATTACAGGCAATCTAAGATTGAAACTATTTCTGTTTTTAAAACGGAAACTTAAAAATAACAGAAAAATGGCGCTAGCTACGTGGCCTACTGCTATCGGGCCAGGGACGTGGGCGATGCGAAGCTAAATGGTGCTCGGCCGCGACTCAACAGAAACGTGCACTTGTGTTTAAAAACAAAATCGGCACCCGGTTCGACCTAAACCACACTAAACCGTATAAAAAACCAATCTACTTAAATAAAGAAAAAAACCTAACTGATTCGTTTCAATCTAATCTAGGCTGTGCGTTGAAGATCCAATGGAGAGGGAGGTCGTCGGAGCTTACAGCAGTGGTGGTCGCCAGCGATGCGGCTCGGCCGTCGGCAGCGGCGGCGCTCCGGTCGTCGGAGAGCTCCAAAGAGGGCACGAGCGGACGCGACATACGACGATGAGTCCAGCGGTGGTCGAGGTGGCGTCGTAGGTGGACGGAGGAGGAGGACGGCGAGGTCGAGGTGGCGATGGCATTCGGCGTCAGCGGTGACGGTGTTCTAGTGGTGCGGGAGCTCGGGCAAGTGCGCTGGAAGGTGCAGGCGAGCGAGGGGAGGTCAATGGTGGGTTCAGACGGCGTCGAGGTGGTTGGAGTGGAGCGCTAGGGAGATAATGGTGTGATGGCCGAGGTGAGCTCTGGCGAGCGAGCGGGCGAGGCAGAGGGCATGGGGAAGAGTGGTTTTGCGCGCGGAGGGTCGAGGGGGCATCCTTATATAGAGAGGGGGTCGACTTGGAGGAGGGGGCGAGATGGATTCAGGATCCCGAGAAGATCGGGATTTTCGGCGACGCGGTGGCGGTGGGCTCTGCCCCGTGGCTTGGAGAAGAAGAAGGTGGGCACAAGGTTTCGGGCGGACAAGTGGGGCCCACAAGTCAGCGTCGGTGAGAGAGAGAGGAGGTAGCGGGCGACCTGTGCGAAGGGGTTTCCGGCGCGGGTGAGCTGCTGGGCCAGCCTGGCGCGTAGGTGGGCCGAGGGGTAGAGAGAGAGTTGGGCCTCGGTGGCTTCAGCCTTTTTTTAAGATACCAGAGAAGATTAAAAGAAATAAATAAGTTAAAATATAAATATAATATATACATGTTATATATCAAAACATTCAGAAAAAGACTTCCTACAACATGAACTATTTTTCAAGTTCAAACAAAATCCTTCAAAATTCACAAAAGTCATACAGTGCTGCTGAAGCAATAAACCTAATAAAAATCATTTTTAGAATACTAAAATGATTTTAAATTTACTTTCCTCCAATTTTATATTGTAGGGAATCATTTTACCCTAATTTCCAAATAATTTATTTTTGGAGAAACATAATTTGAATAAAACCCAAATAACTCCTAAATCGTTTTGAATTTGAATTTCAAACCACTTCCAACTCTATTTCATATAATTTGAAGAAGTCATTTTATCTTCTCTCATGAAAATCATTGAGTTGCATAAAGCTTCTGAATTTGAAATATTTCCAAATGGAATTCAAATCTTTTTAAAACCCTTTTCATTTATTTAAATGGAAGAAGTCACTTTATCCTCACTCTAGGGTTTAGTGATGAAATGAATTTGAATTCATGAAGATCAAAATGCAAGATGAAAGTTTCGGAAAGTCATATTATTCCCTCTCATTCAACTTCAAAAGTTTCAAATTTCACCCAATCAATCACACAACAAGCAGACAAACAACCATATTTATTTATTTAATGTAACATTCCAAAATTTAGAATTTTGGGATGTTACAAACCTACCACACTTAAAACGAATCTCGTCCTCGAGATTCGAAGAGGCTAGCAAGAAAAGGTTAGGGTTTGGGGGGTCTTCCAGCAATTCCATTGATCGGAATGGTCTAGTGTGCTACCACACTTAAAAGCATGGTTATGGTTCCGACAAAACTCATGTACTCCATCCTTTTGGGTTGTTGGTGTCGGTCTTCTCACATCTTTGGAGTAACTTCAATACTGAGGTTCTTCTGGCCGGGTATATCCTTTTCCTCAATTTCTTGTGTCCTTCCATCATGGTAAGGTTCTTCCGAGGCTCAGTCTTCATATCTGACAGGTCTGTTGCTAATACTATATGACTATCGAAACCTCATGGTGGTCAACCATTAATGGGTTTCCTGCAGAAAATGGGTTTGGGCTAAATCTCACCGTATATCCTACGATTGGCAACGGTTTCCTGTAAAGGGTTCCATCGTCCTACCATTCTATGGTTTTATGGCTTGATGTGTCGACACTCTTCTAAGGTTTTCAAGGCTCTCTGATTTTTCAAACATATGATAGTTCATGATAGAAGTCTCCGGTATGGGGGCCAATCCATCCCATACTTGAATCATTACTACATATGCAGACATCGAATCACGTATTCTAACACTTGGGCATACTCACAAGCATTGCGGATTTTCTCTTGTTCATGAACTAAGTTCAGGTAAATCCATTGATTCTGCAAGCTGAATGTTGGTGTCAAAACCGGCGGATCTCGGGTAGGGGGTCCTGAACTGTGCGTCTAAGGCAGATGGTAACAGGAGGCAGGGAACATGATGTTTTACCCAGGTTCGGGCCCTCTTGATGGAGGTAAAACCCTATGTCCTGCTTGATTAATATTGATGATATGGGTAGTACAAGAGTAGATCTACCACGAGATCAGAGATGGAGGTAAAACCGGTACTGGAAAAGATGCTCAAGCTAGCACCTTGCCCAAAGCCCTCAAAGGAAGATAAAGGGGGGAATAATGAGGTCGAAAGCGGGCCCCCATCGCTACCAATTCCAACCGAGGGAATGAGCGCCTCCGTGAAGGAGGATAACCAAGGGGAAGGATCTGACCTTCTCTCGCTTCGGGGAAGGAAGAGGACTGCCTCTGAAGATCCGGAAACCGAGGCTTCCAAACGGGAGAAGAAGTCTCCACCAGAGGGTCCTACCTTGGAGGGTGCTTTTGCCGCACAAGGTCCGCGCGAGGATCAGCCCTCCAACGACCTGTAAGTAATCAAAAAGTACTTTAATAGTGGAGATATACTACCTTACCTCTAAGGAAAATAACCGAAGCGTTTATCTTGCAGTTCGGATCTTAGCCCTTCTCAGCAGAGCTCGTCTTCAGGGGATCTTCTTCCGGAGATGATGGAGAGCGAAACTCCACCCTCGGACTCCCCCGCTCAAGAAGCAGGCGACCTTGAAGTGTCATCGCGGAGGGCCTCTCCGGATCCGGTGAGGCCAGAAGATAATCCTATAGTCACCCGAAGTCCCCAGCATCCGGCTCTTGAAGAGAGCAAACAAAAGAGTCTGGCACCGTATGGTATGCGGTCGGACGTACTGAGGGTGCTCTTGGAGCGAGCGGCCATCTCAGAAGAACACCGTACGTTGATGGGTACAGTGATGGAAAGAATTTCATCCGCCGAAAGCGGATTGCACGAAGCCTTTATGAGTCTACTAACAGGCTTTGAGGTACGTGAAATGATATACTTTTTTATAGTACCACACATTTTTAGGTGTGCCCTGTGTAGATAGCAGCCCCTGAGACTCTGGTTGTCATCGAGGACGGCGGCAAACAGAGGATCGTAGTCCCAGGTAATAACCAAACCTCCTTTATGTGCAGGTGGTGGAAGCTCCAGTGGCTAGCCGGACTAATGAGTTTGCCGAGCTAAAGCGGCAACTGGATGCGGCATATTGCCGACATTGAGCTTGTTAACAAGCGGCTTGATGAGGCACAGGGTAAGTAATGTTTTCTGGTGAATGTCACATAGTAAGAGCAACGTAACGCTAGTATCTTTAACATGTTGTGACTGCAGATGGAGTTGCCACTGTGGAGACCCTTCGGGCGGAACTTGCTCGAGCCAAGGAACAAGCAAGGATTAGTAATGCGGCCGCTTTAAAGGCGGCCGAAGAGTTAAGAGCCGAAAAGGCTGCACATTGCGAGAGCAAAGATAAAATGGCCAAGATGGCTGTAAAGTTAAAAGACACTGCCGACCGCTGCCAGCTCCTTGAAGAAGAAAACCGAGCGAAGGCGACGGACCTTGAAAAGGCCGTGGTGGCGACCAAAGACACCCGCTCTGCTATGAGGGCAAAGAAGGAAGAGCTGCGTGAAGCCGGGGATATTGCGGCTGGGAAGCCCTTTTTGCTGTGGAGGAAGTTCGGGGATCCGCGGTATGCCCCTCTGGATCGGCTGTGGAGTTCGGCAGACGCATATATGGACTTGGCGGCTGAGGGAGTCCTGGATTAGGGGGTGTTCGGATAGCCGAACTATACCTTCAGCCGGACTCCCGGACTATGAAGATACAAGATTGAAGACTCCGTCCCGCGTCCGAAAGGGACTTTCCTTGGCGTGGAAGGCAAGCTTGGCGATACGGATATGAAGATCTCCTACCATTGTAATAGACTCTATGTAACCCTAACCCTATCTGGTGTCTATATAAACCGGAGGGTTTTAGTCCGTAGGACAACATACACATCAACAATCGTACCATAGGCTAGCTGCTAAGGTTTAGCCTCTCTGATCTCGTGGTAGATCTACTCTTGTACAACCCATATCATCAATATTAATCAAGCAGGACGTAGGGTTTTACCAACATCGAGAGGGCCCGAACCTGGGTAAAACTTCGTGTCCCTTGCCTCCTGTTACCATCCGGCCTAGACGCACAGTTCGGGACCCCCTACCCGAGATCCGCCGGTTTTGACACTGACATTGGTGCTTTCATTGAGAGTTCCTCTGTGCCGTCACCGTCAGGCCCAATGGCTCCTACGATCATCAATGGCGATGCAGTCCAGGGTGAGACCTTCCTCCCCGGACAGATCTTCGTTTTTGGCGGCTTCGCACTGCGGGCGAATTCACTTGGCCATCTAGAGAAGATCGAAAGCTACGCCCCTGGCCGTCAGGTCAGATTCGGAAATTTAAACTACACATCTGACATCCGCGGGGACTTGATCTTCGGCGGATTCGAACCACCGCCAAGCGCGCCGCACTGTCACGACGAGCATGATCTAGCTCTGCCACTGAACAGTGCCCTGGAGGCCGCACCCGCATCGGCTCCGACCCTTAGTTCGGAGCCAACCGCGTCGATCGAGGATGGGAGGTTGGACGCCACCTCGGGGGCTGTGATCCCAACGGCGGTTGAGCCGAACACCAGCCCCGTACTCTACGAGACTCGTGACTCCATGGAGCTGGATTCTTCTCCGGACTCCGAACCCTCCGCACCCCTGCCGATCAAATCCGATTGGGCGCCGATCATGGAGTTCACGGCCGCAGACGTCTTTCAGCACTCGCCTTTCGGCGATATCCTGAAGTCACTGAGGTCTCTCTCTTTATCAGGAGAGCCCTGGCCGGACTACGGTCAGCAAGGTTGGGGTACGGACGATGAAGAAATTCAAAACCCACCCACCACCCACTTTGTAGCCACTGTCGACGACTTAACCGACATGCTCGACTTCGACTTCGAAGACATTGATGGTATGGACGCCGATGAAGGAGATGATGAAGAACCAGCGCCTACTAGGCCCTGGAAAGCCACCTCGTCATATGACATATACATGGTGGACACCCCAAAAGAGGGAGAGGGCGATGGAACAGCGGAGGATGACCCCTCCAAGAAACAGCCCAAGCGCCGGCGTCAGCGGCGCCGCTCAAAATCCCGCCAACACAAAAACGGTGATTCCAGCACGGGAGATAATAATACTCCGGAGAGTGCCGAAGAAAACCCCCTCCAGCAAGGTTTAGCACAGGAGGATGGAGAAACCAGCCCTCATGAGAGAGCGGCAGACAGAGAGGTCGAGGACGATAATTATATGCCTCCCTCCGAAGACGAGGCAAGCCTCGACGACGACGAATTCGTCATGCCAGAGGATCCCGTTGAGCAAAAGCGTTTCCAACGCAGGCTTATGGCCACGGCAAGAAGCCTCAAGAAAAAACAGCAACAGCTCCGAGCTGATCAAGATTTGCTGGTTGACAGATGGACCGAAGTCCTTGCGGCCGAAGAGCATAAACTCGAACGCCCCTCCAACAGTTACCCAAAGCGCAGGTTGCTACCCCAATTAGAGGAGGAAGCACTTGATGCGGCCGAACGGCCACCTCGTGGCCGCGACAGAGAGGCCTCCCGGCCCTCCACTCAAGCCGCACCCCGTACCAAGGCACGGGAATATGCGCCGGACTTACGAGACATGTTGGAGGACAAGGCAAGGCAAACACGATCGATCTACGGATCGTGTGGTCACCCCACGGCTCGAGACGGTAACCATCACGCCGGCCACAAATTCGGCAGGGCTGAACACAGTAGACAAAACTCATTGGAGCTACGTCATGATATCGCCCAGTACAGAGGCGCCGCACACCCACTCTGCTTTACAGACGAAATAATGGATCATCAAATCCCCGAGGGTTTAAAACCCATAAACATCGAATCATATGATGGCACAACAGACCCTGCGGTATGGATGGAGGATTATCTCCTTCATATCCACATGGCCCGCGGCGACGATTTTCACGCCATCAAATACCTCCCACTCAAGCTTAAAGGACCAGCTCGGCATTGGCTCAACAGCTTGCCAACAGGATCAATCAGTTGTTGGGAGGACCTGGAAGCCGCATTCCTCGACAATTTCCAGGGCACTTATGTGCGACCCCCAGACGCCGATGACCTAAGTCACGTAATTCAGCAGCTAGAGGAATCGGCCAGGCAATTCTGGACACGGTTCCTAACAAAGAAAAATCAAATAGTCGACTGTCCGGACGCTGAGGCCCTAGCAGCCTTCAAGCATAATATCCGTGACGAGTGGCTGGCCCGGCACCTTGGAAAGGAAAAGCCGAAATCTATGGCAGCACTCACGGCACTCATGACCCGCTTTTGCGTGGGAGAAGACAGCTGGCTTGCTCGTAGCAACAATATGACCAAGAACCCTGGTAGTTCGGACACCAAGGACATTAGTGGTAGGTCGCGTCACAACAAGCAGAAGCGCCGCATTAACGGCGACAATGCTGATAATACGGCAGTTAATGCCGGATTCAGAGGCTCTAAATTCGGTCAGCGGAAAAAGCCATTCAAAAGGAATCCTAGGGGCCCGTCCAGCTTGGACCGAATACTCGACCGCTTGTGCCAAATACATGGCACCCCGGAAAAGCCGGCCAATCACACCAATAGGGATTGTTGGGTGTTCAAGCAGGCAGGCAAGTTAAGCACCGACAATGAAGACAAGGGGCTACATAGCGACGACGACAAGGAGCCCCAGCCACCAAACAACAATGGACAGAAGGGTTTCCCCCCACAAGTGCGGACGGCGAACATGATATACGCCACCCACGTCCTAAAAAGGGAGCGGAAGCGCGCGTTAAGGGACGTATACGCGGTAGAGCCAGTCTCCCCAAAGTTCAACCCATGGTCCTCCTGCCCGATCACCTTTGATCGAAGAGACCATCCCACTAGCATCCGTCATGGCGGATTTGCCGCATTGGTTCTAGACCCAATTATTGACGGATTTCATCTCACTAGAGTCCTCATGGACGGCGGCAGCAGCTAGAACCTGCTTTACCGGGATATAGTGCGAAAAATGGGCATCGATCCCTCAAAGATTAAGCCCACCAAAACGACCTTTAAAGGCATAATACCAGGTGTAGAGGCCAACTGTACAGGCTCAGTCACACTTGAAGTGGTCTTCGGATTCCCGGATAATTTCCGAAGCAAGGAATTGGTCTTCGACATAGTCCCATTCCGCAGTGGCTATCACACACTGCTCGGGCGAACCGCATTTGCCAAGTTCAATGTGGTGCCGCACTATGCATACCACAAGCTCAAGATGCCAGGCCCTCGTGGAGTAATTACGGTCAATGGAAACACCGAACGCTCCCTCCGAACAGAGGAGCACACGGCGGCCCTTGCAGCGGAAGTACAAAGCAGCCTCTCCAGGCAGTTCTCCAGTCCGGCCATTAAACGTCCGAACACCGTCAAGTGCGCCCGGAGTAACCTACAACAAGACCGCCTGGCACGTTCCGAGCAGGCGTAGTAATGCGCCCCAACCCCAACCCTAGCAAAAAGGCGACGCCAGTACTTCACGTACATAATTACGCTCTAGAAATACCATGGGCATAGGGGGAGGGGCACCATCACGGCACGCCAAAAACACGGCTTAAACCGCACCAGGGGCTGCAGATTTTTTTACTTTTCTCTTACTTCCAGGACTCTACTCTTTGGAAGGCCTGTTCGGCAGTTCAATTGCCGCACAAACAATGCAAGAACCAGGGAAGCAGACAAGCCATGCCGCATTACGAAAATCCCAGGTGGTCTCTATCACGAGCAGTATACCTGTTTCGCATACTATTCCGCAGCTTGCCCCTAGGAGCAGACATGTTAAATAATCCAACTTTTTGTTTATCGCATTACTTGTATTATTCTGCTTTCATCGCAGCTATTTCTAATAAACAATGCATAGCTTTTGTCTATTTTTGCACTATCTTTTTATAAATAAATGTTCCTTAACGACATGTTGCACCCGTACAACTTGGTACGGCCAAAATACGCCAGGGGCTTTTAGAACCCCTCAATATGGTGTGAGAAGTCCGAACACTTTCACAAGTGCGGCACCCCGAACTTATAGCATTATATGCATCGGCTCTGAATCATGTCTTGGGTCAATAGTTGGGTTTGCCCGGCTCCTATGTTTTGGTGCCTTACATTCTGCTATATCGGCTAAGGTAGCACTAGGAGAACAACTGCGATTGTGCCCCAGTTGAGCTGGGCCGAGCACCTCAGTGGAGAAAGCTAAAACTAACTGTCATGATGAAGCAAGAGCTGGTCGCTGTTCGAGAGGTTTTTTCGAGTCCCTAAAGACTTATGCCGCTTAGGGCGACGAGTCGGCTCTGTCCGGCCAAGGCGTGGATAGCGCCCCGAACTCGGTGTTCCGAATACTAGGGGCTTCGCCGAAATTTAAAATTCTAGAATTCTATGTCTAAGTGAGAGTGTTCACGCATTATAGTCCGATTGCCTCGTTCGTCGGGCTGAGCGCCTCCCTCGAAGGACCCAAACATGGGAAAAAGAGCGCCCAGATTTATCCCCGAACACCCCAGCACTAGTGGCAAGGGGGCAGAAGCCGACGACTCGCCATCTCTCAGTATTGATAAACAGCCGCACAGAAGGTAATATTTTAAATTCAAGCAGCATTGCTCAGCGCATATGAACAAGTTTTCAGTGCACAGGACAAAAACGAGCGAGTTTTACTCAAAAATTACATCCCTAGTACATTCATCTGCCACAAGGCGGGCACCCTTCATAACATCCTTATAGTAATTTTCGGGCTTGCGATGCTCTTTCCTCACTGGTGGCCCGTCCTTCACAAGCTTCTCGCATCCAGCCTGCCCCAGTGCACCTTAGCATGGGCAAAGGCCCTACAGGCACATTCAATATAGACGGAGCACTTGATGACTTCGAGCCTTGGACAGGCCTCCACCAGCCACCCACCAGCCCGAAATAGCTCCCAGGCAAAGCCTCTCCAGGCCACAGCCGAACTAGGAGGCCCTTCATGGCCTGTTCGGCCGCCTTGTGGAGCTCGACCAGTTGCTTCAGCTGGTCGCTCAGGGGCACGGGGTGTCCGGCCTCAGCATACTGAGACCAGAACACCTTCTCCGTTGAGCTGCCCTCCTCGGCTCGATAGAATGTGGCGGCATCGGATACACTCCGGGGAAGATCTGCAAATGCCCCTGGAGAGCTCCGGATTCGGGTAAGTATCAAGTAACTCATGTTTATGTGTTTACTTTGCATAAAGAATGCCTTACCCGCCGCTATTTTCTTCACCTCATCCAACTCCTGGAGGGTCTTCTGGGATTCGGCCTTGGCAGACTTGGCATTTTCAATAGCCGCCGCGAGCTCGGACGCTCGCATCTTCGAGTCAAGCTCCAAACTCTCATGTTTCTTCATGGGAACCTGGAGCTCTTGCCGCATCTTGCCAACCTCGGCTTCATACCTCTTCCGCTCGGTGCGCTCCGCGGCCGCACTCTTCTCGGCCTCGAGCAGCACTTGCTTAAGGGTCGCCACCTCAGATGTGGCCCCTACAATAGCCATGTTAATCCTATCATTTCTTGCAATTGCACCTTTTTTACATACATATTCAACCAAGGTATTTCTTACTGTAGCGACCAGACCTCAAACAGTCTGATCTTTGTGCTCCGGTGTCATCCCTGGATCAGTAATGCTGACACCACACAGTACTCGGAGGATTTATAGCAGAGTAGCAATCACACACTTATTACATCGAGTGTCTCAAAAGAGAACTTATTACAATAAATATGGCTTAAGGCCATCTAATAATAATAACAGCGGAAGGCTTAGAAGATAAGTGAGTCCATCAACTCCAACGGCATGACTGAGTATAGAACCACGACCTAAAAACTCCTTAATCGTCGTCTGAAAAGTCTGCAACATTAACGTTGCAGCCCAAAAACGGGTCAGCACATGGAATATGCTGGCAAGGTAACACATAGAGAGTAATGGAATGCAACAGCTATACTATATGCATATTTGGCTGGTGGAAAGCTCTATGGTTACAGCTTTGCATAAAGCCAATTTTTCCCTACTTCAAAAGGAATAAATTTAATTACTATCATGGTGGTTGTTAAACATTGAGAATGGTTGACAGCATTCTCAATCCCAATTAAGCATCATCATTAACCCAACAACATTAATTTTAGAGTAACATGTTGAGATTCACATGATAATCCAGATACTAGATACTCAAGATGTCCATAACCGAGGACACGGCTAATCATGATTAGTTTGTTACACTCTGTAGAGGTTTGCGCACTTTTCCCCATAAGACTCGATCGCCTCCGTTGGATTTCTCGCACTACATGGTGTTTGAGAAACGAATGACCGAGACACAGTCTTTCAGAAGCGCTAGCACCTTACGATGGATAGACCGGTACACCTACTTTCCCCTACATCTGCTAGTCTACCCTGTAAGAGTTCGGACGACTTAATCAACTATGCCAGAGCCCATAATGGCTTGTGGGTGCACACGGAAGTTTCTAGTTTGAAAAATCTCATGATCCCTTTGAGTCTGGGTGGCGGTCCAAAAGAAAACAGGCATGTCCTGGAATACCCAGGTGCCTCAATCCACCCAGATGTGTATTTAAGTTGCCACCTTAGATAAACCATTAATTATCAATCTCACATCTGTCATGGATTTCACTCACCTAATCCATGTCTACTAGCATAGCATGGCATAATAAGCAAACGTAGAAGTAACTCCCAAAGGTTTGATAATAAACAGGTAATAGGTACTACCTCATCTACTTCCCATCCCACAGTTTAATTAGATCCTAATCATGCAATGTGTGAAGATTGATCTAATGCAAAAAAAACTGGGTTGTAGAAAAGGTATGATCAAAGTGTTACTTGCCTTGCTGATGATCCGTGAAACCTAACGATTTGAAGTAACAGGCGGCGCACTCTGGGTACTCTATCGCGGGCAAACAAACAAGCATACAATAAGTACTCATCTAATGCACAGGTAAAACTCAAATAAGAGATCTAACCAGAAGGTTCAACTTAAGAACTCCGGTTGGCAAAAAGAATCAAATCGAACGAAGCAAAGAAAGTCAAACGGCGAAAGAAAACAACTTCGTTCTAGTAATCTGAACCTAAGTCAAATTTTACAGTAGCAAAAACTTGTTTAAGTTGATTATTCGGATAGAGGGTTTCGAGACGAAACTCCAGGCGCTTGAATCGCCTGATTCCGATAAACGAGCGAAAAGAAAAACTAAAACAAAAATCGGATCAGAAATCACGATCAGAAAATAACCGCGGAAAATCCAACGAAAAGAAAAACGACGAACGGAATTTTTTTTAAATGGCACGGATTTCGAGGTGCGGCGAACCTCGGGCGACGCGCGGCTCCGGCGGATCGGCGGCTGGGCGGCGGCGGCGGCGGCTGGCGGCTGGGCGCGGCTAGGGTTTCGGGGCGGCTGGGCCTTCGGGCTAGCTTGCCCCAGCTTATAAAGGCCCCGCCCAGGCGGAGTCCTGGCCGAGTACGGCCCATAGTCGGTTCCGCTTTTTTTTCGCTCGGAAGAAAAAAAATAAAAAGAAGTACTAAATGGACTCCAAAAATCCCGAAATAAATTTTCCCGGGCTTCTAAAATCAAGCCCGACAAAGTGAACATTTATTTGGGCCCTAAATGCAATTTTGAAAAACGCGCATTTTTCCTAATTCAAATAAAAACAAAAAAAACTCCGAAATAAAACTATTTGATTTTTTTATTAAATCCTCAATATTTCTATATTTTGGGAAAGTCATTTTATTCCCTCTCTCATATTTTTGTAATAGAAATAATTGATGATAAAATAAATAAAATCAAATCATCCTATTCTCAAAATTTGAGAAAAAACTCAAATATGAAAATAACGAAATCCCCAACTCTCTCCATGGGTCCTTGAGTTGCTTAGAATATTCTTGGATCAAAACCCAAAGCAAATAAAATATGATATACATGATGATCTAATGTATAACATTCCATATTGAAAATTTGGGATGTTACACTTACCTTCCTTCTCCTCGAGCTGCTTCTTGGCACGCCCGAGCTCTCGCTCGGACTTCTCGAGGCTCTGCTTCGGTGTGTCCACTTCCGCAGTGAGTACGGCGGACGCCAGCAGAGAGGCCTGCACACGCATATTGACTCCTTTTGTTAGACTCCTGCGAATTTTTTGATCCTCTATTCTGCTTTTCTTCCCGAACGCCCAACAGAGCATCAGGGGCTACTGTCTATGCGGTAATATCATTTACACATTATTTACTTACCTCAAAGCCTGTCAAAAGGCTAGTACAAGCTTTAGTCAGTCCGCTCTTGGCGGACTGAACCTTCTGGACCACCGCACGCATAATAGCGCGGTGCTCCTCATCGATGGAGGCGCCTCGGAGTGCCTCCAACATATTGTCCGGCGCCTCCGAGTGGATGGGGGTCGCCGGCATGGTGGACTTGCTCCTCTTGGAAGGATGTCCCCCGCCGGACTCCGGAACCCTTGAAGGTTCCGGAGCGGTGTCCGGCCTAGAGCCGGACTTGGAGCCCTGGGGGGTTTCATCCCCTTTACTCCTGGAGTCCGGGAGGTCGCCTTACGGCGCCACCGGGACCACCTCCTCCCTGCTTGGAACCTGTTGGGACAACACCTCGGTGTCGTCCATAGGGCGGGGGGAGGAAGCCGTCGGAAGCGAGTTCACATCCGACGAGTCCAGTGAGCCGCTCGACGACGCGTCGAGCCGGTCTTTGGGTGGGCTGCATAAGCATATTTCGACATAAGGGAAAGCTGTGCAATAAACGAATACTATGAATTACTTCGGTATCCGGATACTTACAATTTTGCCAGGGGCTTGGCCCTGGACTGCCACTCCTCTTCGCCATCGTCGGCGTCGTTGGAGTAGTCCGGAGGAAGGGTTTTCCCCTTCTTGGACCCTCCGGCCTTGTCAGAGAGGGCGGCCTTCCTTTTCTTCTCTCCTCCCGCTGGAGGGGGAGAGGTCTCTTCTTCTTCCTCCTTGTCTTCACGAGAGGAAGGCGCTTCGGGACCGTCGGATGATGAATCCGACACCTCCTAGCGCCGGGCACTCTTTCGAGTCCCCGTGGCCCTTTTCGTGGCCTTCTTCTCCGGCACCACATAGGGCGCCGGAACCAGCAGCTTCGCCAAGCAAGCGTCCGCTGGGCCTTCGGGCAAAGGAGGCGGACAGTTGATCTGTCCGGACGTCACCTCCCAATCCTGTCAAAGATAAGGGAGATTAGATCCCACATAGAGTCAAACTATGAAAAACTGATACCCTGTAAAAGGACAAAAACAGCTTACCGCATGAGCGTGATGCTGAGTACTGAATCCGTGATCCTCGGTAGCGGATGCGGGAGCCTCGGCGCCTTTGAAAAGCATCCTCCAGGCATCTTCGTACGTCGTGTCGAAGAGCCTGTTTAGAGTTGGATGCTGCGCCGGGTCGAACTCCCACAGGTTGAAGGCCCGTCGTTGACACGGGAGGATCAGGCGGATGAGCATAACCTGGACTACGTTGACAGGCTTGAGCTTCTTGTCCACCAGGGTTTGGATGCATGTTTGGAGTCCGGTCAGCTCTCCTTTTTTACCCCAAGACAGGCCTGTCTCCTTCTAGGAGGTGAGCCGCGTAGGGGGGGCGGATCGAAACTTAGGGGGTGCGACCCATTCGGCGTCGCGCGGCTCGGTGACGTAAAACCACCATGGTTGCCACCCCTTCAGGGTCTCCACAAAGGAGCCCTCGAGCCACAAGACATTGGCCATCTTGCCAACCATGGCACCGCCGCACTCCGCCTGGCTGCCGCGCACCACCTTTGGCTTGACGTTGAAAGTCTTAAGCCATAGGCCGAAATGGGGGCGGATGCGGAGGAACGCCTCGCACACGACGATAAACACCGAGATGTTGAGGACGAAGTTCGGGGCCAGATCGTGGAAATCCAGGCCGTAGTAGAGCATGAGCCCTCGGACAAATGGATGCAGAGGGAAGCCCAGTCCGCGGAGGAAATGGGGGAGGAATACCACCCTCTCATGGGGCCTAGGAGTGGGGATGAGCTGCCCCTTTTCGGGAAGCCGGTGCGCGATGTCGCTACCCAGATATCCAGCCTTCCTTAGCTTTTTGATGTGTCCCTCCGTGACGGAGGAGACCATCCACTTGCCTCCCGCTCCGGACATGACTGGAGAAGGTTGAGGTGGTAGTGCGGACTTGGGCGCTGGAGCTCGAGTGCGCAAGAATGGATAGGCAAAGAAGGAAGAAGGCATGGGTGAAAAGGTGGATCCTTATCCCCTTATATGGGTGGACGCAACTACATGTCGACACTAGCATGGTAAAACTCGCTTATCTCCAAGCGCCATAATAAAAGGCGCGGTTGGGTTACCCACTCCCGTATTGATGAGAATCCCTGAATAAGGGGAGACGATCTCTGCTTTGACAAGACGTGCCAAGGAAACCACCTCGCATGACACGCTGAGGTGGGATAATGAAACGACTCGGATAAAAGCTTGGCCGTGGTGTGTCGCACTACGGAATACGTCAGCATATTTGATTTGTGTAAATATTATTCTCTCTATGGAAATATGTGGAAAACTTATTTTGCAGAGCCGGACACTATCTTTGTGTTTAAAATCTTCTATAAAGTACTTGGAGGAGGAACCCGCCTTGCAATGCCGAAGACAATCTGCGTGCCGGACTCGTCGTCATTGAAGCCTGGTTCAGGGGCTACTGAGGGAGTCCTGGATTAGGGGGTGTTCGGATAGCCGAACTATACCTTCAACCGGACTCCCGGACTATGAAGATACAAGATTGAAGACTCCGTCCCGCGTCCGGAAGGGACTTTCCTTGGCGTGGAAGGCAAGCTTGGCGATACGGATATGAAGATCTCCTACCATTGTAACCGACTCTATGTAACCCTAACCCTATCCGGTGTCTATATAAACCGGAGGGTTTTAGTCCGTAGGACAACATACACATCAACAATCGTACCATAGGCTAGCTTCTAGGGTTTAGCCTCTCTGATCCCGTGGTAGATCTACTCTTGTACTACCCATATCATCAATATTAATCAAGTAGGATGTAGGGTTTTACCTCCATCGAGAGGGCCCGAACCTGGGTAAAACTTCGTGCCCCTTGCCTCCTGTTACCATCCGTCCTAGACGCACAGTTCAGGACCCCCTACCCGAGATACGCCGGTTTTGACACCGACAGCGGCAAGCGCTGTCGATGCGGCCGAATACTTCCGAGATCAAACAGATCGTGAAGTGGACAAGCTGTTCTGGTCGTAGTTTAACGTTCCAAAGCGTCCGCTTCCATTGACTGATCACCTAGCCGAATGGGCCGAACTCAACAGGTTGTCCGGACTCGCCATGAGGTCCGTCGTAGATCATCTATGGCCGGAAAAACCAAAGCCGAACAGCTATTTCAGCTTAGTGCAGCAGTTCCTTGGAGCGGTGCCGCGCATCAATGCGATGAAGAGGTCGACGTGTATAGAGGGCTCGTGGATGGCCCTTGCCCGTGTCAAAGCATACTAGGCGGAGATGGATGCTACCGCTGTTGCGGCGCAGGGTTCAGCCATAGGCCGAGAGGCTGCCGAGCACTATTTAGAAGAAGTTCTCGAGGGCGCTCGTTTGATAGAGGCCCAGTGCTCGAAGAATATTATGTTTGAGTGACATGTATTCCCATTGTAAACACAATGTTTTTATGAAATTTATTAAGGCTGTATTTATACTTTTTCCCGAAAGTAATATGATGCCTCCTTTGCATCATCAGCTTCAGCCCCCACGCATATAATGCGGGGGTGTTCGCAGAAGACGCGTATTCACACTTAATCCAACGTCTTGGTCCTAATAAGGAGGTGATGGCGCAGCGAACTAGGCAACCGGACTATAATGCTTTAACACTTTCACTTAGCCATAGGAGTTTGATAGTGGGGATACTATATAGCCCCTGGTGGCTCCGCACTCATCCGAATTCGGGGTGCATACATGCCTAACCGGGAAACGACCCTTCGTTAAAGCAGAGGAATTCTAACATTCCGATAGGTCATTGAGTGGTTGACCAGTCTCACGCTATATCATGACAGTCAGTTTTCGGCTTTCTCTACTGAGGTGCTCGTCCGGATGAACCAGGGCACAATCGCAGTAGTTCTGCTGGTGCCGCCTTAGCCGATAGAGCGGAACGTAAGGCAGCAAAACACAGGAGCCGGGCAAACCCAACATTTGACCAAAGACATGATTCGGAGCTGATGCATATAAGGCCAATCTCGCGACGCCGAACACTCCCTAAGGTATTCGGTCTTTTATGGTATAAACCGGGCCTAAACAGTGCCCTTTGTAAGAAGCCCCTGGTGTCTAGGTACGTGCATTATTCTGACGTGGCCACATGCCAAGATGTCAGCATCCTTCTCAATAGTACTGAGAATCCGAGGGATGTGTATCAACAAGAGACAGTAAAAAAGATTTACGCGGGGTCTTAATCTAAAAATAATCCTTGGAACGGGTCCCTGCTGCAGTCTATGCCTGTGTCTCCATTGTGCCATATCCTGGACGGGTGTAGCACGATGGTCATCTGTAAAAGAGAGAAAATTAGGTGAAAAGTTGTCGTGGAAAAAGGTAGGTTTAAAGAAACCATGTACAATTCAAGATGAGTAAAAATTGCCACTTGTCTGCGCGCGTTGAGCCCCTTGTATTTGTAATAAGGGTGTGGCCTATCAAACCTGTGTGAATGACATACAACTGCGCCGGACTCGTCTAACCATGTCCGTGGTCTTGACGACCTATCAAATGCTTTAGTTGGTGAGGCCATTTTTAGTGTGCGGCTGCCAAGGCAGTCACACTCTCTTCGGCGCGCAAGAATCGCTTAATATTTCCATTCACTGTAATGATGCCACGTGGACTGGGCATCTTAAGCGTGAGGGAAGTGTAATGCGGTATTGCATTAAAGCGAGCGAAAGCGTCGCGTCCAAGTAATACTTGATAGCCACTTTGGAACGGAGCAATGTGGAATGTTAAATTTTCGCTACGGAAGTTAACGGGGAAGCCGAATATAACCTCTAGTAGCAGGGAGCCCGTGCAATGAGCCCCTGGGCCTGGCATTACTCCTTTATAGGTAGTATTGTTGTGGCAAATTTTTGTTGGTTCTATCCCCATTTTGCGGGGTGTGTCCTGATATATCAGGTTTAGACTGCTGCCACCGTCCATCAGGACTCATGTGAAATGGTATCTGTCAATTATTGGGTCTAATACCAAGGCAGCCCATCCTGCACGCCGGATACTTGCTGAGTAATCCCGATGGTCGAAAGTGATCGGTTGAGACGACTAGTGGCAGGACTCCGCGGTGATAGGCCCTTGGGCATATTTCTCTGGGAGCGCCGCTTTGTTTCTCCCCTTGATCACGTGTAACACGTTCACTGTTTTGACTTCTGGTTGAAAGTTCTTTTGTTCCCCAGTGTTTTGCTTGAGAGGCTCATCCTCGTCTTCGCTTGGTGTATCCTCCCCCTTGTGTACGGTGTTGAGCTTGCCGGACTGCTTGAAGACCCAACATTCTCTGTTGGTATGGTTAGCGGGTTTACCATGGGTGCTATGGATCTGACATATTTGGTCCAGAATTTTGTTTAAGCTGGACAGTTCGTCTCTGCTGCCTTTAGAGGGTGGCTTTTGCTGACCTAGCCGACAGCTTCTGAATCCGGCGTTTACTGCTGTGCTCTTCAGGTTGTCTTCTTTATTCCGACGCGTATTATTTTTGATGCGTCGTGATTTCCCATTTCCATCTCTAACTTCGGATGTACTTGGGTCGCTGGTGCTGCATCTGGCTAGCCAGCTGTCCTCACCCACGCAAAGGCGGGTCATGAGGCTTGTTAATGCTGCCATTGTTCTCGGCTTTTCTTGGCCGAGGTGTCTGGCAATCCATTCATCACGGGCAGTCGACTATTTGATTCTTTTTAGTAAGAAACCTATTCCAAAGCTTTCGGGCTGACTCTCTGGGCTGTTGAGTTATATGACTCAAATCGTCCGCGTCCGGAGGTCAGACATAAGTCCCTTGAAAATTTGCCCGAAAAGCGTCTTCGAGATCTTCCCAGCTTCCAATGGAGCTTTCGGGGAGGCTTTTAAGCCAATGCTGAGCTGGCCCTTTGAGTTTGAGGGGTAAATACTTAGTGGCGTGGGGATCATCTCCTCGAGCCATATGGATATGGAGGATAGAGTCCTCAATCCAGACCCCAGGGTCTGTTGTTCCGTCGTATGCCTCTATGTTTACGGGTTTGAATCCCTCTAGAAATTCATGGTCCAGCACCTCATCGATGAAACATAGGGGGTGTGCGGCACCCCTGTATCTAGGTGTACCGCGTTGTTCGGATGTTTGTTGTGTTGCATAGTATGCTGGAGTGCGCTTGCGTGGTCCATATATGGATCTGGTTGCGCCATCCTTTTGATGCGAGCCCTCGCGTGGATCCAGTATTGGCTTATGTGCGGCGTTGTTTGTCGTTCTATGTTGGCCGTGAGGTTGTCTATTCGGCCAGATGGTCGTTTTAATTTTTGGTTGCGGGGGATCTAAGGCCTCCTCATCGAATTCAGGTAGCAACTTCCGCTTCGGGTAGCTCTTGGTGGGGTGATTACCGTCGTACTTCGCTGCTGTGTTGAGCACTTTACTCCATCTAATTCTGAGTGTGTCTTGCGCAGCCTTGAGCCTTTGCTTCTGCTTTTTTAGACTCCTCGCGGTGGCAATGAGCGTTTGATGGGCATTCTGTTGCTCCGAGTGTCAGTCCCGTGTGATGTCGTCCGGACTATTATCTTTGAGAGAGTCGGGTTGTTCGGTTTGATTCTCCGTGTTGCCGTGGTCCGGCGACGGTTCACCCTGCTCTAACGCTGGGTCTATATGATCGTTGTTTCTGCTGAGGCGGGATTTGGAGCGGCGCTTACGCCGCTGCTTTGACTCCTTCTCGAGGGGACAACCCTTTGTTGCGTCCTTCGTTCCTCGCCGTGGTCTTCTTTTAGCGTGTCCACCATGTATACGTCATGTGATGAAGTGGGCGTCCAATGCCCTGTGGGCAGTGGTTCCTGTTCATCTCCTGCATCGTCGTCCATACCGTGGATGTCTTCGGAGTCGGAGTCGAGCATGTTGGTTAATTTATCGACAGTGGCTACTAAATGGGTGGTGGGTGGGCGGGAAATTTCTTCGTCATCCGCATCCCAATCCCGCCGGACATATTTCGGCCAGGACTCTCCTGATAAGGAGATAGACTTTAATGAATTCAGTATGTCGCCGAAGGGCGAGTGCTGAAAGATATCCGCGGAGGTAAACTCCATGATCGGCGCCCAACCGGATTCGATAGGAACGGACGCATGCGGTTCGGAGTCCGTGGCCGGAGAAGTATCCGACAGTTCAACAACATGGCTCTCGCGAAGGGTAAGATCGATATTCGGCCCGATCACCATTGGGGATGCGGCCTCTATGGCGGGGTCTATCCACCCATCCATGGGAGGCGCAACTGGCTCCAAATTAAGGGTCGGAGAGGCTGCCGGTGTGATTTCTTGAACATTGTCCGATGGCAGAGCTAAATCGTACTCATCGTGACCGCATGACGCACAAGGCAGAGGCTCGAATCCGTCGAAGATGAAGTCTCCGCGGATATCGGCCGTGTAGTTTAAGCTTCCAAACCTGACCAGGTGGCCAGGGACGTAACTTTCGATCTGCTCCAGATGGCCAAGCGAGTTGGCCCGCAGTGCAAAGTCGCCGAACACAAAGATCTGTCCGGGGAGAAAAGTCTCACCCTGGACTGCATCGCTATCGATGATAGTAGGAGCCATCAAGCCTAACGGCGATGACACAGAGGAAATCTTAATGAAAGCACCAATGTCGGTGTCAAAACCGGCGGATCTCGGGTAGGGGGTCCCGAACTATGCATCTAAGGCGGATGGTAACAGGAGGCAGGGAACATGATGTTTTACCCAGGTTCGGGCCCTCTTGATGGAGGTAAAACCCTATGTCCTGCTTGATTAATATTGATGATATGGGTAGTACAAGAGTAGATCTACCACGAGATCAGAGAGGCTAAACCCTAGAAGCTAGCCTATGGTATGATTGTATGTTGTCCTACGGACTAAAACCCTCTGGTTTATATAGACACCAGAGGGGGCTAGGGTTACACAAGGTCGGTTACAAAGGAGGAGATATACATATCCATATTTCCTAGCTTGCCTTCCACGCTAAGTAGAGTCCCATCTGGACACGAGACGAAGTCTTCAATCTTGTATGTTCATAGTCCAACAGTCCAGCCAAAGGATATAATCCGGCTGTCTGGAGACCCCCTAATCCAGGACTCCCTCACTGAACAAAACATATTGGTTCTTCACAACTCTCTGGTTTTCGTATCCTCCTAAGGAATGTTTGCTGATCAAATCATAGCTTCTTCCAAAATTTCATATTTGAGGGAGTGCTTGATCCTTATTAATTCCTGGGTCTGTGGGTTGTGGGCCCACTTCAATACTCGCACAATTTTAACTCATCATTTGAGCTACTATTGTTCCATATTCCAACATTGCACCTCCTTTAAGTCCAATATTACTTCATTCCTTCATACTCTTGAAGTAATTAATATATCAAATAAAATCCTTAAACTTAATTCGTCCAACTCCACTCTGTGGATATGTTTTTCCTTACCATCGGTCAGGTGTTCTCACAGGGTACTACCACCCTTAAATTGAAATTTACAATTTCATCCATAGACCATATTTCTCATATCCTCGAAAATGGTCCAAATCTGTGTTCATAGAGTAACAACTCATACAATTCAACATATGAAAACATGTCACCTTAACTTTATTGATTTCATGAATCCATTACAAACTCTGAGGCTTCGATTACATGATTCAACTCATCCAGCTTATGAAAAAATTGCGTTCTACTATTCTTATTATCCATATCAAAATATCAACTACCCAGCTCCAACTTTCATCTGATCTGAACATTCCCTAGCAAAATGTCATGCTTCCTTGCAGCGAAAACAAATGACTTCCGACATGTCTCGGGGCTTCTTTGTGATTATGTCGGCTCCTTGGATTCTAGGCTTCTTTTCTAGACATTACTAGCGTAATGACCTAAATCCTTGCACTTGTAACAAGTGATATGACTCAGGTCATTCTCTGCAAAAATTGGGTTGTTCTGGGGATGCCTTCATTTTCTCTTCCTGGATTTCTCCGTAATGATCAAAGCTTCTATTTCCTGAGGGTCAAACTTCACTTCTGCCGTCGGGAAGTCTCTGAGATACTCTTGGCTTTCCTTCGTGCAATACTATGAAAATGTCCTTCTTCTCTACATGAGTAGCAGGCTTGGGCGAAAAATCTGTTTAGGCCTTCACCATCAGTGTCTTCAATAACTTCCTTCATCGCAGGTTCTTTTGAATTTTCCCTCAGGGTTTCTTTCACGACTTCTTTCTTCTGCTTGGTAATTTCTTGTACCTTGGGGTAAATTTGACACTGACCAGGGTAGTGTGTAGTTCCTTCACACCGGAAACAAGTAAGTTGCCCAGTCGGGCACTCTTCGGCTAGGTGGTTCTCCTTGCAATGAGGGGATCCATCCTTGTGTTCCTCTTGGATGTGTCCTATTTCTCCACATATGTTGCATGCACAAGTTTTCTTCATCGGGTTATCATGGTGCTTCCGGATGAGACGTGATCTCATTAGAGTCTTCTTGAATTCCTCCCAAGTTCTTGCTCCATTAAATCCTTGTATGGCTTGATGCATTTTCCACCAGATTGCAGCACTTTCTATAAAGTACTGAAGTGCGTATTGAACCTCATACTTCCTTGCAATCAATTTTTTCCAAAGTGATCCTCCATGTTTTTAATCCATAGCTCTGCCTCCAACTGAGTCATCGGTCCAGAGAATACTAGTTCAACTTCCTCCATCATCTATGGGGTCCAAGGGTTTTGGGATGAGATACGGAAGATAGAGGGAGATACACTCAATATAAACAATAGTTTTGAAGAAACGGGTTTTCTTTTGTGGCTGTCGGAAAAACATCAAACGAATGACAACTCATAAATTGCCGCATCTAACGTAAGTATATAACAGGGGTTTGGTCTTCTAAAAGTCAAATAATTCTTCAGATTCTTCAAGTCTTCGGAGTCTTCAACTGTTGTAGCTTCAACTCTTTTAATGCATGGTGAAATCCTCTTTACTCTGAAATGGTCATCGGTGGTCCGATATCTTGTCCTTCTTGGAGCGGCTTCAGTTGATTCCCCGTGCGGTAAAAAGGGAAGGGGTATATTCTAACTATTTGAGGTTAGAGGGGATATTTGATA
Source organism: Triticum aestivum (assembly GCF_018294505.1). NCBI lineage: Eukaryota > Viridiplantae > Streptophyta > Magnoliopsida > Poales > Poaceae > Triticum > Triticum aestivum. The sequence goes on along the minus strand of NC_057800.1, from coordinate 104,641,517 downwards.
AAATCAGAAAAGATGAGAAGTAATGGATTCTTTTGAAAATAAAGTTTTAGAGATTTCCTGTCCTAGTGGCTTTCCAATTTCTAGGTTCACGTCCTACAGTCAACCTGGCTCTGATACCATATCTGTAGCGACCCGACCTCCGACAGTCAAGCCTCTGTGTATCTGTGCCATCCCTGGATCGGTATGCTGGCACACACAGTACATCAATGTGTATATCAAAGTGCAATCACATGTATAAATAACGTAAAACTTATATATACCTCATAAGTCTCAGCAGAAACAAACAATCAGGTGTGGAGTCCCATCAACGCCATCGGCAGGTTGAGTGTAGACCGTAACCCTGTACCGTACTCTTACTCATCGGAAGAACATATCTGCAACATGAGATGTTGCAGCCGTGTAGGTCAATACATTGAATGTGCCGGCAAGATCACTGTAGGAAAAACAGAAGATAAACTATACTATATGCAATATGGCTTTGTGGCTCTATATCTGAGTTTTTTTGCATAAAAGATGGTTTTATTTTCCCTACATCAATGAAAATAACCGGAGTTTGTACTATGGAGTTTCTATCATGACATGGTTCCGCCAACCGAAGTCTCATCACCCAAATCATCATAAGTTGCCCACAATTAAATTATCAGTCCGGTGTTGAGAGTTCCGAGATAGATCCAAGTCCAGAGGCTCAATTTGTTTGTAACCTGGGACACGGCTAATCGATTAGGTTTAAACCCTCTGTAGAGGTTTGTATCCTTTACCCGCAAGATTCGATACCTCTTTTTACGTTCTCGCACTTCAGGTTGTTTGAGAACAAGATGACCGAAACATGGTCTTCCGAAGAGTTCCCCTGACCACTGTCCGGTGTTCATCCAATCCTACCTTGGTTCTACATCTGCTAGCACCGTCCCAGCCAGAGTCACCACTAGGGTCAACCAAGCCAGAGCCCATAGTGACTTGCGGTTGCATAGGTAAGCTTCCGGGCATGAAGTATTCTTCCGTCTCTTTGAGTCTGGGTGAAGCTTTCCGCAAGATGTCATGGCGCTTCTCCATGCATCCCAGCCATCCACTGGTTCCTCCAGGGTGCCCGTCAACCGTCCTTCACCCAGTAGTGTGTATTGAATTCTTGTCTCGAGTCTCGAAAACTTGAAGTCTTGAAGTCCTGAAGATGTAGTCCTTGCCGATGCCATCATGAATTTGTCGCCATTGGCGTAGAGTCCTTCTTCACACCACTCACGTGCACTCATACCAAACCCCGTCTACTATAGTGTAGCATTAAAACCATATAACGTCTCGGGCTTATAACAGGGAGATGGGTTCCTACCTCATGCATTCTACTCAACTACCAGAAATCAATATCACTACTGGAGGGATTATTGAAAGGGTGCTACTACATGCAAATAAAACAGAGGTACAAAAAAACATGGTCAAAGTGAACTTGCCTGGTAAGTTGATGAAGATAATCACCTGAAATAAAGACTAGGTAGAACTATTCGTCACTCCGTTGAAAATCTATATAGTCAAACATAGCATTCATATAAGCAAACATACTAGCAAGAAATTCTAACACTCATAATAAAACCAACAAATAAATTGCAAAACAACAAGGGACACCAAATAAGAACAAAGGAAAACTAAACAACAAAACTACTAAAGAGAACTCTAAGACATAACACAAAACAGTTTTGTCCTAAGTAAAAACATAACAACAATTAAAACACTAAACTAATAAATTAACAGGAAATAAAAAGTAAAACAACTAAGTTAACATAAGGTATTTTTCATAAAATTTTATTTGCAAAAAGAAACAAATAAAAATCTTTTATGAAACACTAACTATGACCTAAACAAGTTTTCATATAAAACTAAAATAAAATTTTAAAATAAAAATAAGATTTTCTTTGGTTGACTAACAAAAACAAACTAAATTTGTCAAAATTGACAAAAAGAAATAATTTAAAACTAATAAAAACAATAAAGAAAAGAATAAAACAAAACTATAAGTAAAACAGTACCATTTTGCCAAAAACCTAATTTAAAATAGACTAAAAATAAATAACTATATGCTACTGGATAGACAAAACCATAATAAAACAGTATCGAAAAGAATCAGTCAAAAATATATTCTAGAACTCAAACTAGAGCCAAAACAATGTTGAAGCATATTTGAAATAAACCAGATTTAAACTACTCAAATTCAAAATTTCAAGTCACTAACAGAAACTTCACAAAATTTGTGACACAATGCAGTTGGAATCGCTCAAAAACATTAAATAGGTTAAAAAATACAGGCAATCTAAGATTGAAACTATTTCTGTTTTTAAAACAGAAACTTAAAAATGACAGGAAAAATGGCGCTAGCTACGTGGCCTACTGCTATCGGGCAAGGGATGTGGGCGATGCGAAGCTAAACGGTGCTAGGCCGCGACTTAACAAAAACGTGCACTTGCGTTTAAAAACAAAACCGGCACCCGGTTCGACCTTAACCAAACTAAACTGTATAACAAACCGATCTACTTAAATAAAGAAAGAAACCTAACTGATTCATTTAGATCTAATCTAGGCCGTGCGTTGATGATCCAGCGGAGAGGGAGGTCGTCGGAGCTTACAGCGGTGGTGGTCGCCAGCGATGCGGCTCGGCCGTCGGCGGCGGCGGCGCTCCGGTCGTTGGAGAGCTCCAGAGAGGGCACAGGCAGACGCGGCGTTCGACGGCGAGTCCAACCGTGGTCGAGGTGGCGTCGTAGGTGGACGGAGGAGGACGGCGGCCAGGTCGAGGTGGCGATGGCGTTCGGCGTCAGCGGTGACGGCGTTCTAGTGGTGCGGGAGCTCGGGCAAGTGCGCTGGAAGGTGCAGGCGGGCAAGGGGAGGTCGATGGTGGGTTCAGACAGCGTCGAGGTGGTTGGAGTGGAGCGCTAGAGCGATAATGGTGCGGTGGCCGAGGTGAGCTCTAGCGAGTGAGCAGGCGAGGCAGAGGGCATAGGGAAGAGGGGTTTTGCGCGCAGAGGGTCGAGGGGGCGTCCTTATATAGAGAGGGGGTCGACTTGGAGGAGGGGGCGAGATGGATTCGGGATCTCAAGAAGATCGGGATTTCTGGCGGCGCGGCGGTGGTGGGCTCTGCCCCGTGGCGATGGCATTCGGCGTCAGCGGTGACGGTGTTCTAGTGGTGCGGGAGCTCGGGCAAGTGCGCTGGAAGGTGCAGGCGAGCGAGGGGAGGTCAATGGTGGGTTCAGACGGCGTCGAGGTGGTTGGAGTGGAGCGCTAGGGAGATAATGGTGTGATGGCCGAGGTGAGCTCTGGCGAGCGAGCGGGCGAGGCAGAGGGCATGGGGAAGAGTGGTTTTGCGCGCGGAGGGTCGAGGGGGCATCCTTATATAGAGAGGGGGTCGACTTGGAGGAGGGGGCGAGATGGATTCAGGATCCCGAGAAGATCGGGATTTTCGGCGACGCGGTGGCGGTGGGCTCTGCCCCGTGGCTTGGAGAAGAAGAAGGTGGGCACAAGGTTTCAGGCGGACAAGTGGGGCCCACAAGTCAGCGTCGGTGAGAGAGAGAGGAGGTAGCGGGCGACCTGTGCGAAGGGGTTTCCGGCACGGGTGAGCTGCTGGGCCAGCCTGGCGCGTAGGTGGGCCGAGGGGTAGAGGGAGAGTTGGGCCTCGGTGGCTTCGGTCAGTTTTTTTAAGATAGCAAAGAAGATTAAAAGAAATAAATAAGTTAAAATATAAATATAATATATACATATTATATATCAAAACGTTCAAAAAAAGACTTCCTACAACATGAACTATTTTTCAAGTTCAAATAAAATCCTTCAAAATTCACAAAAGTCATACAGCGCTGCTGAAGCAATAAACCTAATAAAAATCATTTTTAGAATACCAAAATGATTTTAAATTTACATTCCTCCAATTTTATATTGTAGGGAATCATTTTACCCTAATTTCCAAATAATTTATTTTTGGAGAAAAATAATTTGAATAAAACCCAAATAACTCATAAATCATTTTGAATTTGAATTTCAAACCACTTCCAACTCTATTTCATATAATTTGAAGAAGTCATTTTATATTCTCTCATGAAAATCATTGAGTTGCATAAAGCTTCTGAATTTGAAATATTTCCAAATGGAATTCAAATCTTTTCAAAACCCTTTTCATTTATTTAAATGAAAGAAGTCACTTTATCCTCACTCTAGGGTTTAGTGATGAAATGAATTTGAATTCATGAAGATCAAAATGCAAGATGAAAGTTTTGGAAAGTCATATTATTCCCTCTCATTCAACTTCAAAAGTTTCAAATTTCACCCAATCAATCACACAACAAGCAGACAAACAACCATATTTATTTATTTAATGTAACATTCCAAAATTTATAATTTTGGGATGTTACAAAACATGTCTTATGATAAGTGATTGTTGCAGGTTACACAACATTAGTACTTTGATGTAAGAACATGGTGTGATAGAAAAATATTGTATGTTCTAGAAACAGGAACACGTGTCTTATTCACAAGTATAATGTGTAAAGTAAGCATATGGTATTCAACAAAATTAAAAGCAATACAAGCTAGACATCATACATAACATGCAACCACATATAACAGCGCCAAGTTAGAGGGAGCACCTGTGATAGTGCACTAGGGGAGACGTGCTCATCATCAACACTGGGGGGTTGGAGGAGTAGAATCTGTAGAGGCCCTCCATTTGGAAGGAGCACCTTTATCCGTTGATAACCCACAAGTATAGGGGATCACAACAGTTTTCGAGGGTAAAGTATTCGACCCGAGTTTATAGATTCGACACAAGGGGAGCCAAAGAATATTTGAAGGTATTAGCAGTTGAGTTGTCAATTCAACCACACCTAGAGATTAATTATCTGCATCAAAGTGGTCAGTAGCAAAGTAGTTTGATAGTTTTGATAGTAGTAGCAGTAGCAATAGTAACAGTAATAGCAGTAATTTTGTAGCAAGTGTAACCGTGATGATAGTAGTAGTAACTTAGCATAAACAATATGAAAACGTTCATAGGCATTGGATCAGTGACTTGTTGGATGATATTCATCATGTGGCAGTTATAACCTAGGGCGATACGACACTAGCTCCAGTTCATCGATATAATGTTGGCATCTATTACGTAAATAGTCATACGTGCTTTATTAAAAGAACTCGTGTGACATATTTTGTCCTACACTCCCATGGCAGTGGGGTCCATATTGGAAAGTAAGGGATATTAAGGCCTCCTTTTAATAGAGAACCGGAACAAAGCATTAGCACATAGTGAATACACGAACTCCTCAAACTACGGTCATCACCGGGAGTGGGCCCGGATGCTGTCACTCCGGGGTTGCCGGATCATAACACATAGTAGGTGACTATAACTTGCAAGATCGGATCTAGAACATGGATATAATGATGATAACATAAACAGTTCAGATCTGAAATCATGGCACTCAGGCCCAATGTGACAAGCATTAAGCATAGAAAAGTCATAGCAACATCAATCTAAGAACATAGTTGATACTAGGGATCAGGCCCTAACAAAACTAACTCGATTACATGATGAATCTCATCCAGCTCCTCACCGACCAGCGAGCCTACGAAGAAATTACTCACTCCCGGTGGGGAGCATCATGGAATTGGCGATGGAGAAGGGTTTGTGATGACGAAGAACGAAGATCCCCCTCTCCAGAGTCCCAAACGGACTCCAGATCTGCCCTCCCAAGGAAGAACAGGGCTTGGCGGCGGCTCCGTCTCGTGGATCGCAATAATTCTTTCTCCCTATTTTTTTTCTCCGAAAATAGGAATTTATAGTGTCAGGGTTGAGGTCTGCAGGGCCACCTGCTGGAAACAACGTTGGTCCAGGGTTAGTTTCATTCAAATCATGCAAATTAGAGGCCAAAACAAGAGGAAAAGCGTGAGAAAAAGTAGATACGTTGGAGATGTATCAACTCCCCCAAGCTTAAACCTTTGCTTGTCCTCAGGCAATTCAGTTGATAAACTGAAAGTGAGAAAGAAAAACTTTTATGAACTCTTTTTCTCTTGATTGCATAAATAAGCTTAAACAACACCCAGGTTTTCAACCAACATTATAACTAACCATGTCGACGATAACTCTTAAAGATTATAATGACTCGTATCAATGACATAATCAGCTAGCGAGCAATAAAAAGATATCTCAAACGGCAACACGTTGTCAAAACAAGCATGATATAATATGACAATAGTGGTATCTCGCTAGCCCTTTCTGAGTCCGCAAAACATAAATGTAGAGCTCCTCCAAAGTTCAAGCAGCGACTAAACATTGTAATTCATGGTAGAAAAGATCCGGTCATGATGCACCCAACATTAGCTACACACAATGCATAAAGCATGACCACTGTGCTCTACTCAGTTTCTGGCGCTTGTTTTAGAAGGTGATGACATAGCATAAAAGTAAATAGATAGTCCCTTTGCAGAGGGAAGCAGTGATTTGTAGAGGTGCCGGAGCTCAATTTTTAAAACAGAGATAAATGATATTTTGAGACATGCACCTCTCTCATTTACTTCACGACCATCAGTTATCAACATCTTCCATGCTAAGCACGCTAGTGGTGGTTCCCAAGCGATAAAAGTAAAGGTTTACTCCCCCTCCACCAACAATCACACTCCATGGCTTGTCCGAAACAACGGGTGCCGTCCAAACCAACAACAGTCCCGGGGGAGTTTGGTTTAATTATTTGCATTTTTAAGTTCGGGACTGGGAATCCCTATTACCGCCCATTTTCTCGTGCGATGGCGAGTGAATAAACACACGACCTAAGAATAACCCACTTAGCATGGAAGATATCGACCACCTCATGTCACTCCATGAACAATCCAGGCACACAAAACAGATAATTTTTAGAAGTTTTTAGAGGTGGCACATGCAAATTTACTTAGGATGGCAGGGTAATACCGTATATAGGTAGGTATGGTGGACTCATCTGGAATAACTTTGGGTTCAAGGTTTTGATGTAGTATGATGTACAGGCGAAGGCTAGCAATTTAGATTGAGAAGCGGCCAGCTAGAGAGCAACAACGATCATAACCATGCATTATGCGTAAGTAACATTGGACACTAGCATGAGTAGGATATGAACACCATGACCATAAACATTATAGAGGCTATGTTGGTTTTGATTCAACTACATGCATGAACATGTACCAAGTCAAGCCACTTGAACATTCAGAGGAGGATACCATATCATCATACTACATCACAATCATCTTAATGCTATGTTTATGTCCGATATAAATCATTATTGACTCTCAGCTACTTATGCATGGCATGAGAAACTATAATCTCTAATTATCATTGCAAACATGTTTAATCATAATGGGCTGAAGCCTAGATACTAGGTTAAACATATTTACACAAACAGAACAAGTCAAGTTCATACCAGTTTCTCTTTGCCACGACCAGTTCATTGAATATCGTCATTATTGCCTTTCACTCGCACGACCGAATAATATGAAAATAATAATAGTGCAAGAGTGCCATGGACTAAGCTGGAACCTGCAAACATTTTATTCAACAGGAGAAGACAAGGTAAAATGGGCTCTTTATTAGTTCAACAATTATTCATATGAGAGCCACTCAACATTTTCAGCATGGTCTTCTCCTTGGTACAACTCGAATAAAAAGAAAAGAAATTCAGAGAAACACAGTGAAATATTTTTGGAGTTTTTGGTTTTCTTGAACAAGCAAATAAAAGAAAAAGCAAAGAAAAAACTACTTACACGAGAAAGCTCCCAACAAGCAAAAGAAGAACAAGGAAATCTTTTTTGATTTTATTTTTAGTACTACTACAAAGCATGCATAGAAAGTAAATTAACTACAACTATTTTTTTGTTTTTTCTAAAGTTTTTTTCAAACACACAAGAAGAAAGCAAGAAAATAAATCTAAGCATGGTTTTTCTAAAGTTTTTCAAACACACAAGAAGAAAGCAAGAAAATAAATCTAAGCATGGATGATACAATAAAAAAGTGTGAACACCGACAAATGGAATAAGTGGACTTGAATGTAATGTCGGTGGGAGACACGTACTCCCCCAAGCTTTGGCTTTTGGCCTAACTTGGTAGTGAATCAGTAGTCCGGATAGTAGGGATCCTGAGGAGCGGGCATCCACTCATCCCACTATGGAGGTGCCTCCGCCGCCTCTGCAGCAGCGTGAGCATTCCAGTAGGTGATGATGTCTGCAGGCATAATCTGGTATCCGCCCATGGCAACGGAATCAAACAAAGCAGGAGCAGGCAATGGAATAACATCATGATTTTCAGCACTATAGTCCAAGTTGTCGGGAATGGCAATGTCAGGACGATCATGTGCAAGAAACTAATGGTGATCCATGGCTGCATGATCTAGGTAAACCTTAGTCAGAGGGTAATCATGAGGGCGTATCGCTACCTCGAAATGAGATGCCAAACGGGTGGCAAAAATCCCACCATGTATTTTGCCCTTAGATTTATTAATATGGAGGCGACGAGCCACAATAGCTCCCAAGCTATAAGTGTTGTCGCCCTCTAATGCACGACGTAAAACAACAAGGTCTGGTGAACTAAGTGCACCCACCTTCTCCCTAGCAAGCAAGCATTTGGTAATAAAAAGTGCAAAGTAATGAACATCGGGAAAATGCAAGCCAGCGGCAGTGATGGCTGACACTCCTCTCTAATCACCCACTGCCAGAGTGCGATAAAAGTCCTCAAACTTGGCCGGCCTAGGCTCAGCCAAGCTCCCGTCAGACGGAATCATGCATATGTCACAAAACTCAATAAGTGGTATCTGATGGTTTCCAGCATATAAATAAAAGCTCACTTCAGGGGGATTATTTCTAGGCAAGAAAGTAAAGCTCTGAACAAAGATGTTTGTCAGGATGTGGTGCTGGTCACACTCATTTGCGATGAAGTCGACGAGGCCGGCATTAGCAATATATTGCATGAACTCCTGAAGAATTCCAACCTCTTGCAGGAACGGGGTGTGCGGCCATTCGCACGGCCATACTTCTGCCAATCTCTGAGGGTGGAGATCATTGTCAGAAGACTCCCCAATAACACCCTTGGAGTTCTTCTTAGAGCCAAACTTCCTGAAGATATTCATGTCTGCATTCTGAGAACTTTTATTTTTGGGTCATTTTTTTATTGCACGGGAAATTCAGAAAACAGATAAAACATGGCATTTTATTTTATTTAACTAATAAAAACAGAGAATAAAAAGTAGGGACATAAAGTAGTGCTTACTAAATTCATCAACTTCATACCATTAAAAATGATCCATTAATAAGGTTGATCAAGTCTTATTAACAACCACTTTCGATTAGCATGAAACCGTAGAACTTTCGTAAATCACTAGGTTACCTCAATGGGGATATGCATTTTCCCAACGACAAGCATTTCATATTTCTTTTTGACAGTAGGTAGAGGTATTTGAAAACTTCCAATAGTGATTGTCGAAGATTTTTCAATAACATTAATACCATTCACTTGGAATTGTTTCTTCAGAAAGTGCACCGTATGCTCATTACCATTAATATGAAAAGTGACCTTGCTTTTATTACAGTCGATAACAGCGCCTACGTATTCAAGAAGGGTCTACCAAGGATAAACGACATGTTGTCGTCCTCGGGCATCTCAAGTATAACAAAGTCAGTCAAAATAGTAACATTAGCAACAACAACGGGCACATCCTCACAGATACCGATAGGTATGGCAGTTGATTTGTCAGCCATTTGCAAAGATATTTTAGTAGGTGTGAGTTTATTCAACTCAAGTCTTTTATATAAAGAGAAAGGCATAACACTAACACCAGCTCCTAAATTACACAAAGCAGTTTTCACATAATTCTTTTTGATAGAGCAAGGTATAGTTGGTATTCCCGGATCTCCAAGTTTTTTAGGTACTCCATCCTTCAAAGTATAATTAGCAAGCATAGTGGATATTTCAGCTTCCAGTATTTTTCTCTTATTTGTGATGATGTCTTTCATATATTTTGCATAAGGAGCATTTTCAATATATCAGTCAAGCGGGTACGCAAAAAGACTGGCCTTAGCATTTCAGCAAAGCGTTCAAATTCTTCATCATCATTCTTTTTAGTTGACTTGGTTGGAAAAGGCATAGGTTTTTGAACCCAAGGTTCTCTTTCTTTACCGTGTTTTCTAGCCTCAAAGTCTCTTTTGTCATATCTTTTGTTCCTAGCTTGTGGGTTATCAAGATCAATAGGTGGTTCTATCTCAACGTCATTATCTGGTTCTTTATCATTGGTTGGTTGAGAGTCTTCATGAACCTCATCATTAATTTTTTCATTATCAGTAGGTTAGTGTGCATTTCCAGATTGAGTTTCAGCATCGGAGATAGAAATTTCATTATCATTGTTAGGAGGTTTTTCTATTTCAGGTTCACTAGAAGTGTGCAAAGTCCTATCATTTTTATTTTTCTTTTTCTTTTTAGAAGAACTAGGTGCACTAGTGTTGGCTCTTTGTGAATCTTGTTCAATTCTTTTTGGTTGTCCCTCAGGATAAAGTGGTTCCTGAGTCATTTTACCTCCTCTTGTTGCAACTCTAACAGCAAAGTCATGCATATTGTGATTCATTTCATCAAGCTATCTCTTTGAGATTTAGCAACTTGTTCTAATTGAGTTTGAACCATAGAAGCATGTTTTCCAACACATCTAACATCATTTGAGATTCTAAACAACAAGTCACTCAAGTGAGCAATCATATTAGAATTATATTTCAATTGTTTCATAACATTTGCATTGAAGTGATCTTGTTTTCTAATATAATTTTTAAACTTATAAAGGCACTAACTAGGATGCATATTGTGAGGATTATCATTATCATTAAACTTCATAAGAGAATTTACCTCTACCACCTTAGGCATTGGTGGTGTATTAAGCCCATGTATTTCTTCAATAGGAGGTAAATTTTTAACATCCTCAGCCTTAATACCTTTTTCTTTCACAAATTTGTTTGCCTCTTGCATATGTTCGGGACTGAGATATAATATACCCCTCTTCTTCGGAGTGGGTTTAAGCGGTGCTTCAGGAATAGTCCAATCATCATAATTTTTCAATATGTTATTCAATAATTCTTCAACTTGTCCAATAGTTCGTTCCCTGAAAACACAACCAGCACAACTATCTAGGAAGTCCCTAGAAGCATCAGTTAGTCCATTATAGAAGATATCAAGTATTTCATTTTTCTCAAGAGGATGATCAGGCAAAGCATTAAGTAATTGGCAAAGCCTCCCCCAAGCTTGTGGGAGACTCTCTTCTTTAGTTTGCACAAAGTTAAATATTTCCTGTAAGGCAGCTTGTTTCATATGAGCAGGAAAATATTTTTCAGAGAAGTAATAAATCATATCCTGGGGACTACGCACACAACCAGGAGCAAGAGTGTTGTACCAAGGTTTAGCATCACCCTTTAATGAGAAAGGAAATAATTTGAGAATAAAGTAGTAGCGAGTTTTCTCATCATGAGTAAAAAGGGTGGCTATGGCATTCAATTTAGTAAGATGTGCCACAACAGTTTCAGTTTCATAACCATGGAAAGGATCAGATTCAACCAAAGTAATTAACTCTGGGTCGATAGAGAATTCATAATCCTTACCATCAATAAAGATAGGTGAAGTTGCAAACTTAGGATCACATTTCATTCTAGCATTCAGAGATTTTTCTTTGTACTTATGTAATAATTTCTCTAGATCATCTCTATCATTGCAAGCAAGAATATCTCTAGTTGTTTCTTCACTCATAACATAACCTTCCAGTACATTAGGTAATTCATATCTTGGAGGGCTAGTTCTAGTAGGAGTTTCAGGAGTTTGAGTTTCAAGCTCATCATCAGATTCAACAACATCATGTTGTATTACTCTCGCAATTTGTTTATCAATAAATTCACCAAGTGGCACATCATCATTATCAAGAAAGGTACTCGCATCATCATAAGCATCATTCATAGTAGAAGTAGCATCATCAATAACTTGTGACACATCAGAATTAATAGCATGTGGTGGTGTTGCAAGTTTATTAACAGAAGGTGAATCTAAAGCGGAACTGGATGGAAGTTCCTTACCTCCCCTCACCCTTGAGGGAAATATCTTAGTCTTAGGATCCTTCAGATTCTTCATAGTGATAATATGATAATAATCCCAAGTGACTCAACAAATATAGCTATGCTCCCCAACAACGGTGCCAGAAAAAGGTCTTGATAACCCATGAGTATAGGGGATCGCAACAGTTTTCGAGGGTGAAGTATTCAACCCAAATTTGTAGATTCGACACAAGGGGAGCCAAAGAATATTTGAAGGTATTAGCAGCTGAGTTGTCAATTCAACCACACCCGGAGATTAATTATCTGTAGCAAAGTGATTAGTAGCAAAGTAGTTTGATAGTTTTGATAGTAGTAGCAACAACAATAGTAATAGTAACAGTGATAGCAGTGATTTTGTAGCAAGTGTAATAGTGATGATAGCAGTAGTAACTTAGCAGAAACAATATGGAAAAGTCCGTAGGCATTGGATCGGTGACATGTTGGATGATATTCATCATGTGACAGTTATAACCTAGGGCGATACGGCACTAGCTCCAGTTCATCGATATAATGTAGGCATGTATTCCGTAAATAGTCATACGTGAAGAACTTGCATGACATCTTTTGTCCTACCCTCCCGTGGCAGCAGGGTCCATATTGGAAACTAAGGGATATTAATCCCTCCTTTTAATAGAGAACCAGAACAAAGCATTAACACATAGTGAATACTTGAACTCCTCAAACTACGGTCATCACCGAGAGTGGGCTCGGATGTTGTCACTCCGGGGTTGTCGGATCATAACACGTAGTAGGTGACTATAACTTGCAAGATCGGATCTAGAACATGGATATAATGATGATAACATAAATGGTTCAGATCTGAAATCATGGCACTTGGGCCCAAAGTGACAAGCATTAAGCATAGCAAAGTCATAGCAACATCAATCCAAGAACATAGTCGATACTAGGGATCAGGCCCGAATAAAACTAACTCGATTACATGATGAATCTCATCCAACTCCTCACCGACGAGCGAGCCTACGAAGAAATTACTCACTCTCGGTGGGGAGCATCATGGAATTGGCGATGGAGAAGGGTTGGTGATGACGAATAATGAAGATCCCCCTCTTCAAAGTTCCAAACAGACTCTAGATTTGCCCTTCCGAGGAAGAACAGGGATTGGCGGTGGCTCCGTCTCGTGGATCATGATAATTCTTTCTCCCTGATTTTTCTCTGAAAATAGAAATTTATAGTGTGTTAGGGTTGAGGTCCGCGGGGCGACCAGGTGGGTACAACCCACCTGGGCGCGCCAGGAGAGGGGGCGCGCCCTGGTGGGTTGTGCCCACCCAGGGCCCCCTCTCCGGTAGGTCTTGGCTCCAGAAATTCTTATTCTTGATATAAAAATTCCTCGCAAAGTTTTGTTCCATTCCGAGAACTTTTATTTCTGCGAAAAAACAACACCATGGTAGTTCTGCTGAAAACAACGTCAGTCCGGGGTTATTTTCATTCAAATCATGCAAATTAGAGTCCAAAACAAGAGGAAAAGCGTGAGAAAAAGTAGATACGTTGGAGACGTATCATCCGCTGCCTTGCTAACTTCCTTCCACTTTATTGATTTTGAATTGTCAAGTAAAACCAACAAAAAGAAGCAATAAAATTCACTCTTCAGAATTCATTCGTGCATGATACTGACAATCACTACTTTGATGTAAGGAAAACACATGATACCAGGATGGAATATGTACGAAAAATAGGACGGCATGGCATATTCACAATTGTTTGTGTAAACTAAGCAGAAGCCATTTCAACAAATAAGAAGCAATGCAAGCTAGAAACCACATGAAAGATGCAACCAATATGACTCTGCCAAGTTAAAAGTGTCCCATCATAAATGGCATTTCAGCAAATTAGAAGCAGCGCATGCTATAAATCATATGAAAGATGCAACTAATATCGCACTACATATACTAAAGGTGTCTCGTCATATTTATTGATGCGGGATACAAAAAAACAATAGTTTTATGTAAGGACATGCTTAATAGATAGATGTACTATGTACTAAAAACAGGAAGGCATGCCACATTAACAGGTATAATGTATAAACTAAGTAGAATAGCACATGTAATTTAACTAGATTGGAAGAATTACAATCTAGACACCATATGCAACATGCAACCATATATCACGTTGCCAAGTTAGAGCAAGCACCTGCGATGCTCGTGTAGGGGAAATGCGGTAATCAACTACAGAGCTACATTCACTATCTTCATCTAGCCTTGTTGTTTCTTGAGAATCATGTGGGGAGGCTGACGCTGCATTCTTTTAATGAGAATCTTTGTTCACAGTAGTCCACTGGCCTGACTGCCTCATCATAAGTGATTGATGAGGGATACACAAGAACATTAGTTTGATGCAAGAACATGGTTAATAGACAGATGTACCAGTATGTACCAAAAATAGGAAGGCATGTCATATTCAAAGGTATAATGTGTAAGCTAAGTAGATGCAATTTAACCAAATTGGAAGCAATACAAGCTAGACATCCGGCTGGAGTGGTGAGCATGATCATCTAGGACCTGAGAGCCTGGTGGGAGGCGGGCTGCTTCACCACCATCGTGGCTTTTTAGTTGGCTTCCAGGTGATGCCTGTCTATGATGGGCTTGTCACTGGCTCAGCCAGTGCCTTGACTAGCTATTTGTCTTATGGTGCTCCCGGGATGGTGGTTCATGTAAAAAATATATTTCCTTATCTTAATAAAGACCAACTTCGGCCTTTCGAATACAAGCTAGACACCATATGCAACATGCAACCACATATGACACCGTGAAGTTAAAGCAGGCACCTGGGATGGTGGTTCATTGCGAGCGAGATCATCAACTCCAGAGCTACGTTTACCGCCTTCATCTGCTGACACTACACCCTTTAAAGTGCTGAAACGTGTCTGGCCTAGCCGTGTATGAAGTTGGAACGACTTTTCTCTTTTCTTTTCTGCTTCTGTCAAGGCAGAGTCTGAAATACCCTTGCATAAAAACACAATAGTGAGAGTATGGGTGAAGTGTGTGCAGAACTAGTGCACTGTAAAAGTAGCAGATAGCAGGTGGCTGAAAATAAATGACAGGAGACATATGATAGCTCTACAACATTGCATGGCAAGCAAAATTAGATTCTACTCCATATGATTTTGTAATATATGAGCACAGGGATGGTTGGGAAATGCAGGTACTCCTCCAGCACACCACCACATGTGGTCCTATCAAAATAACAGTCGACTGAAAATAAATAGGTCAGTCAATTTGTTTATGAACCGTTCGATCTATAAGGAACGGGCAGATGGCCTTCGTCTACCTCCCACTAGTCATTGTTGATGATCTTTCTTGAACCGCCAGCGACCACCGGCTGGCCCAGACCCCTGCCTCCGCCGCCCCGCCCTCCCCTCGACCTCACACCACCGCCGTCCTTGGTAGCACCCCCAGCCATCCCTTTAATCTCGGTCGACCTCTAGACCGGGCGCCAGCAGCTCTAGGCCCCACACGCCCCTAAGATAAACACTGAGGCGTTGCTTCCCCGGCGTAATAGGCGGACTAGCGCCTGTTATGCCGGGGAATGCTTCCTTTAATTGGGAATCAACTAACCAGGAAATGAAATCCAGGGGTCGACGGACCTCTAGCTAAGGTGAAATAGTACATGAGGAGAAACCTTGTGCATCGCGAGTTACAAGGAACATCGAGTATCAAGAAGAAGCGGCCAACTAGTGTCTTCTGTGGGATGAATACCGTGCAAGCAAACATGTAAGATTTGCACGAATAAGGAAGAGGAGTACCATTTCCGGTTGCCAGTGTTGTGTCCTCCATATGTCGCGGCGATTTTCTTCTTTTTACTGGGGGAACCAATCTTTTGGAGGAGGCTGCAGCCTTGGACGAACCCATGGCCAAATTGTTGAGTATGTTGTCGCGGCCGTATCTCGGCGGAGGGGAAGCAGATCCGAGGCGGCGAAGGACGGCGTAGCAGGAACAACTCCGGTGCGGTGGACGGTGGGGAAGTTGGAGCGGCAGCGGTGAGGCGCGGGACGGTGTGGTTGAACTGGCTCGGGTGCGGATAGCTCGGCCTCGGCTTCAACTACTAGCCGTGGAGGGCATTGCGGTTGAGGTTGCGGTGGACGACGACGTCGGGGTATCGGCTCCGGTGTGATGGAGGAGGGCGGCGGTTGATGGGTGGGATGGGGTGGCGGATCAAGGACGCCGGGGTTTCGCAGCTGGTGGAGAGGTAGTTTTTTGGCGCCCACGGAGTACGAATGGGGAATCGGACGAGAGGGGGGCTAAGGGAGAACCATGTTTCAGTCTAGGACGCGCTTGTTTTTGGCTTTTTTGAACAGATGGGACGTGCTTGTTTGAAATTTGGAAAAGTACAAACTTTGCCTCCCTCTTAAATTTTGGACCTACTACGGGTCGGGGGTAGGATGGTAATCCCAGGTGTCCCAAATAGTGGGCAGGAGTGATTTCGGTCGCGCGCATGTGTGCTTAGGCGGCCATTGTGTATGAATGTTTTTCGGATGCGGTTGCATGGCGTCTAGATGAAGCTACAAATGTACCCCGGTTTAGACCTTTGGACATCGGGCCGGTAGGTTTCACGGGTCAGAGTTAGAAAAGTAATTTCCTTCTACTACAAGCATTGGTCTCACGCGGTTTCGGGCGAGTAGAGGCTCTTTTGGCGCTTCGTTCGAAATTTTGAAACAGAAGCATTCACATTTAGATTACTCTTGAACTTTGAGGATTGACCTAAATAAACAACGTTAAATTTGACCTTGTATGTTTGAAAACCTCATTAAATTATGCGCTTATTTTTGAAATTTTGACACTTGAAAATCCTATAACTACAATTATTTTGGAATGGAGGAGGTAAATTTGAATCTATCTTGTACATGACTATATATGCTATTATGTACAAAAGTAGAGCAAAGATCGGTGCCCCCATAATTTAGGTATGATTTACAAATGCCATGATATCAAATTCAAATAATTGAATGGACTTCATGTTGAATTCGAATTTTTTAAACCACCTTGAGTTGAATTCAAATGTATGCTAGTTCATAGCTAGCTATTTATAATGTTCATTGTGTAACTTTCGTATGTATAAGGTGCTTTACACACACAACATGAACTACACTCACGTTTATATTCGACTGCTAAAGCGATGCATTATCTGGAGTTCAAAATACTAACTATTTGGATCAATTATATCGAATAAAAACATAGACATGCTTAAATTCGATAGAATCTAGATGTTTGATGGATCAATGACCGTTCCTTACGCAAATTGCAAATATCATGATCCCATCCTAATATTTGGATACAATTTATATTTTTATTCAATGTGTACATGAGTATTTTACGTGTAGTTTCACTCTCCATCGGTGGTCTATCACACATGCTCACACACACTCTCCCGAGGTGTCTTTCTCGTAGACATGCTCTCGATATAACCCTCCCTCCTTCTGGTAATAACACTTACGACTATTTTCACTAACCTTTATCACAAGCACTCTTCCTCTCACAAGCATACACATGCACAATCCCCATCGACCCTTTCTATATACATAGACCTGCCTACGTGTCTCCCGTATGCACATTATATTTAGGCATGTCTCTCACGCATTGTCTCAGACCTCTCTTCATTATCGACAAGTATTATTCTAGCAGAGCATTCTACAGGATGCCCCTTAAAGTTAGGTTGGATGAATAGTAATATCAAAGATAAGGGGTTACCTTAGTCCGAGGACCTAGGGTTACAAATCCTAACTGGCTTTGTCAGTGGACACAGAGTCCTTCACGATTCTACTATCTTTGTCTTGTACGACTAGTCGTCCATGGCTCTCCCTAAATGCGTCACGGGCCGACCAATGTGGCGTAGGACGGAAACGAACCAAGGGCCTCACCTCGGCCCACCGGACCTCATGCGGTGACACACCCTCTGCCCCCAGGTCTCGTTATCTTCTCACACCCACACAATCAACACAGACACCACACAAAAAAATCTCCTCATGCCTCTATCCCCTCCCCCCTTGCATATACACAGTCAAGGGCATCTCTTGCCGTGACATCATATTCGCCTCTCTCTCTAGACCTCTCTCATTTCTCATGTTATCGCTCCCACGCCCCCTCCCACCGTCGGCCCCTCTATCCATGCCTATCTCAAATACGTAATACACACACATACCTCTCTAGGCCCTGCCAAATACATCAACTACACATTCACACATGTTACATCACATACCCCATTGATCTAAAAAGCTCTCTCTTCACGTTTATTTCGCATACAGCATTCCTTTTGAATAAAGTGTGGCCAAAAAATTATTTTAGAATTTCTACATATATACAACATTACAAAGTTATATGGAGGAGTATGAACGCTAATTTGCATTGCATGGTGCCCACAATGATATTTATTCCGCACTTTGAATTTTTATATTTTTATAATATATATAAAGTTAGTCATAATAAAGAGAAACGGAGAGCATCTCTCTCTCTCTCCATCGCATACACCCCCTCTACGCCCCTTTCATGTACGCACACAAACTATCTCCAGGTCCTCTAAAAGTACGCCCCTAGCACATTCATGCATGTTTCATGTTTCTCTTGTGATATATATAGTAAGGATCACTGTATTTGAAGCGAAAGCACGATACGTACATTGGGCTTCAGAATCCACTCATTACGGTCACCATTTATGTTTTGTGGTTGTTGTACAGTCAGAGGCTCACCGTACAACTCTGTATTTTCTCAAGACATGACTAGTTGACCAGTTAAACGCTCCACGTGGCACCTCCAGTGTTGCATCACATTATCATACTATCATTGGGTCCACCTATCAGCGTGTATCTACTCTACACTCTTATAAAAAACAGAGTTGGTGATGATGGTGTGCCTGCCATCCTGCAATATAGGCTGTCCGATTTATATCTGACAGATAGGAAGAAAACTATGGCAATTTTGCAAAAAGGTACCCACACATCTCTCCACATTTGTAAATAAGGCATTCCCTCGTTTATCCTTTTCTCTCACAAGATAAACTACTCATACGGATGCATCTTGATGTTACGTGCAACGCACAGGCATCTTGCTAGTAAGAATGTAAACAAACGACAAAAATATATCAGACGGTGGTTCAAAGTCATGACCGTGTGCATAGCGGACAAGGTGGCCTTGTATTGGTATGCTGAGCCATCTGTTTTAACACACAAGAGTTGGTGTGGTGATTATATACACACGCACACATGCACACAAACTGCATGCACGCAACACTCACATGAACAAATGCAGCCTCACACGCATGCAACACTCACACGTACACACTCAGCCACGCATGCACGCAACACTCACACACATACACGCACGCATGCATGCACACACCACACGACCAACACACACTCTCATGCTCAAGTGCTCAACCTACACGTGCATGCACACACATCAGGCCCTGACAGACACATACACAACCAGGTGGTTCCCGCGCACGGGTTGGAGTCTTGTCGTGCCTGCATAAATTTGTGTTTATCTGACCTTTTTCCCATGTGAACTGACAGGTGGGACCCACAGGGAACGTGGCCAATTTAACTAGTCAACATGGTGCCACGCAGACTATTTGGCCAGTCAACAGAGTGCAATCCGATGCTGAACGGTGAGCAAGTGACCGTATAATCACCGCAAAACGTATATAGTGACCATAATGAGCGTATTCTGAAGTCCGGTGACCTTATTACGCTTTTCTCTCTGTAGGCCCTCCAAAACTACATCTCTACACGTTCTTGCATGTTACATCTAACAACTATGCAATACAACACTACTGCTGCACTCTAACACAATAAATTATATGTATTTTTAGTTTTACTAGATATCATATTGTTACTTAATTATTCAGTTTGCATACATTAAAATTGTCTTTGAAATGTATGGCCAGTATCATCTACCATGCGGGAAAAATTCCGCCCTTTCCTGTTTAATCAAGTTTCTATCGCTGGATCATGCAAAACATCAAAACTATAGTACTACATGTTGGGCAATGCAGTATTTCAAAATTTTCCTACGATCACACAAGATCTATCTAGGAGATGCATAACAACGAGAAGGGGAGAGTATGTCTACGTACCCTCATAGACCGAAAGCGGAAGCATTATGAAACACGGTTGATGTAGTCGAACGTCTTCACGATCCAACCGATCAAGTACCGAATGCACGACACCTCCGCGATCTGCACACATTCAGCTCGGTGACGTCCCTCATACTCTTGATCCAGCTGAGGCCGAGGGAGAATTCCGTCAGCACGACGGCGTGATGACGGTGGTGATGAAGTTACCGACGCAGGGCTTCACCTAAACACTACAACGATATGACCGAGGTGGAATTCTGTGGAGGGGCACCGCACACGGCTAAACAATCAACTTGTGTGTCTATGGGGTGACCCTCCCCCATATATAAAGGGGTGGAGGATGGGAGGTCCGGCCCTCATAGGGTGCGCCCAAGGCGGGAGTCCTACTCCTAGTAGGAGTAGGTTTCCCCCTTCCTAGTAGGAGTAGGAGAAGAAGGAAGAGGGAGAGAGAGGGAAGGAAAGGGGGGCCCAGCCCCCACCCAATTCGGATTGGGCCTGGGGGGGCCCTCCACCTGGCCACCTCCTCCTCTCTCCCACTAAGACCCCATAAGGCCCATTGACTCCCTGGGGGTTCCGGTAACCCCCCGGTACTCCGGTAAATGCCCGAACTCATCCGGAATCATTCTGATGTCCAAACATAGCCTTCCAATATATGGATCTTTATGTCTTGACCATTTCGACACTCCTTGTCATGTCCGTGATCACATCCGGGACTCCGAACTACCTTCGGTACATCAAAACACATAAACTCATAATACCGATCGTCATCGAACGTTAAGCGTGCGGACCCTACGGGTTCGAGAACTATGTAGACATGACCGAGACTCACTTCCGGTCAATAATCAATAGCGGAACCTGGATGCTCATATTGGTTCCTACATATCCTACGGAGATCTTTATCGCTCAAACCGCATAACAACATACATTGTTCCCTTTGTCATCGATATGTTACATGCCCAAGATTTGATCGTCGGTATCTCAATACCTATTTCAATCTCGTTACCGGCAAGTCTCTTTACTCGTTCTGTAACGCAACATCTCGCAACTAAATCATTAGTCACATTGCTTGCAAGGCTTATAGTGATGTGCATTACCGAGAGAGCCCAGAGATACCTCTCCGACAATCGGAGTGACAATCCTAATCTCGATCTATGCCAACTCAACAAACACCATCGGAGACACCTGTAGAGCATCTTTATAGTCACCCAATTACTCGTGACGTTTGATAGCACACTAAGTGTTCCTACAGTATTCGGGAGTTGCATAATCTCATAGTCATAGGAACATGTATAAGTTATGGAGAAAGCAATAGTAATAAAATAAATGATCATAGTGCTAAGCTAACGGATGGGTCAAGTCAATCCCATCATTCTCTAATGATGTGATCATGTTCATCAAATGACAACTCATGTCTATGGTTAGGAAACTTAACCATCTTTGATTAATGAGCTAGTCAAGTAGAGGCATACTAGTGACACTCTGTTTGTCTATGTATTCACACATGTACTAAGTTTCTAGTGAATAAAATTCTAGCATGAATAATAAACATTTATCATGATATAAGTAAATATTAATAACAACTTTATTATTGCCTCTAGGGCATATTTCCTTCAGTCTCCCACTTGCACTAGAGTCAATAATATAGATTACATTGTAATGATTCTAACACCCGTGGAGTCTTGGTGCTGATCATGTTTTGATCGTGAGAGAGGCTTAGTCAACGGGTCTGCAGCATTCGGATCCGTATGTATCTTGCAAATCTCTATGTCTCCCTCCTTCAATTGAAATCTGGATTCCTTTGCCACACCAGTATTGTCACAAAAGATTTTCATTGGACCCGATGCACTAGGTATGACACCTAGATCGGATATGAACTCCTTCATACAGACTCCTTCATTTGCTGCTTCCGAAGCAGTTATGTACTCCGCTTCACACGTAGATCCCGCTACGATGCTCTGCTTGGAACTGCACCAACTGACAGCTCCACCATTCAATAAAAATACGTATCCAGTTTGTGAGTTAGAGTCATCCGGATCAGTGTCAAAGCTTGCATCGACATAACCGTTTACGACGAGCTCTTTGTCACCTCCATAAACGAGAAACATATCCTTAGTCCTTTTCAGGTATTCCAGGATGTTCTTGACCGCTGTCCAGTGATCCACTCTTGTATTACTTTGGTACCTCCCTGCTAAACTAATAGCAAGGCACACATCAGGCCTGGTACACAGCATTGCGTACATGATAGAACCTATGGCTGAAGCATAGGGAATGACTTTCATTTTCTCTCTAGTTTCTACAATGGTCGGGCATTGAGTCTGACTCAACTTCACACCTTGTAACACAGGCAAGAAACCTTTCTTTGCTTGATCCATTTTGAACTTCTTCAAAACTTTATCAAGGTATGTACTTTGTGAAAGTGCAAGTAAGCGTCTTGATCTATCTCTATAGATCTTGATGCCCAATATATAGGTAGCTTCACCGAGGTATTTCATTGAAAAATTCTTATTCAGGTATCCTTTTATGCTATTCAGAAATTCAGTATCATTTCTGATCAGCAATATGTCATCCACATATAATATCAGAAATGCTACAGAGCTCCTACTCACTTTCTTGTAAATACAGGCTTCTCCAAAAGTCTGTATAAAACCATATGCTTTGATCACACTATCAAAGCGTATATTCCAACTCTGAGAGGATTGCACCAGTCCATAAATGGATCGCTGGAGCTTGCACACTTTGTTAGCACCGTTTGGATCGACAAAACCTTCTGGTTGCATCATATACAACTCTTCTTTAAGATGTCCATTAAGGAATGCAGTTTTGACAGCCATTTGCAAAATTTCATAATCGTAAAATGCGGTAATTACTAACATGATTCGGACGGACTTAAGCATCGCTACGGGTGAGAAGGTCTCATCGTAGTCAACTCCTTGAACTTGTTGAAAACCTTTTGCAACAAGTCGAGATTTGTAGACAGTAATATTACCGTCAGCGTCAGTCTTCTTCTTGAAGATCCATTTATTCTCTATGGCTTGCCGATCATCGGGCAAGTGAAGCAAAGTCCACACTTTGTTCTCATACATGGACCCCATCTCAGATTTCATGGCCTCAAGCCATTTTGCGGAATCTGGGCTCATCATCGCTTCCTCATATTTCGTAGGTTCGTCATGGTCAAGTAACATGACTTCTAGAACAGGATTACCGTACCACTCTGGTGTGGATCTTACTCTAGTTGACCTATGGGGTTCAGTAGTAACTTGATTAGAAGTTTCATGATCATCATCATTAGCTTCCTCACTTACTGGTGTAGGAATCACTGGAACTGATTTATGTGATAAACTACTTTCCAATAAGGGAGCAAGTACAGTTACCTCATCAAGTTCTACTTTCCTCCCACTCACTTCTTTTGAGATAAACTCCTTCTCTAGAAAGGATCCATTCTTAGCAACGAATATCTTGCCTTTGGATCCGTGATAGAAGGTGTACCCAACAGTCTCTATTGGGTATCCTATGAAGACACATTTCTCCAATTTGGGTTCGAGCTTATCAGGTTGAAGCTTTTTCACATAAGCATCGCAGCCCCAAACTTTAAGAAACGACAACTTGGGTTTCTTTCCAAACCACAGTTCATAAGGTGTCATCTCAACGGATTTCGATGGTGCCCTATTTAACGTGAATGCAGCCATATCTAAAGCATAACCCCAAAACAATAGCGGTAAGTCAGTAAGAGACATCATTGATCGCACCATATCTAAAAAACTGCGGTTACGACGTTCGGACACACCATTACGCTGTGGTGTTCCAGGTGGCGTGAGTTGTGAAACTATTCCGCATTGTTTCAAATGAAGACAAACTCGTAACTCAAATATTCACCTCCACGATCAGATCGTAGAAAGTTAATTTTCTTGTTATGATGATTTTCCACTTCACTCTGAAATTCTTTGAAATTTTCAAATGTTTTAGACTTATGTTTCATCAAGTAGATATACCCATATCTTCTCACATCATTTGTGAAGGTCAGAAAAATAACGATAGCCGCCACGAGCATCAACACTCATCGGACCGCATACATCAGTATGTATAATTTCCAATAAGTCTGTTGCTCGTTCCATTGTTCCAGAGAATGGAGTCTTAGTCATCTTGCCCATGAGGCATGGTTCGCAAGCATCAAGTGATTCATAACCAAGTGATTCCAAAAGCCCATCAACATGGAGTTTCTTCATGCGCTTTACACCAATATGACCTAAACGGCAGTGCCATGAATAAGTTGCACTATCATTATTAAACTTATATATTTTGGCTTCAATACTATGAATATGTGTATCACTACTATAAAGGTTTAGTAAAAATGGACCACTCATCAAGGGTGCATGACCATAAAGAATATTACTCATATAAATAGAACAACCATTATTTGCTGATTTAAATGAATAACCGTCTCGCATCAAACAAGATCCAGATATAATGTTCATGCTGAACGCTGGCACCAAATAACAATTATTCAGGTCTAAAACTAACCCCGAAGGTAGATGTAGAGGTAGCCTCCCGACTGCGATCACATCGACCTTGGAACCATTTCCCACATGCATCGTCACCTCGTCCTTAGCCAATCTTCGCTTAATCCGTAGCCCCTGTTTCGAGTTGCAAATATTAGCAACAGAACCAGTATCAAATACCCAGGCACTACTGCGAGCATTAGTAAGGTACACATAAATAACATGTATATCAAATATACCTTTCACTTTGTCATCCTTCTTATCAGCCAAATACATGGGGCAGTTCCGCTTCCAGTGACCAGTCCCTTTGTAGTAGAAGCACTCAGTCTCGGGCTTAGGTTCAGACTTGGGATTCTTCACTTGAGCAGCAACTTGCTTGCTGTTGTTCTTGAAGTTCCCCTTCTTCCCTTTGCCCTTCTTCTAGAAACTGGTGGTCTTGTTGACCATCAACACTTGATGCTCCTTCTTGCTTTCTACCTCCGCAGCCTTTAGCATTGCGAAGAGCTCAGGAATTGTCTTATCAATCCCTTGCATATTATAGTTCATCGCGAAGCTCTTGTTGCTTGGTGGCAGTGATTGAAGAACTATGTCAATGACATTATCATCAGGAATATTAACTCCCAGTCCCAGCTGAGTAAAATGGTTGTGGTACCCAGACATTCTGAGTATATGTTCACTGACAGAACTATTCTCCTCCATTTTGCAGCTGTAGACTGATGACCCACAAGTATAGGGGATCTATTGTAGTACTTTCGATAAGTAAGAGTGTCGAACCCAACGAGGAGCAGAAGGAAATGATAAGTGGTTTCCAGCAAGGTATTCTCTGCAAGTACTGAAATAAGTGGTAATAGATAGTTTTGTGATAGGATAATTTGTAACGAGCAACAAGTAACAAAAGTAAATAAGATGCAGAAAGGTGGCCTAATCCTTTTTCTAGCAAAGTACAAGCCTGGACAAACTCTTATATGATGTAAAGCGCTCCCGAGGACACATGGGAATATCGTCAAGCTAGTTTTCATCATGTTCATATGATTTGCGTTCGGTACTTTGATAATTTGGTATGTGGGTGGACCGGTGCTTGGGTGCTGCCCTTAGTTGGACAAGCATCCCACTTATGATTAACCTCTATTGCAACCATCCGCAAATACAACAAAAGTATTAAGGTAAACCTAACCATAGCATGAAACATATGGATCCAAATCAGCCCCTTACGAAGCAACGGATAAACTAGGGTTTAAGCTTCTGTCACTCTAGCAACCCATCATCTACTTATTACTTCCCAATGCCTTCCTCTAGGCCCAAATAATGGTGAAGTATCATGTAGTCAACGTTCACATAACACCACTAGAGGAGAGACAACATACATCTCATCAAAATATCGAACGAATACCAAATTCACATGACTACTAATACCAAGACTTCTCCTATGTGCTCGGGAACAAAAGTAACTACTCACAAAGCATAAACATGTTCATAATCAGAGGGGTATTAATATGCATATAGGATCTGAACATATGATCTTCCACCAATTAAACCAACTAGCATCAACTACAAGGAGTAATTAACACTACTAGCAACCTAGTAGCACCAATCCCGGACTTGGAGACAAGAATTGGATACAAGAGGTGAACTAGGGTTTTGAGATGAGATGGTGCTGATGAAGATGTTGATGGAGATTGCCCTCTCCCCATGAGAGGAGCGTTGGTGATGACGATGGCGATGATTTCCCCCTCCGGGAGGGAAGTTTCCCCGGCAGAACAGCTCCGCCAGAGCCCTAGACTGGTTCCGCCAAGGTTCCGCCTCGTGGCGGCGGAGTTTTGTCCGAGAAGATGGCTTATGATTTTTTCCCATCGAAAGACTCCATATAGCAGAAGATGGTCACCGGAGGGACACCAGGGGGCCCACGAGGTAGGGGGCGCGCCCCCACCCTCGCGGGCAGGGTGTGGCCCCCCTGGTGAGTTTCTTCTGCTCAGTATTTTTTATATATTTGGAAAACATCATCCGTGAAGTTTCAGAACTTTTGGAGCTGTGCAGAATAGGTCTCTAATATTTGCTCCTTTTCCAGCCTAGAATCCCAGCTGCCGGCATTCTCCCTGTTTATGTGAACCTTGTAAGATAAGAGAGAATAGGCATAAGTATTGTGACATATTGTGTAATAACAGCCCATAATATAATAAATATCGATATAAAAGCATGATGCAAAATGGACGTATCAACTCCCCCAAGCTTAGACCTCGCTTGTCCTCAAGCGAAAAGCCGAAATCGAAAAATATGTCCACATGTTTAGAGATAGAGGTGTCGATAAAAATAAAATACGGACATGAGGGCATCATGATCATTGTTAGAACAACAACTTATATAATTCTTGTCATATGACCTCTTATGCTAGAGTAACAATTCAATCACAATTTCAAGTATGAATCATAAACTTCATTGAAAGCTAATAAACTATAATCTCAGTCATTGGAGCAATTGCAATTTATCATAACATAGGAAAGAGTCAATGTATAAGAGCCTTTCAGCAAGTCCACATACTCAACTATCATATAGTCTTTCACAATTGCAGACACTCACGCAATACTTATGGGTATGGAGTTTTAATAGGACACAGAGAAAGATAGGGGCTTATAGCTTTGCCTCCCAATGTTTTACCTCAAGGGTAATGTCAACAGTAATAGTTCATGAAAACTCACATCCAATTAGCCATATATACCAGGATCTTTCCAACATATTGTGCTTACCAAAGGATAAAATATAAAAAGGAAGGGTGAAGATCACCATGACTCTTATGCAATGTAGGAGATAAAAGTAAAAGATAGGCCCTTCACAGAGGGAAGCAGAGGTTGTCATGCACTTTTATGGTTCGATGCACAAAATCTTAATGTGAAAGAACGTCACTTTATATTGCCACTTGTGATATGGACCTTTATTATGCACTCCGTCGCTTTTATTACTTCCATATCACACAATCGTATAAAGCTTATTTTCTCCCACACTAATAAGTCATACATATTTAGAGAGCAATTTTATTGCTTGCACCGATGACAACTTACTTGAAGGATCTTATTCAATCCATAGGTAGGTATAGTGGACTCTCATGGAAAAACTGGTTTAAGGGTATTTAGAAGCACAAGTAGTACCTCTACTTGGTGCAATGAATTTGGCTAGCATGAGGGGGAAAGGCAAGCTCATCATGTTGGAAGATCCAAGACAATATAATTCATCTCAGATGTAAGAAATAACCCATTATGTTGTCTTCCTTGTCCAATGTCAACTCTTTAGCATGTCATATTTTAATGAGTGCTCACAATCATAAAAGATGTCCAAGATAGTATATTTATATGTGAAGACCTCTCTTTCTTTATTACTTCCTATTAATTGCAACGATGACCAAAACCGTGTTTGTCAACCCTCAACAACTTTTATTCATCATACTCTTTCTATGTGAGCTCATTACTCTCCATAAGACTCACATGATCTCTTTGTTTCTTTTTATCTCTTTATCTTTTCTTTTATTCACTTAGGATCATAGCAAAATAAGCAAGCCCTTGACTCAATGCTAATCTTTATTATATAGCTCACAGACTCGATTACATAGAAGGATAATAAAGCAAAACTCACAACTAGATCATACTAAGAACTTTTATTCTACTAGATCAAGATATTACCAAAAGGATCGAACTAAGAAAAACGGTAAAGATAAAAGTGATGGTGATACGATACCGAGGAACTCCCCCAAGCTTGGCAGTTGCCAAGTGGAGTGCCCATACCCATGTGGTTATGTCTCTCTTTTAGGAGGTGGTGATGTGATATTCTTGGCGATGATGCCCCTCAGGATACGATTCTCCTCCTCTAGCTTATTGACTTGCTGCTTGAGGTCCATTATTTCCTTCCGGAGTTTTCCTGTAACAGCCAAAGCTCCCTGCACCCAAGGGTGCTGCATAGCTGCGGGAGAACTAGTGACACTCTTTTTCATATTCTCATAAGAAAGAAATCTAACATTGGAAGGGATAACCGAGTTTGGAATAGTCGAGCTCTGCAGTTCTTCCATTATGAATCCAGCTTGGAGGCGGGACGTGACTTCTTGATCCTCTTCCATGGCATCTATCCTCTTCAAATCAGCCTCCATCTCTTCCTCTGTTGCTAGCCCAAAGAGGTCAGCATTGTTGTTTGTTGTTGATCTCGGTGCTGGATGAGATACCTGGCTCTCCCCGACTGACTCTTGTGAAGACATCTTGCTCTAATCTGCAGCAGCAACAGATCGAAACAAAAAACAGGGGATTTTTGCGTGATACGGGAGTCAAAACCCCCGAGAGATTATATAATGAATTTTTACCGACCAAAATACATGTCGTGTACGAAAACGGAGTCCGGAGAGCACACGAGGTGCCCACGAGGTAGGAGACGCACCTAGTAGGGTAGGGCGCGCCCTCCACCCTCGTGGAGGCCTCGTGTCCTTCCCGGACTGCTACTTATTTTTCTATTTTTCTAAATATTCCAAAACGGAGAAATATTGCCTTAAAAACTGTTTTGGAGTCGCTTTACTTACCGTACCACATACCTATACCTTTTCGGAGTCTGAAATGTTCCAGAAAGTGTCCTTTATGTATTCCTCCGGGGTTACGGTTTCAATAATATTGGTTTCAACATTTATGGGATTACCTGAGATATAATGTTTGATCCTTTGGCCGTTCACCACCTTCGGATTTGTGCCTTCGAAGTTGTTGATTTTTATGGCACCGGAACGGTAGACCTCCTCGATGACGTAAGGACCTTCCCATTTAGAGAGATGTTTTCCTGCAAAAAATCTTAAACGAGAGTTGTATAGCAATACATAATCACCTACATTAAACTCATGCTTTTGTATCCTTTTGTCATACCATCTTTTAACTTTTTCTTTAAACAACTTGGCATTTTCGTAGACTTGGGTTCTCCATTCATCAAGTGAGCTAATATCAAATAACCTCTTCTCACCGGCAAGTTTAAAATCATAATTAAGTTCTTTAATAGCCCAATAAGCCTTGTGTTCTAGTTCGAGAGGTAAGTGACATGCTTTTCCATAGACCATTTTATACGGAGACATACCCATAGGATTTTTATATGCAGTTCTATAGGCCCATAATGCATCATCAAGTTTCTTGGACCAATTCTTTCTAGACCTATTAACAGTCTTTTGCAAAATTAATTTGAGTTCTCTATTACTCAATTCTACTTGACCACTAGACTGAGGGTGATAAGGAGATGCAATTCTATGATTAACATCATATTTAGCAAGCATTTTACGGAAAGCACCATGAATAAAATGTGAACCACCATCAGTCATTAAATATCTAGGGACTCCAAATCTTGGAAAAATAACTTCTTTAAGCATTTTAATAGAAGTGTTATGATCAGCACTACTAGTTGGAATAGCTTCTACCCACTTAGTAACGTAATCAACACAACTAAAATATGTGTATATCCATTAGAGGAAGGAAAGGTCCCATATAGTCAAAGCCCCAAACATCAAATGGTTCAATAACAAGTGAATAATTCATAGGCATTTCTTGACGTCTACTAATATTACCAATTCTTTGACATTCATCACAAGATAAGACAAACTTACGGGCATCCTTGAAGAGAGTAGGCCAATAAAAACCAGATTGCAGTACCTTATGTGCAGTTCTATCTCCAGCATGGTGTCCTCCATAAGCTTCGGAGTGACACTTGCGTAGGATCTGTTCCTGTTCATGCTCAGGTACACAACGTCTAATAACACCATCTACTCCTTCTTTATAAAGATGTGGGTCATCCCAAAAGTAATGCCTCAAATCATAGAAGAACTTTTTCTTTTGCTGGTATGTGAAACTAGGTGGTATAAACTTAGCAACAATGTAATTAGCATAATCAGCATACCATGGAGCAGTATGAGAAGCATTTATGACATTTAATTGCTCATCAGGAAAGCTATCATCAATAGGTAGTGGGTCATCAAGCACATTTTCTAACCTAGACAAGTTGTCTGCAACGGGGTTCTCAGCTCCTTTTCTATCAACAATATGCAAATCAAATTCTTGTAGCAAGAGAACCCATCTAATAAGTCTAGGTTTAGCATCTTTCTTTTCCATAAGATATTTAATAGCAGCATGATCAGTGTGAATAGTTACTTTAGAATCAACAATATAAGGTCTAAACTTATCACAAGCAAATACAACTGCTAAGAATTATTTTTCAGTAGTAGCATAATTTCTTTGAGCATTGTCTAGAGTTTTACTAGCATATTGAATAACATTTAGTTTCTTATCAACTCTTTGTCCTAGAACAGCACCTACAGCATAATCACTAGCATCACACATAATTTCAAAGGGTAAATTCCAATCAGGTGGCTGAACAATAGGTGCAGAGATCAATGCTTTCTTAAGTATTTCAAATGCTTCTACACAATCATCATCAAAAACAAATGGTATATCTTTTTGTAATAAATTAGTCAGAGGCCGAGAAATTTTTGAGAAGTCCTTAATGAACCTCCTATAAAAACCGGCATGACCAAGGAAACTTCTTATACCTTTGATGTCCTTGGGACATGGCATCTTTTCAATAGCATCAACCTTGGCTTTATCAACTTCAATACCTCTTTCAGAAACTTTATGCCCCAAGACAATACCTTCATTAACCATAAAGTGGCACTTTTCCCAATTCAAGACAAGATTAGTTTCTTCACATCTCTGCAAAACTCGATCAAGGTTGCTCAAGCAATCATCAAAAGAAGATCCATAGACGGAAAAGTCGTCCATGAAAACCTCACAAATCTTTTCACAAAAGTCAGAGAATATAGCCATCATGCATCTTTGAAAGGTAGCAGGTGCATTACATAAACCAAAAGGCATACGTCTATAAGCAAAAGTACCAAAAGGGCATGTAAAAGTAGTCTTTGATTGATCTTTGGCTGACACAGGTATTTGAGAGAAACCAGAATAACCATCTAGAAAGCAAAAATGTGTATGTTTGGATAATCTTTCTAGCATTTGATCGATAAAAGGTAAGGGGTAATGATCCTTTTTAGTAGCCTTATTTAATTTGCGGAAATCAATTACCATCCTATAACCTGTAATAATTCTTTGAGGAATCAATTCATCTTTATCATTAGGAACAACAGTAATACCTCCCTTCTTAGGGACACAATGGACAGGGCTTACCCACTGACTATCAGCAACGGGATAAATTATACCTGCCTCAAGGAGCTTTAGTATCTCCTTTCTTACCACTTCTTTCATTTTAGGATTCAGCCGGCGTTGATGATCACGAACTGGTTTAGCATCTTCTTCCAAATTAATTTTATGTTGACATAGAGTGGGACTAATGCCCTTAAGATCATCAAGAGTATACCCAATAGCAGCACGGTGCTTCTTCAGAGTTTTCAATAATCTCTCTTCTTCATGCTCTGAAAGGTTAGCACTAATAATAACAGGATATATCTTTTTCTCATCAAGATAAGCATATTTAAGAGTATCAGGTAACGGTTTAAGCTCAAACACGGGATCACCCTTGGGTGGAGGAGGATCCCCTAGGATTTCAACAGGTAAATTGTTTTTCAGAATAGGTTCCTGTTTAAAGAATACTTCATCTAATTCCCTTCTTTCATTCATAAACATATCATTTTCATGGTCTAGCAAATATTGTTCTAAAGGATCACTAGGAGGTACGGCAATAGAAGCAAGACCAATAATTTCATCCTTACTAGGTAATTCTTCTTCACGGTGTTGTCTACTAAATTTAGAAAAATTAAATTCATGAGTCATATCATCTAAACCGATAGTAACAACATCTCTTTTGCAATCTATGGTAGCATTAACAGTATTTAAGAAGGGTCTACCAAATATAATGGGACAAAAGCTATCTTGTGGGGAACCAAGAACAAGAAAATCAGCAGGATATTTAGTTTTCCCACACAAGACTTCAACATCTCTAACAATTCCCATTGGTGAAATAGTATCTCTATTGGCAAGTTTAATTGTGACATCAATATCTTCCATCTCAGCAGGTGCAATATCATGCATAACTTCTTTGTATAAGGAATAAGGTATTGCACTAGCACTAGCACCCATATCACATAAGCCATGATAACAATGATCTCCTATTTTAACAGAAATAACAGGCATGCCTACCACAGGTCTAGGTTTATCTTTATCACGGGGTTTAGCAATTCTAGCAGTTTCATTACAGAAATAAATAACATGCCCATCAATATTATCAGACAAGAGATCTTTAACAATAGCAATATTAGGTTCAACTTTAACTTGCTCAGGAGGTGTATATGTTTTAATATTGCTTTTACGAACCACAGTTGAAGCTTTAGCATGATCCTTTATCCTAACAGGGAAAGGTGGTTTCTCAACATAAGAAGTAGGAACAATAGGATCATTATAAGTGATAGTCTTTTCTTCAACTTTAATAGGTGCAGCTACTTTTACTTCTATGGGAGGATGATATTTAAACCACTTCTCCTTGGGGAGATCAACATAAGCAGCAAAAGATTCACAGAAAGAAGCTACTATCTCAGAGTCAAGTCCATATTTAGTGCTAAATTTACGAAAAATATCGGTATCCATAAAAGATTTAACACAATCAAAACTAGGTGTCATACCTGACTCCTTACCATTGTCGAGGTCCCAATCTTCAGAGTTGCGTTTAATTCTTTCCAATAAATCCCATTTGAATTCAATAGTCTTCATCATAAAAGAGCCAGCACAAGAAGTATCAAGCATGGTGCGATTGTTACCAGAAAGCCGAGCATAAAAATTTTGAATAATCATTTCTCTTGAGAGCTCATGATTGGGGCATGAATATAACATTGATTTAAGCCTCCCCCAAGCTTGAGCGATGCTTTCTCCTTCGCGAGGCCAAAAATTATATATATAATTGCGATCACGATGAACAAGATGCATAGGATAAAACTTCTGATGAAATTCCAATTTCAATCGTTTGTAATTCCAAGACCTCATATCATCACATAGCCTATACCATGTCGATGCATCTCCCCTCAAAGATAAGGGAAGACCTTCTTCTTAACAACATCTCCGGGTACACCTGCAAGCTTAAATAATCCACAAACTTGATCCACATATATCAGATGTTCATCAGGATGTTTTGTTCCATCTCCTAAAAAAGGATTAGCTAGCAGTTTTTCTATCATACCCGAAGGAACTTCAAAGCAAGCATTTTCATTTTCATATTCATTTTCAGTAGGTTCAGTAGGTTGAGGAGCAACTCTTTGCTCTACTGGTCGGGGTGAAGATACCCCGAACAAGCCCCTCAGAGGATTACCTTCCATGGTAACAAGTGATAGTAAATTTCAGCACACTATATAAATTTTTCCTTACCAAATTCCACCTACCAAAGGCGCTTCACTCCCCGGAAACGGCGCCAGAAAAGAGTCTTGATGACCCACAAGTATAGGGGATCTATCGTAGTCCTTTCGATAAGTAAGAGTGTCGAACCCAACGAGGAGCAGAAGGAAATGATAAGCGGTTTCCAGCAAGGTATTCTCTGCAAGTACTGAAATAAGTGGTAACAGATAGTTTTGTGATAGGATAATTTGTAACGAGCAACAAGTAACAAAAGTAAATAAGGTGCAGCAAGGTGGCCCAATCCTTTTTGTAGCAAAGGACAAGCCTGGACAAACTCTTATATGATGTAAAGCGCTCCCGAGGACACATGGGAATATCGTCAAGCTAGTTTTCATCACGTTCATATGATTCGCGTTCGGTACTTTGATAATTTGGTATGTGGGTGGACCGGTGCTTGGGTGCTGCCCTTACTTGGACAAGCATCCCACTTATGATTAACCTCTATTGCAAGCATCCGCAACTACAACAAAAGTATTAAGGTAAACCTAACCATAGCATGAAACATATGGATCCAAATCAGCCCCTTACGAAGCAACGCATAAACTAGGGTTTAAGCTTCTGTCACTCTAGCAACCCATCATCTACTTATTACTTCCCAATGCCTTCCTCTAGGCCCAAATAATGGTGAAGTGTCATGTAGTCGACGTTCACATAACACCACTAGAGGAGAGACAACATACATCTCATCAAAATATCGAACGAATACCAAATTCACATGACTACTAATAGCAAGACTTCTCCCATGTCCTCAGGAACAAAAGTAACTACTCACAAAGCATAAACATGTTCATAATCAGAGGGGTATTAATATGCATATAGGATCTGAACATATGATCTTCCACCAATTAAACCAACTAGCATCAACTACAAGGAGTAATTAACACTACTAGCAACCTACTAGCACCAATCCCGGACTTGGAGACAAGAATTGGATACAGGAGATGAACTAGGGTTTTGAGATGAGATGGTGCTGATGAAGATGTTGATGGAGATTGCCCTCTCCCGATGAGAGGAGCGTTGGTGATGACGATGGCGATGATTTCCCCCTCCGGGAGGGAAGTTTCCCCGGCAGAACAGCTCCGCCAGAGCCCTAGATTGGTTCCTCCAAGGTTCCACCTCGTGGCGGCGGAGTTTCTTCCGAGAAGATGGCTTATGATTTTTTTCCCATCGAAAGACTCCATATAGCAGAAGATGGTCATCGGAGGGCCACCAGGGGGCCCACGAGGTAGGGGGCGCGGCCTGGGGGGTAGGGCGTGCCCCCCACCCTCGTGGGCAGGGTGTGGCCCCCCTGGTGAGTTTCTTTCGTTGAGTATTTTTTATATATTTGGAAAACATCATCCGTGAAGTTTCAGGACTTTTGGAGCTGTGCAGAATAGGTCTCTAATATTTGCTCCTTTTCCAGCCCAGAATCCCAGCTGCCGGCATTCTCCCTCTTTATGTGAACCTTGTAAAATAAGAGAGAATAGGCATAAGTATTGTGACATAATGTGTAATAACAGCGCATAATGCAATAAATATCGATATAAAAGCATGATGCAAAATGGATGTATCATAGACTTATTGGAGACTTCATATCTCTCAATCCGGGCACTTGCTTGAAATATTAACTTCAACTCCCGGAACATCTCATATGCTCCATGACGTTCAAAACGTCGTTGAAGTCCCGGTTCTAAGCCGTAAAGCATGGCGCATTGAACTATCGAGTAGTCATCATCTTTGCTCTGCCAGACGTTCTTAACGTTGCCAGTAGCATCTGCAGCAGGCTTGTCACCCGGTGGTGCTTCCAGGATGTAATTTTTCTGTGCAGCAATGAGGATAATCTTCCAGTTACGGACTCAGTCTGTGTAATTGCTACCATCATCTTTCAACCTAGCTTTCTCTAGGAACGCATTAAAATTCAACAGAACAACAACATGGGCCATATATCTACAACAACATAGACATGCAAAATACTATCAGGTACTAAGTTCATGGTAAATTAAAGTTCAATTAACCATATTACTTAAGAACTCCCACTTAGATAGACATCCTTCTAATCATCTTAGTGATGATGTGATCCATATCAAGTAAACCATGTCTGATCATCACGTGAGATGGAGTAGTTTTGAATGGTGAACATCACTATGTTGATCATATCTACTATATGATTCATGCTCGACCTTTCGGTCTCAGTGTTCCGAGGCCATATCTGCATATGCTAGGCTCGTCAAGTTTAACCCGAGTATTTTGTTTGTGCAAAATTGGCTTGCACCCGTTGTATGTGAACGTAGAGCTTATCACACCCGATCATCACGTGGTGTGTCGGCACGACGAATTGTAGCAACGGTGCATACTCACGGAGAACACTTATACCTTGAAATTTAGTGAAAGATCATCTTATAATGCTACTGCCGTACTAAGCAAAATAAGATGCAT
Source organism: Triticum aestivum (assembly GCF_018294505.1). Classification (NCBI taxonomy): domain Eukaryota; kingdom Viridiplantae; phylum Streptophyta; class Magnoliopsida; order Poales; family Poaceae; genus Triticum; species Triticum aestivum. Next base: position 104,605,045 of record NC_057800.1, on the reverse strand, counting down.
AGAGGATAAACATCACATGCAATCAATATAAGTGATATGATATGGCCATCATCATCTTGTTCCTTTGATCTCCATCTCCAAAGCACTGTCATGATCACCATCGTCACCGGCTTGACACCTTGATCTCCATCGTAGCATCGTTGTCGTCTCGCCAACTATTGCTTCTATGACTATTTCTACCGCTTAGTGATAAAGTAAAGCAATTACATCGGGATTGAATTTCATACAATAAAGCGACAACCATATGGCTCCTGCCAGTTGCCGATAACTGTGTTACAAAACATGATCATCTCATACAACAATTTATATAATCACGTGTTGACCATATCACATCACAACATGCCCTGCAAAAACAAGTTAGACGTCCTCTACTTTGTTGTTGCAAGTTTTACGTGGCTGCTACGGGCTTAGCGAGAACCGTTCTTACCTACGCATCAAAAACCACAATGCGGTATAGTGATTGCTTTTTGATCTTTAGAAAGAACCCTGTTCATTGAATCCGATTCAACTAAAGTTGGAGAAACAGACACCCACTAGCCACCTGTGTGCGAAGCACGTCGGTAGAACCAGTCTCGTGTAAGCGTACGCGTAATGTCGGTCTGAGCCGCTTCATGCAACAATACCGCTGATTCAAGAATCAACTAGTGACGGCAAGCAATATGTATATACCCACGCCCACAACTCCTTTGTGTTCTACTCGTGCATATAACATCTACGCATAGACCTGCCTCGGATGCCACTGTTGGGGAACGCAGTATTTCAAAATTTTCCTATGATCACGCAAGATCTCTCTAGGAGATGCATAGCAATGAGAAGGGGAGAGTATGCCTACGTACCCTCGTAGACCGAAAGCGGAAGCGTTATGAAACGTGTTGATGTATTCGAACGTCTTCGCGATCCAACCGATCAAGTACCGAATGCATGGCACCTACGCGATCTGCACACGTTCAGCTTGGTGACATCCCTCGTACTCTTCATCTAGCTGAGGCCGAGGGAGAGTTTCATCAGCATGACGGCGTGATGATGGTGATGATGAAGTTACCGACGCAGGGCTTCGCCTGAGCACTACAACGATATGACCGAGGTGGAATTCTGTGGATGGGGGCACAACACACGGCTAAACAATCAACTTGTGTGTCTATGGGGTGCCCTCCCCCGTATATAAAGGAGTGGAGGAGGGTAGGGCCGGCCCTCATAGGGCGCGATCAAGGGGGTTTCCTACTCCTAGTAGGAGTAGGTTTCCCCCCTTCCTAGTATGAGTAGGAGAAGAAGGAAGAGGAAGAGAGAGGGAACGAAAGGGGGGTCGGCCCCCCACCCAATTCGGATTGGGCTTGGGGGGGCCCTCCACCTGGCCGCCTCCTCCTCTCTCCCACTAAGGCCCAATAAGGCCCATTGACTCCCCACGGGGTTCCGGTAACCCCCGGTACTCCAGTAAATGCCCAAACTCATCCGGAACCATTCGGATGTCCAAACATAGCCTTCCAATATATCGATATTTATGTCTCGACCATTTCGAGACTCCTCGTCATGTCCGTGATCACATCCGGGACTCCGAACTACCTTCGGTACATCAAAACACATAAAATCATAATACTGATCGTCATTAAGCGTTACGCATGCGGACCCTACAGGTTCGAGAACTATGTAAACATGACCGAGACTCACTTCTGCTCAATAACCAATAGCAGAACCTAGATGCTCATATTGGTTCCTACATATCCTATGAAGATCTTTATCGGTCAAACCGCATAACAACATACGTTGTTCCCTATGTCATCGGTATGTTACTTGTCCGAGATTCGATCATCGGTATCTCAATACCTAGTTCAATCTCGTTACCGGCAAGTCTCTTTACTCGTTCTGTAATGCAACATCTCGCAACTAACTCATTAGTCACATTGCTTTCAAGGCTTATAGTGATGTGCATTATCGAGAGGGCCCAGAGATACCTCTCTAACAATCGAATTGACAAATACTAATCTCAATCTATGACAACTCAACAAACACCATCGGAGACACCTGTAGAGCATCTTTATAGTCACCCAGTTATGTTGTGACATTTTATAGCACACTAAGTGTTCCTCCAGTATACGGGAGTTGTATAATCTCATAGTCATAGGAACGTGTATAAGTTATGGAGAAAGCAATAGCAATAAACTAAACGATCATAGTGCCAAGCTAACGGATGGGTCAAGTCAATCACATCATTCTCTAATGATGTTATTCCGTTCATCAAATGACAACTCATGTCTATGGTTAGGAAACTTAAGCATCTTTGATTAACAAGCTAGTCAAGTAGAGGCATACTTGTGACACTCTGTTTGTCTATGTGTTCACACATGTACTAAGTTTCCGGTTAATACAATTCTAGCATGAATAATAAACATTTACCCAAATGTCTGCACCAAAGAATCAAACTACATGATGGCCTTGCTCATCCAAGGTCCAAAAAGTTCTAGAAAGGATTTTGATTTATTCATGGAGCCTCTTGTGGAGGAACTTCAATAGCTATGGAGGGGTGTTCTCACTCGAGACCTATATAGCAGCCCACCAGCTGATTTCTTTCCGTGTGCTGTTATAATTTGGTGCTTCCATGATTATCCGGCTTTGGACACTATGATAGGGCGAACGACACATGGTTACAATGCATGTGTTCACTGTGACAGGAATCCGCTATCATACGCAATACTTAGCAAGATCTGTTACATTGGACACTGTCGTTTCCTTGCCAAGGAAAAGCCGCATCCTACAAAATACAGAAGACATGTGTTCAATGCAAAGCATGAAAACAGTGATGCACGAAAGATTCTCACCGCCGTTGAGTTGCAAGTGGAATTAGAGAAGGCCGGGCATATTGCACCAGGAAACCATCCTGGTAATGGTAGCAAGAAAAGGAAGCGTGGTAGGGTAGAAGAGAGATTATTGTTTACCCGTAGGTCCACTTTGTGGGACTTGGAGTACTGGAAAGATTTGGATCTGTGGCATAATCTTGATGTGATGCACATCGAGAAAAATATATGTGACAGGATTATCGGCACACATCTTAATATTGAAGGCAAGATGAAAGATACCTTAAAATCTAGGACTGATTTGACACACCTGGGTATCAGAAAGGATTTGCAGGTGGAAGATGAAGGTAAACCACGGGATATGGCACCAGCTGTGTACGTCTTGGACAAGGTAAAAATAAAAGAATTCTGCGAGGTCCTCTCACATGTGAGATTCCCACATGGATTTGCTTCTAACCATGAAAGCAGAGTCAGTGCAGATGGAAAAAAGGTAAAGGGTTGAAAACTCATGACTGCCACATCCTATTCAAAGGGTTTTACTTGTTATCCTTAGAGGATTGGGCCACCCTAACTTATATAGAGCAGTTGCAGAGTTGGGACAATTCTTCAGGGAACTCTGCAGTAGAAATATCAGGATAGATGCTTTGGAGCGTCTTAGAGACAAGATACCAACTATATCCTCCAGCCTTCATTGATGTGATGATGCATTTGGTTGTTCATCTACCTAATGAGGCACTACTTAGAGGTCCGGTACAGTATGGCTGGATGTACCCTATTGAAAGGCGGCTAGCCACTTTCAAGGGCTATGTTAGGAACAAAGCTAGACCTGAGGGTTCCATTGCAGAGGCCTACATTGCTACAAAAGTGTTGACATTCTGCTCAAAATACATTGAAACAGCTGATCAGCTTAGCAAAGAGGTGGGTCAAGACAATCCCGGGCTCAATGTTTTCGAATATTCTGTTCAAGTTATGGGGAAGAGTCGACAAGAGGACAAACCTAAAGATTTGGACAAAATGGTTTGGTATGTGTTGAATAACTGTCCTGAGATACTACCTTATATCAAGTAAGTGCTTAGTACAGCAGCTTATACTAATCTACTAAACTTGCAGCACATTCTTATATATTTAGATGTTTGACGCGATGACTATGTTGTGCAACATCTAAAAAAGGAGTTACTGCCGCAAAATCCAAGAAACATTGACAAACTAGTTATGGTAGGATTTGTGAAATGGTTCAAGATCCATGTCAGCTTTTGAATTGCACTGTCAGTTCTTTTAATATATTGAGTACATAAGATGATCGGCTTATCTATTTTCTAACCATAGGTTAAGAAGATGCGGGAGGATGGCAAGCAGTTGATGATGCCCTTTACACACTAGCAATGGGTCTTGATACTCGGGTAAGACATTATGAATCTTGCATTGTTGGATATGTGCGCTACAACACCCTTGTACGCGACGAAGGCAGGAAGACACAAAACAGTGCCATCATGAGCACGGATACGTACGGCAGAGAGACAACTGAAATGTATGCTAACATAACATACATTGTTCAGTTGCAGTATATCTCCAGTTTCGAGGATCATCAGTGTGGGGTTCTGTTGTGCTGTCGTTGGTATAACCTATTTTCCAGGATCGCAAAACCCAGAGCTGATGATTATTTCAAATCCATCAATGTGAAGGCGGTGTACCAGACTAACGAGCCTTTTATTTTGGCAAATCAAGCAACACAAATATTTTTCTTGGAAGACACATTTGCACGTAGCGATGACTGGATAGTATTGCAAAGGTTTGAGCAAAGGAATTTGTTTAATGAACTTGCACAACAAGATGATGCTTACACTGCTCCTGATGTACAAGATTCCACAGATGTTCCTAATATCTTTGAGAACCATCACGTCAATGACACTGGCGAAAAGATTGCCTGTCATGCTGTGGACATACAAGAGTTGATCAACAAGAAGCTAACGTTCAAGGACATTGAGGATGAAGAAGAAGATCACACTGTGGGGAATTACGATTCAGACTGATACACATGGCGAAGATGTTCACGCTGTTGCTGCGGATGATGATTAGATTTCTTTTTTCATATTTTCCTGTCAAAAGACGTTTTTTATCTACTATGTGAAATTGTGTTTGCTATGACAACTGAAACCTGATGAACATGTTGTTTAATATTTTGTTGTGAGAACATCACTTGTTATGTTTGTTGATTTGTGTTTGGTGATTGTATGATGACTTAAACATGATGACATTTTTGATTAGTTGTACTCATATTTGGCTGTGAAACTTGAATTTGATGACATAGTTTGCTGTTGGACTGCAATTTGCTCGACGTCTTCGAATGGGAACGAAGCTGATGCTAATTTATTTATTTATTACCAAAAGGGCCTCTGCTATTTATTTATGAGCAAAAGGGGATACCCCCGATTTCCGTTAATAGAAATCATTAGATATTCACAACACTGCACCCAGCCTGCTACACAGGTTTCATTCATTACTAGTTTTAGCAAATTGCTCATGTCATAGCCACTGAATACATCAAGAGTGCTACATACACTGCAAATAAAGAGACAATCATCCTACAGAGCACATCAATTTTGCCCAATATCTTCACAAGCTCTTTGATCTCCTCATTGTTGTCAAGGTCGTTCAACAACTATTGCTTGGCCATTATCATAGGAACTGCATCTTTAACCTTCTGCTCTGCATCTTCCTCTTCTGTCGTTCCTTCAGTTACTTGTCCAACACCCCAACCTGCTGGTATTGGGATTCCTCGGCTAACCAAATAATCAGCGTAGATGCATTCCCCCACATCAGCAACTTCCCAGAAATACAAATCACACGAATCTTCCCTTTTCTGCATGAATAAAATTGGAAGATCATCAACCAAACTATTAAAAATCAGCACCTGAAAGCAGCAGAACAACACTTAAACATATTATTACCCCATGATTCGGGCATTTGTAGAAGACTTGGCCAGGGTTGAGGATTGTGGTTGAGACGCGATGGATGACTCTGCGTGATTTGTAGCAGTGGCACCACACCAATGGCAGCGGGTTGCGATGAGCAACCGGCTATGGTGCATGTGCCGGCGGGGGTGTGATGAGACCCATAGGCGATGGTACGGGTGGTGACTTGGCACATATCTGGTTGTTGCATGCTGAAGAGCTGGTGGACAAGCAGCCAGCGGACATGGTTGCTGCAGCCAAAGCTTTTGATGCTAGGCAAGGTAAGTAGAAAAGAGGAGAAGCGAATGTATGATATGTCAGTTTCATTACTTGCAGAGTAGCATAGCACCATATATAGTCATAGTCTAGGTTTGGATTTGAACCATCTACAGGAGCATGTCTCTCTTTTTCTAAAACTCAGCAACGTCTCTTTACTTGTACACTAGCTTGTTCTGTACACCTTCTCAAGTTTTCATTTTATTTCTTTTTTTGCGAGGAAGGAAGGAGGACAAAATTGAGAGTTCCTGGGACTCAAACCCAAGACCTCTCGGTTGACGTGTACGAAAGGCTTTGTCAACTCAGTCCACAAACGATTCTAGCAGCAGTGACTATTGGATGTTAATCCAACGGCCATGTTGCTTCTTCAATATCTGATCTTCTCGCTCCAGCTGCCCAAACCAGCGCCGTTGGGACTACCTGCTCCTGGCTCCTGTGGCCAGCTGTGCTGCCGCACAGGCCGCACTGCCCCACCCTACTCCATTGTTGGCCAGGCCATTCCTCTACTCACCCACAGCTCCTGTTATTTTCCGGCGACGGCAGCCGAACCAGTAAACCCTCGTACTCTCCACCGCGTGGGAAACCACTGCCAAGTCTTCCCCAGCTCCGTGTCGTTCCCTTCCTAGGCCTCGCCGTCGTCCACCGCCCTGTTGCTCTCGGCGCGGCGTGGTCAACATGGTCAACAAACGACATCCATCGGAAGTGAAATGTACGTGGAGAGGCTGACAGCTGGGTCCACCTCCTTATTACGCGCAAAATAATGATTCCTCCACCTGATAGCTAGGACCCATCGGAAGGGCCTCTATATTTCGTGAAAAAAATGTTCCCCCCGCTGACAGCTCGGACCCACCAGCTATATCTTCGCATGCAAGGAAGTGCCTCCTTATTATGCACAAAAAAAATGAATACTCCCCCTGCTAGCTGGGACCCACCATAGTGGTAGGCTGACTTGTGGGCCTACTAAGTTGACGCAAATAGAGGGCTTTGCCAACTTAGTCAATATGAATGATTCTAGCTCCAGTGACCATACGATGTCCATCCAACGACCGTAGTGCTTCTTCAACCTCTGGTCTTCTTGCTCCAGCCGCCCAAACCAGCACTGGTCGTGCCGCCTGCTCCTGCCTCCCGTGGCCAGCTATGCTGCCACGGAAGCCTCACCGCCCCCTACTACTCCCACCGCTGGCCAGGCCATCCCTCTACTCACCCACACCCCTTGTTATTCTACGGTGATGGAAGCCTCACACCGAAGCCGAACCAGTGAACCCTCGTACTCTTGTCTGTGTGCGCATCCACTGCCGTGTCTTCCCAGGCTCCTCGTCGTCCCCTTCCTAGGCCTGGTCGTCGTCCACCCCCTTGGTCCTCTTGGCGAGGCGTGGTCAATGTGGTCAATGAATGACTTCCATCGGAAAAGTACTATATGTGGAGAGGCTGACAGCTGGGTCCACGGCCGCAGCAAGGAAGTGCCTCCTTATTACGCGGAAAATAGTGATTCCTCCACCTGACAGCAGGGACCCACCGGACGGGCCACCGTATTTTGCGAAAAAACGTTTCCCCCTGACTGCTGGGACTGACCAGCTACATCTTCGCAAACAAGGAAGTGCATCCATATTACGGGCAAAAAAATGATTCGCCCCCTGACTGCTGGGACTCACCAGCTACATCTTTGCACACAAGGAAGTGCCTCTTTATCCTCCCTGACAGTCGGGACCCACCTGGTCGAAGCGTACATAGCATTGTCATTCTGGTCGCGAACGTGTACATACATACTGGTTCATTGGTCTGTCTGCAGGCTGCAGTGATGAACCATGGCCGAGTAAGGAAGGGCACTTGTCGTAGTAGAGGCGCGGACGTAGCATGTACATGTACGTACAGCCAGGGTGCAAGAAAGTAAATACGGCCACGTACGTACATACGGGCGGGGTCTCGAACGCCTACTCGCGCATATGTACGGCCAGGGCTCGTGTAAATAGCTGGGTCAAAACGGAGAAACTGCATCATCATGTTCATCAGGAGCCAACCGGCTTGGACGGAATAGCCGATCAAAACAAGGCCTGGCGTACCGCAGAACGGAGGAAACGGCCTTGTGTTCTACCGGCCACGATCGATACGGGATCCTGTTCATTGGGAGGGGTCTGGCGTACCGCAAAACAGAGGAAACGAACTTCTCCTGGACCTCCTACGGTCGAAACGGGGTCCTGTTGATTGGGAGGGGTTTGGCGTACCGCAAAACGGAGGAAACAGACTTGTGTTGGAGCGCTACGGTCGAAAACGGGGTCCTGTTCATCGGGAGGGGTGTGGCGTACCGCAAAATGGGACTCCACGGGCTACTGTTCATCTCCACCGTCGACCTCCTCCAGCCTCCACGGGCTACTGTTCATCCATGGTCGACATCCTCTAGCCTCCACCTATGACTGTTCATCCACGGGCTCCTGTTCATCCAGCCTCCACCGCTCCTACACCAGCTACTATTCAACTAGCCCATGGAGGGGTCCTGTTAAACCACCCCTCCACGGGCTACTGTTCATCCAGCCCTCCACCGTCTACTGTTCAACCAGCCCTCCACGAGGTCCTGTTCATCCAACCCCAACTGGCTCGATCAGGGTCCTATTCATCCAGCGGCAACGGCCTCTACTTCCACGGGGTCCTGTTCATCCACCCCCCACTGGGAACTGTTCATCCAACCCCCCTAACAACATTCATTGTTCATCAAGAGGCGGATCGATTGGCTTTAGCTAGCAGCAGTAGCGAAGGAATCACTCGGGTTCAGTTAACAGCAAGGGATCGATCGGGGTTCAGTAACGTAGCTAGTGCAATCACTCGGGTTCAGTTAGAGCCCAATGCCTCGCTCGGGTTCAGTTAGAGTGCAACGCCTCACACACACGTGCATATGTGTATGAGAGAAACATGCAAACCTCTGTACATCACTCGGCCCCGACCACCCACCGTAACCGGGAACTCCCCGATATTTTCCTCGCCCTCGCTTCTACCACGATTTTTTCTGTCATGGACGGCCCAAAGAATGTCATGCAGCTGCGTCTCCGGCCCGCCCAGGACGAAAAGCCCATTTTCTGTCATGATTTTTTTGTCATAGAAGTAGGATCCCACCACATCTATGATGATATCGGGTTTTGTCACAATTATCATCACAGAAGTGTCTTAAGCATGACAGAAAAAATCGTTCCGCCCAAAATGTCATGGATGAGTCTTTTTTTGTAGTGCTACAGGCTGCGCTTGTTGCCTGGGTGCGTTACGCGCCGCCTAGGTTTATGCGCAATATTGTTGGGTGGCGGCGGGAAACTGGTGAGGAAATGGCGGGAAACGGTGGCATATAAAATGCCATCAATTAATGGAAACTTAGCATAGAAGGAACATCGAGCTAGCATGATGCGTGCGGGAACATTGCTCGCCCAAGGCTATGGTCCATATACTTGTGTGGCCAACAGAGCACACTATTCACAGTAAAGAATATTGTTTTGTTTATCCTAGTAGAGCAGTGGCGGCAAGTTTCACAAGAAGTAGATGATCGTTTATCCTAGTTAATTGTGCATGTAATAGTTTACTTTGGTGTGTGGAAATGTCATGTGTGTACTAGCCACCTATTGATACGTCTCCAACGTATCTATAATTTTTGATTGCTCCATGCTATATTATCTACTGTTTTGGACTATATTGGGCTTTATTTTCCACTTTTATATTATTTTTGGGACTAACCTATTAACCAGAGGCCCAGCCCAGAATTGTTGTTTTTTCCTATTTCAGTGTTTCGGAGAAACAGAATATCAAATGGAGTCCAAACGGAACAAAATCTTCGGGTACGTGATTTTTTCACCGAACGTGATCCAGGAGACTTGGACCCTACTCCAGGGAGTCAAAGAGGAGGTCATGAGGGTGGGCCCCCCCAGGGCATGCCCCCCTGCCTCGTGGGCCCCTCGGTGCTCCACCGACGTATTCCTTCCTCCTATATATACACACGTACCCCCAAACGATCAGAACAGGAGCCAAAAACCTAATTCCACCGCCACAACTTTCTGTATCCACGAGATCCCATCTTGGGGCCTGTTCCGGAGCTCCGCCGGAAGAGGGCCGTCATCACGGAGGGCTTCTACATCATCATAGTCCTCCGATGAAGTGTGAGTAGTTTACCTCAGACCTTCGGGTCCATAGTTAGTAGCTAGATGGCTTCTTCTCTCTCTTTGAATCTCAATACAAAGTTCTCCCCCTCTCTTGTGGAGATCTATTCGATGTAATCTTCTTTTTGCGGTGCGTTTGTTGAGACCAATGAATTGTGGGTTTATGATCAAGTCTATCTATGAATGATATTTGAATCTTCTCTAAACTCTTTTATGTATGATTGGTTATCTTTGCAAGTCTCTTCAAATTATCCGTTTGGTTTGGCCAACTAGATTGGTAGTTCTTGCCATGGGAGAAGTGCTTAGCTTTGGGTTCGATCTTGTGGTGTCCTTTCCCAGTGACAGAAGGGGCAGCAAAGCACGTATTGCACCGTTGCCATTGAGGATAACAAGATGGGGTTTATTTCATATTGCATGAATTTATCTCTCTACATCATGTCATCTTGCTTAAGGCGTTACTCTGTTTTTAACTTAATACTCTAGATGCATGCTGGATAGCGGTCGATGAGTGGAGTAATAGTAGTAGATGCAGAATCGTTTCGATCTACTTTTCACGGACGTGATGCCTATATACATGATCATGCCTAGATATTCTCATAACTATGCTCAATTCTGTCAATTGCTCAACAGTAATTTGTTCACCCACCGTAGAATACTTATGCTCTTGAGAGAAGCCACTAGTGAAACCTATGGCCCCCGGGTCTATTCTCATCATATCAATACTCCATTACTTTAATCTTGCTTTGCATTTTACTTTGCTTTTACTTTTTACTTTGCATCTTTATATCAAAAATACCAAAACTATTATATCTATCAGATCTCACTCTTGTAAGTGACCTGAAGGGATTGACAACCCCTAATCGCGTTGGTTGTGAGTAGCTATCATTTTGTGCAGGTACGAGGGACTTGAGCGTGTCCTCCTACTGGATTCATACCTTGGTTCTCAAAAACTGAGGGAAATACTTACGCTACTCTGCTGCATCATCCCTTCCTCTTCGGGGAAAACCAACGCAAGCTCAAGACGTAGCAAGAAGGATTTCCGGCGCCGTTGTCGGGGAGTCTACGCAAAAAGTCAACATACCAAGTACCCATCGCAATCCATATCTCTCGCATTACATTATTTGCCATTTGCCTCTCATTTTCCTCTCCCCCCCCAATTCACCCTTGCCGTTTTATTCGCCCTCTCTCTCTATCCTCCCTCTCTATTTGCCTCTTTTGCCCATTTGCTCTTGTTTGCTCGTGTGTTAGTTTGCTTATTTGTCGCGATGGCTCAAGATATTACCAAATTGTGTGACTTCACCAATACCAATAATAATGATTTCCTTAGCACTCTGATTGCTCCTCTTACTGATGTTGAATCTTATGAAATTAATACTGCTTTGTTGAATCTTGTTATGAAAGATCAATTCGCCGGCCTTCCTAGTGAAGATATCGCTACTCATCTGAATAGCTTCATTGATTTATGTGATATGCAAAAGAAAAAAGATGTCAATAATGATGTTGTTAAATTGAAGCTATTTCCTTTTTCGCTTAGAGATCGTGCTAAAGCTTGGTTTTTGTCTTTGCCTAAAAATAGTATTGATTCATGGAACAAGTGCAAAGATGTTTTTATCTCTAAGTATTTTCCTCCCTCTAAGATCATCTCTCTTAGAAACGATATTATGAACTTTAAACAACTTGATCATGAACATGTTGCACAATCTTGGGAGAGAATGAAACTAATGATATGTAATCGCCCTACTCATGGTTTAAATTTGTGGATGATTATACAAATTTTTTATGCCGGATTGAATTTTGCTTCTAGAAATCTTTTAGATTCGGCCGCGGGAGGCACTTTTATGGAAATCACTTCAGGAGATGGTACTAAACTCCTAGATAATATTATGGTTAATTATTCTCAATGGCATACTGAAAGATCTTCTAATAAAAAGTGCATGCGATAGAAGAAATCAATGTGTTGAGTGGAAAGATGGATGAACTTATGAAATTATTTGCTACTAAGAGTGTTTCTTCTGATCCTAATGATATGCCTTTGTCTACTTTAATTGAGAATAACAATGAATCTATGGATGTGAATTTTGTTGGTAGGAATAATTTTGGTAACAACGCTTATAGAGGGAATTTTAATCCTAGGCCATATCCTAGTAATCCTTCTAATAATTATGGTAATTCCTACAACAACTCTTATGGAAATTATAATAAGATGCCCTCTGAATTTGAGAATAGTGTTAAAGAGTTTATGAATTCACAAAAGAATTTTAATGCTTTGCTTGAGGAGAAATTGCTTAAAGTTGATGATTTGGCTAGAAACGTTGATAGAATTTCTCTTGAGGTTGATTCTTTAAAGCTTAGATCTATTCCTCCTAAGCATGATATCAATGAGTCTCTCAAAGCCATGAGAATTTCCATTGATGGGTGCAAGCAAAGAACCGCTAGGATGCGTGCTTCCAAAGATGCCTTTATTAAAGCGTGTTCTTCCAATTCCTATGAAAATCAAGATGAAGATCTAAAAGTTATTGATGTGTCCCCTATTAAATCTTTATTTTGCAATATGAATCTTGATGAAACTGAATATGATCTTCCTTTACCTAGAAGGTGTTCTAAAAATTCAGAGTATTTAGATCTTAATGATGAAATTGATGAAAGTGGGATTGAAAGAAATAAAAATCTAGATGTTGCTAAACCCACTATATTGGATTTCAAGGAATTTAATTATGAAAGTTGCTCTTTAATTGATTGTATTTCCTTGTTTGCAATCCGTGCTAAATTCTCCACATGCTTATAGTCAAAATAAAGCCTTCACCGAACATATTGTTGATGCCTTGATGCAATCTTATGAAGTAAAACTTGAGTTGAAAGTTTCTATCCCTAGAAAACTCTATGATGAGTGGGAACCAACTATTAAAATTAAAATTAAAGATCATGAGTTTTATGCTTTGTGTGATTTGGGTGCTAGTGTCTCTACTATTCCCAAGACTTTGTGTGATTTGCTAGATTTCCGTAATTTTGATGATTGCTCTCTAAACTTGCATCTTGCGGATTCCACTATTAAGAAACCTATGGGAAGGATTAATGATGTTCTTATTGTTGCAAATAGGAATTATGTGCCCATCGATTTCATTGCTCTTGATATAGATTGCAATCCTTCTTGCCCTATTATTCTTGGTAGACCTTTCCTTAGAACGGTTGGTGCGATTATTGATATGAAGGAAGGGAATATTAGATTTCAATTTCCATTAAAAAGGTCATGGAACACTTTCATAGAAAGAAAATAAAATTGCCATATGAAACTATCATGAGAGCCACTTATGGATTGCCTACCAAAGATGGCAATACCTAGATCTATCCTCGCTTTTAAGCCTAGCTAGGGGCGTTAAACGATAGAGCTTGTTGGGAGGCAACCCAATTTTATTTTTATTCCTTGCTTTTTGCTCCTGTTTAGTAATAAATTATTTAGCCTCTGTTTTGGTTGTGTTTTTTGTGTTTAATTAGTGTTTGTGCCAAGTAGAACCGTTGGGAAGACTTGGGGAAAGTCTTGTTGAACTTGCTGTAAAAAACAGAAACTTTAGCGCTCACGAGAACTGCTGTCATTTTTATTTGAAGAGTGATATTTAGTTAATTATTTTTGCAGATGATTAATAGATAAATTCCTCAAGTCCAGAAATTTATTTTAGAATTTTTGGGGTTCCAATTCTTTATCTAGCTACATATTACTACAGACTGTTCTGTTTTTGACAGATTCTGTTTTTCGTGTGTTGTTTGCTTATTTTGATGAATCTATGGCTAGTAAAATAGTTTATAATCCATAGAGAAGTTGGAATACAGTAGGTTTAACACAAATATAAATAAAGAATGAGTTCATTACAGTACCTTGAAGTGGTCTTTTGTTTTCTTTCGCTAACGGAGCTCACGAGTTTTCTATTTTGAGTTTTGTGTTGTGAAGTTTTCAAGTTTTGGGTGAATTCTTTTGATGGATTATGGAACAAGGAGTGGCAAGAGCCTGAGCTTGGGGATGCCCATGTCACCCCCAAGATAATCCAAGGACACCAAGAAGTCAAAGCTTGGGGATGCCCCGGAAGGCATCCCCTCTTTCGTCCACTTCCATCGGTAATTTACTTGGAGCTATATTTTTATTCACCAACATGATATGTGTTTTGCTTGGAGCGTCTTGTATTATTTGTGTCTTTGTGTCTTAGTATGCCACAATCATACTTGCTGTACACACCTTTTGATAGAGCCATACATGAATTAAAATTTGATAGAATACTCTATGTGCTTCACTTATATCTTTTGAGCTAAGTAGTTTTGCTCCATGTGCTTCACTTATATCTTTTGAGCTAGTTAATTTTGCTCTGTGTGCTTCACTTATATATTTTGAGCGTTATAATTTTGCTCTATGTGCTTCACTTAGATCTTTTAGAGCACGGTGGTGGATTTGTTTTAAAGAAACTATTGATATCTCATGCTTCACTTAAATTATTTTGAGAGTCACTTAATAGCATGGTAATTTCCTTAATAATATGCTTGGTATTCAAGATTTGTGAAACTTTCTTTTGAGTGTGTTGAATACTAAGAAAAGATTGAAGCATTATAATTGTTTTGAGATATGGAGGTGATAATATTAAAGTCATGCTAGTTGAGTAGTTGTGAATTTAAAGAATACTTGTGTTAAAGTTTGTGATTCCCGTAGCATGCACGTATGGTGAACCGTTATGTGATGAAGTCGGAGCATGATTTATTTATTGATTTTCTTCCTTATGAGTGGCGGTCGGGGATGAGCGATGGTCTTTTCCTACCAATCTATCCCCCTAGGAGCATGCGCGTAATACTTTGCTTTGATAACTTCTAAATTTTGGCAATAAGTATATGAGTTCTTTATGACTAATGTTGAGTCCATGGATTATACGCACTCTCACCCTTCCACCTTTGCTAGCCTCTCTAATACCGTGCACTTTTCTCCGGTATCATACACCTACCATATACCTTCCTCAAAACAGCCACCATACCTACCTATTACGGCATTTCCATAGCCATTCCCAGATATATTGCCATGCAACTTTCCACCATCTAGTTCATCATGACACATTCATCATTGTCATATTGCTTAGCATGTTCATGTAGTTGACATAGTATTTGTGGAAAAGCCACCATTCACAATTTCTTCATACTTGTCACTCTTGATTCATTGCATATTCCGGTACACCGCCGGAGGCATCCATATAGAGTCATACTTTGTTTTAGAATCGAGTTGTAATCATTGGGTTGTAAATAAATAAAAGTGTGATGATCATCATTCAATAGAGCATTGTCCCAAATAAAAAAAAGAGAAAGGCCAAAGAAAAAAAAAGATGGCCCAAACAAAGGGCAATGCTACTATCATTTTTTCCACACTTGTGCTTCAAAGTAGCACCATGATATAGCGAGTCTCATATATTGTGCTTCAAAGTAGCACCATGTTCTTCATATAGAGTCTCATATGTTGTCACTTTCATATACTAGTGGGAATTTTTCATTATAGAACTTGGCTTGTATATTCCAATGATGGGCTTCCTCAAAATTGCCCTAGGTATTCGTGAGCAAGCAAGTTGGATGCACACCCACTTAGTTTCTGTTGTTGAGCTTTCATACATTTTATAGCTCTAGTGCATCCGTTGCATGGCAATCCCTACTCACTCACATTGATATCTATTGATGGGCATCTCCATATCCCGTTGATACGCCTAGTTGATGTGAGACTATCTTCCCCTCCTTTTTGTCTTCTCCACAACCACCCTTCTATTCCACCTATAGTGCTATATCCATGGCTCATGCTCATGTATTGCGTGAAGATTGAAAAAGTTAGAGTATGAAACAATTGCTTGGCTTGTCATCGGGGTTGTGCATGATTTAAATACTTTGTGTGGTGAAGACGGAGCATAGCCAGACTATATGATTTTGTAGGGATAACTTTCTTTGGCCATGTTATTTTGAGAAGACATAATTGCTTCGTTAGTATGCTTGAAGTATTATTATTTTTATGTCAATATAAACTTTTGTCTTGAATCTTTCTAATTTGAATATTCATACCACAATTAAGAAGATTTACATTGAAATTATGCCAAGTAGCACTCCACATCAAAAATTCTCTTTTTATCATTTACCTACTCGAGGACGAGCAGGAATTAAGCTTGGGGATGCCTGATACGTCTCCAACGTATCTATAATTTTTGATTGCTCCATGCTATATTATCTACTGTTTTGGACTATATTGGGCTTTATTTTCCACTTTTATATTATTTTTGGGACTAACCTATTAACCGAAGGCCCAGCCCAGAATTGCTGTTTTTTGCCTATTTCAGTGTTTTGGAGAAACAGAATATCAAACGGAGTCCAAACGGAATAAAATCTCCGAGAATGTGATTTTCTCACCGAACGTGATCCAGGAGACTTGGACCCTACTCCAGGGAGTCAAAGAGGAGGTCACGAGGGTGGGGGCGCCCCCCCTCCTAGGGCGCGCCCCTGCCTCGTGGGCCCCTCGGTGCTCCACCGACGTACTCCTTCCTCCTATATAGACACACATACCCCCAAACGATCAGAACAGGAGCCAAAAACCTAATTCCACCGCCGCAACTTTCTGTATCCACGAGATCCCATCTTGGGACCTGTTCCGGAGCTCCGCCGGAAGAGGGCCATCATCACGGAGGGCTTCTACATCATCATAGCCCTCCAATGAAGTGTGAGTAGTTTACCTCAGACCTTCGGGTCCATCGTTAGTAGCTAGATGGCTTCTTCTCTCTCTTTGAATCTCAATACAAAGTTCTCCCCCTCTCTTGTGGAGATCTATTCGATGTAATCTTCTTTTTGCGGTGTGTTTGTTGAGACCGATGAATTGTAGGTTTATGGTCAAGTCTATCTATGAATAATATTTGAATCTTCTCTGAATTCTTTTATGTATGATTGGTTATCTTTGCAAGTCTCTTCGAATTATCCGTTTGGTTTGGCCAACTAGATTGGTAGTTCTTGCCATGGGAGAAGTGCTTAGCTTTGGGTTCGATCTTGCGGTGTCCTTTCCTAGTGACAGAAGGGGCAGCAAGGCACGTATTGCATTGTTGCCATCGAGGATAACAAGATTGGGTTTATTTAATATTGCATGAATTTATCTCTCTACATCATGTCATCTTGCTTAAGGCGTTACTCTGTTTTTAACTTAATACTCTAGATGCATGCTGGATAGCGGTCGATGAGTGGAGTAATAGTAGTAGATGCAGAATCGTTTCGATCTACTTGTCACGGACGTGATGCCTATATACATGATCATGCCTAGATATTCTCATAACTATGCTCAATTTTGTCAATTGCTCAGCAGTAATTTGTTCACCCACCGTAGAATACTTATGCTCTTGAGAGAAGCCACTAGTGAAACCTATGGCCCCCGGGTCTATTCTCATCATATCAATACTCCATTACTTTAATCTTGCTTTGCTTTTTACTTTGCTTTTACTTTTTACTTTGCATCTTTATATAAAAAATACCAAAAATATTATATCTATCAGATCTCACTCTCGTAAGTGACCATGAAGGGATTGACAACCCCTAATCGTGTTGGTTGTGAGTAGCTATCGTTTTGTGCAGGTACGAGGGACTTGAGCGTAGCCTCCTACTGGATTGATACCTTGGTTCTCAAAAATTGAGGGAAATACTTACGCTACTCTGCTGCATCATCCCTTCCTCTTCGGGGAAAACGAACGCAAGCTCAAGACGTAGCACCTATGTAATTGGATGTTTGTTGTGTATCACACACATCTTGTTTACACGAAACATTTTTATTCTCTTGGCTCAACACAAATAGTTTATCGGAATGAACTGTATGCCCTCCATTGCACACACCTTGATCTGGCTGAACCATTTCTGTTGTGTTGCCTAATCGAAAACAGTTCATACGAGTGAACCATATGTCGTATATCACACACACGTTGATCTGGCTGACCGTTTCTTTTGTGTTACCGAATCACAAATAGTTCATCCGAGTGAACTGTATTCTGTATATCGCACACACACCTTCATCTCGCTGCCCGTTTCTACTGTTCCGCCTCATCACAAATAGTTCATCAGGGTGAAATGTATGTCGTATATCACACACACCTTGATCCAGCTGCCCGTTTTTGTTGTTCTGCCTCATTGCAAACAGTTGATTGAACTAAACTGTATGCCAAGCATCGCACGCGCAGTTAAAATCTAAACCATGCATCGCAAATGTTTTGCATCTTTTTGACGAGTTTTTTTACATCACCGTTTGCGATTAATGCATCACACACAGTTTCGTCGAAGGGTCTCTGACTGTAGTGTCGCGTTAGCAGCATCGTGCGGTAGTGAAGGTATTACAATCTGGTTTTTATTGGCCTACTCTTTTAAAGATGCCCGTAAGTTTGTCTTGTCTTGTGATGAATGTCAAAGAATAGATAATATCGGTAAGCATCAGGAAATGCATATGAATTATTCACTTGTTGTTGAACCTTTTGATGTTTGGGGCTTTGATTATATGGGACCTTTTCCTTCCTCTAATGGGTATACGCATATTTTGGTTGCTGTTGATTATGTCACTAAGTGGGAAGAAACCATTCCTACTAGCAATGTTGATCATAACACCTCCATTAAAATGCTTAAAGAAGTTGTTTTCCCAAGGTTTGGAGTCCCTAGATATTTAATGACTGATGGTGGTTCACACTTTATGTTGGGGAATGCGGTATTTCAAAAAAATTACCTACGATCATGCAAGATCTATCTAGGAGATTGAAACACCCTCGATGCGACTATATCTCCCACGTGTCGAGGCACGACTTAGAGGCATAATCGCATTGAAGGCATATGTCGCAAGTTAGGCAATCTTCACAACATCCCATGTAATATAGATAATAAAGGGGAGAGAACATAGTTGGCTTACACTCGCCATGTCAATCAAGTACATAAATAATATTACATCATCCAAACACTCATGGCCCGACTACGGTGCCAAAATAAAAGAGAACCCAACATGCGACACGGTCCCGATCACCCCCAACTGGGCACCACTACTGATCATCAGGAAAGGAAACATAGTAACATTGAGAGTCTTCGTCGAACTCCCACTTGAGCTCAAATGCGTCTCCTGGAGCGGAATCATCAGGCCCTGCATCTGGTGTAATAGTAATCTGTGAGCCACAGGGACTCAGCAATCTCGCACCCTCACGATCAAGACTATTTAAGCTTATAGGTAAGGCAGGGTAAATATGTGGAGCTGCAGCAAGCGACTAGCAAAATATGGTGGCTATCCTGTTCGTAAAAGAGAGCGAGAAGAGGAGGCAAAGCGCGAGCGAGAAACTAGAGGACAACCTGCGCAAACATTACTCCAACACCGTGTCCACCTTCCGGACTCCGCCGAGAAGAGGCCATCACGGTAACACACTCAGTTGATTCATTTTAATTAAATTAAGGTTCAAGTTATCTACAACCGAACATTAACAAATTCCCATCTTCCCATAACCGCGGGCACGGCTTTCGAAAGTTCAAATCCCTGCAGGGGAGTCCCAACTTAGCCCACGACAAGCTCTCACGGTCAACGAAGGAATAGACCTCCTCCCAAGATGTTCCGATCAGACTCGGTATCTCGGTTATTCAAGACACTTCGACAGGTTAAAACAAGACCAGCAACACCGCCCGAATGTGCCGACAAATCCCGATAGGAGCTGCACATATCTCTTTCTCAGGGCACACTCAGATTGTCCTAGGTATGGGTAGGCCAGCCCAGAGTTGCCCCTGGTGGCCACCGGTAGCTGACAGGTGGACCAACACTCAGTGGAGCACTGGCCCGGGGGGGTTTAAAATAAGATGACCCTCGGGCTCCGGAAACCCAAAGGGAAAAAAGGCTAGGTGGCAAATGGTAAGACCAAGGTTGGGCATTGCTGGAAAAGCTTTAATCAAGGCGAACTATCAAGGGGTTCCCATTATAACCCAACCGCGTAAGGAACGCAAAATCTGGGAACATAACACCGATATGACGGAAACTAGGGCGGCAAGAGTGGAACAAAACACTAGGCGAGAGGCCGAGCCTTCCACCCTTTACCAAGTGTATAGATGCATTAATATAACAAGATAATATAATGATATCCCAACAAGTAAATAAATGTTCCAACAAGGAACGGCCTCCAATCTTCACCTGCAACTAGCAATGCTATAAGAGGGGCTGAGCAAAGCGATAACATAGCCAATCAACGGTTTGCTAGGACAAGGTGGGTTAGAGGTTTGACATGGCAATTTGGGAGGCTTGAAAGCAAATGGTAGGCATCGTAGCATTGGCATAGCAAAAGAGCGAGCAATCTAGCATAGCAAAGATAGTAGTGATTTCGAGGGTATGATCATCTTGCCTGCACAGTTGTCAGAGTTGACTGGATCCTCGAAAGCAAACTCAACGGGCTCCTTGTTAGCGAACTCGTCTCTCGGCTCTAGCCAAACAAGACAAACAAGCAACAAGGACACAATCAACCACGTGCAAGGATCAAACAACATGATGCAAAGATGGTATGCTATGCTGGATGCAATGCGGGATTCATATGCAAGATATGACAGGAAAATGCAAGAACCTGGCCTCAACATGGAAATCCAAGTGTGTCACTAGAAAGATGAGATGAAATCGCTTGAAAACGATATAAAGAACGCCGGAATCGGAGTTACGGTTTGGAAATGGCAAGCGATTCAAATATGACACCGGTCTGCGATTTACAGCAAGTAGCCATCTAAATGCAACAGGATGAACATGCTACAGCACTCAAACATGGCATAAAAATACATGGCAGGGATGCATTCAAGATGCTTAACAAAAGTCTAGCAGTGAGCTACGGCCAATTCATCCATTAACATGATCAAATAAGCATGGCAAAAATGCATATGGCAAACAGATCTCAGACTTAGTGAAATCAACACTTGTCTGGAATTTCAGATCAGGTAGCACACTTCGGAGCCACAAAACTACATGCTACAGGACCTGAACATGGCAAAGTAAAGCATGGCATGGAGCTACTCAAAGAGCTTAACAAAAGTCCCTTAGTGACCTTGAGCCAAAAGGGATCAGAAAATACAATTGCAAGCATGTGAACATAGCAAAAACATAATCAATTTTCAGACTTAGTGAAAACTGGCACATGCTGAAAACAGATATCAAGTAGGCATGTTTACGAGCTCGATGCACTCACCACAGGGCAAGACATGACAATCTAAGCATACACCCATCAAGAATACACAAAATGCAAACTAGACATGGCAAGAACAATAGCATAGCATGCACGGGTCAACTACAACATCATCGGCAAAATTGCAAACAAGTTGACAATCTGCCCAGATTCACAAAGTAGCAAAAGTAGAGCTCGATTGACTCAAGCTAGGGTGCTCCATAATTGCAAACAAAGACATGGATGGATATATCACTACAAGATTAACAAAACATCCTTACTTATCATCCTCAAAAGAGGCACGGATCTCTAGGAAACAACATGAACATATGGCCATATGAGATAAACAGCTCAAGGACTTAGTGGAAATGCTAAGTCCCTGAAATCAGAATTACCAAGTGCCTCACTTTGCAAGCTTGTGCTAGTCACCACACACATCACAAAAATACATGGGTTGCACCTCTGGAAAGATGACAAAACCCTAACAAAACATATGTAGAACTCATGGGCATAACATGCACACAATAATCATGGCAAAAATGACAAAAAGCTAAATGGAGCAGCAGATCTGACAATTATCTCAAGTAGCCCTCTTCTAACAGCATTTCAGGCATCCAGATGAACTCAAATGAAAATGATGCAATGGAATGAAATGATGTACTCTCCGAGATGAACATTTTGATATGCTATATGCCAAAAACGGAGTTACGGATGAGGAGTTACGAGGCTATGAACATGAGCACATGAGCTAGGGACTTAGGGCAAAAAACGGGGTCAACCCTAATATTTCAGATCTGGATCGGGGCACGCAATCCGAGGTTCGACGCCGTCCTCGCCATAGTTGAAGATGGCAACGAACTCGCCGAAGAGGAGGGCCGGCTGGAGTTGGGGGCGTCGCCGGCGACCTCCTGCGGCGGCGCGCGAGGCGGCGGCTCAGGGCGGCGTCCTACCGACGACGAGGCGGTTTGGCGGACCGGGACGGCGGCGGCGGACGGCTGGGCGGCACCGACGGATCGGGACGGTGGCGGGGCATCGACGCGGCCAGGGCGCGGGCGGCTCTGCAAAGGAGGGGCGCGGGGCGCGCGGCCCGGTAGGCGGCTCGGGCGGGCCCTCCGCGGGCTCGCCGGGCCGAAGGAGAGAGAGAGCCGGCGCGGGACAGATGGCGGCGTCCTATTGGCTCGAGGCGGTGTCCGGCGCGGCGGCGGACATGTCCGGCGTGCTGAAGAGGTGGGGAGCTAGGTTAGGGGTAGAATGATCCGCGAATTTCGGGGAAGACCTAGTTTTATAGGTAGGAGGAGTTAGGAAGCTCCAAATGAGGTGCGGTTTTTGACCACGCGATCGTGATCGAACGCTCTAGATGATGGAGAAGGCTTAGGTGGGTTTTGGGCCAAATTGGAGGGGTGTTGGGCTGCAACACATACGAGGCCTTTCCGGTCCCTCGGTTAACCGTTGGAGTATCAAACGAAGTCCAAATGATACGAAACTTGACAGGCGGTCTACCGGTAGTAAACCAAGGCCGCTTGGCAAGTCTAGGTCCAATCCGGAAATGTTTAATCCTCACACACGAAAGAAAGGTAGAAATGACCACTGGAGGAGAACGAAGCGCCGGAATGCAAAACGGACAACGGGGAAAATGCTCGAATGCATGAGACCAACACGTATGCAAATGCAATGCACATGAAGACATGATATGAGATGCATGACAACGATAACAACACACGGAGACAAAAACCTGAACCCGAGAAAATAAAATAACTTAACGCCGGAAACGGCAAGAGTTGGAGTACAAATTGGGAAAGTTACATCCGGGGTGTTACAACACTCCACCACTACGAAAGGATCTCGTCCTGAGATCTAGGACTAAAAGAACGCCGGGTATTCAGAATGGAGGTGATCCTCGCGTTCCCAGGTAGCTTCACGGTCGGAATGATGTGACCACTTGACTTTGAGAAATTTGATTGACTTGTTGCGAGTCTTGCGTTCAGTCTCTTCAAGAATAGCAACTGGGTGCTCATGATAAGAGAGATCTTCTTGGAGCTCAATGTCCTCGAAGTTGACGGTGCGGTCAGGAGTCTTGAAGCACTTTCGGAGCTGAGAGACATGAAACACATCATGAACATTTGCAAAGTTTGAAGGAAGCTCGAGTTGATAGGCGAGTCGCCTCTCTTGCTGACAATCTTGAAAGGTCCCACATATCTGGGGGCAAGCTTCCCTTTGATACCGAAGCAACGAGTACCTTTAATAGGAGAGACGCGGAGGTAAACATGATCTCCGATCTCGAAAGCCAAATCACGGTGCTTACTATCATAGTAGCTCTTCTGGCGGGATTGGGCTGCTTTGAGGTTATCACGAATGACTTTGCACATTTCCTCTACCTCTGTGATTAAGTCATTACCCAAAAGCTGACGTTCACCGGTTTCAGACCAGTTGAGAGGGGTACGGCACTTCCTGCCATACAGAATTTCAAATGGGGCCTTGCCCGAACTTGCTTGAAAACTGTTGTTGTAGGAGAATTCAGCATAAGGAAGACAATCCTCCCACTTCATGCCGAAGGAGATCACACAAGCCCTGAGCATATCTTCAAGAATCTGGTTAACACGCTCGACTTGACCGCTAGTTTGAGGATGGAAAGTTGTGCTGAAGCGGATGTTGGTGCCCATGGCCTTCTGAAAAGAATCCCAAAACTTTGAGGTGAAGATGCTGCCACAGTCTGAAGAGATCACTTGTGGAATACCGTGCAGAGAGACAATCCGAGAGGTATAGAGTTCCGCCAATTGAGCTGCAGTGATCGACTCTTTGATAGGCAGAAAGTGAGCCACTTTGGTGAGTTTGTCGATGACAACGAATATAGCATCATTGCCACGCTTGGACTTTGGAAACCTAGTCACGAAGTCCATCTCAATGTGGTCAAACTTCCATTCTGGAATGGCAAGAGGTTGGAGGGGGCTAGCTGGCCTTTGGTGTTCTGCCTTCACTCTTCTGCAGACATCACATTCATTCACGAATTGGGCAATCTCGCGCTTCATTTGAGTCCACCAATAAGCCTGCTTAAGGTCCTGATACATCTTCATGCTCTCAGGGTGGATGGAGAGGAGAGAATTGTGAGCCTCGTTCATGATCACTTTACGGAGGTCACCTTTGGGTACAACAAT
The DNA here is from genome assembly GCF_018294505.1 of Triticum aestivum. Lineage (NCBI taxonomy): Eukaryota > Viridiplantae > Streptophyta > Magnoliopsida > Poales > Poaceae > Triticum > Triticum aestivum. Next base: position 104,580,567 of record NC_057800.1, on the reverse strand, counting down.
ACGATCCTCGAAGAAGAGAGTATCTCTGTCATCAAGGTGGTAGCACTTGTACTTGGATTGACTCTTGGCAATCCCAATCTTCACCTTTTTCACCATAGCATCAAGAAGCTGGGCTTGGCGAATCTGGTCTTCCAAGATATGAGAGACTTGAAGGTTGGCGAGGAAACCTTGAGGAACAACTTGCAGATTAAGTTTGCGGAAGGCTTCACAAAGCTCGGGTTGATAAGGCTTGAGAATCAGACTGTTGCAATAAGCTTTCCTGCTCAATGCGTCAGCAATCACATTGGCCTTGCCTGGAGTATACTCGATACTCGGATTATACTCTTGAATCATTTCGACCCATGGAGTTTGCCTAAGGTTGAGATTAGGCTGAGTGAAGATGTACTTGAGACTCTTGTGATCAGTGAAAATGTCCACTTTTCTTCCCAATAAGAGATGTCTCCAAGTCAAAAGAGCATGCACAACTGCCGCCAACTCGAGATCATGAGTGGGGTAGTTCTTCTCATTAGGCTTCAATTGGCAAGAGGTATAAGCAACAACTTTCTTCTCTTGCATCAATACTGCGCCAAGACCTTGGAGAGAGGCATCACAAAAGACCTCGTACGGCTTGGATTCATCAGGCGGAGTGAGAACTGGAGTAGTGATCAATTTCTCTTTCAAAGTGTTGAAAGCAATGTCACACTCCGGAGACCAAACATACTTGACGTGCTTCTGGAGGAGATTTGAGAGAGGCTTCGCGATCTTAGAAAAGTTTTCAACGAATCTTCGGCAATAGCTTGCGAGACCGAGGAAGCTACGGAGTTGCTTCATGTTCTGAGGAGGTTCCCAATTCACAATTGCAGACACCTTCTTAGGATTCACGGCAATGCCCTTGGCAGAGATGATATGACCAAGATAAAGAACCTCATCGAGCCAAAATTCACACTTGGAGAACTTGGCGTAGAACTGGTGTTCCCTCGGCTTATCAAGAACCAAACGCAAGTGCTTGGCATGATCTTCCTTGTTCTTCGAGAAAACCAGAATGTCGTTGAGATAGACCAAAACGAAGTCATTGGTGTAGGCGTTGAAGATGAAGTTCATCATGCGAGAGAACGTCGGAGGAGCGTTGACGAGACCAAAAGACATGACAGTGTATTCATATGAACCATAGCTTGTCCTGAAAGCCGTCTTGGGAATATCTTGCTCACGGATTCGAATCTAATGATAACCCATTCGGAGATCAAGCTTGGAGAATACTTGAGCACCTTTGAGTTGTTCGAACAGCTCATTGATGTTGGGAAGTGGGTATTTGTTCTTGATGGTCTTCTTGTTCAATGGATGGTAATCAACATAAAGCCGGTCCGTTCCATCCTTCTTCTTCACAAAAAGAACACCACAACCCCACGGAGAAGAACAAGGCCGGATGAGACCCATTTTCTCTTGAATATCGAGTTGCTTCTTCAGCTCCTTCAACTCTTCAAGTCCGAGCTTGTAAGGATGCTTGCACACAAGTTCCGTGCCAGGCTCAAGATCAATCACGAATTCAACTGGACGGTGCGGAGGCATTCCTGGAAGCTCTTCTGGAAAGACGTCTTGATATTCGCAAACGACTGGAATTTGCAAGATGGCATCGAGTTCACCCTTCTCATTGAGAGAAAACAGACGGATGGTATCATCACGAGCGGCAAAGACAATTACATCCTCAGACGAATGAGTCAATTGAATCTGCCTGGCTGCACAATCAAGATGTGCCTTGTGCTTAGAAAGCCAATCCATTCCGAGAATAAGATCAATATCCGAGTCACCAAGAACCGTTGGAGAAGCCAGAAACTTGTAGTCACCCAAGGTGATAGTAACATCCGGAACGATGGAGTTAGCATGCATGCGCTTACCGGGAGAGACAACTGCTAAAGGACTAGGCAAAACTTGCGAAACCAATTCATGCCTAGATGTAAACAGTCTCAAGATGAAACAATGCGATGCACCAATGTCAAAAAGAACTTTAGCTGGAATATCATTAACAGGAAGGTTACCCATGATGACATCTGATGAGTCCTCTGCCTGAGCTACATTCATCAAGTTGACCTTGGTGTGCTTGGGGTTATGCTTGACCACAGCTGTACTTGTCGATCTGACAGGAGGAGGAGGAGGAGGAAGACGCCTCTGGTTGAAACACTTGTTGGCATAGTGACCCTTCTGTTGGCACTTGTTGCACGTGACCTCTAAAAGCGGACGGTGATACGGAGCACTCGATCTTGGAGCTTGAGACGAAGTCTTGTTCTGAAAGCCAGTGTTGGGTGGGTGGGAAGATCCACTGCCACCTTTGCTCTTCTGCTGATACGGCTGACGGAACGGAGGAGGAGGAAGCCAATACTTCTGCTGCTTGGCCACTTGAGTAGAGGAAGAAGGAGTAACATCTCTGACTCGCTTCTTGGAAGCATCACACCTCAGCTGAGCAGCCTCTTGCTTCAATGCCATGTTGTAGAACTCATCGTATCTCAAGGGCTCGAAAAGAACAAGAGCTAGCTGAATTTCTTCTCTGAGACCACCCCTGAACTGGTATATCATGCTCTTCTCATCAGGAACGTCCTGCTTAGCAAAGCGGGCGAGCTTCTGGAACAACTTGTTGTAGTCATAGACAGACAAAGAGCCTTGCTTCAGGTTGCGGAATTCCTCACGCTTGCTTTCAACCACGCTCTGAGGAATATGATGAGCTCGGAAATCTTGACGGAATTCATCCCAAGTGATAACACGTCCACCTCTGGAATCCTTGTACTACTGGAACCATTCTGCAGCTTGATCTTTGAGTTGGAAGGAAGCGAACTTGACAAAGTCCTCAAGCCTGACGTTACTGCACTCGAAATGCTTGCACAGATCCACAAGCCAATCGTCAGCATCGGTTGCCTCAACACAATTGCTGAAAGTCTTTGGCCCGTTAGCAAGGAACTGGTTGAGTGAAGCAAAGTGATTCTGATTGTTGCCTTGGTTGCCTTGATTGCGCTCTTGAAGAATTTGCATGATCAACTGTGTGTTTGCATTTGTTGCGGCCATCACAGCTTGCCATGCCTCCGGAGGAGGTGGAGGTGGTGGCGGATTCGGATTCAGAGTCGTGCGCGTTGGAGGAGCCATCCTGAAGAGGTTGACATCCATTAGCACATTGATAGACAAATATTGAAGCTGAATCCAATGGAATGAAAATTGCAACATATACTCTTCACATCCGAATAACATGAACGAATGCATTCCTCTTGAAATAGTCACATATCCATAAATTGAGAAGCCACGTAGAATTAAGGTAGAGAAATAAATCAACAAGGTACGGATCAAGAATGAATAATCGGTAAGAAATCCCAGTCTCAAACCAAATATCCGTGGAATAAGAACTAGAGCTACTAGAATTCCCACCTATGAAACTCCTGAACCTTTCCGGTTATGCAATCAGGTGTTGGGGATACAGGGGAAGCATAATATCTCACCCAAACTAGCAAATCCTACATCCAGCTGTATCCATCCTTCAACACATAACTAAGAAACCTTAGGAAACCATCTACCTCAACCTTCGAAAAGCATCCGTTATACAAGTTATGGCGATACTCCCGAACTCCCGCCCCAGTACTGGGTGGCGTCGAGGTTATCTCACCAACGAACTGCATAAAAGAGATTTTCGATGTCGGCGTACTAAACTCAGGTATTCCAGAACTGCAACGATAAAATTATGACGACAACACCTTAGAGCTCAACTCCCCGGGACACTTCCACAAAACCCCTGACAGGAGGCACCAAGACAATGTTCTCGTCATAAAACCATCGGAACGACTCCAAGATACCCGCGTGATCCTAAAAAAATTTAGTGAAATTTGAGAAGAGAAGAGTCAAAACTCTATGTCAGGATGCCTTACTAGAGCGATGAGGAGACTGGGAAGTAAAAAAGAATTACTAAACTCTCCAATATATAATTCCTAAATGACTCAAAACTTTTTTCTAGACACAACTCGGCTGCTAAAAACGATCAAGCAATGGGGCTCCTAAGGTCGGGGAAGGCTCTGATACCAACTTGAAACACCCTCGATGCGACTATACCCACGTGTCGAGGCACGACTTAGAGGCATAATCGCATTGAAGGCATATGTCGCAAGTTAGGCAATCTTCACAACATCCCATGTAATATAGATAATAAAGGGGAGAGAACATAGTTGGCTTACACTCGCCATGTCAATCAAGTACATAAATAACATTACATCATCCAAACACTCATGGCCCGACTACGGTGCCAAAATAAAAGAGAACCCAACATGCGACACGGTCCCGAACACCCCCAACTGGGCACCACTACTGATCATCAGGAAAGGAAACATAGTAACGTTGAGAGTCTTCGTCGAACTCCCACTTGAGCTCAAACGCGTCTCCTGGAGCGGAATCATCAGGCCCTGCATCTGGTGTAATAGTAATCTGTGAGCCACAGGGACTCAGCAATCTCGCACCCTTGCGATCAATACTATTTAAGCTTATAGGTAAGGCAGGGTAAATATGTGGAGCTGCAGCAAGCGACTAGCAAAATATGGTGGCTATCCTGTTCGTAAAAGAGAGCGAGAAGAGGAGGCAAAGCGCGAGCGAGAAACTAGAGGACAACCTGCGCAAACATTACTCCAACACCATGTCCACCTCCCGGACTCCACCGAGAAGAGGCCATCACGGTAACACACTCAGTTGATTCATTTTAATTAAATTAAGGTTCAAGTTATCTACAACCGGACACTAACAAATTCCCATCTGCCCATAACCGCGGGCACGTCTTTTGAAAGTTCAAATCCCTGCAGGGGAGTCCCAACTTAGCCCACGGCAAGCTCTCACGGTCAACGAAGGAATAGACCTCCTCCCAAGACGTTCTGATCAGACTCGGTATCTCGGTTATTCAATACACTTCGACAGGTTAAAACAAGACCAGCAACACCGCCCGAATGTGTCGACAAATCCCGATAGGAGCTGCACATATCTCTTTCTCAGGGCACACTCAGATTGTCCTAGGTACGGGTAGGCCAGCCCAGAGTTGCCCCTGGTGGCCACCGGTAGCTGATAGGTGGACCAACACTCAGTGGAGCACTGGCCCGGGGGGGTTTAAAATAAGATGACCCTCGGGCTTCGGAAACCCAAAGGGAAAAAAGGCTAGGTGGCAAATGGTAAGACCAAGGTTGGGCATTGCTGGAAAAGCTTTAATCAAGGCTAACTATCAAGGGGTTCCCATTATAACCCAACCGCGTAAGGAACGCAAAATCCGGGAACATAACATCGATATGACGGAAACTAGGGCGGCAAGAGTGGAACAAAACACTAGGCGAGAGGCCGAGCCTTCCACCCTTTACCAAGTGTATAGATGCATTAATATAACAAGATAATATAATGATATCCCAACAAGTAAATAAATGTTCCAACAAGGAACGGCCTCCAATCTTCACCTGCAACTAGCAACGCTATAAGAGGGGATGAGCAAAGCGGTAACATAGCCAATCAACAGTTTGCTAGGACAAGGTGGGTTATAGGTTTGACATGGCAATTTGGGAGGCTTGAAAGCAAATGGTAGGCATCGTAGCATTGGCATAGCAAAAGAGCGAGCAATCTAGCATAGCAAAGATAGTAGTGATTTCGAGGGTATGATCATCTTGCTTGCACAGTTGTCAGAGTTGACTGGATCCTCGAAAGCAAACTCAACGGGCTCCTCGTTAGCGAACTCGTCTCTCGGCTCTACCCAAACAAGACAAACAAGCAACAAGGACACAATCAACCACGTGCAAGGATCAAACAACATGATGCAAAGATGGTATGCTATGCTGGATGCAATGCGGGATGCATATGCAAGATATGACAGGAAAATGCAAGAACCTGGCCTCAACATGGAAATCCAAGTGTGCCACTGGAAATATGAGATGAAATCGCTTGAAAACGATATAAAGAACGCCAGAATCGGAGTTACGGTTTGGAAATGGCAAGCGATTCAAATATGACATCGGTCTGCGATTTACAGCAAGTAGCCATCTAAATGCAACGGGATGAACATGCTACAGCACTCAAACATGGCATAAAAATGCATGGCAGGGATCCATTCAAGATGCTTAACAAAAGTCTAGCACTGAGCTACGGCCAATTCATCCATTAACAGGATCAAACAAGCATGGCAAAAATGCATATGGCAAACAGATCTCAGACTTAGTGAAATCAACACTTGTCTGGAATTTCAGATCAGGTAGCACACTTCGGAGCCACAAAACTACATGCTACAGGAACTGAACATGGCAAAGTAAAGCATGGCATGGAGCTACTTAAAGAGCTTAACAAAAGTCCCTTAGTGACCTTGAGCCAAAAGGGATCAGAAAATACAATTGCAAGCATGTGAACATAGCAAAAACATAATCAGTTTTCAGACTTAGTGAAAACTGGCACATGCTGAAAACAGATATCAAGTAGGCATGTTTACGAGCTCGATGCACTCACCACAGGGCAAGTCATGACAATCTAAGCATACACCCATCAACAATACACAAAATGCAAGCTAGACATGGCAAGAACAATAGCATAGCATGCACGGATCAACTACAACATCATCGGCAAAATTGCAAACAAGTTGACAATCTGCCCAGATTCACAAAGTAGCAAAAGTAGAGCTCTATTGACTCAAGCTAGGGTGCTCCATAATTGCAAACAAAGACATGGATGGATATATCACTACAAGATTAACAAAACATCCTTACTGATCATCCTCAAAAGAGGCACGGATCTCTAGAAAACAACATGAACATATGACCATATGAGATAAACAGCTCAAGGACTTAGTGGAAATGCTAAGTCCCTGAAATCAGAATTAGGAAGTGCCTCACTTTGCAAGCTTGTGCTAGTCACCACACACATCACAAAAATACATGGGTTGCACCTCTGGAAAGATGACAAAACCCTTAACAAAACATATGTAGAACTCATGGGCATAACATGCACACAATAATCATGGCAAAAATGACAAAAAGCTAAATGGAGCAGCAGATCTGACAATTATCTCAAGTAGCCCTCTTCTAACAGCATTTTGGGCATCAAGATGAACTCAAATGAAAATGATGCAATGTAATGAAATGATGTACTCTCTGAGGTGAACATTTTTATATGCTATATGCCAAAAACAGAGTTACGGATGAGGAGTTACGAGGCTATGAACATCAGCACATGAGCTAGGGACTTAGGGCAAAAAAACGGGGTCAACCCTAATATTTCAGATCTGGATCGGGGCACGCAATCCGAGGTTCGACGCCGTCCTCGCCGGAGTTGAAGATGGCGACGAACTCGCCGGAGAGGAGGGCTGGCTGGAGTTGGGGGCGTCGCCGGCGACCTCCTGCGGCGGCGCGCGAGGCGGCGGCTTGGGGCGGCGTCCTACCGACGACGAGGCGGCGTGGCGGACCGGGACGGCGGCGGCGGACGGCTGGGCGGCGCCGGCGGATAGGGACGGCGGCGGGGCATCGACGCGGCCAGGGCGCGTGCGGCTCTGCGGAGGAGGGGCGCGGGGCGCGCGGCCCGGTAGGCGGCTCGGGCAGGCCCTCCACGGGCTCGCCGGGCCGAAGGAGAGAGAGAGCCGGCGCGGGACAGATGGCGGCGTCCTATTGGCTCGAGGCGGTGTCCGGCGTGGCGGCGGACATGTCCGGCGCGCTGAAGAGGTGGGGAGCTAGGTTAGGGGTAGAATGATCCACGAATTTCGGGGAAGACCTAGTTTTATAGGTAGGAGGAGTTAGGAAGCTCCAAATGAGGTGCGGTTTTCGGCCACGCGATCGTGATCGAATGCTCTAGATGATGGAGAAGGCTTAGGTGGGTTTGGGGCCAAATTGGAGGGGTGTTGGGCTGCAACACACACGAGGCCTTTTCGGTCCCTCGGTTAACCGTTGGAGTATCAAACGAAGTCCAAATGATACGAAACTTGACAGGCGGTCTACCGGTAGTAAACCAAGGCTGCTTGGCAAGTCTCGGTCCAATCCGGAAATGTTTAATCCTCACACACGAAAGAAAGGTAGAAATGACCACCGGAGGAGAACGAAGCGCCGGAATGCAAAACGGACAACGGGGAAAATGCTCGAATGCATGAGACCAACACGTATGCAAATGCAATGCACATGAAGACATGATATGAGATGCATGACAACGATAACAACACACGGAGACAAAAACCCGAACCCGAGAAAATAAAATAACTTAACGCCGGAAACGGCAAGAGTTGGAGTACAAATTGGGAAAGTTACATCTGGGGTGTTACAGAGATGCATAGCAACGAGAGGGGAGAGTGTGTCTATGTACCCTCGTCGACCGAAAGCGGAAGCGTTTAGTAACGCAGTTGATGTAGTCGAACGTCTTCGCGATCCAACCGATCCAAGTACCGAACACATGGCACCTCCGCGATCAACACACGTTTAGCTCGATGACGTCCCTTGAACTCTTGATCCAGTTGAGGCCGAGGGAGAGTTTCGTCAGCACGACGGCATGGTAATGGTGATGATTAAGTTACTGATGCAGGGCTTTGCCTAAGCACTACAACGATATGACCGAGGTGTGCAATTGTGGAGGGGGCACCACACACGGCTAAAATATCAACTAGTGTGTCTTTGGGGTGCCCCCTCCCCATGTATATAAAGGGGGAGGAGAGGAGGCCGGCCCTAGCAAGGGGCGCGCCATGGGGGGAGTTCTACTTGGACTCCTAGTCCAAGTAGGATTCGGTCCCCCCTTTCCAAGTACAAGTAGGAGAAGAAGTGAAAGAGGAGAGAAGAGAAGGAAGGATGGCGCCACCACTAGCCGGCCCTCTATCTTCTCCACTAAGGCCTATTAATCCCCCGGGGGTTCCGGTAACCCCTCGGTACTCCGGAAAATGCCCGAAACCATTCGGTGTCCAAACATAACCTTCCAATATATCAATCTTTATGTCTTGACCATTTCAAGACTCCTCGTCATGTCTGTGATCTCATCCATGACTCCGAACAAACTTCGGTTCATCAAAACACGAAACTCATAGTACAAATCGTCATTGAACGTTAAGCATGCGGACCCTGCGGGTTCGAGAACTATGTAGACATGACCGAGACTTATCTCCGATCAATAACCAATAGAGGAACATGGATGCTCATATTGGCTCCTACATATTCTATATCTTTATCGTTCAAACTGCATAACAACATACGTTCTTCCCTTTGTCATTGGTATGTTACTTGCCTGAGATTCGATCGTCGGTATCATCATACCTAGTTCAATCTCGTCACCGGCAAGTCTCTTTAACCATTCCGTAATGCATCATCCCGTGGCTAACTCACTAGACACATTGCTTGCAAGGCTCATAGTGATGTGCATTACTGAGAGGGCCCAGAGATACCTCTCTGATACACAGAGTGACAAATCCTAATCTTGATCTATGCCAACTCAACAAACACCATCGGAGACACCTGTAGAGCATCTTTATAATCACCTAGTTACATTGTGACGTTTGAATGCAAACAAGGTGTTCCTCTGGTATTCGGGAGTTGGATAATCTCATAGTCTGAGGAATATGTATAAGTCATGAAGAAAGCAATGGCAGAAAAACTAAACGATCATTTTGCTAAGATAATGGATGGGTCTTGTCCATCACATCATTCTCTAATGATGTGATCCCATTCATCAAATGACAACACATGTCTATGGCTAGGAAACTTATCCATCTTTGATTAACGAGCTAGTCAAGTAGAGGCATACTAGGGACACTATGTTTGTCTATGTATTCACACATGTACTAAGTTTCTGGTTAATACAATTCTATCATGAAAAATAAACATTTATCATGCTATAAGGAAATATAAGTAACAACTTTATTATTGCCTCTAGGGCATATTTCCTTCAGTCTCCCACTTGCACTACAGTCAATAATCTAGATTACATAGTAATGATTCTAACACCGATGGAGTTTTGGTGTTGATCATGTTTTGCTCATGAGAGAGGCTTAGTCAACGGGTCTGCAACATTCAGATCCGTATGTATCTTGCAAATCTCCATGTCTCCCTCCTTGACTTGATCGCGGATGGAATTGAAGTGTCTCTTGATATGCTTGGTTCTCTTGTGAAATCTGGATTCCTTTGCCAAGGCAATTGCACCAGTATTGTCACAAAAGATTTTCATTGGACCCGATGCACTAGGTATTACACCTAGATCGGATATGAACTCCTTCATCCAGACTCCTTCATTTACTGCTTCCGAAGCAGCTATGTACTCCGCTTCACACGTAGATCCCGCCACGACGCTCTGCTTAGAACTGCAGCAACGGACAGCTCCACCATTCATAAAAATATGTATCCGGTTTGTGACTTAGAGTCATCCGGATTGGTGTCAAAGCTTGCATCGACATAACCGTTTACGACGAGCTCTTTGTCACCTCCATAAACGAGAAACATATCCTTAGTCCTTTTCAGGTATTTCAGGTTGTTCTTGACTGCTGTCCAGTGATCCACTCCTGGATTACTTTGGTACCTCCCTCCTAAACTAATAGCAAGGCACACATCAGGTCTGGTAAACACATTGCATACATGATAGAACCTATGGCTGAGGCATAGGGAATGACTTTCATTTTTTCTCTATCTTATGCAGTGGTCGGGCATTGAGTCTGACTCAACTTCACACCTTGTAACACAGGCAAGAAGCCTTTCTTTGACTAATCCATTTTGAACTTCTTCAAAACTTTATCAAGGTATGTGCTTTGTGAAAGTCCAATTAAGCGTCTTGATCTATCTCTATAGATCTTGATGCTCAATATATAAGCAGCTTCACCGAGGTCTTTCATTGAAAAGTTCTTATGCAATTATCCTTTTATGCTATTCAGGAATTCAATATCATTTCCGATAAACAATATGTCATCCACATATAATATTAGAGATGCTACTAAGCTCCCACTCACTTTCTTGTAAATACAGGCTTCTCCAAAAGTCTGTTTAAAACCATATGCTTTGATCACACTATCAAAGTGTATATTCCAACTCCGAGAGGCTTGCACCAGTCCATAAATGTATTGCTAGAGCTTGCACACTTTGTTAGCGCCTTTAGGATCGACAAAACCTTCTGGTTGCATCATATACAACTCTTCTTTGAGATATCCATTAAGGAATGCAGTTTTGACATCCATTTGCCAAATTTCATAATCATAAAATGCGGCAATTGCTAACATGATTCGGATAGACTTCAGCATCGCTACGGGTGAGAAGGTCTCATCATAGTCAACTCCTTGAACTTGTCGAAAACCTTTCGTAACAAGTCAAGCTTTGTAGACAGTAATATTACCGTCAGCGTCAGTCTTCTTCTTGAAGATCCATTTATTCTCTATGGCTTGCCGATCATCGGGCAAGTCAATAAAGTCCTCACTTTGTTCTCATACATGGATGCCATCTCAGATTTCATGGCCTCTAGCCATTTTGCAGAATCTGGGCTCATTATCGCTTACTCATAGTTCGTAGGATTGTCATGGTCAAATAACATGACCTCCAGAACAGGATTATCATACCACTCTAGTGCGGATCTTGCTCTAGTTGACCTACAAGGTTCGGTAGTAACTTGATCAGAAGTTTCATGATCATCATCATTAGCTTCATCACTAATTGGTGTAGGAATCACTAGAACTGATTTCTATGATGAACTACTTTCCAATAAGGGAGAAGGTACAGTTACCTCATCAAGTTTTACTTTCCTTCCACTCACTTCATTCAAGAGAAACTCCTTCTCTAGAAAGGATCCATTCTTAGCAACGAATATCTTGCCTTTGGATCTGTGATAGAAGGTGTACCCAATAGTCTCCTTTGGGTATCCTATGAAGACACATTTCTCCGATTTGGGTTCGAGCTTATTAGGTTAAAGCTTTTTCACATAAGCATCGCAGCCCCAAACTTTAAGAAACGACACATTGGGTTTCTTGCAAAACCACAGTTCATATGGTGTCGTCTCAATGCATTTCGATGGTGCCCTATTTAACATGAATGCAACCGTCTCTAAAGCATAACCCAAAAACGATACGGGTAAATCAGTAAGAGACATCATAGATCGCACCATATCTAATAAAGTGCAGTTACGACGTTCGGACACACCATTACGCTGTGGTGTTCCAGGTGGCGTGAGTTGCGAAACTATTCCGCATTGTTTCAAATGAAGACCAAACTCGTAACTCAAATATTCACCTCCACGATCAGATCGTAGAAACTTAATTTTCTTGTTACGATGATTTTCCACTTCACTCCGAAATTCTTTGAACTTTTCAAATGTTTCAGACTTATGTTTCATTAAATAGATATACCCATATCTGCTCAAATCATCTGTGAAGGTCAGAAAATAACGATACCCGCCGCGAGCATCAACACTCATCGGACCGCATACATCAGTATGTACTATTTCCAATAAGTCTGTTGTTCGCTCCATTGTTCCGGAGAATGGAGTCTTAGTCATCTTGCCCATGAGGCATGGTTCGCAAGCATTAAGTGGTTCATAGTCAAGTGATCCCAAAAGCCCATCAGCATGGAGTTTCTTCATGCGCTTCACACCAATATGGCCTAAACGGCAGTGCCACAAATAAGTTGCACTATCATTATTAAACTTATATCTTTTGGCTTCAATACTATGAATATGTATATCACTACTATCGAGATTCAATAAAATAGACCACTCATTAAGGGTGCATGACCATAAAAGATATTACTCATTCAAATAGAACAACCATTATTCTCTAATTTAAATAAATAACCGTCTCGCATCAAACAAGCTCCAGATATAATGTTCATGCTTAACGCTAGCACCAAATAACAATTATTCAGTTCTAAAACTAATCCCGAAGGTAGATGTAGAGGTAGCGTGCCGACCGTGATCACATCGACTTTGGAACCATTTCCCACGTGCATCATCACCTCGTCCTTAACCAATCTTCGCTTAATCCGTAGCCCCTGTTTCGAGTTGCAAATATGAGCACCAGAATAGTATCAAATACCCAGGCGCTACTATGAGCATTAGTAAGGTACACATCAATAACATGTATATCAAATATACCTTTCACTTTGCCATCCTTCTTGTCCACCAAATACTTGGGGCAGTTATGCTTCTAGTGACCAGTCCCTTTGCAGTAGAAGCACTCGGTCTCAGGCTTAGGTCCAGACTTGGGCTTCTTCACTTGAGCAGCAACTTGCTTGTCCTTCTTCTTGAAGTTCCCCTTCTTCCCTTTGCCCTTCTTGAAACTAGTGGTCTTGTTGACCATCAACACTTGGTGCTCCTTCTTGATTTCTACCTCCGCACCGTTAGCATTGCGAAGAGCTCGGGAATTGTCTTATCCATCCCTTGCATATTATAGTTCATCATGAAGCTTTTGTAGCTTGGTGGCAATGATTTAAGAACTCTATCAATGACACTATCATCAGGAAGATTAACTCCCAGTTGAGTCAAGTGGTTGTGGTACCCAGACATCCTGAGTATATGTTCACTGACAGAACTATTCTCCTCCATCTTGCAGCTATAGAACTTATTGGAGACTTCATACCTCTTAATTCGGGCATTTGCTTGAAATATTAACTTCAACTCTTGGAACATCTCATATGCTCCATGACGTTCAAAACGTCTCTGAAGTCCCGATTCTAAGCCGTAAAGCATGGCACACTTAACTATCGAGTAGTCATCAGCTTTGCTCTGCCAGACGTTCACAACATCTGGTGTTGCTCCTGCAGCGGGTTTTGCACCTAGCGGTGCTTCCAGGACGTAGTTCTTCTATGCAACAATGAGGATAATCCTCAAGTTACGGACCCAGTCCATGTAGTTGCTATCATCATCTTTCAACTTAGCTTTCTCTAGGAACGCATTAAAATTCAAAGGAACAGTAGCACGGGCCATTTATCTAAAACAACATAGACATGCAAAATACTATCAGGTACTAAGTTCATGATAAATTAAAGTTCAATTAATCATATTACTTAAGAACTCCCACTTAGATAGACATCTCTCTAGTCATCTAAATGATCACGTGATCCATATCAAGTAAACCATGTCCGATCATCACGTGAGATGGAGTAGTTTTCAATGGTCAACATCACTATGTTGATTGTATCTACTATATGATTCACGCTCGACCTTTCGGTCTCAGGGTTCCAAGGCCATATCTGCATATGCTAGGCTCGTCAAGTTTAACCCGAGTATTCTGTGTGTGCAAAACTGGCTTGCACCCGTTGTATGTGACCGTAGAGCTTATCACACCCGATCATCACGTGGTGTCTCGGCACGACGAACTATAGCAACGGTTCATATACCTTGAAATTTAGTGAGAGATCATCTTATAATGCTACTTCTATACTAAGCAAAATAAGATGCATAAATGATAAACATCGCATGCAATCAAAATAAGTGATATGATATGGCCATCATCATCTTGTGCCTTTGATCTCCATCTCCAAAGCACCGTCATGATCACCATCGTCACCAGCTTGACACCTTGATCTCCATCATAGCATCGTTGTCGTCTCACCAACTATTGCTTCTACGACTATCGCTACCGCTTAGTGATAAAGTAAAGCAATTACATGGCGATTGCATTCGATATAATAAAGCGACAACCATATGGCTCCTTCCAGTTGCCGATAACTGTTACAAAACAAGATCATCTCATACAACAATTTATATCATCACATCTTGACCATATCACATCACAACATGCCTTGCAAAAACAAGTTAGACGTCCTCTATTTGTTGTTGCAAGTTTTACGTGGCTGCTACGGGCTTCTAGCAAGAACTGTTCTTACCTACGCATAAAAACCACAATGATTTTTCGTCAAGTGTGATGTTTTAACCTTCAACAAGGATCGGGCGTAGTCAAACTTGATTCAACTAAAGCTGGAGAAACAGACACCCACTAGCCACCTGTGTGCGAAGCACGTAGGTCGAACTAGTCTCATGAACGAGGTCATGTAATGTCGGTCTAGGCCGCTTCATCCAACAATACCGCTGAATCAAAGTAAGACATTGCTGGTAAGCAGTATGACTATTATCGCCCACAACTCTTTGTGTTCTACTCGTGCATATAACATCTACGCACAGACCTGGCTCGGATGCCACTGTTGAGGAACGCAGTATTTCAAAAAAATTACCTACGATCACACAACATCTATCTAGGAGATGCATAGCAATAAGAGGGGAGAGTGTGTCTACGTACCCTCGTAGACCGAAAGCGGAAGCGTTTAGTAACGCGGTTGATGTAGTCGAACGTATTCACGATCCAACCGATCCAAGTACTGAACGCACGAGACCTCCGCGATCAGCACATGTTTAGCTCGATGACGTCCCTCGAACTCTTGACCGAGTTGAGGCCGAGGGAGAGTTCTGTCAGCACGACAGCGTGGTGACGGTGATGATGAAGTTACCGACGCAGGGCTTCGCCTAAGCACTACAACGATATGACCGAGGTGTGTAACTGTGGAGGGGGGCACCGCACACTGCTAAAAGATCGACTTGTGTGTCTTTGGGTTGTCCTCTCCCCACGTATATAAAGGGGGAAGAGGAGGCCGGCCCTAGGAGGGGGCACGCCATGGGGGAGTCCTACTTGGACTCCTAGTCCAAGTAGGATTCGGTCCCCCCCCCTTTCCTAGTCCAAGTAGGAGAAGAAGGGAAAGAGGAGAGAAGAGAAGGAAGGAGGGGGGCGCCACCGCCTCCCCTTGTCCAATTCGGACTGGGCAAAGGGGGTGCACGCGCCACCACTGGCCAGCCCTCTCTCTTCTCCACTAAGGCCCATTGTGGCCCATTAATCCCCCGGGGGGTTCCGGTAACCCCTCGGTACTCCAGAAAATGCCCAAACCTATCGAAACCATTCCGGTCTCCAAACATAACCTTCCAATATATCAAGCTTTATGTCTCGACCATTTCGAGACTCCTTGTCATGTTCGTGATCTCATCCGAGACTCCGAACAAACTTCGGTTCATCAAAACATGAAACTCATAATACAAATCGTCATCGAATGTTAAGCGTGCGGACCCTATGGGTTCGAGAACTATGTAGACATGACCAAGACTTATCTCCGATCAATAACCAATAGCGGAACCTGGATGCTCATATTAGCTCCTACATATTCTAGGAAGATCTTTATTGGTCAAACCGCATAACAACATATGTTGTTCCCTTTGTCATCGGTATGTTACTTGCCCGAGATTCGATCATCGATATCATCATACCTAGTTCATTCTCGTCACTGGCAAGTCTCTTTACTCGTTCCGTAATGCATCATCCCATGGCTAACTCATTAGACACATTGCTTGCAAGGCTCATAGTGATGTGCATTACCGAGAGGGCCCAGAGATACCTCTTTGATACATGGAGTGACAAATGCTAATCTTTATATATGCCAACTCAACAAACACCATTGAAGACACCTGTAGAGCATCTTTACAATCACCCAGTTACGTTGTGACGTTTGATAGCACACAAGGTGTTCCTCCGGTATTCGGGAGTTGCATACTCTCATAGTCTCAGGAACATGTATAAGTCATGAAGAAAGTAATAGCAGAAAAACTAAATGATCATTATGCTAAGCTAACGGATGGGTCTTGTCCATCACATCATTCTCTAATGATGTGATCAGGTTCATCAAATGACAACACATGTCTATGGCTAGGAAACTTAACCATCTTTGATTAACGAGCTAGTCAAGTAGAGGCATACTAGGGACACTATGTTTGTCTATGTATTCACACATGTACTAAGTTTCCGGTTAATAAAATTCAAGCATGAATAATAAACATTTATCATGATATAAGGATATATAAATAACAACTTTATTATTGCCTCTAGGGCATATTTCCTTCACTTTATCCATGGTGCTTTCCGTAAAATGCTTGCTAAATATGCTATTAACCATGGAATTGCATCACCCTATCATCCTCAATCTAGTGGTCAAGTTGAACTTAGCAATAGATAAATAAAATTAATATTACAAAAATTTGGCAATAGGTCCCAAAATGATTGGTCTAAGAAACTTGATGTTGCACTCTGGGCCTATAGAACAGCTTATAAAAATCCTATGGGTTGTCTCCTTATAAAATGGCTTATGGAAAAGCTTGTCATTTGCTTCTTGAGTTAGAAGATAAAGCATATTGGGCAATTAAAGAACTCAATTATGATTTCAAACTTGCCGATGAAAAGAGGTTATTTGATATCAGCTCACTAGATGAATGGAGAAACCACGCTTATGAAAATGCCAAACTATTTCAAGAAAAGTTTAAAAGATGGCATGAAAAAAGAATCCAAAAGTGAGAATTTAAAGTTGGTGAACATGTTCTATTGTACAATTCTTGTTTTAGATTTTTTGCTAGAAAACTTCTTGCCAAATGGGAAGGACCATATATTATAAAAGAAGTTTATCGCTCTAGAGCCATCAAGTTTAAAGTTGGTGAACATGTTCTATTGTACAATTCTCGTTTTAGATTTTTTGCAGGAAAACTTCTTGCCAAATGGGAAGGACCATATATTATCAAACAAATTTATCGCTCTGGAGCCATCAAGATTAATAATGATGAAGGTACCAACCTGAAGGTGGTCAATGGACAAAGAATTAAGCATTATATCTCAGGTACGCCTATTAATGTTGAAATCAATATTATCCAAACCATGACATCGGAGGAACACATAAAAAAACCTTCCAGAACACTCTAGAACCCTGAAAAGGAAGAGGTATATGATACGATATAATGTTCATGCTTAACGCTGGCACCAAATAACAATTATTCAGTTCTAAAACTAATCCCGAAGGTAGATGTAGAGGTAGCGTGCCGACCGTGATCACATCGACTTTGGAACCATTTCCTATGTGCATCGTCACCTCGTCCTTAGCCAATCTTCGCTTAATCCGTAGCCCATGTTTCGAGTTGCAAATATGAGCAACAGAACAATATCAAATACCCAGGCACTACTACGAGCATTAGTAAGGTAGAGATCAATAACATGTATATCAAATATACCTTTCACTTTGCCATCCTTCTTATCCACCAAATATTGGGGGCAGTTATGCTTCCAGTGACCAGTCCCTTTGCAGTAGAAGCACTCGGTCTCAGGCTTAGGTCCAGACTTGGGCTTCTTCACTTGAGCAGCAACTTGCTTGTCCTTCTTCTTGAAGTTCCCCTTCTTCCCTTTGCCCTTCTTGAAACTAGTGGTCTTGTTGACCATCAACACTTGGTGCTCCTTCTTGATTTCTACCTCCGCACCGTTAGCATTGCGAAGAGCTCGGGAATTGCCTTATCCATCCCTTGCATATTATAGTTCATCACGAAGCTTTTGTAGCTTGGTGGCAATGATTTAAGAACTCTATCAATGACACTATCATCAGGAAGATTAACTCCCAGTTGAGTCAAGTGGTTGTGGTACCCAGACATCCTGAGTATATGTTCACTGACAGAACTATTCTCCTCCATCTTGCAGCTATAGAACTTATTGGAGACTTCATACCTCTTAATTCGGGCATTTGCTTGAAATATTAACTTCAACTCTTGGAGCATCTCATATGCTCCATGACGTTCAAAACGTCTCTGAAGTCCCGATTCTAAGCCGTAAAGCATGGCACACTTAACTATCGAGTAGTCATCAGCTTTGCTCTGCCAGACGTTCACAACATCTGGTGTTGCTCCTGCAGCGGGTTTTGCACCTAGCAGTGCTTCCAGGACGTAGTTCTTCTATGCAACAATGAGGATAATCCTCAAGTTACGGACCCAGTCCGTGTAGTTGCTATCATCATCTTTCAACTTAGCTTTCTCTAGGAACGCATTAAAATTCAAAGGAACAGTAGCACGGGCCATTTATCTAAAACAACATAGACATGCAAAATACTATCAGGTACTAAGTTCATGACAAATTAAAGTTCAATTAATCATATTACTTAAGAACTCCCACTTAGATAGACATCTCTCTAGTCATCTAAATGATCACGTGATCCATATCAACTAAACCATGTCCGATCATCACGTGAGATGGAGTAGTTTTCAATGGTCAACATCACTATGTTGATTGTATCTACTATATGATTCACGCTCGACCTTTCGGTCTCAGGGTTCCAAGGCCATATCTGCATATGCTAGGCTCGTCAAGTTTAACCCGAGTATTCTGTGTGTGCAAAACTGGCTTGCACCCGTTGTATGTGAACGTAGAGCTTATCACGACGAACTGTAGCAATGGTTCATATACCTAGTGAGAGATCATCTTATAATGCTACTGCCGTACTAAGCAAAATAAGATGCATAAATGATAAACATCACATGCAATCAAAATAAGTGATATGATATGGCCATCATCATCTTGTGCCTTTGATCTCCACCTCCAAAGCACCGTCATGATCACCATCGTCACCAGCTTGACACCTTGATCTCCATCACAGAATCGTTGTCGTCTCGCCAACTATTGGTTCTACGACTATCACTGCCGCTTAGTGATAAAGTAAAGCAATTACATGGCGATTGCATTTCATGTAACAAAGCGACAACCATATGGCTCCTGCCAGTTGCCGATAACTGTTACAAAACAAGATCATCTCATACAACAATTTATATCATCACGTCTTGACCATATCACATCACAACATGCCTTGCAAAAACAAGTTAGACGTCCTCTATTTGTTGTTGCA
The DNA here is from genome assembly GCF_018294505.1 of Triticum aestivum. Taxonomy (NCBI): domain Eukaryota; kingdom Viridiplantae; phylum Streptophyta; class Magnoliopsida; order Poales; family Poaceae; genus Triticum; species Triticum aestivum. The sequence goes on along the minus strand of NC_057800.1, from coordinate 104,560,936 downwards.
AGTTTTACATGGCTGCTACGGGCTTCTACCAAGAACCGTTCTTACCTACGCATAAAAACCACAACGATTTTTCATCAAGTGTGATGTTTTAACCTTCAACAAGGACCGGGCGTAGTCAAACTTGATTCAACTAAAGCTGGAGAAACAGACACCACCTAGCCACCTGTGTGCGAAGCACGTAGGTAGAACCAGTCTCATGAATAAGGTCATGTAATGTCGGTCTGGGCCGCTTCATCCAACAATACCGCCGAATCAAAGTAAGACATTGCTGGTAAGCAGTATGACTATTATCGCCCACAACTCTTTGTGTTCTACTCGTGCATATAACATCTACGCTTAGACCTGGCTGGGATGCCACTGTTGAGGAACGCGGTATTTCAAAAAAAATTACCTACGATCACGCAAGATCAATCTTGGAGATGCATAGCAATAAGAGGGGAGAGTGTGTCTATGTACCCTCGTAGACCGAAAGCGGAAGCGTTTAGTAACGCGGTTGATGTAGTCGAACGTATTCACGATCCAACCAATCCAAGTACCGAACGCACGAGACCTCCGCGATCAGCACATGTTCAGCTTGATGACGTCCCTCAAACTCTTGACCCAGTTGAGGCCGAGGGAGAGTTCCGTCAACACGACGGCGTGGTGACGGTGATGATGAAGTTACCGACGCAGGGCTTCGCCTAAGTACTACAACGATATGACCGAGGTGTGTAACTGTGGAGGGGGGCACCGCACACTGCTAAATGATCAACTTGTGTGTCTTTGGGTTGCCCTCTTCCCACGTATATAACAGGGGAGGAGAGGAGGCCGACCCTAGGAGGGGGCGCGCCACGAGGGAGTCCTACTTGGACTCCTAGTCCAAGTAGGATTCGGTCCCCCCCCTTTCCTAGTCCAAGTAGGAGAAGAAGGGAAAGAGGAGAGAAGAGAAGGAAGGAGGGGGCACCACCCCCTCCCCTTGTCCAATTCGGACTGGGCAAAGGGGGTGCATGCGCCACCTCTAGCCGGCCCTCTCTCTTCTCCACTAAGGCCCATTGTGGCCCATTAATCCCCCAGGGGGTTCCGGTAACCCCTCGGTACTCCAGAAAATGCCCGAACCTATTGAAACCATTCCGGTGTCCAAACATAACCTTCCAATATATCAAGCTTTATGTCTCAACCATTTCGAGACTCCTTGTCATGTTCGTGATCTCATCCGAGACTCCGAACAAACTTCGGTTCATCAAAACATGAAACTCATAATACAAATCGTCATCGAACGTTAAGCGTGCGGACCCTATGGGTTTGAGAACTATGTAGACATGACCATGACTTATCTCCGATCAATAACCAATAGCGGAACCTGGATGCTCATATTAGCTCCTACATATTCTAGGAAGATCTTTATTGGTCAAACCGCATAACAACATACGCTGTTCCCTTTGTCATCGGTATGTTACTTGCCCGAGATTCGATCATCGATATCATCATACCTAGTTCATTCTCGTCACTGGCAAGTCTCTTTACTCGTTCCGTAATGCATCAATCCCATGGCTAACTCATTAGACACATTGCTTGCAAGGCTCATAGTGATGTGCATTACCGAGAGGGCCCAGAGATACCTCTTTGATACATGGAGTGACAAATGCTAATCTTTATATATGCCAACTCAACAAACACCATTGAAGACACCTGTAGAGCATCTTTACAATCACCCAGTTACGTTGTGACGTTTGATAGCACACAAGGTGTTCCTCCGGTATTCGGGAGTTGCATAATCTCATAGTCTGAGGAACATGTATAAGTCATGAAGAAAGCAATAGCAGAAAAACTAAATGATCATTATGCTAAGCTAACGGATGGGTCTTGTCCATCACATCATTCTCTAATGATGTGATCAGGTTCATCAAATGACAACACATGTCTATGGCTAGGAAACTTAACCATCTTTGATTAACGAGCTAGTCAAGTAGAGGCATACTAGGGACACTATGTTTGTCTATGTATTCACACATGTACTAAGTTTCCGGTTAATAAAATTCAAGCATGAATAATAAACATTTATCATGATGTAAGGATATATAAACAACAACTTTATTATTGCCTCTAGGGCATATTTCCTTCACTTTATCCATGGTGCTTTCCGTAAAATGCTTGCTAAATATGCTATTAACCATGGAATTGCATCACCCTATCATACTCAATCTAGTGATCAAGTTGAACTTCGCAATAGAGAAATAAAATTAATATTACAAAAATTTGGCAATAGGTCCCAAAAGAATTGGTCTAAGAAACTTGATGTTGCACTCTGGGCCTATAGAACAGCTTATAAAAATCCTATGGGTATGTCTCCTTATAAAATGGCTTATGGAAAAGCTTGTCATTTGCTTCTTGAGTTAAAACATAAAGCATATTGGGCAATTAAAGAACTCAATTTTGATTTCAAACTTGCCGGTGAAAAGAGGTTATTTGATATCAGCTCACTAGATGAATGGAGAAGCCAAGCTTATGAAAATGCCAAACTTAAAGAAAAGTTTAAAAGATGGCATGAAAAAAGAATCCAAAAGCGAGAATTTAAAGTTGGTGAACATGTTCTATTGTACAATTCTCGTTTTAGATTTTTTGCTGGAAAACTTCTTGCCAAATGGGAAGGACCATATATTATAAAAGAAGTTTATCGCTCTGGAGCCATCAAGTTTAAAGTTGGTGAACATGTTCTATTGTACAATTCTCGTTTTAGATTTTTTGCAGGAAAACTTCTTGCCAAATGGGAAGGACCATATATTATCAAAGAAATTTATCGCTCTGGAGCCATCAAGATTAATAATGCTAAAGGTACCAACCTGAAGGTGGTCAATGGACAAAGAATTAAGCATTATATCTCAGGTACGCCTATTAATGTTGAAATCAATATTATCCAAACCATGACATCAGAGGAACACATAAAAAAACCTTCCAGAACACTCTAGAACCCTGAAAAGGAAGAGGTATGTGATACGGTAAGTAAACGGAATCCAATAAAATAGATCCCCATGTATCGTATCACCATCACTTTTATTACCTTTACCTACCTTAGTTCGATCCTTAGCTATTTTGTGTTTAGTTGAATAAAATTTCAGTATGATCTATTTTCGAGTGCTAGTTTCATGATCTATCTATCTATGTATTCGAGTGAGAGCTATATAATAAAGTTTAGTTTGAGCTTTTGCTTCTTTATTTTTATGTTTCAATCAAAATAGAAGAAACTAATGAAGAAGATCATATTCTAATCTTATGGTAAGTAATGACATCACACAAGGAAAAGTATAAGTGATAAAATTTGTTGAAAGTTGACAGACATAGCATTGGTCAATAATGCAATTCATGAAAGAATTAATAAGGGAAGAGAAGATTCACATGCAAATACACTATCTTGGACATTTTTTATGATTGTGAGCCCCCACTAAATATCTTATGCCAAACTGTTGGCGTTGGACAAGGAAGACAACGTGATGATTTATGTTTGTTCGTGTCATAGATCCTTCAACATGTGGTGCTTGATCAATATCTTTGCTAGCCAAAAATCCGCACTATGTAGAGATACTACTTGTGCATCAAACAAACCTGAAATCCAAACTCATGTTTAGAGAGTCCATCATACCTACCTATGGATTGAGTAAGATCCTTCAATTAAGTTGTCATTGATGCAAAAAGGGCAATAAAAATTGCTCCTAAATGTGTTTGATCCTTTAGTATAGGGGAAAATAAGTGTTCTACGAACTTTTAATGTGATGGAAAAGTAATATAAGCGATGAACTGCATAATAAAGGTTGCTACCATAAGGGGCGATATAACGTGACGTTCTTTTGCATTAAGAGATTGTGCATACAAAACCAAAAGGCGCATGACAACCTCTATTTCCCTCTACGAAGGGCCTATCTTTTACTTTTATGTACTTACCTTTTATGCAAGAGTCGAAGTATTCTTCTCTGTTCTTTTTTTATTTTTCTCTTTGGCAAGCATCATGTGGTGGGGAAAGATCTAGGCACATATACCCAGTTGGATATGAGTGAGCATGAGTCATTATTGTTGACATCACCCTCGAGGTGAATAAGTTGGGAGGCAAATCTATAAGCCCCTATCTTTCTATGTGTCTGGTTGAAACTTTTTGCTCATATAAGATTAAATGATGATTGAGTATGTGGACTTGCCAAAAAGCTCCGATACGAGACCTTTCCTGAAAATATGATGAATTGTAGTTGTAAAGTTGACTGAGAACATAGTTTGTTGGTTTTCAATAAAGTTTATGCTTTTTTAGATCGATGTTGTGATGAATTATTACTTGTCCAGAGAAGTTATATGATAAAGCTTTATGATAAAATTTGTAGCTCTTATAATAATTTGCATGATGCAACTATGTCTGTATTTTGTTTTTATCAACACCTCTCTCTCCAAACATGTGGACATGATTTTCATATCGGCTTTCGTTGAGGACAAGCGAGGTCTAAGCTTGGGGGAGTTGGTACGTCCACTTTGCATCATGTTTTTCTATTGTTATTTATAATGTTTTTATGCATAATAACACTCTATGGAGTAATTCTAATGCATTTTCTCTCATAATTTGCAAGGTTTACACAAAGAAGGAGAATACCGGTAGCTGGAATTCTGAGCCTGAAAAAGCTATGTCAGAGATACCTATAATGCTCATCTCCAAATGAGCTGAAATTTTATGAAGAATTATTTTGAAATCTCTCCCTAATAATAAAGCACGGATTGAATCTCCGGGTTCACGTCGCGGCATTTTTACACAAAGGTTCCTATGGTTTTTAGCTATTCAACCCGCACTCCTCATAAAAAGTCAACACGAACCGGTACGTGCGAGAGAAAGAAAAAAAATTAAACGGCAGTGTCTCCCGATCTGATCTCCAGTTTCTCAACCTTCACCCACGGCCTTCCACAGTCGTCGCACCTCCTGCCACATCCCGCCGCCGCGCGCCGCCACCGCCTACCCCGTCGCCGCGCCTACCCCGTCGCCGCGCCTACCCCTATCTCTGGATCGACGCGGGTAACCGAGTGTGCGGGTGCTAGGTGGTTCTCCCGCTCGGTCAGATCAAGTGAAGTCTACACAGGGCGGCGGTGGACGGGCTGGACGTGCGGAACGATGGGGCATACGGATCCAGGCGAGCGGCCGTGCCGCCGCCCTTTCATGTACCAGCGTACGCACGCGTGGGTTGTTTCTCTGTTGTTGGTCGGTTGCAGGAGGTGGCCGGCGTCGCCCCAGTTGTCAAATCCCATAGCCGGTCGATCTCAACCGCGTGTTGCTGCTGTAGATGTCGAGGCCGAGGCCATGCATTATCGTGAGATGGAGCGGCGGAGAACTGAGGCCCGCCGGGTGCTGGAGTAGATTCTTTAGACAGTGGAGTTGAGCGACCCACTCATCCATGCCAGATGCGCTTAAGTAAAGCCAGGGATCCGATCCATCCATCTCAGAGCGGATGAATCAACAGAGTATCCATCTGGTCCAACAAGTGAATTTAGGCGATTAATTAGCATGAGCATACGAGCTCTTGTGCAGATGTATTTAGGTGGATACAGGTTCAGGTAGTCAACTCTTCATTGACCAATCACCCAGCTCTGAGCTATTCCAACCTTCCATAGCCACCACCACCCCTAAGCACCGCAGCAGAGCAAGGCTGCGCTGCGGCAACTTCATCCCTGGTAAGCAGTGGATCCCTTTCTTGGAGTTTGCATTGTTGTCTGCTTAGATTATTCACCGTATCCCCCATCAAACCTGTGCTACTTTTAGGTTCCTCCGTTCATGATTTCCTCTATTATAATGTCATCTCCGGTCAAAGTGTTAGCATGATAGAATGAAATTTGAAATTCGTTAGTGGTTTCATGTTGGCGAATCAGCCTGGGCTAGATCACATCCTGTGCTGAAACTGCCCACGTTTGTTCATTACTATATTTCAAATTATCAGTAAGGTCTATTTGTGCTTGTCCATAGTTGATCAAAAGGTAAAGCTTCACTACTGCTATTGTTGTTGTTGTTGTTGTTGTATTTTACCCATATATCCATTTGCAATCAGCATCCATTTTTTCCTTCAAATGGATAAACGTTGCCTTAATATTGCAGGATACCAGTCTTATGATGCTGCTTGGTCTTGCCTCGGACATCTATTTTTCAAATGCCCGTTCAGTAAGTCATGTTGGGAGAAACTTTGTGTTAGATGGCTTGATCTGAATAACAGATTGGAATTGTTGCATGCAGCGAAAAGAAACTGGACTGGACATATGTTCATGGAAGTGTTTGTGGTGGCAGCATGGAGTATATGGAAAGAGAGAGCTGCTAGACCCTCTTTTGGTTTGTACTTTGACCTCTCCTCCCCCTCCCCTGCTAACTTCTCTATGTAAATATTGTACTGTATCTTTGACGCTCTGATCTAATACAAAGGTCAGTGGTGGGGTTCCCCCACTGTCGAAGGTTCTCAAAAAACAGTTTTCTAGATGATAGTTTTAGGTCTGTTAGTATCTTGGTCTGAGTGATGTTATTGTCTTCGTTAAGACCAGTCGAGCCCCTGATTTTCATCAAAGTCGCTCTCAAAGACATGGCCACATTTGTACACTTTATTAAAGTTTGGCATGGTTTTATTTAATAAATGGGTGCTCCACTCTATTATGTACCTTGTGTTCTTTTGTGATAACAGGATTTTATTGTTGGATAACCCTTCAATTGATGAATCTGGCGAGCTGTGCTCTTGCAGATTACTAATACAGTGACAATCCTTCAGATTTAGGGGATACAATGTCGGATTACATTCTGCGGACGTATTGAAGGCAAAAAAAATTGCGGTGGAGGTATAACATGCTACCACTTCATCAGTACATAACCAACTTCCATTCTTTATAAATAGCAACATTTAAGAAGTTTTTCTGTCATTGGAGAATCTGTTTTGGTCTTTGTTTCTAAATGGTGACCAAAGATATTACTGTAATGATCTGTAACAATAAGGATACCAACTGATCAATTGGGTATTCTGTGAAATGATTTTTTACACTTGGCATATGTGCTCAACCAGTTAAGAAAATTGTTTTTGCTGTATAAAATTAGATTATTTTGCAAACTATTTTCACATTAGTGAGCACATATTAGATTGTTTTCACCCGTTGCAACGCACGGGCATTTTTGCTAGTATATAATAAATATTGGAGAAAAGAAATACCAGAGGGGGGTTGCCAGGTGCGCACAAGACACCAGGGCGCGCTAGGCCCCCCAGGTACACCCTAGTGGGTGGTGGGCAGCCTAGCCCACCTCCGGTGCTGTCGTGGAAAACACGGCCACCTATGGGGCCATCGGCCCCTTGTGGTTCGGCAGGGGGAAGAGCACATTTCACAAATAGCGGAGAGCAAAGAACAATACGGCAACGATCACATGAGCATTTTTTACCAAGGTTCGGGCCGCCGCAAGGCGTAAAACCCTACTCCTGCTTTGGTGGATTGATGAGGGGACTGTCGTGGAGATGCAGCGCTCTTGCCCGGCAAGGTTGCCTCGGGACGGGAGCAGCTACGCGCGTATGAGTGTACAAAGGTCTGAATCCATTCTAAGGTAGCCACAGCTCTCCTTTTATAGGTCAAGGGGTCACCACAATGGCAAATCGGTCATGACGTACTGATTAGATAGCGAACAGTGCTATCATACCTAACTCTGCAGACAGGACAAGGTGCATTAAATGCACCGCTTAGTGTCACATCGTGGAGTAGCCTGACAAGCCTTGCCATGTTGTTCCGCCACCTTCTCACCTGCCTGCATGACACGTCTCCGGACGGGTGTCATTTGGAGGTGATTTCCTTCGGAAATGGCTGCCACGCACCAAATAGTAGCCACTTAACCACTTGGGGGCTCGACACCGCATCTATAGGTGACTTGCGTTGCTGTGAGGTGGAGCGGTGGAGTGTTGGTGGGGTAACCTGCCCTCGTTGTTCCTGGCAAGCTTGTCGGGGCAGTCTTGCGTCTTGTCCTTAGGCTAGCCTTAACCTCTCCAGGCTCGCCTGCCCAGCAAAGGAGGTTTTTCCTTAGTGGTATCTATTTCACTTAGCTTGGTCTTGGTCTTCTTGATCTGCCCTTTGACTCCTCAAAGAGCTATTTCTTCTGCTTGGCCTTGTCTTGGATGTTGAGACTTTGTCGGACCGAAGGCATGTTGTCCGTGCACAAGTCAGGGGAAACATACACCCCTGTTTGTGTACCCTGACAGAAGCCCCCGGGCCTGAGCCATATGTGTTGCTGGGAACGTTGGGTTAGGCCCCCAAATAGTGCACGGACATGTGGCGAAGGAACGTTGTGTGCACAACAATTCGTCATGATGACCAGTCAATCCAACGTCCACTTCGCGCAATTACCGCGGGGCATGGGGTCGTGGGACTATAGCAGTAAATGTAAAATGGTAACTTTCCGAAGAGTCGCACCTTACCCCATGTCTTTCTCCCTTAAAAGAGAAAAACGCAAAGAGGCACTACTCATCCATCATCTGTCTCGCCCCTCCACCATCTTCTTCCGCAAGCCAAACGACCGCTCTCCCCTTCGCCCACGTTCATCTCTGTCCCCCATCTTGTTCCCTTCCCCCCATCCCCACTACCGCTTGAGGAGATGGGGAAAGAAAACTGCTGCCCCCAAGGGAACGTGGGCGACCACCGCGAAGGAGGTGGTCGTGGAGGGGAGCAAGAAGAGAGCTGCAGAGCTAGACAAGAAGCAAAGGGGAGACGTAGTCTTCTTCCCATCGAATCTGGACGGCGACGCATTGGTTGCAAGGTATGGATATTTGTGGGGGAGGGAGGTTCCAAAGGGGCATGGCGCATGGCGCAACAAGGTCCTGGTGGAGGGAAAAAAGGATCCGTCGGATTCGTACCAATTCTTTTGTGCATAGTTCATCTGCGACCTCTGTCCCTCCTTTTCGGATTTGTTCGAAGCGATGATGGTGATCTATGGATTCCACCTCCTGGACTTCATGCTGAATGCAATGGCGTGCATGGCGATTTTCGCCCACTTGTGCGAGAATTTTGTTGGAGTTTCCCCCAATGTAGACCTGTTCAGGCACTACTTCGTTCCACGGGTGGAGAACAAAGCTCACCGCTCCGGAAATATAAGTTGGATGCCTCGGGTGGCAAGGGAAAATTGGGATTATCTCTTTGGCCAGCAGTGCGGCAGATGAGAGGAGTGGAGGGCGGATTGGTGCTGGATCCAGGACGATGAGGCCCCAGATTTCTGCCAGGCACAGACGGAGTGCACTGTGCACGACAACGAATGGAGGGAGTTTGGCCTTACCGATGATAGGCTCCACCCGACAATAAACAAGATTGCCCGTCTAAAGGCTGTCGGGCTGACCATTGGGCATGTGAGGGCCGACTTCCTCCGATGACGAATTGCGCCACTTTAGAAGAGGGAAAGGTTTGCCTGGTAGTACGGAGATGATGCGTATAAGATGAGGTTGTACCCTGGTCTGACCAACAATCTATCAGTCTACGGCCGTGCTTGGTTGTGCGAACAACTGTTTGGCAGCCTTGGGTCGTTAAGTTGCCGGCAAGCGTCATCCCGCTGAACGTCAACTCCGCCCAGGATCAACTTTTGAAATGGATGCCAAATTGCAACGCTCATGGAGTTTCGGGTTACTGGCAGTTACCCGAGCTTAACGAAGAGCTTGCGTGGGCCTCTAGCCTAGTGGAAAGGGCTACCAGGGTGGAAACCAATATGTTCAAGCGCACCTCCAAGGTGGATGAGGCGTTCATCAAGAGGCGGGTCGAGGAGGACAAGGCATTCTAGGCCGCCAAAAAGGCAAAGGCCGGGAAAGTGAAGGACGAGGAGAAGGCTGAGGATGAAGGCTCCTCTCACGGCAGGAGAAAGGCGCACGCCTCAGAGGAGGTTGCCGGGGACGATTCTGCCGGGGGCGATCCTACCGGGGACGAGCCTGCCGGGATCGAAGCCTTATATGCTGCGACAGCAGAGGCCGAGTAAGAGGATAAAGCTGAGGAGGCGGAGCAGCCCGGGAGGAGTGGCTCACGGCAGGCCCTCAAGCCCCTGAGCCAATCATGGATCAATGCCCTCGTAGGCAGGCAGCTAGCCGGGGAGCATTGGTTCCCGCTCCTGCACCTGCCGCCAAGAAGGTAAAGAAGACTACCTCTAAGGGTAGCAAGCCGGACATGGTGCATCGGCAGTCTTCTCGCCTTTTCGGGGCTAAGACCTCTCCCGCCAAGCGTCTGGCAGCCACGGGAGTCGACTCCAGCTCCTCTGACTCGAGCTCCTCGCATAGTTCGTCCTCATCGAAGCCCCCTGCATCTCAGCAGGGCTCGAAGTTGCCGGGAAGTTCGGTTCCCCCGACCCTGAAGAGGAGTAGAGGACCTTTACCACCCATGGAGTTCGAGTTGAGCTCCATGCTTATTGACGAAGAGTAAGGAAAAGGTTTCTTATTTCCTTGTTGTGGTTCCTGAATGTTCCTCGATTTGTTGATCGATCTTGTTTGCCACCCTCGGTAGGGAAGAGGAGGAGGAGACCCTCATCCATCGGGTCAAACGGCCCAGGCATGCGAAACTGCCGAAGTCCATGGAGGGTGCGGGTTTGGCGAGAAGCAGCACAATCGATCTGACGCCAAGCCCCCAGCACAGCCCCCAGCTCGAAAGCACATGACTAGTTCCTCCTGCCAAAGGTGATGCAGGAGAGTTCCCCACCTCCTCGGGCAGGGGAGGAGGGGAGGTCTCTCAGGGCGAGTCCTTCCAGGAGGGACCCACTCCGCCTGCCGATCGAGCTGAGGAATTCCCGGCAAAGGCTTCCACGGAAGGTTCCGCCCAAGACAATACCATGGTTGCCGGGGAAGGGGACGGTGGTCACGGCCCGGCAACGACGTTGCCAAGGGAATCGAGGCTCCCCCACGGCAGTCATCTCCGGGTAACTCATTTGCTCTCTTGTGTTTTGTTGCTCTTATCATTTTGCTCCATGTCTTTGGCCTACCAATGCTTCCGTATCTTTATCATTGCTTGTTGTCTTCGATTGCAGCCCCTCTGATTGAAGAGCCTGAGCTACCGGAAGAGGTGGCCAACATAGGGAAAGATGTTGCAGAAGAGGCTGCCAAGATTGATGCCGCAAAGGAGCAGGAACATGCTGCCGGTGGCGTTCAGGAGCTCTGGAAGGAAACAGAGAAAACCCTCGGCAGCACGCCAGGATCAAGGGTGCTGATTGAAGAGAAACCCCCCCTCCAAACCATAAACCACCTTCCCTCTTTTGGCATCTTGGCGGGGATCCTGCGGCTAGCTTCGAGCCAACTGGTGTTGGTCCTTGCGCAGCCTGGACTTGGAGCCCCCGGTTCATCAGCGGCGACGAGCGTAGAGCTCGATGAAGAAATCCAGCGCATCTTCGCCTTGCTGTACTAGGGGTTGAAGAGGTAGACGAAACCATCGCTGTCTCCATGGACTTGTCCTTCCTGGAGTCCGTGGCGGCAGGTATAAAGAGATGCGGAGCCGGCACAGCCAGAAATGGCAGGCGCTTAAGGAGCAGCGCAATTCTGCCAACCAAGTGGACCAGAAGCTAAGGGGCAAGGGTAGCGAGCTGCGCGAATGGCACGGCAAGCAATTACAAGTTCTATTGCGGCAGCAGGAGACGATCTCCATGGCAAAGGAGGATGTCATTGCCCGGCAGGCCCGCCTGGCGGAGTGCACAACGCTTCTGAACGCCGGAGAGAAAGATGTCTCCTCACGGGAGGAGAACCTCGCGGCCTCCCTCTGTAGCAAGGACAAAGAATTGGAGGGCCTAGTCCGGCAACGCACCAAGGAGCTGGAGGACAAGCACAAGGTGGCCCTCGACGCGCTCTCTAGTGATTCTCCTACTCAGATGAAGAAAGTGGTCGACGACCTTGCCACTACATCCAGTGCCAAAAATGATCTTGATCATCAGGTGGCCAAGTTGATGGAGGAGCTTGCCGGGAGCACCAAGGAAACCACGGCTCTCAAGGAGGAGGCACAGAAAGCAAAGACCCTTCTGAAAGAGGTGCAATCCAAGCTCTCCTCCAAGAGCCAAGACCTTGAGACTGCCAACTGCTCCATAGATGATTTTAAGGCCAGGATTGGCACCCTGGAGAGCTCGATCGAATCCAGTGGGTCCATGAGAAGCAGCTGATGAAGGACTTGGAGAAAGCGAGGACCCATCAGAAGGACGCGGAGGACAAACTGGCGAACCAATCCGAGTAGGTCAACCTTTGGATCAAGAGCTTGGTCGACATTGTTGAGCGCCTCATTGCCTTGGTTTCGGCGATGGGCATGGAGGGGCCAATCTTCTCGGTCGGCGAGCATGAAGTCCCAAGCGTCAAGCTGGGGCTCTTCTTCAACGACTTGATCGAAAAGCTGAAGATCCATGAAGGAGGAAGGGGTGATCGCTTCACAAGTGAATCCCGACAGCTTGCCCGCAACGCCCTCTTCATGGTCCTAAGCAACTTCGCCTACCGCCATCCAGACCTCGACCTTGACGACGGCTTCAGGAAGCTACCTGGGGACGCCGATGTTTCTGTCGCCGAGGAGAAGGCTGCCTGATACGTCTCTAGCATATCTATAATTTTTTATTGTTCCATGCTATTTTATTATCAATCTTGGATGTTTTATAATCATTTTATAGTCATTTTATACCATTTTTTGGTACTAACCTATTGACATAGTGCCTAGTGCCAATTCCTGTTTTTTCCATGTTTTTCCATCGCAGGAAATCAATAGCAAATGGAGTCCAAATGGCATGAAACTTTACGATGTTTTTTTATGGGCCAAAAGGAAGCAGATGGGCCCTGGTTGCACTTGGGGGAGTCCCGAGGAGGGGACAACCCACCAGGGCGCGCCAGGAGGCCCTGGCGCGCCGCGCGCCCTGGTGGGTTATGCCCACCTAGAGTACCCCCCCCCCCCCCCGACCGCCTCTTTCCTCTATAAATACCCCAAAATCCCAGAACACTAGGGGAGTCCGCGAAATATTCATCCAGCCATCGTAGAGTCCAGAAACACCAGATCCAATCTAGACACCATCACGGAGGGGTTCACCACTTCCATTGGTGCCTCTCCGATGATGCGTGAGTAGTTCTTTGTAGACCTTCGGGTCCGTAGTTAGTAGCTACATGGCTTCATCTCTCTCTCTCTTGATCCTTAATACAATGGTCTCTTGGAGATCCATATGATGTAACTCTTTTGTGTTGTGTTTGTTGGGATCGATGAACTTCGAGTTTATGATCAGATCTATGTTTTTATATCCATGAAAGTATTTGAGTTTCTTTGATCTCTTTTATGCATGATCTCTTATAGCCTCGTATTTCTTCTCCTATATTTGGGTTTTGTCTGGCCAACTCGATCTATTTACCTTGCAATGGGAAGAGGTGCCCGGTAGTGGGTTCGATCTTACGGTGCTTGATCCCAGTGACAGAAAGGGAACCGACACATATGCATCGTTGCTACTAAGGATAAAAAGACGAGATCTATATCTACTGCCATATAGATAAACGTATCTTGTCTACATCATGTCATCATCCTTATTCCATTACTTCGTTTTTTCATGAACTTAATACACTAGATGCATGATGGATAGCGGTCGATGTGTGGAGTAATAGTAGTAGATGCAGGCAGGAGTCGGTCTACTAATCTTGGACGTGATGCCTATGTAATGATCATTACCTGGATATCGTCATAATTATTTGAAGTTCTATCATTTGCCCAACAGTAATTTGTTCACCCACCGTTTGTTATTTTTTTGAGAGAAGCCACTAGTGAAACCTACGGCCCCCGGGTCTTATTTCTCATATCTACTTTTTCCTTGCTTTTATTTTCAGATCTATTAAACCAAAAATACAAAAAAAATACTTTGCTGCACTTTATTTTTTTTGTGATCTATTTATCCAATCTATTACAACCTTTTTACGGTCACGCACCAATTTCTGGCGCCGTTACCCGAAAGGGATTGACAACCCTTTTAACACGTCGGGTTGCGAGGTGTTATTTGTGTGCAGGGGCTATTTATGTTGTGTTCCTTGGTTCTCTTACTGGTTCGATACCCTTGGTTTCATAACTGAGGGAAATACCTACCGCCGCTGTGTTGCATCATCCCTCCCTCTCCGGGGAAATACCGACGTAGTTCCAGCTGCCATCAAGGAGAATTTCTGGCGCCGTTGCCGGGGAGGATCTTCAACATAACCAGGTTCCTAATCACAAATCTCATCTCCTCGCAATTTACATTATTCGCCATTTCCTCTCGTTTTCCTCTCCCCCACTTCACAAAAAATGACGTTTTATTTGCCTTCTTTTTTGTTCGCCTTTTTCTCGTCAGATCTCTTATTTGCTTGTGTTGCCATGTGCCTTCTATTTGCTTGCATCTTCGCTTGCTAAAAATCTATTGATATGAATCCTCATCCACTTGCCAATCTTTCTAAAAGATCCAATTATCATGAACCAATTGCTAGTGAATTGAGTTCACTAGATTACCTTTATGAAGTTTTGCTTGAGATTCGTGAATCTGAAAATTGTGACGAAGTGTTAAAAGAAGAAATTTATAAAGTGGTTCACGATAGCTCCTTGAATCAAAAGTATGATTGCAATAATATTATTATAAACTCTGTTAATGTCAATGATATGCAAAACCCCAAGCTTGGGGATGCTTCTTTTGTTATGTCCGCTACTTATTTCAATGATCATGATTGGGGTGATGATGATTCGTACGATCTTGATAGTTTATTTAAGCCTCATGATGAATATGTGTGCAACAATATTAAAAGTGGGTTCAGAAGAGTGTCAAGTCTAGGTAAAAATAATCCCACATATTTGGAGAGTGTTCAATCTTATGAAATTTTTGATAAAAGTGGGTTTCGAGAGGTCGTGACTTTATTTGATGATAATCCCACTATTTTGGAAGAGTGTCAACTTTGCATGCATGTGGACCATGAAGAGAATTTTTTATATGATAGCTATATTGTTGAATTTGAGTATGATCATACATGTAATTATTATGAGAGAGGAAAATATGATTGTGGAAATTTTCATGTTACTAAATTTCCTCTCGTTATGTTGAGATCGTCAATGGTTTATTCCTCTTCTTTGCATATGTTAGATGTTTCTTGTCTTGATAATTTGTTTGCGTATAAAATTCCTATTGCATAGGAAGTATGTTAGAAATGTGTTTTTCATATATTTCATGATTCTCTATTTGTTTTTCAATTATTATCTTCCGTGTGAGCATTGTTGAAATCATATACCTAGCTAAGGGCGTAAAACTATAGCGCTTGTTGGGAGTCAACCCAATGCATAAATCTATTTTTTGCTTTTTTGCTTCCTGTTTTTGAGTGTTAACACAATTATGCTACTATTATGATTGTGTTTTTTGTGTTTTATTTAGTGCTTGTGCCAAGTAAAGCCTTTAGGATCTTCTTGGGTAATAGTTGTTTGATATTGCTGAAAAAACAGAAACTTTTACGCTCACGACATTAATTTTCATTTTTTACCAGAGAGTGATAAAATAGCCATTCCAATTGAAATAGATCAATATACAAATTTCTCAGGTCGTCCTAACTTTTCAGAGTTTTTGGAGTTATAGAAGTATTCGAAATAGTCAAATTGCTACAGACTGTTCTGTTTTGACAGATTATGTTTTCTTTGTGTTGTATGCTTATTTTGATGGCTCTATGGTTTTCTCTGATGAGTTTTTGCCATATAAAAGTTGGAATATAGTAGATATAATACAAAAAAATATGAATTGGTTTGATACAACACTTATAGTAGTGATTTATTATTATTATACTAACGGATCTCACGAAGGCTTTGTTGAGTTTTGTGTGATTGAAGTTTTCAGGTTTTGGGTTATCTTACGATGGATGAAGGAAGGATGTAAGAGCCGAATCTTGGGGATGCCCCGGCATCCCAAGCTATTATCCAAGAATGAGCAACCAACTAAGCTTGGGGATGCCCCCGAGTGGCATCCCCGCTTTCTTCCAACAACTATCGGTATTTTACTCGAGAATATATTTTTATTCGTCACATGATATGTGTTTTGCTTGGAGCGTCTTGTATGATACGTGTCTTTGCTTGTTTTATTTTGTGATTTAAGTTATCAATCCTTGCTGGACACACATATTTGAGAGAGCCAAAATTAAGTCATGACTTGTTAGAATTGCTCTCTATGCTTCACTTAAATCTTTTATGAGCTAGGACTTGCTCTAGTGCTTCACTTATATCTTTTTGAGTACGGTGTGCTTAGTATTTTTGAAGAAATGCTCTCTTGCTTCACTTAGATTTATTTGAGAGTTAGTAAAATTTTGAAGAAATTCTCTCTTGCTTCACTTAAATTATTTTGAGAGAAAGAAAATTTGTTATGCTCATGATCTTCACTTATATTTGTTTGAGCTTATGAAAAGCAACACATGAAAATTAGTTCCAAAGTGATAGATATCCAAGAAGGATAAAGTAAAACAAAATGTCATGTAGATCATTGGACAAAATAAACTTGATTCTTAGTAATAGTTTTGAGATATGATGATGTGATACGTGAGTTATGTTGATGAGTAATTGTGCTCTAGTAAGAATATGGGTGTTAAGGTTTGTGATTCCCTATCCAAGTATGAAAGTCAATAGTCATGCAATGAAAATTATATCCTACTTGTGGTGCATTATTCGGTGTTAATTATGCTTAATGCTTGCTTATGAGATTATTTTTTTCTTGGTTGGTCGCTTCCCAATCTTTTGCTAGCCTTCATTTTGCACTAAGTATGACCTCTACTTGTTCATCCAAAATCCTTTAAACCAGTTTTGCCAAATGAGTCCACTATATCTACCTATATGCGGTATTCTTTTGCCGTTCTAAGCAAAATTGCATGTGCCATCTCTAATTTTCAAAATAAACTTCTCTTTTGTGTGTTTGTTTCGCTCGCGGAGCGGTGATGGGTGGCTAATATTTTCCATGCTAGATGTGTTATTCTCAACACGAGTGTTTATTCACTTGTCATTGCACGAGAGTAAGGCAAAGGTATTAGGGATGCCCAGTGTCGGTGTCAAAACCGGCGGATCTCGGGTAGGGGGTCCCAAACTGTGCGTCTAAGGCGGATGGTAACAGGAGGCAGGGGACACGATGTTTTACCCAGGTTCGGGCCCTCTTGATGGAGGTAAAACCCTACGTCCTGCTCAATTTATTCTTGATGATATGGGTATTACAAGAGTTGATCTACCACGAGATCGGAGAGGCTAAACCCTAGAAGCTAGCCTATGGTATGATTGTATGTTGTATATGATCTATCGACTAGCCTGGTCTCGGTTTATATAATGCACCAGAGGCCTAGGATAACAAGAGTCCTAGCCGAATACGCCGGTGGGGAGGAGTCCTTGTCTTGATCGCCAAGTCTTGTGGAATCTTCCTTGTATGCGGCAGCTGTCTGAACTGGCCCATGAGTATACAGCCATGGGGGTCCTCGGCCCAATCTAAAAGATCGGGAGATGATGTGGTGAGTACCCCCTAGTCCAGGACACCGTCAGTAGCCCCCTGAACCGGTCTTCAAGTTAGGGACGCTCCTGATTCTTCCGAACCACTCTTCATCTTCGGTTGTCGGTCTGGGAAACTGGTTGAACAAATCTTCCCATCTTTGATCTTGAGGATCGCCGAAATGCATTCGACGAGTTTACATGTCGGGTATCCGAGGAGCCCCTTTAAGTTTCCGGCCTTTATCAATGCCTTGTTATTTTTATGCCACACCTCGGGTTTGAAGTTGTTCCCGGGAGGCAGTGTCCTCTTGCGTCCGAGCTCTAACGCCGGACTGCATTCGAGGTATCTTTTGCAGTCGAGCACCAATGCCGGACTGTGTCCAAGCTCCAACGCCGAAATGTATCCGAGCTCCAACGTCGGACTATGTCCAAGCTCCAACGCCAGACTATATCCAAGATGTCATAGATCATCTTGGTCCAAAATAGTTGAAGGAGTTTAGCCGAGCTTAATGCTAGAAATGCCCTCTATGGAGCCAGCCACTAGCGCCCGAGCTTTATGTCGGACTACTTCCGAGGTGGTGCACCACCCCGACTGTGGGCCAAATTTTTGTCAATATTTTTGATTGGTGCAATTTATTCTCTGCCAATATATATAGCTAGTAGCCCTCTAGGTGTGTATCGGTCTAAAACTCGAGATGCACCTGAAGGATGACATAAGACCGCTGATCCCAGTAGCCGCTGAGACTCAGGTTGATTTGCAAAATCGGTCTGAGGATCAACTCCTAGCTCAGCAGAATACTTTAGGACACAAAAAGCGGTGTGCAGAGTCCTCGAGGCTCAGGTTGGGTGCGGCCGACCAACCTGAGGATCATAATCTCCTCGAAAACTATATTGCACTTAAATTTTCTGCACTGGATTGCCAATGCAGTAGCCCACAAGACACTGGTCGGGTGGCAACACCAGGGGATCGATACGCCCCTTTAAAATTAGTAAGTGATAAGCATGAAGCCCAGTAGCCCCCGAGCCTTAATGCGGGCACGGGTGGCCGAATTAAGAATCGATATCCAGAGTAAAATCACAAATTATGTGTAATGATTCTATGTATCCAAGTACTTTACATCATTAATGCTCGGATCCGCATTGTACAAAACTTTGTTGACCGACCATCGGCTTCCACCTCCTCGGCCAGTAGCCGAGGAGTGTTTGTCCTACTTTATAAAGCCTTTATGAGGGCAAAGATTTACAACAAACAAGGAAATCTGGCCATACGGTTTTATAAACAAAGGTACGCGGAGAGATATGTTATATCACTGTTTAACATAATAAATGTCTTCCAAAGAAAATAATCCCGCTATCGGTTCCTTTCTTTGGGTTGTCATGCTGAGCATGATCATGAAACCTCGGCTCTAATGTAGGAGCAAAATATTGAGGATTTAGTTTGGGAGGCCAGTTCCTAGCCCCCGGTAGTGTTCGGCAACAGTCGAGGTCAAGCCGTAAACACTTCGGCCAATGTTATGAATGGCCAGTCATTTAACACCGTCATCGGATTGCTGACTAGTTTACGCTTATTGTGACAGTCAGTTTTCGGCTTTCTCCACTAAGGTGCTTAACCATGTGAGATGGAAGCACAATCACAGTGGTTCTCCCTTTGCACACCTAGCCGAACAAAGCAGAACGTAGGAGGCAAGTGCAGGAGCCGAGCAACCCAACTATTGATCGAAGACACAATTCAAAACCAATGCATATATAGTGAGATCCGAGAATGTTTTTGCCGAATCTATAAAGGTGTCCGACATTGCACTGTGAGACTTGTGCTGGAAGCACACAAATAGTTTTAAAGTGCCATAAGCTTGGAAAACCAAAAAAAGTCAGTTAAAACTTGACGTCCGAACAAGATCAAGTGTTCGGTGCCAATCCGAAAATTGGGGAAAAAAATGTGCTTCTGTTGTGCATTAATATTACACATCCGATCTCAAGACTTCAAGCGGGTCAGCCTACGGCTGCAGCCTCCTATTCCGAAGGCGGAGTGCTTCTCGTTAGACCAGTTTAGCGAACTAAACTCGAGCGGTCACTAGAGAGAAAATGGGTTATCTGGCTATTGACCACACACTCACGTCGAAAAAGGAGCGATAGAAAAAGACTTTGCAACGACCAAGAAGAAATCAAATTTAGTATAAAATAGCTCATATAAATTTTAAGAGCCCCCAAGTGACTTGGGTAAAAGAATTTTATGTATGATGATTGTATGTACCGAAGTACTTATATCATATCTTTGTTCAACCGAACTTTAAACGCGTCTTAACAGACCGTCGGCTTCTCCCTCTTCGGTCAAGGACCGAAAAGTGTTATGTACTCCACCTATCGAGAATATCGACAGTGTTTTCGATAACCAGGCAACCAGGCCATAAGGCTATAATAGACAAAGCGCGCTCAGGGAACTTATGCTATGTTACAGACGAAGTGTAAGAAGCATCTTCGAAGAAAATAGTACCCCCACCGATACCTTTCTTCGGTGCTCATTATTGCTATGAGACTTGTGTCGTGGTTCTAAGCCTGACAGTAGAGTGGGGGGTAGGTATGGAGAGGCAAGGTCTTAGCTATGGAGAGGTTGTAAGCACAAAGGATGTACGAGTTCAGGCCCTTCTCGGAAGAAGTAACAGCCCTACGTCTCGGAGCCCGGAGGCGGTCGAGTGGATTATGAATGTATGAATTACAAGGTGCCGAACCCCTCTGCCTGTGGAGGGGGGTGGCTTATATAGAGTGCGCCAGGACCCCAGCCAACCCACGTAGGAGAGGGTTTAAGGTGAGTTAAGTCTGGGGCGTTACTGGTAACGCCCCACATAAAGTGCCTTTACTATCATAAAGACTACTTGATTACAGGCCGTTGCAGTGCAGAGTGCCTCTTGACCTCCTGGTGGTCGAGTGAGTCTTCGTGGTCGAGTCCTTCAGGCTAGTCGAGTGAATCCTCGTTGGTCGACTGGAAGGCGACCTCTTCTAAGGATGTCCTGGGGTAAGTTACTTGGATCAGGTCCATGACCCTACCCTAGGTACATAACCCCATCATTAGCCCCCGAATGGATTGAGGCTTCGAGTGAAGAAGGAGTTGATGTCGTTTCGATTAACCTTTGCGCTCTGGTTGTGCGCTGTTCTGTACTAAAGAATCTCTTCGTCGACAGGAAACAACTTGACTTCAGTCGACTTGATCCATTCTGCTTTTGCGTCGAGTGATCTTTCAAGGCTTCGACGATCTCCGAGCGACGGATCGCCGGAAACACCGCGCCTGACAGACTGATTTGTTGCTCGCGGATTCTGCGGGATGCGAAATTTGGGGCGCGCGCGAAGCGGGGCGGACCGCGGCGTTCGGATGGGACGGGGCATGGACGCCTCGATCTCCGCGCCGCCTTTTTCGCCACGTATCCCGCCTGCATAACTGTTCCAGATATGATTAGATCGCCCGGGCCCACCTGTCATCCACTCGGAAGGGACCTTATAAATGTGCCCGGCGAGGATTTCTGTGCTGCGCCTTAGCATTCTTCCCCTCTCTCTGCCTCCTTCCTCCCTGCTCAGCGTGCTCGCTCTCGCCCCCGCACCACTTCCCTTTGCGCATCTCGCCGGCGACCATGGCCAAGGAGAAGACGGCGGCGCTGGAGCGCGCCAAGAAGGCGTCGGCGTCGGAGAAGGCGAAGGGGAGATCCACCAGCCGCGGAGGGTCCTCGTCCAGATCCCGCCTGCCGAAGGGCTGGGTCCAAGGAGACTGGATCCAGTCGACCATCACAGAGAAGGACCTCCTCGACATGGCCAACGAGGGCTTGATCCCTCACGGAGCTGCGAGGTTGCCGGGGAAGGAGTGGCAGCCACAGCCAGAAGAGGGTGAGTGTGTGCTTTTGGCCACTCATGTTGATCGTGGGTTTTCCTTGCCGCCAAGTATTTTCTTCCGTGGCTTCTTGAATTTCTTTGGAGCGCAGCTTCACCACTTTACCCCAAACTCCATTGCCTATCTTGCCGCGTTCGTGTCCATGTGTGAGGGTTTCTTGGGCTGTCGACCGCACTGGGGTTTGTTCAAACATATATTCACGTGTCGATCTCAGACCGTGAAGAAGGCGAGCCCCGGTGATGAGAGAACCCGAGTCGTCCAAATGTGCGGGGGCCTGGGGATTCAGGTGAGGAATAAGAGCACCTTCCCGCCCATGACCTTTCCCGAGTCCGTTAGAGGCTGGCAGTCGACTTGGTTCTACTGCCAGGTCCAGTCGACGCCAGGGCAGTCGAGTGGACTCCCTCCGTTCACCATGGACCGAGTGAGCAAGCCTTCCCCTCTGAAGCTGATTCCGGAGGAGAGAGCCGACGTGAAGATGTTGATGGAGCGCGTGGTGCAGTTGGTTCGGGAGGGAGTGACAGGCATGGACCTCTTGGAGGTTTTCCTCAGGCGTCGCATCCAGCCTCTCCAGTTCCGGAGCCACTGCATGTGGTTGTACTGTGGGACCGAAGACGAGACTAGAGTCCATCCAGAAGCAGTCGACGATGTCACTCTGGAAAGATGGATGGCAGCCGTCACCGGAAACAAGGACAACCCGCGCGGAGCCAGAAGGATTCCTCCACTCGACCACAACAGCGATCCAAATAAGGTACACTTGCCCTGCTCTCCACTGCATTCTTGTCGCATTCATCTCTGTTTACTCTGCCGACTGGTCGACTGATCATTGTCTGGATATCTGCTAGGCCCTCACCGAGCTGTACTCGATGCCCAATGGGGCACAAGCTTCGACTGAGGAGGGCGAGGCGAGCGGAGGCGAGAGCCAGGAAGAGGAGGAATGGGACTCGGATGTCGCAGAGGACGATGACGACGATGATGATGATGTCGGTGATGAAGACGACGTCGAGGACGAGGAAGAGGAGGAGGAGGAGGTCGTGCCACCGCGCTCGGAAAGGCGGTCGAAGCTCGTCCACGACCCTTCGACTGAACGTGGCAAGGGGGTTGCGACGCAGTCGACCAAGCGCCCTAGGACCACCTCTCCAGCGCCGACTGAAAAGGCGCCGAAGCAGCCCAGGGCGGCCTCGTCGAAGCCGATCAAACTCTTGCCGAAGATGAAGGTGTCCATCCCTACCATATCAGGGTAACCGTGCTGCTCATATTTTCTTATTCTGTGTGAACTTTATCTCTGGTCGACGCTGAAGTTAGTCGACTGATCCTTTGGAGTTGCAGTGCTGCTACTTCTGAGACCTCGGCCCGGGCTGATGACCACGAGATGGAGGATGCAGCAACTTCGAATCCCAGGTACTGTGTTCTTAACACCGTTCTTAGTCGACTGACTCGCGATCTCTGATCCTGATCCTTCTCCGCAGCTCCACCCAACACTGTTATCAATCTCCCTGACGACGACGAGGATGAAGAACCACTGACACGCAGGAGGAGTCGGAAAGCGTCCGCCAGTAAGGTGCCTCAGGATGTGACGGCGCCTGAGATTCTGACTGTGGAGGAAGAGAACACCACTCGACACACGGTGTCCTTCGCAAATCCACTGACGAGTGCTCAGCAGCCCTCCCTCTTCACGACGCACCACGTCCCAGAGGACCAAGCTGGCGCAGCGAAGGAGGCAATACGCCAGGCGGGACTCATGATGGAGCAGCTGAAGACCATCCGGGACGCGAGCCAGGCAGCTTATGACGCCAGCTCTGCCCTCCAAAGCAATGTCCAGGTCAGTCGACCGCTGTTTGTTCTGTTGGATATGCTACCAAAAACTTTTCTTTTCCGGAATTTATATTAGTCACCCACTGGGTGTGTCGAATAAACTCCGTGTTAGCGGGGGCACGCTGAGTGCACCCGCTGGGTGTAGTCCCCAAGGCTAAGGTCGACTGCTGGCAGTCGGCCTTAGGCTTTATGATGTCAATCTTTCTGTCAGTCGACTGGTCGACTGGATTTCACAAACCGGTGGGGGCACGCTGAGTGCACCCACTGGGTGTAGTCCCCAAGGCTAAGGTCGACTGCTGGCAGTCGGCCTTAGGCTTTATAATGTCAATCTTTCTGTCAGTCGACTGGTCGACTGGATTTCACAAACCGGTGGGGGCACGCTGAGTGCACCCACTGGGTGTAGTCCCCGAGACTGTGGTCGACTGCTTGCAGTTGATCACAGTCTTAGAGAATGCATCTCGCACACTTTTTTTTTTGAGGTCGACTGGTCGACTTTGTCTTCAACAGGATTAGTGGGGGCACGCTGAGTGCACCCACTGGGTGTAGTCCCCGAGACTACGGTCGAATGCTTGTATTCGGCTGTAGTCTTAGAAACGTGTGTTTTTCCCTTTTTCACTCGGAAGTGAATTACATTTGACATTTAGTCGATTGGTTCTTCGCAGAACTCTTGTGATCTTGTGGCTCGCTACTCAGAGCTGGAACAAAACATACTCAAGTCGAGCTGAGCTTGAAGCTGGTTCAGGAGAAGCTGACAAAGGCAAAGGAGGAGACCGAAGGTATGTTTGGTGAGACCCTGACGACTGCTTTTCCCCTTGCTTGTTTCAGCATCTGATCTTGCTGTAACTTGCAGGTAAGGTAAGGGAGGCCCAGCAGAAGAAAGACCTTGAGCTAGCTGAGAAGATCAAGCTTGCTGACGAGAAGTTAGCTTCAGTCACCAAGCTCGAACAAGACAATACCAATCTGAAAACTGCTCTTGGGATTGCCAACAAGGAGGTCAGTCGACTGAGAACTGACAAAGCTGCCCTGACCGATCCAAGTCAGCAAATTGACTGAGAAGAAAACTGAACTGGAGGCCTTCCTGAGTGGCCTTGCCAAGAAGCTGTTTCTTATGCTTGAAGGTAAACCTCCATGTTTGGCAAATATTTCCAATTGTGGCTTTTTCCATTCGACTATCCCCTTGACTTAGTGATCACCCTTGCAGAATTTTGTCAAAACTTTGAAGAAGAAACCAGCCGACTGGAGCCAAACCTTGACCCCGTCAATTCTCCGGTGAACGACGAAGTTGCCATGGATGTTTTCCGACTGGAGTCTCGTGTTGCAGCTGTCGTGGACTATCTCGCAAGGCTGAAGGCCGCCACATCTCGCATCGACTCGACGCTCTGGCCTGAGGAGACACTTCAGAATGACCTTGAGTCGCTGATGGCCCGCTTGAACACGATCCCTGGTCGAGTGCAGGAGTGGAAGAAGTCCTCGGCTCGGTGTGGTGCAGATGTCGCTCTGTGTCTGGCCCGAGTCCACTGCAAAGATGCACGAGAGGAGAAGCTGGCGGCCCTTCGGGTGGCCAATACCAAGAAGCACGACTTCAGGTCCTTTATGGAGACTTTCCTTGCAGCTGCCACTCGGATCGCCGACGGAATTGACCTTGATGAATTTGTTGCACCTTCCAGCCCTCCACAGGAGGGGTAAAAAACTTCTTCTGGCTCGACGCTTTAAATTTGCCTCGGTATGCCGAGTGGAATTGTAACCGACAAACCTTAACGGGCTTGACGCCTGAGCACTTTCGGTTCCTTTAGATATCGATTCAAACTTGAATTTGGCGCTTGAATATGATTGCCTTCGGCTCGAAATGTCTTTTGCAGGTTCAAAGCAAGGTGCCTGTACTGCAATCGACTTATTCTTTAGTCCACTTAGGCGAGCACTGGGCTGCAGCTAAGCCCCCGAGTGAGAGGGTTGCTCTCCACTCGGCAGGGTTTTATACCTTAGGCGAGCACAGGGCTGCAGCTAAGCCTCCGAGTGAGGGGGTTGCTCCCTCACTCGGAAGGATTTTTATAACTTAGGCGAGTGCTTGGACTGCAGCTAAGCCCCCGAGTGAGAGGGTTGCTCTTCACTCGGTAGGATTTTTATAACTTAGGCGAGCACGAGGCTGCAGCTAAGCCTCCGAGTGAGAGGATTGCTCTTCACTCGGTAGGATTTTCACAACTTAGGCGAGTGCTTGGACTGCAGCTAAGCCCCCGAGTGAGAGGGTTGCTCTTCACTCGGTAGGATTTTTATAACTTAGGCGAGCACAGGGCTGCAGCTAAGCCTCCGAGTGAGGGGGTTGCTCTTCACTCGGTAGGATTTTCACAACTTAGGCGAGTGCTTGGACTGCAGCTAAGCCCCCGAGTGAGAGGGTTACTCTTCACTCGGTAGGATTTTTATAACTTAGGCGAGTGCTTGGACTGCAGCTAAGCCCCCGAGTGAGAGGGTTGCTCTTCACTCGGTAGGATTTTTATAACTTAGGCGAGCACGAGGCTGCAGCTAAGCCTCCGAGTGGAAGGCTGGCTTACCACTTGGTAGGATTTTGAAAAACTTAGGCGAGTCCTTGGACTGCAGCTAAGCCTCCGAGTGAAAGTCTGGCTTATCACTCGGTGGGATTTTGATAACTTAGGCGAAACGGATTCGCAGCTAAGCCTCCGAGTGGGAGTCTGGCTCACCACTCGGTAGGATTTTTATAAACTTAGGCGAAACGGATTCGCAGCTAAGTCACCCACTGAGGGGAATTTCATTGGACAAAAATAAAAAGTGACAGATAGTGTGGAGGAACTATGACACCATTATTTTGAGGTCCATGAACTACAAAAGTACCTTATTGCAACTCATCCGAGTGATAAAACTTAAGTGTAAAATGGGCGGAGTAGCTCCGCGTTCCAAGCTCGGGGCTCGTCGATATTATGCTCGACGTTGTAAAGACGGTACGCCCCGTTGTGGAGAACCTTGGTGACGATGAAGGGGCCTTCCCAAGAAGGAGCAAGCTTGTGTGGTTTGTGCTGATCCACTCGGAGAACCAAATCTCCTTCCTGGAAGGCTCGACCTCTCACATTTCTGGCGTGGAAACGACGCAAATCTTGTTGGTAGATGGTCGATCGGATCAGAGCCATCTCCCTTTCTTCCTCTAAAAGGTCGACTGCGTCCTGCCGCGCTTGTTCAGCTTCTGCTTCGTTGTAGATTTCAACTCGAGGAGCATTGTGGAGAAGATCACTCGGCAAGACTGCTTCAGCTCCATAGACCAAGAAGAATGGAGTTCTTCCGGTCGACCGATTAGGCGTGGTCCGCAGTCCCCAGAGTACAGATGGAAGTTCGTCGACCCAAGCTCCAGCCGCGTGTTTGAGATCACGCATCAGTCGAGGCTTCAATCCCTTGAGAATCAGTCCATTAGCTCGCTCTGCTTGTCCATTCGACTGCGGATGGGCGACTGATGCGTAGTCGACCCGTGTGCCCTGGGAGTCGCAGAAAGCTCTGAATTCCTCTGAGTCAAAGTTCGACCCATTATCCGTAATGATGCTGTGCGGGACTCCATATCTGAATATTAGTTCCCTGATGAAGCTAACAGCAGTACCGGTGTCAAGGCTCTTGATTGGTTTAGCCTCGATCCACTTGGTGAACTTGTCGACTGCCACCAGTACATGCGTGAAGCCACTTCGTCCTGTTCTCAAAGGACCGATCATGTCCAGCCCCCAAACTGCAAAAGGCCAGACGAGTGGGATGGTCTTCAAAGCTGACGCAGGCTTGTGCGACATATTCGAGTAGAACTGACATCCCTCGCACTTATCTACTATCTCTTTTGCCATCTCATTCGCCTTGGGCCAGTAAAATCCGGCTCGGTATGCTTTGGCCACGATGGTCCGAGAGGACGCATGATGACCACAGGTCCCCGAGTGAATATCATTGAGGATGAGTCGACCTTCTTCTGGTGTTATGCACTTCTGACCGACTCCAGTCGCGCTTTCTCTGTATAATTGTCCTTTGATTACGGTAAAGGCCTTAGATCGACGGACGATCTGTCGAGCCTCTTCCTCATCCTCCGGAAGCTCTTTCCTCAAGATATATGCGACATACGGAATCGTCCAGTCGGGAATGACCACCAAAACCTCCATGATCAAGTCGACCACCGCTGGGACTTCAACTTCAGTCGGATCTGTGGCGCTCTTGGGCTGCGGAGTTTCTTCGGTGAAAGGATCTTCTTTGACTGACGGAGTGTGTATATGCTCCAAGAACACACCACTCGGAATGGCTTCTCTCTTGGAACCTATCTTTGCTAGATCATCAGCTGCTTGATTTTTCAGTCGGGGTATATGATGGAGCTCCAACCCCTCGAACTTCTTCTCCAGCTTCCTCACTGCACTGCAGTATCCAGTCATGGCTGGGCTTCTCACGTCCCACTCTTTCATCACCTGATTGACCACTAAATCCGAGTCGCCATAGACCATTAGGCGACGGACGCCGAGTGAAATGGCCATGCGCAACCCATATAGGAGGGCCTCATATTCTGCCTCATTGTTGGAGGAATCAAAGTGAATCTGGAGCACATATCTGAGCTTATCTCCTCTGGGGGAAACCAGGACAACCCCAGCACCGGAACCATTCAACATCTTAGAGCCATCGAAAAACATGGTCCAATGCTCCGAGTGAACTTCAGTCGGCTGCTGTTGTTCAATCCACTCGGCGAGGAAATCTGCTATCGCCTGGGACTTAATGGCTTTCTTTGCCTCAAACTTGATATCAAGGGGAAGAAGTTCAATCGCCCATTTGGCCACTCGACCAGTTGCATCTCTGTTGTGCAAAATCTCTGATAGTGGAGCGTCGCTGACGACTGTGATGGAATGGTCAGAGAAATAATGAGCAACCTTCTTTGTGGTCATGTATATTCCATACACAAGCTTCTGATAATGAGGATATCTCTGCTTGGATGGAGTCAAGACTTCAGACAAATAATACACTGGGCGCTGAACTTTGAGAGCTTTTCCTTCTTCTTCCCGCTCGACCGTTAGCACAGTACTGACGACTTGTCCTGTGGCTGCGATGTAGAGCAACAGAGGCTCTTTGCTGATTGGAGCAGCAAGCACCGGCTGGGTGGAGAGCAGAGCTTTTAGCTCGGCAAACGCTGCATCAGCTTCTGGAGTCCACTCGAACTTGTCAGCCTTCTTCATCAGTCGGTAAAGAGGCAGTGCCTTTTCACCGAGTCGTGAGATGAATCGACTTAATGCGGCCAAGCATCCAGTAAGCTTCTGGACATCGTGCACTCGCACAGGGCGTTTCATTCGGAGAATAGTGCCAATCTTCTCTGGGTTAGCGTCGATTCCCCGTTCGGAAACGAGAAAACCGAGTAACTTGCCACCAGGAACTCCAAATGTGCACTTTGATGGATTGAGCTTGATATCATACCTTCTGAGGTTGGCAAATGTTTCGGCGAGGTCAGCGAGCAGGTCGGAACCTTTTCGTGACTTGACAACAATATCATCCATATAAGCTTCCACATTCCGACTGATTTGGGTGAGTAGACACTTCTGAATCATTCGCATAAATGTGGCTCCGGCATTCTTGAGGCCGAATGGCATGGTGATATAGCAGAAGCACCCGAATGGAGTGATGAAAGCTGTTTTTACCTCATCGGGCCCGTACAGACGGATCTGGTGGTACCCGGAGTAAGCATCTAAAAAAGACAACCTCTCGCATCCCGCGGTCGAGTCAACAATTTGATCTATGCGAGGGAGAGGAAAGTGATCTTTCGGGCAGGCCCGGTTGATGTGCTTGAAATCAATGCACATTCGGAGCGACTTGTCCTTCTTAGGAACCATGACGACATTAGCGAGCCACTCGGAGTGGTATATCTCTCGGATAAATCCTGCCGCCAACAGTCGAGCCACTTCTTCACCGATGGCCTTTCTCTTCTGGACGGCGGACCGCCGAAGATGCTCTTTGACTGGTTTTGCAGACGAGTCGACTCTTAGGCGATGCTCAGCCAGTCCCCTGGGAACACCTGGCATGTCAGCGGGCTTCCATGCAAAAATGTCCCAGTTCTCACGGAGGAACTGGATGAGCGCTTCTTCCTATTTTGGGTCGAGTGTTGTGGAGATGCGGGTCGGAGCTGCTTCGGGGTCGGTCGGGTGAATGTGAACAGGCTTCGTCTCACCGGACGACTGGAATGCAGACTCTGTGGCGGGCTTCTTGGATCGCAGCAAGTCACTCGGATCTGCGTTTTGCTTGTATTCTTCGAACTCGACCGCTGTCACTTGGGAATCGGCAATCTTGGAGCCCTTCTGAAAGCACTCCTCTGCCTTTTTCCTATCACCGGTGACAGTGATCACACCTTTGGGACCGGGCATCTTCAATTTGAGGTACACGTAACATGGTCGAGCCATGAACCGTGCATAGGCTGGTCTCCCCAAAATGGCATGATATGCACTTTGAAAATCCACGACCTCAAACGTCAACTTTTCTTTGCGAAAATGCTTCGAATCACCAAACACTACGTCCAAAGCTATCTGGCCGAGTGACTCGGCCTTCTTCCCTGGTATAACTCCATGGAAGCTCATGTTACTAGTGCTCAGTCGGGACATCGGAATGCCCATACCTTTCAATGTGTCTGCATACAATAAGTTCAGCCCACTTCCACCATCCATCAGCACCTTTGTCAGTCGAGTGCCTTCGACAACTGGATCGACCACCAAAGCTTGCCTCCCGGGGGTGGCAATATGAGTCGGGTGATCAGATTGGTCGAATGTGATGGGTGTTTGAGACCACTTCAGATAATTTGCCTTTGCTGGGGCAACCATGTTCACCTCTCGGTTAATCACTTTCAGTCGACTTCTGCTTTCCACATCTGCAAAGATCATCAGAGTGGAGTTGATATGCGGATATCCTCCCTCACTGTCCTCTTTGTCTTCGGCCTTGTCCGACTCCTTCTCCTTGTCCTTAGACTGTTTTCCCTGAAACTGCTGGATCAGGAGTCGACATTGGCGAGTGGTGTGCTTTGGGTAAATGATATTCCCCTCTTCATCTTTCTTCGTGTGAATGTGACACGGCATATCCATCACGTCGTTCCCTTCTTTATCCTTTACCTTCTTGGGGTTCCAGGATCCTTTTGGTTTCCCCTTAAACTTTCCTTGAGTCACGGCCAGAGCCTCTCCAGGAGCTGCCGGTTCAGCCTTCCGCTTCTGTTTCCGACTGGTGTTTCCTTTTTCCGACTGACTCGGCTTGTGCTTGCCGCTTCGGAGTCGGTCTTCTTCTTCGCCGTTGGCGTACTTGGTAGCAATCTCCATCATCCGACTCAAGGTCATGTCACCGGTTCGACCAAATTTCAAACTCAGTTCTCTGTTCTTGACGCCGTCTTTGAAGGCGCATACTGCCTGATGATCAGAGACATTTTCCACAGTGTGGTGCAAAGTGATCCACCTCTGAATATACTCTCTGAGAGTCTCATTAGTTTTCTGCACGCAGACTTGCAACTCTGTCAATCCCGCTGGTCGCTTGCAAGTCCCTTCAAACGTTCTGACGAACACTCGGGACAGATCTTCCCAAGTGTAAATGCTGCTAGGAGGTAATTGAGTCAACCATGCCCTGGCAGAACCTTCCAACATGAGGGGCAAATGCTTCATGGCCACCTCGTCGTTCCCACCACCGATCTGAACTGCCACTCGGTAGTCTTCAAGCCAAGTTTCAGGCTTAGACTCACCAGTGAACTTGCTGACTCCTGTTGCCAACCTGAAATTGGGGGGGATAACTGCGGCTCTGATAGCTCTGCTGAAACATTCAGGACCAGAAACATGTACTCGACTGCTCGTGGGTACATCTCTGTCGAGTGCGCCTCGATGGGCTCTGTTCCGGTCGACCAACCCTTGCACGATAATGGATCGCGCGTCGAAGCCTGGCTCTCTGGGGTCAACTGGAACCCTACGCCCTGTACTGTACTGACGCCTATCATCTGGCTGCCGAGGAGCGTAAGACCCACCCCTCGGAGGGGAATAGGGCACTCGACGCCTATCATCTCGGTCGAGTCTGTCGCCATATTGATCTCGCCGATTCTCACGCCCTTCGCGCCGCGGAGGCGATCTGGGGCTGTGAGCCGACTGAACCGTATTCACAGTGACAGATCGACTGTGAATTCTGTTGCGCGACTGAGACACGGCTGAATTCTGATCTCCTGCTGCCCGGAGCAGATCCCTGATCTGCAGCAAACCTCTGCCAGCTTCTGACTGCGAAGGCTGAATGGACTCTGCTATACGGGTCGCAGCTGCTAAATTCTGAATTGGGGTTCGATATACCTGAGTCGGCGGGAAGAGTTGACGTCGACTGGTGTCGGGAACTCGTTGCCGCGCGCGCTCGTCGAGTGCTCGCTGAAGGTTCTCCAGTCGAGTGCGCTCGGCCAAATTGGCCAGACGCGCCTCCTCCAAGGCACGAGCCTCGGGGGTTTCTCCTGCGATGGGAATACGCAGGGGATCCTCGTTCCTGCGGCGAAGCTCTTCTCTTTGCAGAGAGTCGAGTGGCTCGGGCTGGTACTCTTCGTAGTCTCGTGCAGGGTCGCCGCCGTCACCTGCTCCACCACCACGGGCGAAGCCAGGAGGGCTGTGGGGCCCGTCGACCATCAAGATTTCCGCCGCTGGATCACTGCTTCCGCACTCGGATGCAGTCTCTCCGGAGCCAGTCGACTGATCGAACAAGCCGTAGAGAGATTCGTTGGGCTCGATTGCCGCAACTTGTGTAGTGGCCGATTGGCGAGCCACCGCGTGACTCACCCATCGCTGAAGCCTCGACCGGCCTGAGCGCTTGCGCTGGCGGGAGACCGGGAGGGTGGACGATGGAGGAGCCGACCGATACTGGGTCGACGGTTGCCGCAACAGAACGCCGCGGACACATGCGCGAAAATGCGTCGCACCGCGGACGGGGAGCGCGTCTACGTCGAGTGGAGCCTCCTGGAGCCATGCGGAGTCGTCGGCGATGAAGGTGAGAGTGCCGAGACGGATCTCTTGACCCTTGACCAAAACTCCAGCAGACACCATGATGAGAGTACTCGGAAGAATCGCAACTTCTCCACAAAATCGCTAAAACACCTGCCCCAAGGTGGGCGCCAACTGTCGTGGTTCTAAGCCTGACAGTAGAGTGGGGGGTAGGTATGGAGAGGCAAGGTCTTAGCTATGGAGAGGTTGTAAGCACAAAGGATGTACGAGTTCAGGCCCTTCTCGGAAGAAGTAACAGCCCTACGTCTCGGAGCCCGGAGGCGGTCGAGTGGATTATGAATGTATGAATTACAAGGTGCCGAACCCCTCTGCCTGTGGAGGGGGGTGGCTTATATAGAGTGCGCCAGGACCCCAGCCAGCCCACGTAGGAGAGGGTTTAAGGTGAGTTAAGTCTGGGGCGTTACTGGTAACGCCCCACATAAAGTGCCTTTACTATCATAAAGACTACTTGATTACAGGCCGTTGCAGTGCAGAGTGCCTCTTGACCTCCTGGTGGTCGAGTGAGTCTTCGTGGTCGAGTCCTTCAGGCTAGTCGAGTGAATCTTCGTTGGTCGACTGGAAGGCGACCTCTTCTAAGGATGTCCTGGGGTAAGTTACTTGGATCAGGTCCATGACCCTACCCTAGGTACATAACCCCATCAACTTGTGCAATAGATTTTTTGTACTCATGAGTTCCGTTGTGTGCCGACCATGATTGAAAACAATAAGAGCGCTAGCTTTCGCCTTCACCCAGTCTGAGGTCAGAGCTCGGAGGACCCGGTCGTGACAATCGCAGAGGTGCTCCCTTTACTCCCTAGCCGAACAATCGGGAACGTAGGGGTAAGCACAGGAGCCAGGAAACCCAGCTTGCAAATCGCTTAAGTCAATATGGTGCATATTGTGGCATAATACACGAACAAGGAACGAAGCCGTTAAAGTATAATCATATGCAAGAGGAAAAGCTTCATAAAGGAAGCCCCCAAGTAAACGGGGTATTTGAATATGTGTGTCACAAACAAAGTTTGGACAAGGAAATTTTTTACAAGCAACTTTTTTCCAAAAAAGTATAATGCTTGGTCGAACCGAACACAAGTTAAAAATTAAAACTTTGAGCATGAAACCTACTTAACTGGTTAATGTGTTCGGCATTGGTGACGCGGTCCGAGCTTGATGCGGGACAAGGTTCCATCCCCCAAGCTGGTCCTGAGGTGGCGGAGAGCTCGGCACGCCGAAGTGGTGACATAGCACGGTCAACGCAGACCGGCAGAGTGACGATGAAGTCCCCGGATCATTTTCCTGTGCACAAAAAATAGTGCAAACCGGAGATAATAGTAATAATAATAATTAAAAAAAGCGTTGCATAATAAATAATTTATGCAAAGTGAGTAATAAAAGAAATATGTCCTGACGCCGAAGTCAATGTCGATGCAGGGCGTCAGCGTGATGCGGTAAAGGCGTGGCAAAGCCTGAATTCACAGGTCGGTCCGAGTTTCGGATGCGGCGTTCGCCGGACTATGCACGGAAACTGACCGAACCATCACACGACCATCGTTAATGCGGCCATCATTTGATAGGCCTATGTACATATGATGGACAAACCAGAGTAATAATTCCTTGGGAAAAATAAACCCAAACAAGCAAAAAATACTAGGATTAATAGCACCTGGTTTATTTGTTGTAACAATTCGAAGAAAGGTGATTCCCAAAATTGGGACTTGATCCGCACACCCATTGCCTGATGGGCGATAAAGCGACGGTATGGAGATGCTGGCAAAGGTTGGCTCGCCGAGGCAAAGCCCTCGGTCCAGCTAACGTGACGGAGTTGGTCGGCTAGTGAGGCCTAAGTCTACGGAGTAGGTTGATGAAGAGATGGCGAAGCCCCCGGTTCAGCCGAGATGTCGAAGCCTCGATGTCAGCCAATGAGTCGAAGTAGGTCAGCATGATGGACACCAGCTTGAAGAAGCAATAGTGCGGCCCTGCCGATGCAGGTCGTGACGTGGTCGATGTCGGCTTGATGAAGTGACCGTGCAGCGATGCCGGTATGCCCGCTCCGTGTAATCCGTGGGGCGGCGATGTTGGTGATGATTTATCCTTCGTGATGCCGGACTCTTGTTCGGCTTGCCGAGATGATGATCCGAAGAAGTTGAGCTTGGCTCAACAAAGTGACGACGTGTCTAGCGCAAGTCGGCAGCCTTGGAGCAATATCACCGGACTGGTTTGACACCAGCATGATGATGAAGGCGACCTCAGGGGAGGCTTAAAAATTTACAGGCACGTGTTTAAAAACAACGCACAATACCCTAGAAGAGAATTCCTCTAAAAAGGTTGTCCAATGTCACGTTCATAAAGAAACATGAATTCGGGTCGGATCCATATTCGCGCAGAAAACAGATCCGAAAATTGATCCACTCATCGGAAGGTTCCCGGAGTTTGAACCATCAGATCGAGCTGAAATTTGGAGGGGTGGTAGATATGGGAATTCCACAGTAGATGAATGGTTGGATCTTCCAAAGGACCTCCGAGCAAGGCTCTGGAGACCACGCCCTAAACTCGTCCAGATTCCCGTCCAGATTTGACAGGGCTCCGGTATATCGTAGATTGTTGGAGATTCCTCCGTCGGAACTCGATGAAATTTTGCATGGCTGTTGTAGACTCAATTCCACCAAAGGGATCATCAAAGCAATGTTCTAAGAGGTGGTGGCAGCAGATACAAGTTTGCTGTTCGGAAAAACAGCACGTTCACCCGAGGGCAATGTTGACGTTGAGCCCCCGAGCTCCATGGATGATTCCTCCATGATCTTGATAGAGATCGGAGTTGATGTTGATGAAGGCCCTTGTCCGAACATGATGATCGGAGATGGAGCATGGTCCTCGGTCAAGCCAAGGTGACCAGTCGAGCCGGCGATGAAGATGCCGGCATCGCAGTTGACCTGCAGACGAGCCATCGATCCTTTTGCCGATCACACAGCGGAACTCTCAATGAAAGCACCAATGTTGATGTCAAAACCGGCGGATCTCGGGTAGGGGGTCCCGAACTATGCATATAAGGCGGATGGTAACAGGAGGCAGGGGACACGATGTTTTACCCAGGTTCGGGCCCTCTTGATGGAGGTAAAACCCTACGTCCTGCTCGATTTATTCTTGATGATATGGGTATTACAAGAGTTGATCTACCACGAGATCGGAGAGGATAAACCCTAGAAGCTAGCCTATGGTATGATTGTATGTTGTATATGATCTATCGACTAGCCTGGCCTCGGTTTATATAATGCACCAGAGGCCTAGGATAACAAGAGTCCTAGCCGAATACGTCGGTGGGGAGGAGTCCTTGTCTTGATCGCCAAGTCTTGTGGAATCTTCCTTGTATGCGGCAGCTGTCCGAACTGGCCCATGAGTATACGGCCATGGGGGTCCTCGGCCCAATCTAACAGATCGGGAGATGACGTGGTGAGTACCCCCTAGTCCAGGACACCGCCACCCAGTCCCGAAATGCAAAAAGAAATGAATTTACTTTATGTTGTCAAATAATAAATTCATTGGAAAGTGTTGGTATGGAGGGCACCCGTGGATGCGGTTAGCCATGGAAAGTGAAAGTTATGGTGGAAAAAGGAATAAACTTTATTTTCTGTTTGGGAAACGCCTATGATATATCTATGCATGGAAAGTATTGGGAACTCTAAGTCGTTTTCGTTGGTGGGATGATACACCTCCCAAAATGTTTTTATCTCAATTTTTTCGCTTTGAGCTCTGGCACCTCTACAAATTCCTACTTCCCTCTATGAAGGGGTCTATCTTTTACTTTATGCAATTTTTATTTTGAAATTTGAGTCTCCATCTTCTCTCATAAAAGCACCAACTAGGAGGCAATATGATCATGCTCAAGTATTGGGTGTATTAATATTCGAGTATGTTTCGTGAATGGATCAATGTTTGAGCATGATGGGCTAGGGATAACTTATTTTAGCACTGATATTTTGAAAGACATGCTTGCTTGTTGATATGCTTGAGTATCTAAATTATTATGTCAAAACTAGACTATTGCTTTGAATCACATAAAAGTCCAAATGTCCATGCTATAAAGAAAAGAATATGATATGACTTGATGAACAACACTCCACATCAAAAAAACACTCCACATCAAAAATTCTGTTTTTCATCACTTACCTACTCGAGGACGAGTAGGAGTTAAGCTTGGGGATGCTGGTACGTCTCCAATGTATCTATAATTTTTTATTGTTCCATGCTATTTTATTATCAATCTTGGATGTTTTATAATCATTTTGTAGTCATTTTATATCATTTTTTGGTACTAACCTATTGGCATAGTGCCGAGTGCCAGTTCCTAATTTTACATCGCAGGAAATCAATATCAAACGGAGTCCAAATGGCATGAAACTTTACGATGATTTTTTATGGGCCAAAAGGAAGCAGATGGGCCCTGGTTGCATGTTGTGCCCACCTCGGGTACCCCCCGGACTGCCTCTTTGCTCTATAAATAGCCCAAAAATCTCAGAACCCTAGGGGAGTCGACGAAATATTCATCCAACCGCCGCAGAGTCCAGAAACACCAAATCCAATCTAGACACCATCACGGAGGGGTTCACCACTTCCATTGGTGCCTCTCCAATGATGTGTGAGTAGTTCTTTGCAGACTTTCGGGTCCGTAGTTAGTAGCTAGATGGCTTCATCTCTCTCTCTTGATCCTCAATACAATGGCCTCTTGGAGATCCATATGATGTAACTCTTTTGCGGTGTGTTTGTTGGGATCGATGAACTTCGAGTTTATGATCAGATCTATGTTTTTATATCCATGGAAGTATTTGAGTTTCTTTGATCTCTTTTATGCATGATCTCTTATAGCCTCGTATTTCTTCTCTGATATTTGGGTTTTGTCTGGCCAACTCGATCTATTTATCTTGCAATGGGAAGAGGTGCCCGGTATTGGGTTCGATCTTATGGTGCTTGATCCCAGTGATAGAAAGGGAATCGACACGTATGTATTGTTGCTACTAAGGATAAAAAGACGAGATCTATATCTACCTCCATATAGATAAACAGATCTTGTCTACATCATTTCATCATTCTTATTGCATTACTCCATTTTCCATGAACTTAATGCACTAGATGCATGCTGGATAGCGGTCGATGTGTGGAGTAATAGTTGTAGATGCAGGCAGGAGTCGGTCTACTAATCTTGGACGTGATGCCTATGTAATGATCATTGCCTGGATATCGTCATAATTATTTGAAGTTCTATCAATTGCCCAACAGTAATTTGTTTACCCACCGTTTGCAAATTTTTCTTGAGAGAAGCCACTAGTGAAACCTACGGCCCCCAGGT
Source organism: Triticum aestivum (assembly GCF_018294505.1). Taxonomy (NCBI): domain Eukaryota; kingdom Viridiplantae; phylum Streptophyta; class Magnoliopsida; order Poales; family Poaceae; genus Triticum; species Triticum aestivum. The sequence continues at coordinate 104,523,516 of NC_057800.1, read as the reverse complement.
CTTATTTCTCATATATTTGCTTTTGCGATCTACTTTTTCCTTGCTTTTATTTTCAGATCTATTAAACCAAAAATACAAAAATACTTTGCTGCACTTTATTTTATTTGCGATCTATTTATCCAATCTATTACAACCTTTTTACCGTCACGCACCAATTTCTGGCGTTGTTACTCGAAAGGGATTGACAACCCCTTTAACACGTCGGGTTGCGAGTTGTTGTTATTTGTGTGCAGGGGCTGTTTACGTTGTGTTGCTTGGTTCTCCTACTGGTTCGATAACCTTGGTTTCATAACTGAGGGAAATACCTACCGCCGTTGTGCTGCATCATCCCTCCCTCTCCGGGGAAATACCGACGTAGTTCCAGCTGCCATCACTACCCCCTTTGCCAAGAAGGTCCTTGCTGTCCCCAGGGCCTCTCGAGCTCGCCAAGCACGGCCTTGAATAATTCTTGTTGTTTTGGATGCCCTGTAACAAAAACATTATGCATGCTTTGCGTTCAGGTTCCGTACTGCTTATGTCCGTGTAGAACTGATGTCTTTACTTAATTTCAAGTGCATGTTTATCCCTCTTGCGTTCATCCGTTGGCGTTTGTATGATTAGTCTCTTTGCGTATTTTGGTTGCCTGCCGGTATCATATTGCTGCAATTGTCGTAAGGGTCGGGCCCTTAGCGTTCATTTTGGCGAGGATGCGTCCCGACAGGTTTTTCCTCAGCAGTTTTCGATGCAGCCACCTACTCTGCGAGCGGGCTCGGAACAGAGCTAGGACATAGACGAAATCAGCAAGGTGTCGTCACACGAAATATTTATTCAGACAAACTCCTTGGTATCCGATGGATAAGCAAATGTAGATTCTAGAAATAAAGAAACAACGAACACATGGACTTAGCTGTTTGCAGTGCTCCCTCTCCTCTCCGACTGCAGCCGCTCATTGCGTCCGCACGCCTCCGGGGAGCTGCGCCTCGTGTATTGCTTTTGGGATCCCCGGTAAGGGCCGGAAGGGATCATAGATTTCTCATGGGTGGCGGAGAAGACGGAGCCAGGTAAAGCCGATTTCTTTTTTTCTTCTCCTCACACTTGGAACGATCTCAAGGCGGCTGGCACAAAAGTCACAATGGCGCAGACGGCCTCGCCAGGGCACGCTTGCCGGGGCCTCGACCAACAGATTTGCACCAACGATCTACTCAGGATTTGCCCTTAGCAGGGCAAATGCTGAACTGAGTGAAGCGCGGGCTCATCGATGTTGGTGACGCTTTAACCCGACGTGGCTCGATCGTTACCAAGTGGAGGTGGTGAAAAAAACCATGTACCTAATCTCCTCACCCCTCTTCTTGTCCAAGGGTCGCCTAGTGGCCACATCACTTGAGCAGCTCAGTGCCGACGCGCTGTCGTGATCCAGTGCTTCCACCGCCACTGCAGCCGCGGTGGATTTGGGTGACGGAGACCCGGCGGGATGATTGAAGGAGTGATGTCGCTTCCCTCTCGAACTGTTGTGCAGCTGTCGATGAAGAAAGTGATGATGAAGATGATGCACTGCTTACACTCTCGGGTTCATGCAAGTGCTTCCCCCTACTTGGTGCGCCAAAGATGTCGTGGGAAAACACGGCCACCTATGGGGCCATAGGCCCCTTGTGGTTCAGCGGGGAAGAGCACATTGCACAAAGAGCGGAGAGTGTAGAGCAGCACGACAGTGATCACACAAGCAGTTTTTACCCAGGTTCGAGCTCCCGCGAGGCGTAAAACCCTACTCTTGCTTTGGTGGATTGATGAGGGGACCGTGGTGAAGATGCAGCGCTCTTGCCCGGCAAGGTTTCCTCGGGACTAGAGCAGCTACGCACGTATGAGTGTACAAAGGTCCGGATCCATTCTAAGGTAGCCAGAACCCTCCTTTTATAGGTCAAGGGGTCATCACAATGGCAAATCAGTCATTACGTACTGATGAGATAGCAAACAATGCTATCATGCCTAACTCTGCAGATAGGACAAGGTGCATTAAATGCATCGCTTAGTGTCACATTGTGGAGTAGCTCGGCAAGCCTTGTTGTGCCGCTCCGCCACCTTCTCACCTGCTTGCGTGACAAGTATCCGTACGGGTGTCATTTGAAGGTGATTTCCTTCGAAAATGGCTGCCACGCGCCAAATAGTAGCAACTTAACCACTTGGGGGCTCGACACCGCATTGATAGGTGACTTGCATTGCTGTGAGGTGGAGCGGTGGAGCCTTGGCGGGGTAACCCGCCCTCGGCGTTCCCGACAAGCTTGTCGGGGTAGTCTTGCGTTTTGTCCTTGGGGTAGCCTTGACCTCTCCAGGCTCGCCTGCCTGACAAAGGAGGTTTATCCTTAGTGGTATCTTGTTCACTTAGCTTGGTCTTGGTCTTCTTGATCCGCCCTTTGACTCCTCAAAGAGCTATTTCTTGGGCTTGGCCTTGTCTTGGATGTTGAGACTTTGTGAAAGTGCAACTATCCCTAGGTGGTTTTGGTAATTCCTAACAACATATAGCTCATTGAGCTAATGCTATTTCAAGATTAATATCTCAGAAAGCTCAATGATTGGCATGGCTGGATGAGAAAAGTGGACCCCTCAAAATCCTAAGGACAAAAGGATTGGCTCAAGCTCAAAGCTCAAGACTCTACATTTTCTATTTTAGTGATCCAAGATCACATTGAGTCTATAGGAAAAGCCAATACTATCAAGGAGGGATGAGGTGTTGCTTAATGAGGCTCTTGCTCAAAATGCTTAGTGATATGCTCCAAAGCCCTCAACTACTTTCTCACATCCACATATGACCTAAACCAAAAGTCAAACTCGGCCCCACCGATTCTTTCTATCTGGCGCCACCGAGTTCAAATGTCATAGCCACTGCCACAAACCCTAGGCAAATCGGTCTCACCGAGATGGGATTGTAATCTCTCTATTTCCCTTCATAACATTTCGGTCTTACCGAGATGAGCGATCGGTCCCACTGAGATTGCAATGTAAACTCTTTGTTTCCCCTTCGTGACGTTTCGGTCTCACCGAAATGAGTGATCGATCCCACCGAGTTTACCTGACCAACTCTCTGGTTAGCTTATTACCAAAATCGGTCTCACCGAGTTTGTGTAATCGGTCTCACCGAGATTACGTTATGCCCTAACCCTAACCATATCGGTCCTACCGAGTTACATGTCGGTCCCACTGAAATTCCTAACGGTCACTAGCTTTGCTGAATCGGTCCGACCGAGTTTATCAATTCGGTCCCACCGAGATTGGCAAGTTGTGTGTAATGGTTAGATTTTGTGTGGAGGCTATATATACCTGAGGGAGTCTTGGATTAGGGGGTCTTCGGACAGCCGGATTATATCCTTTGGCCGGATTGTTGGACTATGAAGATACAAGATTGAAGACTTCGTCTCGTGTCCAGATGGGACTCTACTTGGCATGGAAGGAAAGCTAGGCAATACGGATATGGATATCTCCTCCTTTGTAACCGACGTTGTGTAACCCTAACCCTCTTCGGTGTCTATATAAACCGGAAGGTTTTAGTCCGTAGGACAACATACAATCATACCATAGGCTAGCTTCTAGGGTTTAGCCTCTCTGATCTCGTGGTAGATCTATTCTTCTACTACCCATATCATCAATATTAATCAAGCAGGACGTAGGGTTTTACCTCCATCAAGAGGGCCCGAACCTGGGTAAAACATTGTGTCCCCTGCCTCCTGTTACCATACGCCTTAGACGCACAGTTCGGGACCCCCTACCCGAGATCCGCCGGTTTTGACACCGACATTGGTGCTTTAATTGAGAGTTCCTCTGTGTCGTCGCCATTAGGCTTGATGGCTCCTACTATCCTCGATGGCGATGCAGTCCAGGGTGAGACTTTTCTCCCCAGACAGATCTTCGTATTCTGCGGCTTTGCACTACGGGCCAATTCGCTTGGCCATCTGGAGCAGATTGAAAATTACGCCCCTGGCCACCAGGTCAGGTTTGGAAGCTTAAACTACACAGCCGATATCCGTGGAGACTTGATCTTCGACGGATTCGAGCCTCTTCCTTGTGCGTCACGCGGTCACGATGAGTGCGGTTTAGCGCTACCATCGGATAGTGTTCAAGAGATCGCACAGGCAGCCGCCCCGACCCTCAATTCGGAGCCAGGTGCTCCTTCCGCGGACGGGTGGATGGACACCACCACAGAGGCCTTACCCTCAGCGGCGATCGAGCCAAACATCGACCTTACCTTGCACGAGAGCCGTGTTGTTAAACTACCGGATCCTTCTTCGGCCACGGACTCCGAACCGCCTGCGCCCATTCCTATCGAATCCGATTGGGAGCCGATCATGGAGTTTACCTCCACGGATATTTTTCAGCACTCGCCCTTTGGCGACATACTGAACTCATTAAGGTCTCTCTCCTTGTCAGGAGGGTCCTGGCCGAACTATGTCTGGCGGGACTGGGATGCGGACGACAAAGAAAATCGAGGCCCACCCACCACCCACTTAGTAGGCACTGTCGATGACTTAACCGACATGCTCGACTTCGACTCCGAAGACATTGACGGTATGGACGACGATGCGGGAGGCGAAGAGCAACCACCACCCACAGGGCACTGGACAGCCACCTCATCATACGATATATACATGGTGGATACACCCAAAGAAGGCAATGGCGACGAGATAGCGGAGGATGACCCCTCCAAGAAGCAACCCAAGCACCGATGTCAGCGGCGCCGCTCTAAGTCCCGCCAAAGCAAAAGTGGTGATACCGGCACATGAGATAATAATACTCCAGATAGTGTCGAAGACAACAACAATCCCCTCTAGCAAGATTTAGAGCAGGAGGATGGAGGAGCCAGCCCTCCTAAGAGAGCGGCGGATGGAGAAGAGGAGGATGATAATTACATGCCCCCCTCCGAAGACGAGGCAAGCCTCGGCGACGACGAATTCGTTGTGCCAGAGGATCCTGTCGAACAAGAGCGCTTCAAACGCCGGCTTATAGCCACGGCAAATAGCCTTAAGAAAAAGCAGCAGCAGCTTCAAGCTGATCAGGATCTGCTAGCTGACAAATGGACTGAAGTCCTTGCGGCCGAGGAATATAAACTCGAGCGCCCCTCCAAGAGTTACCCAAAGTGCAGGTTGCTACCTCGACTGGAGGAAGAAGCGTATGATACGGCTGATCGGCCACCTCGTGGTCGCGATAGAGAGGCATTCCAGCCAAAAACTCAGCCTCCACCCCGACGCCATTCAAATAAAAAGGCATGGGGAGATACGCCAGACCTGCAAGACATATTGGAGGACAAAGCAAAGCATGCAAGATTGATCTACAGATCACGAGGGCACGCCACTCTGCGAGACGATAAACGTCACGCCGGATACAATAAAAGCAAATCCGGCCGGGCCGAACACAGCGGGCAAGACCCATTTAAGCTGTGTCACGATATAGCCCAATACAGAGGCGCCCCACACCCCTTATGCTTCACAGACGAAGTAATGGATCATCAAATCCCAGAAGGTTTCAAACCTGTAAATATTGAATCATACGACGGCACAATAGATCCCGCAGTATGGATCGAGGATTTCCTCCTCCACATCCACATGGCCCGCGGTGACGACTTACACGCCATCAAATACCTCCCACTAAAGCTCAAGGGACCAGCGCGGCATTGGCTTAACAGCTTGCCAGCCGAGTCCATCAGCTGTTGGGAAGATCTGGAAGCCGCATTCCTCGACAACTTTCAGGGCACTTATGTGCGGTCACCAGATGCCGACGACTTGAGCCACATAATTCAACAGCCAAAAGAATCAGCCGGGCAATTCTGGACTCGGTTCCTAACAAAGAAAATTCAAATTGTTGATTGTCCGGATGCAGAGGCCCTAGAGGCTTTCAAACACAACATCCGAGACGAATGGCTAGCCCGGCACCTTGGTCAGGAAAAGCCGAAATCTATGATAGCCCTCACGACACTCATGACCCGCTTTTGTGCGGGAGAAGACAGCTGGCTGGCTCGTAGTAATAACATATCAAAGAACCATGGTACTTCGGATACCAAGGACGGCAATAGCAGGTCACGTCGCAACAAACATAAGTGGCGCATTAACATCGATAATAACGAGGATACGGCAGTCAATGCCGGATTCAAAGGCTCTAAACCCGGTCAGCGGAAAAATCCATTCAAACAAAGTACGCCGGGACCGTCCAGCTTGGACCGTATACTCGATCGCTCGTGTCAAATACACGACACCCCAGAAAAGCCAGCCAATCACACCAACAGGGATTGTTGAGTGTTCAAGCAGGCCGGCAAGTTAATTACCGAAAAGAAGGACAAGGGGCCACATAGCAATGACGAGTAGGAGCCCCGGCAGCCACACACCGGAGGACAGAAGAGGTTTCCCCCACAAGTGCGGACGGTGAACAAGATATGCGCAACCCACATCCCCAAGAGGGAGCGGAAGCGTGCGCTCAGGGACGTATATGCGTTGGAGCCAGTCGCCCCAAAGTTCAACCCGTGGTCCTCCTATCTGATCACTTTCGATTGCAGGGACCATCCCACTAGTATCCGTCATGGCGGATTCGCCGCACTGGTTCTGGACCCAATCATTGACGGATTTCACCTCACTCGAGTCCTTATGGATGGCGGCAGCAGCCTGAACCTGCTTTATCAGGACAGTGCGCAAAATGGGTATAGACCCCTCAAGGATCAAACCCACAAAAATGACCTTTAAGGGCGTCATTCCAGGCGTAGAGGCCCATTGTACAGGCTCAATTACACTGGAAGTGGTCTTCGGATCCCCGGATAACTTCCGAAGCGAAGAGTTAATCTTCGATATAGTCCCGTTCCGCAGTGGTTATCATGCATTGCTCGCGCGAACTGCATTTACGAGATTCAATGCGGTACCGCATTATGCATACCTCAAGCTCAAGATGCCAGGACCTCACAGGGTTATTACAGTCAATGGAAACACAGAGCACTCTCTCCGAACAGAGGAGCACACTGCGGCCCTCGCAGCAGAGGCGCAAAATAGCCTCTCAAGGCAATCCACCAGTTCGGCGTTTCAAGACCCGGACACCTTCAAGCGCGCTCGAAGCAATCGGCAAATAGACCGCCTGGCGCGATCTGAGCTCGTGTAGCAATGCAGCCCCCACCCCGGTCCCAGCCAAACGGCGAAGTTCGTGCCACGCGTACATAATTACGCATTAAAAATACCATGGGCACAGGTGGGGAGGGGGGCACACTGCGGCACGCCCCAAGACGCGGCTTAAACCACACTAGGGGCTTCCCGTTTGGTTATTTTTCTCTTTTTCAGGACCTTAATCTCTGGAAACCCTGTCCGGCAGCACTATTGCCGAACACATGATGCAGCAACCAAGGAGGCAGAAAGCTACGTCACACCACGGAATTCCCAGGTGGATTACAATAACGAGCGAAATATTTGATTTAATACTATTCCTCAGCTTGCCCTTGGAAGGGACATAGTCCCACTCTTTGCTTATCGTACTATCTGTATCACTCTGCTTTAACGCACCTTTTTGAATAAACAATGCATAAACATCACGTCTATTATTGCATTCTTGTTATATATGTGTGTGTTCATTAACGACACCTTGCAACCGTACACTTTGGTACAGCCAATACACCAGGGGCTTACGTACCCCACAATATGGTGTGAAAAGTCTGAACACTTTCACAAGTGCGGCACCCCGAACTTATAGCATTATATGCATCAGCTCTGAATCATGTCTTTGGTCAAATGTTGGGTTCGCCCGGCTCCTATGTTTTGGTACCTTACGATCCGCTCTATCGGCTAAGGTAGCGCTAGGAGAACTACTGCGATTGTTCCCCGGTTCTGCCGAGCTTAGGACCTCAGTAGAGAAAGCTAAAACTGACTATCATGATAAGGCGAGAGACTGGTCGCTGTTCGGCGAGGTTTTCGAGTCCCTAAAGACTTATGCCGCTTAGGGCGAGGGGCCGGCCCTGTCCGGCTTAAAGGCGTGTATCGCGCCCCGAATTCGGCCTTCCAAATACCAGGGGCTTCGCCGAAATTTAAAATTATAGAATTCTATGGCTAAGTGAGAGTGATAAAGCATTATTAGTCCGGTTGCCTTGTTCGTTGTGCTGAGCACCTCCCTCGAAGGACCCAAACATGGGAACAAGAGTGCTCAGGTTTATCCCGAACACCCCAGCACTCGTGGCATGGGGGCAGAAGCCGAGGACTAGCCATCTCTCAGATTGGATAAATAGCCAAACAGAAGGTAATATTTTAAATTCACACAAGCGTTGCATAGCGCATATGAAACAAGTTTTCATCATACAGGATCACACGAGCAAGTTTACTCAAATATTACATCCTTGGAACATTCGTCCGCTAAACGGGCACCCTTCAGGACACCCTCATAATAAATTTCGGGGTGCGATGCTCCTTGCCCTGCGGCGGCCTTTCTTGATCAGCTTCACAGTGTCTAGCTTGGCCCACTGCACCTTCACACGGGCGAAAGCCCGGCATGCACCTTTGATGCAGACGGACCGCTTGACGACCTCCAGCCATGGGCAGGCATCCACAAGCCGCCTCACCAGGCCGAAGTAGCTGTTCGGAAGGGCGTCGCTAGGCCACAGCCAGACTATAAGGCCCTTCATGGCCTGTTCGGCCGCCTTGTGCAGCTCGACCAGCTGCTTTAGCTGGTCGCTCAGAGGCATCGGTTGTTCGGTCCGAGTATACTGAGACCAGAACAACTTCTCTGTTGAGCTCCCCTCCTCGGCCTGGTAAAACTGTGCAGTGTCCGACAAGCTGCGGGGAAAATCTGCGAATGCTCCTGGGGAGCTCCGAATTCGGGTAATTAATCAGTAATTTACTTTTACATGCTTGCTTTGCATATAGAATGCCTTGCCCGCCGCTATTTTCTTCATCGCATCAATCTCCTGGAGGGCCTTTTGGGCTTCAGCCTTGGCACTTTTTGCGCTCTCAAGGGCCGCGGCAAGCTCAGACTCTCGCGTCTTCGAGTCAAGCTCCAACGCCTCGTGCTTCATCACGAGAGCCTGGAGCTCTTGCTGCACCTCGCCCACCCGAGCCTCTTGCTTTTCCCGCTCGGTACGCTCCTTGGCCGCTTTATCTTCGGCCTTGGTTAGCGCTTGCTTCAGGGTGGCCACCTCGGTCGTGGCCCCTGGCAAATATACGATGATCCTGTCATTTTGCAATCACGTCTTCCTTTATATATATACATATCTACAGATAGGGCATTACTTACCCTTGTTCTCCTCGAGCTGCCTCTTGGCAAGGCCGAGCTCTTTATTGGACCCCTCGAGGTCCTGCTTCAGTACGGCGACCTCCGCAGTCAGTGCGGCGGACGCCAGCAGCGAGGCCTGCATACGCATATTGACATACTTATATTAGACTCCTGCGATATTATTTGATCCTCTGTTCGGCTTTTCTTTGTGAACACCGAACAAAGCATTAGGGGCTACTGTCTATGCGGTAATATTTTTCCTACATTTTAAAACACTTACCTCAAAGCCTGTTAGAAGGCTGGCACAGGCTTCAGCCAATCCGCTCTTGGCGGACTGAACCTTCTGGACCACCGCACTCATAATAGTACGGTGCTCCTCGTCGATGGAAGCGCTGTGGAGCGCTTCCAGCAGATTGTCTGGCGCCTCTGGATGGAAAGAGGTCACCGGCACAGGCGTCTTGCCCCTCTTAGAAGGAGGCCGCCTGCCCCGAGCCCAGAACCACTGGAGGTTCCGACGCGGTGTCCGGCTGAGGGCCGAACTCAGAGCTCTCAGGGGCCTTGTCCCCTCGACTCCCGGAGTCCGGGAGGCCGCCTTGAGGCACCTCCGGGACTGTCTCCCCTCGACTCGGTGCCTCGTGAGATAGCACCTCGGCATCGTCCGCAGGATAGGGGGAGGTGGCGGTCAGAACTGGATCGCTATCCATGTCCGACGAGCCCATGGAGCCGTCCGATGATACATCAATACGGGCTTGGGGTGGCCTGCATAATCATATTTCGGCGTTAGGCAAACTAGTGCGGCAAAGGAATACTATGACTTACTCTGGTATCCGAATACTTACGACTTCCCCAGGGGCTTGGCCCTGGGCAGCCACTCGTCTTCGTCGTCGGCGGCGGTGGTAGACTAGTCCGGAAGGAGAGTTCTCCCCTTCTTGGACCCTTTGCCCCCCCCCCCCAGTTGGGACGGCCTTCCTTTTCTTGTCTCCCCCGCCTGGAGGGGGAGCATCTTCTTCTTCCTCGTCGTCTTCGAGGGAGGAGTGTGCCGCAGAGTTATCAGACGATGGGTCCGATAACACCTGGCGCCGGGAACACTTTCGGGTTCCCTTGGCCTTCTTGGTCTTCTCCGGCACCTTGTAAGGAGCCGGAGTGAGCATCTCCGTCAGGAGAGCGCCCGCAGTGTCTTCGGGCAAAGGGGTCGGACAGTTAATCTGCCCCGACGTCTCCACCCAGTCCTGCCAAAGGCATGGAGATTAGACCCCACACACAACTAAGCTAGGGGAAATAAATGTCCTACGGGACGTATTGAACTCACCGAACGCGCTAGGCGCTTTGCGCTTAGTCCGCGGTCCTCGGCGAGAGAAGGAGGGACCTCGGCGCCCTTAAACAGCACCTTCCAGACGTCCTTGTGCGTCGTATCAAAGAGCTCGCTCGGAGTCTGGTGCCGGGGCGGGTCGAACTCCCACAAGTTAAAATCCCGTTGTTGACACGGCAGGATCTGGCGGATGAGCATAACCTGGACTATGTTGACAAGCTTGAGCTTCTTGCTTGCCATACTCCGGATACATTTCTGGAGTCCATCCAGCTCCACCGATGAATCCCATGACAAGCCCTTCTCTTTCCAGGAAGTGAGCCGTGTAGGGAATCCGGATCGAAACTCAGGGGCTGCCGCCCATTTGGCGTCGCGTGGCTCGGTGATGTAGAACCACGCCGATTGCCATCCCTTTATTGTCTCCATGAAGGAGCCTTCAAGCCATATAACGTTGGGCATCTTGCCCACCATGGCTCCGCCGCATTCTGCTTGTTGGCCTCGTACCACCTTCAGCTTGATATTGAAGGTCTTCAACCACAAGCCGAAGTGGGGTCGGATGCAGAGGAAAGCCTCACACACGACGATGAATGCCGAAATGTTGAGGACGAAGTTCGGGGCCAGATCATGAAAGTCCAGTCCGTAGTAGAACATGAGACCACGGACGAATGGATGGAGGGGAAACCCCGGTCCGCGGAGGAAGTGGTGGAGGAAAACTACCCTCTCGTGAGGTTCTGGGGTAGGGACGATCTGCCCCGGGCGGGCAGCCGATGCGCGATATTCGCGGCTAAGTATCCGGCTCCGCGCAGCTTCTTGATGTCTCCCTCTGTGACGGAGGAGACCATCCACCTGCCTCCCGCTCCGGACATGGTTGGAGAAGGTTGAGGTGGGAAGTGCGGACTTGGGCGCTAGAGCTCGAGTGTGCGAAAACGGATGAGCAAAGGGGGAAGAAGACGTGGATGAAAAGGTGAATCCTTATCCCTTTATATGGGCGGACGAAACTAAGCTTCCCCACTAGCCTGGTAAAACTCACTTACCCCCCAAGCGCCGTAATCGATGGCGCGGTTGGGTTACCCACGCCCGTATTGATGAGAATCCCATGATAAGGGGACACGACCTTTGCTTTGACAAGACGTGTCGAAAAACTGCCTCGCGTTATGTGCGGGGCTAGTTAAAGGAAACGGTTCGAATAATCACCGGGCCATGGCATAATGTCGTGTTGCCAAAACAAGTCAGCAAATTAGATTTGTGAAAATATTATTCTCTCTACAGTGGTATGTGGAACTTATTTTGTAGGGTCGGACACTATCCTTGTATTCAAATTCTTCTATGATGTATTCGGAGAAGGAACCCGCCTTGCAATGCCGAAGATAATACTGCGCGTCAGACTCATCGTCATTGAAGCCTGGTTCAGGGGCTACTGAGGGAGTCCTGGATTAGGGGGTCTCTGGACAGCCGGATTATATCCTTTGGCCGAACTGTTGGACTATGAAGATACAAGACTGAAGACTTTGTTTCGTGTCCGGATGGGACTCTACTTGGCGTGGAAGGCAAGCTAGGCAATACGGATATGGATATCTCCTCCTTTGTAACCGACCTTGTGTAACCCTAACCCTCTCCGGTGTCTATATAAACCAGAGGGTTTTAGTCCGTAGGACAACATACAATCATACCATAGGCTAGCTTCTAGGGTTTAGCCTCTTTGGTCTCGTGGTAGATCTACTCTTGTACTACCCATATCATCAATATTAATCAAGCAGGACGTAGGGTTTTACCTCCATCAAGAGGGCCCGAACCTGGGTAAAACATTGTGTCCCCTGCCTCCTGTTACCATCCGCCTTAGACGCACAGTTCGGGACCCCCTACCCAAGATCCGCCGGTTTTGACACCGACAATACCCCTCCACCACCTCTTCATTCGTGAAGAGAGCCATCAGAACAAACCTACACTTCCAACTTACTTTTTCTGAGAGAGAACCACCTACACTTGTGTTGAGGCCAAGATATTCCATTCTTACCATATGAATCTTGATATCTAGCCTTCCCCAAGTTGCTTTCCACTCAAATCTTCTTTCCACCAAATCCATATCCTGTGAGAGAGAGTTGAGTGTTGGGGAGACTATCATTTGAAGCACAAGAGTAAGGAGTTCATCATCAACACACCATTTGTTACTTCTTGGAGAGTGGTGTCTCCTAGATTGGCTAGGTGTCACTTGGGAGCCTCCGACAAGATTGTGGAGTTGAACCAAGGAGTTTGTAAGGGCAAGGAGATCGCCTACTTCGTGAAGATCTACGTTAGTGAGGCAAGTCCTTCGTGGGCGACGACCATGGTGGGATAGACAAGGTTGCTTCTTCGTGGACCCTTCGTGGGTGGAGCCCTCCGTGGACTCACGCAGCCATTACCCTTCGTGGGTTGAAGTCTCCATCAACGTGGATGTACGATAGCACCACCTATCGGAACCACGACAAAAACATCTGTGTCTCCTATTGAGTTTGAATCCTCCAAACCCTTCCCTTTACATTCTTGCAAGTTGCATGCTTTACTTTTTGCTGCTCATATACTCTTTGCATGCTTGCTTGAATTGTGTTAAGATTGCTTGACTTGTCCAAAGTTGCTAAAATCTGCCAAGAACTAAAATTGGGAAAAGGATAAGTTTTTATTTGGTCAAATAGTCTAATCACCTTCCTCTAGACATACTTTCGATCCTACACTTTGCCAGACCGGAGGCCTGTTGTTGGTGCACAAGTCAAGGGAAACATACACCCCTGTTTGTGTACCCTATAGGTGCCCATCTTGAGGCGGAACTTGGGCAGGAGCACTTTTGCCCTCCAGCAGAACGATTCCGCCGGGGGAACTTCCCTCCCAGAAGGGGAAATCAAAGCTATCGTCATCACCAACAACCTCTCATCTTTTGGAGGCCAATCTTCATCAACATCTTCAACAACACCATCTCCTCTCAAACTCTAGTTCACCTCTTGTGTTCAATCTTTGTACCGGAACCTCAGATTGGTACCTGTGGGTGACTAGTAGTGTTGATTACATCTTGTAGTTGATGCTATATGGTTTATTTGGTGAAAGATCATATGTTCAGATCCATTATGCTATTTAATATCCCTCTGATCTTGAGCATGAATATTATTTGTGAGTAGTTACCTTTGTTCTTGAGGCCACGGGAGAAGTCATGTTGCAAGTAATCATGTGAATTTGATATGTGTTCGATATTTTGATGATATGTATGTTGTGATTCCCTTTGTGGTGTTATGTGAACATCGACTACATGACACTTCACCATCTTTGGGCCTAAGGGAATGCATTGTGGAGTAGTTATTAGATGATGTGTTGCTAGAGTGGCAGAAGTTTAAACCCTAGTTTATGCGCTATTTCATAAGGGTTGATTTGGATCCATATGTTTAATGCTATGGCTAGATTTTATCTTAATACTTCTTTCATAGTTTCGGATGCTTGCGAGGGGTTAATCATAAGTGGGAAGCTTGTTCAAGTAAGAATAGCACCCAAGCACCGGTCCACCCACATATCAAATTATCAAAGTAGCGAACGCCGATCATACCAACATGATGAAAGTGACTAGATGAAACTCCCGTGTGCCCTCAAGAACGTTTTTCTTATTATAAGAGACCGTTCCAACCTGTCATTTGCTACAAAAAGGATTGGGCTACCTTGCTGTACTTTATTTACCGTCACCGTTACTTGCCCATTACAAATTATCGTATTATCAAACTACTTGCTACCAACAATTTCAGTGCTTGCAGAAATTACCTTGCTGAAAACCACTTGTCATTTTCTTCTGCTCCTCGTTGGGTTCGACACTCTTACTTATAAAAAGGACTGATTGATCCCCTATACTTGTGGGTCATCATGACACTCCTCCTCCAGGATGACGTCCACCTTCTAGGCCCCGTCCTCAAGCTGCCGCACGAGTTTGGTGGAGAACTCGGCGTAGCTGGCGTCGCAAGCTGCAAGGGGAGCCTCAAGCCTCTCCCAACATATGGAACTTAGGGCCTCATAGGCCCCGAGCTCAAGAGATGAGAGGGCGTCGCGATCCGCTGCCGCCTTCACGTCAGCATCCGCCTGGAGCTTCTTCTCCTTGGCGTCCAGCTGAGCGTTGGTTTCAGAGACGTGCTTTGCATGGGCCTCCTGGTCGTCGGTCACTTGGTGCTTCAACGCCTCCAGGCACTCTCGCTCCGTGGCCTGGTCGGTCGCCACTACCGCCAGGTCCGACTCGCGGGTCACAAGCTTCACCTCGCGGGCTTTGAGATCGTCCTCCCGCAGCTGGAGTCGTTGCGCATCCTCGGCCTGTTCATCTTCCACCGTCTTCAGGCTGGCCTCCGCCTCCGTGCGATACTTGGTGGCCGCCTAGGAGGTGACGAAGCATGCGTTGGCCATGAAGGTGATTCTGGGAGAGTCTGGGTGGAGGGTCGATTCTCAAGATTCTGGGAGAATCGGCCAAAAGAAATGGGCCTAAATCAGATCCGATGGCCAAGGAGGTGACAGATGCATGTGTCGTTGTCTGTGATGATTTTAATCATTTTCCATCTTTTAGCGCAGAGAAGGGGATTTCAACCTCCTTTTCTTAAAAAAATCTCTTTAGCATAAAGACATATACTCCTTACTACAATCACTTATTCCGAGAAGAACCGGGTTGACTAAGCTAAAGACAATCAGAGCAACTCCAAAGGGCCAACCCATTTCGTCCGCCTGCGTCCGTTTGGGTCGGCGCGAACAAAAGTGGCGGCCCAACGCGCCGACCCAAACCCAAATCACGTCCACGTCGCGTCCGCGCCGACGCATTTGCGGCCCAAAATTGCGCCCCAAATGCGTCGGCGTGGACGCCGAACGGACGCTTCGTGCGCCTTCCCGCTGTCCGTCGCGTCCCCACATGGCGGTCGTCCAACTACCCGCTGCCAACGCGGTCAGCTTAATTTATGACGACGGGCCCATGCGTCAGCGACGACGCTCGTCCTTTTTTAAGCCGACCGTGCGGCGGGGCCGCCCTCATCCAAACTCACCGTTCCACATCTGCGATCCTTTGCTCCCTCCTCGCCGGCAAACCCTAGCCACCACAACCACAGCGAGATGAGCCTCTTCTCTGGCGCCAGCGGCAGCAAGGCCAAGGGCAAGTCCCCCGCCACCCCTTTCCCCTCAGAGTTCCTCCCGCCTCCGTCTCCGTCGGCGCCTCGCCGGCGGAGGCAGCGCGTCAACGTGCCAGTGCACCAGGCGGAGTGGCACTGGCAGCACCGCCAGCCTCTGCCGTATCCCGACGTGACGTTGCCGCACGACTAGCATCTGGATCCAGATAGGATCCCAGTGCCGGCGGCGCCGTGGCCGGCTCGTGCTCACGCGGAGGAGGTGCGGCGCTGGCGGGCGCTGCTGACGCCGGAGCAGTGCCGCGAGGCCGCCTATGCAACCGACTCGCCCAACTGGGCGAGGTGGTTCGCCTTCGAGCACGAGGAGGCGAGGCGACGGGGCGTGCGCGAGATCGACCGGAGGTCACCGCCACCGGCGCTCGTCGTCCGCGAGGAGGACCGGACGGCGAAGGACGCCTACCAGGCGGCACTTGCAATCGTCTTTCGGGAGAGCAAGGAGGACGAGCGGCGGAGGGCGGAGGCGGCGGAGGAGGCTCGGTACGAGGCGGCAATGGCGCAGGCCCTTGCCCTCTCCGCGGCGGGCAACAGCGTGGTGCCGCTGGTGGCCCCGTCGCCGCCCATCAAGCTGGAGTCGGAGCCCGAGTCGTCCCCCATCGAGCGCTACTCCTGGACGGGAGTAGTGCGCGAGTGGGTACGCGCGCCGCCGGTCTGGATGCGAGCGACGCCAGTGCAGGAGCAGGCGTACCTTGAGCACTGGCGCAAGATCAGGGTGGCCGAGGAGCGCCGCGACGGCGAGTGCCTCGAGATGCTTGAGCGCGACCTCGAGGAGGAGCAGCGCGAGGCCGAGGAGGAGGCACGCCAGGCCACGGCTGCACAGGCGGCCGCACAACCCCCCGCGCCGGCACTGCCTGCGCCGGCACTGCCCGACATGATGGCGCTCTGGAACACGGCGTTCGCCTGGGCCGGGCCGGCGCCGACGCTCATCGACCTCACGGACCCCGAGGACGACGACGAGGACGCCTAGGGCAGCGCGTCGCCTCGTAGTTTAGGCTGTTTTTATTTTTTTTAAATGCAAATGTGGACGCGTGGACTCTCGCTAGTCTTCGTGGCCGGCTTTAATATTTAATTAATCTTGTTTCTCTTTTTTAATATGCATGCATTTTTTTTCGCCGTCAAAAATGGGTCCAGGCTAGCGTTGGGTGCATGCGCCGACCCAAATGCGGAAGCGCACATCCGTGTTCGTCTGGCTGACCCAAACGGACAAAAAGCGGACGAAATCACCGTCCATTTGGGTCATGCCGTTGGAGTTGCTCTCACTATTTCCCCGCGAAAAAAAAAGACAATCGCTATTCAGAACTGCTTGATGGACGATTTTTTGTTGAACGACAGATGCACGATAGCTAATCCAAGCGCGTACGGCTGCTCAGACTTGCCAATGGATGGTCCGTGAAGTAGTGTAGCACTGATCATCACTATTCCTACACGAGAAGAGCTGGGTTTGCTAAGCCGAGACACTCGTTCACACGGTACTACCGGGCAGAGCAGAACCTTTGAATCGGTTCAAGCACAAGGTCATGATCGGCACTCGCCGAAGCAGATCACAGTGCAGGCCCACGGATACACATGCAAACTGACGTGCCATGGTCCATCCTCGTCTATCAACACATCGCTGTCACTGCAAAGGAGATGATGAACATGCGGAAGCAAGGGATCGTGCAATCTGACAAAGGACAAATATTAGTGAGGTCTCCAAGGAGACAGAGCAGAGATGGCAGCCGCGCTCAGACAAGTGGTTAGCCTAATCGAACCCACTGCAACGGGTCCTCAGATCGCGCGGTGCCCAATGGTCCAGCCACTGCTACCGCCTGCGACGATGCACGTGACAGTGTTGGGCGAGTTCGAACACAAGGCAAATTCTCAAACGGAGAGATGAACGGGAAAAACCCTATTTGCCACTCGTCGCTGCAAATTATCGGTGCTACTTTTCTTTTAGAAACTTTGTCGGTGCTACTGTGCACAGGGGATCGAGCTAAGCTTTCAGGGTGGGCCCACCATTAAACGTTTCAGCGTTTCCGGTTCTCGGAACCTTCTAGGACGTTTCAGCCGGTTTTGTTTGGTTTTGGGAACCTTCTATATTGTTCCTGAACCGATTTTTTCTTGATTTCTATTTCGTTTTTCTTTTTTGTTTTTCCTGTTTTTTATATTCTTTTCTTTCATTTTTTTCTTATTACTTTTTCTTACCTTTTTTGTTTTCTTTCCTTCTTCTGTTTCTTTTTTCTTTTTTCCTTTTAATTTTTTCAAGTTTATTTTTATTTTTCAACAAATGTTCGGAAAATTTAAAAATGATTGTACTTGGAATTTGTAATTTTTTCAAAAAAATATTCCTGTATTTAAATTTTGTTTCGAATTTTTGAAAATAGAATTTCAAAAATTGTTTGCTACTTTTGAAAGATCTTTGAAAATTTAAAAAGGTATAGAATTTCAAATTTTCAAAAAAAAATCATCTCCATAATTTTGTTAATAAATTGAAAAGGTTATTCAGGAATTTTAGAAGATGTACCCGTCTTCAAAATATGTTTACAAATTTCAAAAAATATTTGCATTTTAAAATGTAGTCCACAAATTAAAAAAAGTTCAGGGATTTGAAAAAAAGTTCCAGTTTTCAAAAGAGAATAACAAGTTTATAAAATGTTCAGGTGTTGAAGATTTGTTCACAATTAAAAAATCATGCTTTTTAAAAATATTTATAATTTTGAAAACAGTTCACCTTTTCGATATTGTTCATGGTTTTTAAAAAATGGCTGTGTTTCCAAGAAAATACTCGTAATTTTGAAAACAAAATCTCATTTTCAATTTTGTTCCTTTCTTGTCAAGAAATGTTTGAGATTACCCAAAAATGTTCGAATTTGTAAAAAATCATAAATTTTAAATGTCAATGTTTCAAAAAATATTCACTTTTTTAAAAAAATTGTTCATAATTTCAAAAAGTGACCCCTTTTCAAATTTTCTTCACAAATTGAAAAAATGTTTGCATTTTGAAATATGTATGGGAATTTAAAAAAACATCCTTTTTAAAAAAGTTCAATTTTTCAAAGTTTTGTTCCCATTGTTTAGAAAATCTTCTGGTTTTTTGAACATTATTTGCCTTTTAGAAAATTGTTTACAGTTTCCAATGTTCAGAAAATCTTTAAAAAGTGTGCAGACCACCCGTTGTATTTAATTTTTAGATTTTAACGTTGATCTTAATGCAATTACACTCTTTTGCTCAACTGGTTAGCGGCACGAGTTCACAAGCAATTGGTCAGGAATTCGATTCCTTTTAGGGTCACGCTTCCTATGAATTTTTACATCGCATTGTGAACCGACGCGCTGGCCCAGTCGAAGTTGCACATGTGCTTTGCCAGCCTATTTGACGCAAAATGCAACAGATTCGAGTAGTCAAGCCATCTCCAATGCGTCTAACAATGCCATGTAAGAGTACATCTCTGCCTTCTATAATCGACCTCCACACTTGGGATGGATGTGGTCCTAATTCTGCCTTTAGAATACAACATTTGGATAGTAGATGGTCTTGAGCAACCGGGCACAAAGTGAATCAGTCACTGTGAGAAAGCACCAAGACTGTCGAGCCTTCAAGCCATATGTTGGATGTGTGCGAACAACTGAACACACTGGTCTATATAGAGCCCGCTACAAGCGTACGGGCGGATGCCTGACACGCGTATCTGATGGGTTGGCCCTAGTAAGGCGGTTTTTTCACCTTTATTTCTCTAATATTTTTCTTTGATTTTTAGGTAAAGTGCACTAACATTTTTTCTAGTGATATATGAAAACCTTTTTATATAATATTTATACGTAATCAACTTATCTTACTAACATACCCCGCGCATTGTTGCGGGAACTATTAGTCATATATGCACATGATAATAGGTAAATTGAATAACTTCGTTTGCTTAGTAGAAATATGGTATTAAAACGAAAAAATGGAATGGACACAATTATGTAATTTTAAACATAAAAAAATGTGAATAGGCGATTAAAGTTTTTCATTAAATTTAGCGATATGACAAAAGTCTTGTATCATTTACATAAATATAAATGTGTATAAGGATGGGTGGTGGGTGGGTCGAAAAATCCACTTTTTCTTGGGACTCCTAGATCCGGTCGTACATCGAAATCGGGTCGTCTGATGTAGCAAGCTTCTAGGACCAATCTAACATATGTTCATAAGAAGTTTCTCACACTTCTCCTGAGTCTAGTTTGATGCCAGAGACAGGGAGAGCGGCTTTTGATGCCCGATCTGACATCAATCTCAGAAAAGATTCCACACATTTCTCCTGAGCATGATCTGAAACCAAGACCAGGGTAAGCGACCTCCAGATACAATCTAAGATCGATCCCGGAAGAGGATTCTCACACTCATCCTGAACTTGATCTGACATCGGGTCTGCGGGAAACGATTCGTGCTCCTCCTTGACTTGGCGTGACACCAAGTTCGTGAAGATCGGCTCTCCGCAGTAATCTGCGGTGTACTCCATGTTGCCGGTCCGACCCGGTGCGAAGGACTTGACCTGACCAAGGTGGCCAGCTAAGTTGGCAATGAGGGCGATGCCATCGAAGATGAACCTCTGGCTTGGCACTAAGACTATGTCGGCGCCGATATGAGTGTTGTCTTGACTCCCATCGGTTTGTGGCGATCACCCAGCAGGAACTGTATGGGCCACCACTGACGGAACCTAAACCAGTAGATCTCGAGGTAAGTCATCCTAAGGTAGGCGTTTAGGAATGATGGTAACAAGGACACATGATTTTACTCAGGTACGGGCTCTCTGACGAGATAATACCCCACATCCTGCTCATATTTATTGTGTTGTAATGAGTACAAAATACATGTATCTACCAAGATATTTCTTATGTTTTATACGAGCCAAACCCATCACTTTATATAGGTATCGGGTGTCATAGGGTTACAAGAGCCTAGGCGGCTACGTACGGAGAAATAAATCCTCCACGAATCCAGCGTCTCGGAGTATATGTCAAGTATTCTCGATCTTCTAATTATATGCCATGGGCCGCCCAATATGACCCAGGTCGAAACCTAGAAGGGGTCCTCAGTCCAGCCCACCAAGCTGGGAGTCGACATGGTGAGAGGCCTCCCAGCTAGTACACCAACAATTCTTGTTTACAGTAATATGCAATTATAGCCTTATATTACATGAGCGTTAAATTTGGAACTCGGCTTTGCGGGTTTTTTTGCCAGGTAAATGAGAGTTTTATTTCAAAGGTGCAGAATTACAATCTAGAGGCAAGATTTTTACAATACATGGAGACCCTCTGTGTAGCCAAACTATTGTGCTACATTCAGTATGGCTATATCTTGCTAAAGTATCTACTTCCTCCGTTCCTAAATATTTGTCTTTTTAGAGATTTCAAACGTACTACCACATACGGATGTATATAGACATATTTTAGAGTGTAGATTCATTCATTTTGCTTCGTATGTAATCACTTGTTAAAATCTCTGAAAAGACAAATATTTAAAAATGAAGGGAGTACAACTTTATTCCAACCACTATGAAGAAGTTTATAGTAATCTGTTGTTAAAGCCTTCTATAACGCCAACATCCACTCAAAAAAGGACAGAATAGCACTTTTTTACTCGAAAAGAGATAGCACTCTACCGAACATATGTGTACTTGCAAATTTTATTTTATTTTTGTATGAAATGCTGTTTTAACAGCCTCTTGAATCAGAATTTAGGACAAGCAGTGCGTCGTCAACGAGTACATATGTCCCCACTTTTGTATGATTACATATTTGATAAATTCCTTCCTCCTTCAGGTTGTTGCTATTGCTGATGGAATCCATTTAACATTTGATTTGGATGGTACGTAAGCTATACTGTGGTACATCCATAAATAAAATGATATACTGTGGTCTATCTATAAAAAAATGATATACTGTGGTACATCTATAAAAAAAAATCCCACAGGGGAATCCTCGCCTGGGCCGGCCCATACAGTAGGAACTGCGCTCTGCACGCTGGGAAAAGAGACAGCACGCCTACTGGGCCAGCCCATGTCTCGGCGGCCAGTTTTTTACTTTCCGGTTTTCTTTTCTGCCTTCATTTTTTCTTCCTTATATAATTTGGGACATCAAAAAAATTGAAAATAAAAAAAATAAGAATTTTGAACTAAAATGTTTAATAATTCATAAATGTTTGTGTATTCAGAAAATATTAGCATATTCAAAAAATATTTGCAATTTTGAAAACAAATACTTGGGAAATAAAAATTCATGATTTTTAAAAAGTTCATGAATTGAAAAATATCCTACAAATTCAAAACTATTCGTGACTTATAAAATAGTTTATTAATTCATAAAATGCCTTCGGATTCAAAAAATGATTATGCATTTCAAAAAATTGTTATATCTTAAAAATGTTCATGAATTTCAAAAATGGTTCCACCAATTTCCAAAAAATGTTTGTCAATTCTAAAAATGTTCGCCTATTCAAGAAAAAATGTTTTTAAAAATGTTCTCAATTTTCTAAAAATGTTTGCAAATAGTATAAATTGTTCAGGAATTGAAAAAATGTTCACATTTTATAAAAATGTTCAAAAATCTGTATAAATGTTCATGAATTCAGATATGTTCACGAGTTTAAAAAATGTTCATGCTTTTCAAAAATAGTTCTTGATTTAATGAAAATGAGAGTGATAGTGTATCTCGATGATATACAAAAATATGGTCATGGCCATTCGAGATTATGATTTTTTTCCTACTGTTGCAACGTACGGGCCATTTTGTTAGTATTTGATAAATTCCTTTCTCCTTCAGATTGTTGCTATTGCTGATGGAATCCATTTAACATTTGATTTGGATGGTACATAAGCTATACTGTGGTACATGTACTAACTATATTTTTGTAGCTCTGTTTGCATGTAAACATTTTATACGCGCCAATTATTATGTAAGAACATGCTATACATGTCTTATTTTTTGTCTCATCAGAGCTACAAAAACTTCATCCTATAAGTGCATCTAGTGCCATCCCTAATTGGTTTTGGAGTATTGACGACAAACTTGGTTGAGGGACTAATGTGTTTGTGAGAATTGCAGGATAACACAGGTAGTAGTCCCTCATTGATTCAGTTTACGTACCAGAGATGACCCCTAAAAATGTGTGAAGACATTGAAGACAATGGTGGTCTGTGAAGATATTCACGATGAAGATATTCACAATGAAGATTATGACTCGAGAAGACATTCACGTAAAGACTATGGAGTGTGAAGACATAGTTGTTTCGTAGTTTCTTTTTCTTCTTTGTTGAGTCATAGGAACCACCGCATTGTTATGTGGGGTGCAAGTGAACAAAGTCAGGGTGACTGAAGTGATGCTCAACCTAATCATATGTCTTCGAGCGAAGACAATGAGAGGAAATCTTATCCAGAGCTGGATGAGTCAGCTTTACTTGTAACCCAAGTCAAGCTGTCGCGTGTGTTTGAAAACTGATCGTTGAACACGTGTCAGTTCCTTGGTGACCCAGAGTCATTTCAGACAAATCAGGTCGGGTTGCCTCCTGGCTATAAATAGCCCACCCCCTACACCATAAATTCGTGGCTGCTCAGAGTTAGTGCATGGCTTTTGTCGTTTGAGAGCAACCCACCTCCGAAGCATTTGAGAGAGAAATCCTTACGAGGACAAAGCCCTTAACATCCAGAGCCAAAGAGTGTTAGGCATCACTGAAGTCTTTCTGTCTGCGTGACCTGAAGACTTGTTACACTTGAGGACTGTGAATCCTCCAGCGGTTAGGCGTCGCGTTCTGAGCATCCAAGAGTCATTGTGGATTGCCAGTGAACGAAGTCTGTGAAGGTTTGGAAGTCTCCCTTGAAGACTTACCAGAGAGATTGGACGAGGACTGTGTGTTCTTAGCTCAAGGGGAATAAGGTGAAGACGCGGTCTTCTGAGTTGAATCTTAGCCTTCCTAACCAGACGTACAGTTGTCACAACAACTGGAACTAGTTCAACAAATCCTTATCCTCACCAAGCAACTGGTTCTATCCTCTACCTCTCTTTACTTAAAGTTTGTCTTCGTGAAGTCATTGCCTGCTTGCATGATCTGATTGACTTCATTATGTGAAGACTGTTGTTGTTTGGCTTCATACTATCTTTCATCCTGATCCATATTACCTAGCTGTTGATAGTCTTCGTGCTTTCACTTCATTGCTTACTTGACTATGGCTTGTCTAGTGTAGTCTACCTTCCGCTGCATATCAATAGGTTCATTTCTACTATTTGTCTTCAAAGCCCCCGTGTTTTGAAGACTTTCATGAAAATCGCCTATTCACCCCCCTCTAGTCGATAACTAGCACTTTCAATTGGTATCAGAGTAAGGCGCTCCCTTGTTCTGTGTGATTCGGTTTAACCACCTAGAGTTTTAGCTATGTCAACTACACGGATAATCAAAGTCTCCGCTACATGCCCTGTCTTCGATGGCACTGATTACCCCTACTGGAAGAATAAGATGCGCATGCATCTTGAAGCCATTGATGTCGACCTTTGGTATGTTGTCAAGAACGGCGTTCCTAAGGCCGGTGAAGGTGTCACCCCTGCTGATGTCAAGAAGTTCATTCAACTGGATTCTACTGCCAAAAACATCATCTGTGGTCATCTGACCAAAGGACGGTATGGTCGTGTGAGTGCTCTGGAAACTGCGAAGCTAGTCTAGGACTGGCTCTCCAAGGTCAACGAAGGCGTCTCAACCCAGAGAGACTCAAGAATCAGTGTTCTTCGCAACCTCTTCAACCGCTTCAAGAGAAATGACAATGAGAATGTTCAGCTGATGTTTGATTGCCTCACTGACATCACAAATGAGCTTCATGCACTCAGCGCCACTGAGATCACCAAGCATGAAATCGTCAAGACACTCTTGAGATCACTCGACAACTCATTTGACACCCTGGCCCTGATGATTCAACAACACCTTGACTTCAAGACTCCCGATCCGTCTGACATACTTGAGAGGCTCAACACACATGAGTTCCAGTTATCTGAGAAAAGAGATATCTATGGTCCCAACTATGGCCGAACTCATGCTTTGAAGGCAAAGGCTGTTTCCTCATCTGAAGAAGAATCTGACTGCAGTTCTGAGGATCCCGAAGACATTGGAAAGGAACTTGCCATGTTAGTGAAGAAGTTCCAGAGGTTCACCAAGAAGAAAGGCTTCAGACAGTCTTCAAGATCCAGCTCAAGAAATGATGAAGCTTCCTCCCATGACTACAAGAAGATAACATGCCACAAGTGCAAGAAACCTGGTCACTACATCTCTGAATGTCCTCAATGGGACAATGAGAACAACAGCAAGAAGAAAAGCAAGGAATATGATTCTGATGACAAGAAGAAGAAGAAATCCTCAAAGTCTTCTTCCAAGTCTTCGTCGAAGTCTTCATCACACAAGAAGTGAAGGAAATATGCCCTAGAGGCAATAATAAAGTTATTACTTATTTCCTTATTTCATGATAAATGTTTATCATTCATGCTAGAATTGTATTAACTAGAAACATAATACATGTGTGAATACATAGACAAACATAGTGTCACTAGTATGCCTCTACTTGACTAGCTCATTAATCAAAGATGGTTAAGTTTCCTAACCATAGACATGAGTTGTCATTTGATTAACGGGATCACATCATTAGGAGAATGATGTGATTGACTTGACCTGTTCCGTTAGCTTAGCACTTGATCGTTTAGTATGTTGCTATTGCTTTCTTCATGACTTATACATGTTCATATGACTATGATATTATGCAACTCCCGTTTATCGGAGGAACACTTTGTGTGCTACCCTGGGTGATTATAAAGGTGCTCTACAGGTGTCTCCGAAGGTACTTGTTGGGTTGGCGTATTTCGAGATTAGTATTTGTCACTCCGATTGTCGGAGAGGTATCTCTGGGCCCACTCGATAATACACATCACTTAAGCCTTGCAAGCATTTCAACAAATGAGTTAGTTGTGGGATGATGTATTACGGAACGAGTAAAGAGACTTGCCGGTAACGAGATTGAACTAGGTATTGAGATACCGACGATCGAATCTCGTGCAAGTAACATACCGATGACAAAGGAAACAACGTATGTTGTTATGCGGTTTGACCGATAAAGATCTTCATAGAATATGTAGGAGCCAATATGAGCATCCAGGTTCCGCTATTGGTTATTGACCGGAGACGTGTCTCGGTCATGTCTACATAGTTCTCGAACCCGTTGGGTCCGCACGCTTAAAGTTTGATGACGGTTATATTATGAGTTTATGTGTTTTGATGTACCTAAGGTAGTTCGGAGTCCCGGATGAGATCGGGGACATGACGAGGAGTCTTGAAATGGTCGAGACATAAAGATCGATATATTGGATGACTATATTCGGACATCGGAAAGGTTCCGAGTGATTCGGGTATTTATCGGAGTACCGGGGAGTTACGGGAATTCGCCGGAGAGTGTATGGGCCTTATTGGGCTTTAGGGGAAAGAGAGAGAGGCAGGCCGCGCGCCCCCCAAGGCCTAGTCCGAATTGGACTAGGGGGAAGGCTGCACCCCCTCCCTCCTTCTCTTCTCTTTTCCCTTTCCTTCTCTCCTACTCCTACTACTTGTAAGGGCTCCTAGTTCTACTAAGAAAGGGGGAATCCTACTCTCGGTGGGAGTAGGACTCCCCTAGGGCACGCCATAGAGAGGGCCGGCCCCTCCCCTCCTCCACTCCTTTATATACGTGGCCAGGGGGCACCCCATAGACACAATAATTGATCTCTTGATCTCTTAGCCGTGTCGGTGCCCCCCTCCACCATAATCCACCTCGATCATATCGCAGCGGTGCTTAGGAGAAGCCCTGTGTCGGTAGAACATCATCATCGTCACCACGCCGTCGTGCTGACGAAACTCTCCCTCAACACTCAGCTGGATCGGAGTTCGAGGGACGTCATTGAGTTGAACGTGTGCAGAACTCGGAGGTGTCTTGCGTTCGGTACTTGATCGGTCGGATCGTGAAGACGTACGACTACATCAACCGCGTTGTGCTAACGCTTCCGCTTTCGGTCTACAAGGGTACATGGACACACTCTCCCCTCTCGTTGCTATGCATCACCATGATCTTGCGTGTGCATAGGATTTTTTTTAAATTACTACATTCCCCAACAGTGGCATCAGAGCCAGGTTTATGCGTAGATGTTATATGCACGAGTAGAACACAAGTGAGTTGTGGGCGATACAAGTCATACTGATTACCAGCATGTCATACTTTGGTTCGGCGGTATTGTTGGATGAAGCGGCCCAGACTAACATTACGCGTACGCTTACGCAAGACTGGTTCTACCGACGTGCTTTGCACACAGGTGGCTGGCGGGTGTCAGTTTCTCCAAATTTAGTTGAACCGAGTGTGGCTACGCTTGGTCCTTGAGAAGGTTAAAACATCACTAACTTGACGAACTATCGTTGTGATTTTGATGCGTAGGTAAGATGGTTCTTGCTCAGCCCGTAGCAGCCACATAAAACTTGCAACAACAAAGTAGAGGATGTCTAACTTGTTTTTGCAGGGCTTGTTGTGATGTGATATGGTCAAGACGTGATGAGATATAAGTTGTTGTATGAGATGATCATGTTTTGTTGAAGTTATCGGCAACTGGCAGAAGCCTTATGGTTGTCTCTTTATTGCATAAGATGCAAGTGCCATGTAATTGCTTTACTTTATCACTATGCGATAGCAATAGTTGCAAAAGCAATAGCTGGTGAGATGACCATGTGACGACACATTGATATAGATCAAGATGATGGAGATCATGGTGTCATGCCGGTGACGATGGAGATCATGAAGGTGCTTCGGAGATGGAGATCACAAGCACAAGATGATGATGGCCATATCATATCACTTATATTGATTGCATGTGATGTTTATCTTTTATGCATCTTATCTTGCTTTGATTGACGGTAGCATTATAATATGATCTCTCACTAAGTTTCAAGATAAAAGTGTTATCCCTGAGTATGCACCGTTGCCAAAGTTCGTCGTGCCCAGACACCACGTGATGATCGGGTATGATAAGCTCTACGTCCATCTACAACGGGTGCAAGCTAGTTTTGCACACGCGGAATACTCAGGTTAAACTTGACGAGCCTAGCATATGCAGATATGGCCTCGGAACACTAAGACCGAAAGGTCGAGTGTGAATCATATAGTAGATATGATCAACATAGTGATGTTCACCATTGAAAACTACTCCATCTCACGTGATGATCGGACATGGTTTAGTTGATATGGATCACGTGATCACTTAGATGATTAGAGGGATGTCTATCTAAGTGGGAGTTCTTAAGTAATATGATTAATTAAACTTAAATTTATCATGAACTTAGTCCTGATAGTATTAGCATATCTATGTTGTAGATCAATAGCTCGCGTTTAGCTCCCCTGTTTTTATTTTTGATATGTTCCTAGAGAAAGCTAACTTGAAAGATGTTAGTAGCAATGATGCGGATTGGATCTGTGATCTGAGGATTATCCTCATTGCTGCACAGAAGTATTATGTCCTTAATGCACCGCTAGGTGACAGAACTATTGCAGGAGCAGATGCAGACGTTATGAACGTTTTGACAAAAGCTCGGTATGATGACTACATGATAGTTTAGTGCACCATGCTTTACGGCTTAGAATCGGGACTTCAAAGACGTTTTCAATGTCATGGACCATATGAGATGTTCCAGGAGTTGAAGTTAATATTTCAAGCAAATGCCCGAGTTGAGAGATATGAAGTCTCCAACAAATTCTATAGCTAAAAGATGGAGGAGAATAGCTCAAGCAGTGAGCATGTGCTCAGATTGTCTGGGTACTACAATCGCTTGAATCAAGTGGGAGTTAATCTTCCAGATAAAATAGTGATTAACAGAGTTCTCTAGTCACTATCACCAAGTTGCTAGAACTTCGTGATAAACTATAATATGCAGGGGATAACAGAAACGATTCCCAAGCTCTTCGTGATGCTGAAATCGACAAAGGTAGAAATCAAGAAAAGCATCAAATGTTGATGGTTAACAAGACCACTAGTTTCAAGAAAAGGGCAAAGGGAAGAAGGGGAACTTCAAGAAGAACGGAAAGCAAGTTGTTGCTCAAGTGAAGAAGCCCAAGTCTGGACCTAAGCCTGAGACTAAGTGCTTTTACTGCAAAGGGACTAGTCACTCGAAGCGGAACTGCCCCAAGTATTTGGCGGATAAGAAGGATGGCAAAGTGAACAAAGGTATATTGGATATACATGTTATTGATGTGTACTTTACTAGTGTTTATAGCAACCCCTCGGTATTTGATACTAGTTCAGTTGCTAAGAGTAGTAACTTGAAACGGGAGTTGCAGAATGAACAGAGACTGGTTAAGGGTGAAGTAATGATGTGTGTTGGAAGTAGTTCCAAGAATGATTTGATCATCATCGCACACTCCCTATACTTTCGGGATTAATGTTGAACCTAAATAAGTGTTATTTGGTGTTTGCGTTGAGCATTAATATGATTTGATCATGTTTATTGCAATATGCTTATTCATTTAAGTTAGAGAATAATTGTTATTCTGTTTACATGAATAAAACATTCTATGGTTATACACCCAATGAAAATGGTTTGTTGGATCTCGATCGTAGTGATACACATATTCAAAATATTGAAGCCAAAAGATGCAAAGTTAATAATGATAGTGCAACTTATTTGTGGCACTGCCGTTTAGGTCATATTGGTGTAAAGCGCATGAAGAAACTCCATGCTGATGGGCTTTTGGAATCACTTGATTATGAATCACTTGATGCTTGCGAACCATGCCTTGATACGTCTCCAACGTATCTATAATTTTTGATTGCTCCACGCTATATTATCTACTGTTTTGGGCAATATTGGGCTTTAATATTGTCACATCCCTAGTTCTAGTATGCTCTGAGCTAGCTAGTCATGTGTTGCATCATGTTTAAATTCTTATGAATTTGAATTGGGGACTGTTGAAACCCTAGCACAGATGAATCCAACTAGGTTCAAATGAAAAATTATCATTTTCAATGATCCCAAAATTCCTTTGGAAAAGTTCATCATTTTTGAATTGGTCTAGAACCTCTGCCAAAAATGATGCACATTTTCCTAGGTCACTTTGGATTTTTGAATGAATTCATAAGTATTTGAATTTGGGCATTTAATTGCTATAAATAATTAAAATGCCCAAATAATTCTGAAAGTGGTTGAGGGCTATTGGAAATATTTTCAAAAGTGCCCACAATTATTTTCAGGGTTTTTGAAAATGCCTTAGCATTTTATTTAAGTCAAAAACAATTACAGAAAAATAGAAAAGAGAACAGAAAAATAAAACAGAACACAAACTTACCTGGCCTTACCTGAGGGGCCCAGCAGCAGCCAGCCCACCAGAGCCCAGCTGCCAGTCGTCGTCCTCCTTGCGCCAGAAGGACGCGAGTGCGTGCCCGCCGTGCGTGGCCACACGCCGGCCACCTCCAGGCTGCCTGCCTGTGCGACGACCCCCTGGAGATGCCACGCACCCCCAGGCCCTCTCACTCCTCCCACCATGCTCATCCCCTCCCCTGTCCCTCTCGCACGCACCCACCCGAGCGCAGCCGTCGCCGCCGCTCGTTGCTGCCGTGCCCTGAGCCTTCCCCTCACCTCTCCGACATGCCCAGGGGCTCCGCCACCGTCGCCTACGCCCCCCCTGTTGACTCAAGCGACTCCAAACGCCGCCGGACACCGTCTTCGCCTTCGTCTTCAACCTCGGGCACCAGAGCCTGTCTCCGGTCGATTCGGCGCCGCCAGGACCTCCCCGAGCTCACTGACCCCCTCTTCGGCACCGCTGTGAGCTCCTACGTCCCTCGCCCCTCTCCCCGTTGATGCGTTCGTCCTCTAGTCGGGTTTTCCACCTCGGCCGAAGCTCGCTGCCGCCGTCCATGGCACCCCCGCGGCCACAGCTGCTGCCACCCGCGTCCGAGCTCATCAGTGCGCTCAGCGCACCCATAGGAGCACGATGCACTCACCATCTCCTCCCCTAGTGCTCTGTAGCCCCGTTTCCATCAATGGCCCAACCACGGCCACCGCAAACCTCGTCGCCGGTGTCGATTCCGGCGACCATCTGGTCCAGCTCCACCACCCACACATGCGGCTCAGCCCCAGCTCTTCATAGAACCCAACCACGCCCCAAACCGTGGTCTGTAGTGCAATCCCGACGTGGACGCCGCCGCGATCTGAGGTCGCCGGCGGTTAAACGCCGGTGGCTGACGTGGCACCATTAGTTTAGGTGCTAATCGTGTTTAGTTTTGCCTGTGTCACTGACATGTGGGTCCCCGAGCATAATTAGGTTAGTCTAATTTTCTGTTAAGATTAGTACTAATACGTGTGGACCCCACGTGTCAGCTTTGACTTTGGTCAAGTCAACGTTGACCGGTCCCACCTGTCATCCACCCAAACCAGCCTGAGCCACTGACGTATGGGTCCCACAGGTCAGGTTTGACCTGGGCGACCCAGTTGACCTGCTGATGTCACACCTATGTCATGCTGATGCAGTAAAGCATTTTCTGGATTTAAGTTTATTCAGGAAATTCCAGAAAATGCCCAAAACTTCTAAAAATCATAGAAATTAAACCGTAACTCCAAATGAGATAAATTATATATGAAAAATTATTAGAAAAATCCAATCTATCCATCTGTACCATTTTCATGCATGTTAGAACAACTTAAGGCCACTGTTTAGGACAAATAAAATGAATGGTATTTAAATAACCACATGTGGAGTTTGAATTTGAACTTTGGGTTCAAACCAACTTCATTTAATTGTGTTGCTAGTTGCATTAGCTCAATCAACAACATATTGCCATGTCATTATCATGCATCATGTTGTGCATTGCATTGATTGTGTTCCTTCTCTGTTGCCGGTGGTTGTCCCCTCTCGATAGACGTTGTACCGACGCTGTGATCGTTAACACTGATGAAGACCCAATGATATCTTCAGAAGTGCCAGGCAAGCAAAACCCCCTTGTTCATTCTGATACAATCCCACTCTCTCGCTCCTGCTCTCTTTTACTGCATTAGGACAACAACGGTTCAACTGTTACATGCTGCGGTAGTTGAACCCCTTTCCTCTGCATGACCTGTCATTGCCACAGTAAATAGATGAAACCCACTAGCATGAGTAGGAGTTGTTTGAGCCCTGATGTGCCTACTCATTCATGCTTGTTTGTCATGCCTGCTATTGCATAGAGTTGTGTCGGGTCTGATTCATCAGGAATGAATTGGAATGGTGATGAACATGTCCTACTGTGTGTGAGCTAAGTGTGTGAACACGATTTGGTAAAGGTAGCGGTGAGAGGCCATGTAGGAGTACATGGTGGGTTGTCTCATTGAAACCGTTCTTAGGAACTGAGTTCTGTGTCTGTGATCCATGAACAACTACTACCACTCATTGGGATCCTTAATTGACCCTCTCGGCTTCTTAATCACCCTAGTACTCTGTCCAGGAGTTGCAACTAGTTTATGGTGTTTGTAGGTTATGTTGGCAGCCGTGCGTAGCGCTGACCCTAGGGGTGGGCTATGATGCGGTAGATACACCGTGGCATGGTGTACCGGGCGCCCGTTTGGTGTCTCGGGAACCCTGTTCACACCGTTCGGGGCCGTATGTGGAAACCTCGGCCGGACTCCCTGCGGATGGAACCTGGATAGGAGATAAACCTGGACTAGAGACTTGAGTGTTTAGGTAGGCCGTGGCCGACACCCTCATTGGGCTTCTGCTTGAAGGTTGCCGAGTACATGTCGTGTAAACGATGGTAAGTGGTGGGAGCGTGTGTGAAGAAGTACACCCCTACAGGGTTTTCATTATCTATTCGAATAGCCGGATTCCTCGGATATGGAAACTTGGACCCCTTGCATAGTTCATAGACAAGTGAAAGTGGATACTCTAAAATGCGCAAGATAAGCGTGAGTGCTATGGATGGCGTTCTTGTAGGGAGACGGGAGCGGATCCATAGTGGTGTATTGATATGGTGAATATGTGGACTCGTGTGCGCCACCTCAAAAGAGTTACTTGCAGTCATAGTTTAGGATAGCCACCGAGTCAAAGCTGGCTTGCTGCAGTTAAACTCCACTACCCCCCTTTGTTGATACTGATGCATATGTAGCTAGTTCTGATGTAAGTCTTGCTGGGTACATTTGTACTCACGTTTGCCTATTTTATGTCTTTGTAGAGAGACTTCAGTCTCGCTAGTAGTTCCGTGTGGACTTCAACGTTTAGCTTGATACCTCAGCTACGATCTTGTGCCCTCGGCAGGATCTGGTAGATAGTCAGGCTTCTCAGCCTTTTTCATTTGTAGATGTCTGTACTCAGACATGTTAAGCTTCCGCTTGTGCTTTGATTTGTATGTTATGATTGTTGGGTCATGAGACCCATGTTTGTAATATCTCGCTCCTTGGAGCCTAATGAATAAATACTTGAGTCGTAGAGTTATGTTGTGATGCCATGTTGTATTTACACATATCGAGCATATTGTGTGTATGATTGAAATGCTTGGTATGTGTGGGATCCGACAATCTAGTTGTTTATCCTTGGCAGCCTCTCTTATGGGGAAATGTAGTCTAGTGCTTCCATGAGCCATAGTAGTCCTCTACAACCCGGTTCACCGGAGTCCTGCTAGCCCAGCACTACTGCTCAGGACACTTGACTGGCCGGCATGTGATTCACTTTGTTCATGTGCCTGTCCCTTCGGGGAAATGCCACGCGGTGACATCCGGAGTCCTGCCTAGCCTGCTACAGCCCGGGTTCCCGGAGTCCTATTAGCCCAGTGCTACAGCCCGGATTCACACACTGCTGACCGACATGCTCGATGTTGATTCATGTATGCATGTCCCCGTAAGTTAGTGCCACTTTGGGTTCACGACTAGTCATGTTGGCCCGGGTTCTCTGTCATATGGATGCTAGCGACACTATCATATACGTGAGCCAAAAGGTGCAAACGGTCCCGGGCCATGGTAAGGCGACACCCGTGGGAATACCATGCGCGAGGCCGCAAAGTGATATGAGGTGTTACCGGCTAGATCGATGTGACTTGGAATCTGGGTCCTGACAGCTATCCACTTTTATATTATTTTTGGGACTAACCTATTAACCGGAGGCCCGGCCCAAATTTGTTGTTTTATGCCTATTTCAGTGTTTCAAAGAAAAGGAATATCAAACGGAGTCGAAACGGAACGAAATCAACTAGAGAAGTTATTTTCGGAAGGAAAGCAACCCAGGGAACTTGGAGTGCACGTCAGGGGAGACACGGGCTGCCCACGAGGGTGGGGGCGCGCCCACCCCCCTAGGGCACGCCCCTGCCTCGTGGGGCCCCCGTGGCTCCTCCAACGTACTTCCTGCACCCATATATATCATCGTACCCTAAAACTTCCAGAACAAAGATTGGATCGGGAGTTCCGCTGCCAGAAGCCTCCATAGCCACCAAAAGTCAATCGGGACCCTGTTCCGGCACCCTGCCAGAGGGGGGATCCCTCACCGGTGGCCATCTTCATCATCCCGGCGCTCTCCATGACGAGGAGGGAGTAGTTCTCCCTCGGGGCTGAGGGTATGTACCAGTAGCTATGTGTTTGATCTCTCTCTCTCTCGTGTTCTTGATTTGGCACGATCTTGATGTATCGCGAGCTTTGCTATTATAGTTGGATCCTATGTTTCTCCTCCCCCTCTTCTCTCTTGTAATGAATTGAGTTTTCCCTCTGGAGTTATCTTATCGGATTGAGTCTTTAAAGATTTGAGAACACTTGATGTATGTCTTGCATGGGATAACCGGGGTGACAATGGGTTATTCTATTGATCCACTTGATGTATGTTTTGGTGATCAACTTGCGGGTTTCATGACATTGGGAACCTATGCATAGGGGTTGGCACACGTTTTCGTCGTGATTCTCCGGTAGAAACTTTGGGCACTCTTTGAGGTTCTATGTGTTGGTTGAATAGATGAATCTGAGATTGTGTGATGCATATCGTATAATCATACCCACGGATACTTGAGGTGACATTGGAGTATCTAGGTGACATTAGGGTTTTGGTTGATTTGTGTCTTAAGGTGTTATTCTAGTACGAACTCTAGGGCTGTTTGTGACACTTATAGGAATAGCCCAATGGATTGATTGGAAAGAATAACTTTGAGGTGGTTTCGTACCCTACCATAATCTCTTCATTTGTTCTCCGCTATTAGTGAATTTGGAGTGACTCTTTGTTGCATGTTGAGGGATAGTTATGTGATCCAATTATGTTAGTATTGTTGAGGGAACTTACACTAGAGAAAGTATGAACCCTAGGCCTTGTTTCCTAGCATTGCAATACCGTTTACGCTCACTTTTACCATTCGATACCTTGCTGTTTTTATAATTTTAGATTACAAATACCTTTGTCTACTATCCGTATACCACTTGTATCACCATCTCTTCGCCGAACTAGTGCACCTATACAATTTACCATTGTATTGGGTGTGTTGGGGACACAAGAGACTCTTTGTTATTTGGTTGCAGGGTTGCTTGAGAGAGACCATCTTCATCCTATGCCTCCTACGGATTGATAAACCTTAGGTCATCCACTTGAGGGAAATTTGCTACTGTCCTACAAACCTCTGCACTTGGTGGCCCAACAACGTCTACAAGAAGAAGGTTGTGTAGTAGACATCAAGCTCTTTTCTGGCGCCATTGCCGGGGAGGTTAGCGCTTGAAGGTATATCTTTAGATCTTGCAATCGAGTCTTTTAGTTTCTTGTTTTATCACTAGTTTAGTTTATAAAAGAAAATACAAAAAAATGGAATTAAGTTTGTCTCATACGCTTCACCTTTTTAATATCTTTCGTGAGTATGATGGAAAGGATAATTGTGCCCAAGTGGTAGAAGAAGAGATCTATAAAATGTTTGGCACTAAATATTTGAATGATGAGCATGATTGCAATGTTGTTAGTATGAATTTCTTGAATATCCATGATGCTAATGATATGCAAAGCCACAAGCTTGGGGAAGCTATGTTTGATGAAGATGATATTTTTTGTCCCCCAAGTTTTGATGAGCAAATTTATTATGATGGAAGCATGCCTC
Organism: Triticum aestivum; assembly: GCF_018294505.1. Classification (NCBI taxonomy): domain Eukaryota; kingdom Viridiplantae; phylum Streptophyta; class Magnoliopsida; order Poales; family Poaceae; genus Triticum; species Triticum aestivum. Next base: position 104,487,785 of record NC_057800.1, on the reverse strand, counting down.
CTATCTATGATAATTATTGTGATGACACGTATGCTTTAAAGAACAACTATAACAATGAAATTTGTCATCTTGATCTTAATTTTCAATCACATGATAGTTATTTTGTTGAGTTTTCTCCCACTACTATTCATGAGAAGAAATTTGCTTATGTGGAGAGTAATAAAATTTCTATGCTTGTAGATCATGAAAAGAATGCTTTAGGTCCTGGTTATGTTGTTGAATTCATTCATGATGCTACTGAAAATTATTATGAGGGAGGAATAAATGCTTGTAGGAATTGCAATAATATCAAGTTTCCTCTCTATGTGCTTAAAGTTTTGAAGTTATGCTTGTTTTACCTTCCTATGCAAGTTGATTCTTGTTCCCACAAGTTGTTTGCTCACAAAATCCCTATGCATAGGAAGTATGTTAGACTTAAATGTGCTAGTCATATTCTTCATGATGCTCTCTTTATGTTTCAATTCTTATCTTTTATGTGAGCGTCGTTGAATTCATCATGCCTAGCTAGGGGCGTTAAACGATAGCGCTTGTTGGGAGGCAACCCAATCCTATTCTTGTTCCTTGCTTTCTGTTCCTTTTTAGTAATAAATAATTCATCTAGCCTTTGTTTAGATGTGGTTTTATGCTTTTAATTAGTGTTTGTACCAAGTAGAACCTTTGGGAAGACTTGGGGAAAGTCTTGTTGATCATGCTGTCAAAAACAGAAACTTTAGCGCTCACGAGAACTGCTGCCATTTTTATTTGGAGAGTGATATTTAGTTAATTATTTTTGCAGATGATTAATAGATAAATTCCTCAGGTCCATAAATTTATTTGTGAATTTTATGAGTTCCAGAAGTATACGTTTGATTCAGATTACTACAGACTGTTCTGTTTTTGACAGATTCTGTTTTCATTGTGTTGTTTGCTTGTTTTGATGAATCTATGGCTAGTAAAATAGTTTATAAACCATAGAGAAGTTGGAATATAGTAGGTTTAACACCAATATAAATAAATAATTATTTCATTACAGTACCTTATGATGGTGATTTGCTTTCTTATACTAACGGAACTTACGAGTTTTCTGTTAAGTTTTGTGTTGTGAAGTTTTCAAGTTTTGGGTAAGGATTCGATGGACTACGGAATAAGGAGTGGCAAGAGCCTAGGCTTGGGGATTCCCAAGGCACCCCAAGGTAATATTCAAGGATATCCAAGAGCCTAAGCTTGGGGATGCCCCGGAAGGCATCCCCTCTTTCGTCTTCGTTCATCCGTAACTTTACTTGGAGCTATATTTTTATTCACCACATGATATGTGTTTTGCTTGGAGCGTCAATTTATTTTGTTAGGATTTGCTTTATGTTATTTATAACAATGTTTTGTATCTTTTATTTCAATAAAAGTGGCATTGATAGCCTTTACTATGCCTACGTTACAAGTATACATGTTGTTGTTTGAAAACAGAAAGTTTACCGCTGTTGCAATAATTCCCTAGAAAATTCAGAATGTGATAAAATGTTGAAACCTTTCGCATATTAAGATCTGATAAATTTACTAAAGTGGGAATTTTCTTTGATAATTTTTGGATCTAGGGAAGTATGTATGTTGCAGCATTCTTTACAGACTATCCTGTTTAGGCAGATTGCTGTTATGTTTGCATTGTTTGCATATGTTTGCTTCTTTAATGATTCTATTTGAGGATAGGACTATTAAATATGCAGAGGTATTTAGTATGCAATGTTGAATAATAATTTTAGTGATTTTCTACAGTAGAGTATGATAAGGTTTTTTGCAATGGTTTATACTAACTTATCTCACGAGTCCTTGTTGAGTTTTGTGTGGATGAAGCTTTTGAGATTTAGGGAGACCGTGATATGAGAGGAATTAAGGAGCCACAAAAGCTCAAGCTTGGGGATGCCCAAGGCACCCCAAGACAATATTTCAAGAAGTCTCAAGCGTCTAAGCTTGGGGATGCCCCGGTTGGCATCCCACCTTTCTTCTTCAACAACTATCGGTTAATATCGGTTGATCCTAAGTTTTTGCTTCTTCACATGATGTTTGCTATTCTTAGATTGTCATTTTATTTTGATTTGCTTGCTGTTTGAATAAAATACCAAGATCTGAAATTATTAAATGTTACAGAGTCTTCACATAGTTGCATAATTATTCGACTACTCATTGATCTTCACTTATATCTTTCGGAGTAGTTTGTCATTTGCTCTAGTGCTTCACTTATACCTTTTAGAGCATGGTGGTAGTTTTATTTTGAAGAAATAGATGAACTCTCATGATTCACTTACATTATTTTGAGAGTCTTAAATAGTATGGTAATTTGCTTAGAATCCTAATATGCTAGGTATTCAAGAATAATAAAATTCTCTTATGAGTGTTTCGAATACTAAGAGAAGTTTGATGCTTGATGATTGTTTTGAGATATGGAGGTAATAATATCAAAGTCATGCTAGTTGAGTAGTTGTGAATTTGAGGAATACTTGTGTTGAAGTTTGCAAGTCTTGTAGCATGCACGTATGGTAAACATTGTGTAACAAATTTGAAACATGAGGTGTTATTTGATTGTCCTCCTTATGAGTGGCGGTCGGGGACGAGCGATGGTCTTTTCCTACCAATCTATCCCCCTAGGAGCATGCGTGTAGTGCCGAGGTTTTTGATGACTTGTAGATTTTTGCAATAAGTATGTGAGTTATTTATGACTAATGTTGAGTCCATGGATTATACGCACTCTCACCCTTCCATCCTTGCTAGCCTCTTTGGTACCGTGCATTGCCCTTTCTCACATTGAGAGTTGGTGCAAACTTCGCCGGTGCATCCAAACCCCGTGATATGATACGCTCTGTCACACATAAACCTCCTTATATCTTCCTCAAAACAGCCACCATACCTACCTATTATGGCATTTCCATAGCCATTCCGAGATATATTGCCATGCAACTTTCCACCTTTGCGTTTATTATGACACGCATCATCATTGTCATATTGCTTTGCATGATCATGTAGTTGACATCATATTTGTGGCAAAGCCACCATTCATAATTTTTCATACATGTCACACTTGATTCATCGCAATCCCGGCACACCGCCGGAGGCATTCATATAGAGTCATATTTTGTTCTAAGTATCGAGTTGTAATCATTGAGTTGTAAATAAATAGAAGTGTGATGATCATCATTCAATAGAGCATTGTCCCAAAAAAAAGAGAAAGGCCAAATAAAAAAAAGAAAGGCCAAAAAAATAAAGGCCAAAAAAGGACAAAAAGGGGACAATGCTACTATCCTTTTTCCACACTTGTGCTTCAAAGTAGCACCATGTTCTTCATATAGAGAGTCTCTTGAGTTATCACTTTCATATACTAGTGGGAATTTTCATTACAGAACTTGGCTTGTATATTCCAACAATGGGCCTCCTCAAGTGCCCTAGGTCTTCATGAGCAAGCAAGTTGGATGCACACCACTAGTTTCTTTTGTTGAGCTTTCATACATTTATAGCTCTAGTGCATCCGTTGCATGGCAATCCCTACTCCTCGCATTAACATCAATCGATGGGCATCTCCATAGCCCATTTATTAGCCTCGTTGATGTGAGACCTTCTCCTTTTTTTGTCTTCTCCACATAACCCCCTCATTATTCTATTCCACCCATAGTGCTATATCCATGGCTCGCGCTCATGTATTGCGTGAAAGTTTATGAGTTTGAGATTACTAAAGTATGAAATAATTGCCTAGCTTGTCATCGGGGTTGTGCATGATGAGAGAATTCTTGTGTGACGAAAATGGAGCATGACTAAACTATATGATTTTGTAGGGATGAACTTTCTTTGGCCATGTTATTTTGAGAAGACATAATTGCTTAGTTGGTATGCTTGAAGTATTATTATTTTTATGTCAATATGAACTTTTGTCTTGAATCTTTCGGATATGAATATTCATATCACAAGTAAGAAGAATTACATTGAAATTATGCCGACTAGCATTCCACATCAAATATTATCTTTTTTATCATTTACCTACTCGAGGACGAGCAGGAATTAAGCTTGGGGATGCTTGATACGTCTCCAACGTATCTATAATTTTTGATTGCTCCATGCTATATTATCTACTGTTTTGGGAAATATTGGGCTGTAATATCCACTCTTATATTATTTTTGGGACTAACCTATTAACCGGAGGCCCAGCCCAGATTTGCTGTTTTATGCCTATTTCAGTGTTTCGAAGAAAAGGAATATCAAACGGAGTTGAAACAGAACGAAATCAACTGGAGAAGTTATTTTCGGAAGGAAAGCAACCCAGGTTACTTGGAGTGCACGTCAGGGGAGACACGGGCTGCCCACGAGGGTGGGGGGCGCGCCCCCCTGCCTCGTGGGGCCCCCGTGGCTCCTTCAACGTACTTCCTGCACCCATATATACCGTCGTACCCTAAAACTTCCAGAATAGAGATTGGATCGGGAGTTCTGCCGCTAGAAGCCTCTGTAGCCACCAAAAGTCAATCGGGACCCTGTTCTGGCACCCTGCCGGAGGGGGGATCCCTCACCGGTGGCCATCTTCATCATCCCGGCGCTCTCCATGACAAGGAGGGAGTAGTTCTCGCTTGGGGCTAAGGGTATGTACCAGTAGCTATGTGTTCGATCTCTCTCTCTCTCTCTCTCTCGTGTTCTTGATTTGGCATGATCTAGATGTATCGCGAGCTTTGCTATTATAGTTGGATCCTATGTTTCTCCTCCCCCTCTTCTCTCTTGTAATGAATTGAGTTTTCCCTTTGGAGTTATCTTATCGGATTGAGTCTTTAAAGATTTGAGAACACTTGATGTATGTCTTATGTGGGATAACCGGGGTGACAATGGGTTATTCTATTGATCCACTTGATGTATGTTTTGGTGATCAACTTGCGGGTTTCGTGACATTGGGAACCTACGCATAGGGGTTGGCACACATTTTTGTTGTGATTCTCCGGTAGAAACTTTGGGCACTCTTTGAGGTTCCATGTGTTGGCTGAAGAGATGAATCTGAGATTGTGTGATGCATATCGTATAATCATACCCACGGATACTTGAGGTGACATTGGAGTATCTAGGTGACATTAGGGTTTTGGTTGATTTGTGTCTTAAAGTGTTATTCTAGTACGAACTCTAGGGCTGTTTGTGACACTTATAGGAATAGCCCAATGGATTGATTGGAAAGAATAACTTTGAGGTGGTTTCGTACCCTACCATAATCTCTTCGTTTGTTCTCCGCTATTAGTGACTTTGTAGTGACTCTTTGTTGCATGTTGAGGGATAGTTATGTGATCCAACTATGTTAGTATTGTTGAGGGAACTTACACTAGCGAAAGTATGAACCCTAGGCCTTGTTTCCTAGCATTGCAATACCGTTTACGCTTACTTTTACCATTCGTTACCTTGCTGTTTTTATAATTTCAGATTACAAATACCTTTATCTACCATACATATACCACTTGTATCACCATCTCTTTGCCGAACTAGTGCACCTATACAATTTACCATTGTATTGGGTGTGTTGGGGACACAAGAGACTCTTTGTTATTTGGTTGCAGGGTTGCTTGAGAGAGACCATCTTCATCCTACGCCTCCTACGGATTGATAAACCTTAGGTCATCCACTTGAGGGAAATTTGCTACTGTCCTACAAACCTCTGCACTTGGAGGCCCAACAACGTCTACAAGAAGAAGGTTGTGTAGTAGACATCATGCCTCATGGGCAAGATGACTAAGACTCCGTTCTCCGGAACAATGGAGCGAGCAACTGACTTATTGGAAATAATACATACTGATGTATGCAGTCCAATGAGTGTTGAGTCTCGCGGCGGGTATCGTTATTTTCTGACCTTCGCAGATGATTTGAGCAGATATAGGTATATCTACTTGATGAAGCATAAGTCTGAAACATTTGAAAAGTTCAAAGTACTTCAGAGTGAAGTGGAAAATCATCGTGACAAGAAAATAAAGTTTCTACGATCTGATCACAGAGACAAATATTTGAGTTACGAGTTTGGTCTTCAATTAAAACAATGTGGAATAGTTTCACAAATTCATGCCACCTGGAACACCACAGCATGATGGTGTGTCCGAACGTCATGACCGTACTATTATTGGATATAGCAAAGGAAATATGCCCTAGAGGCAATAATAAAAGTTATTATTTATTTCCTTATTTCATGATAAATGTTTATTATTCATACTAGAATTGTATTAACCGGAAACATAATACATGTGTGAATACATAGACAAACATAGTGTCACTAGTATGCCTCTACTTGACTAGCTCGTTGATCAAAGATGGTTAAGTTTCCTAACCATAGACATGAGTTGTCATTTGATTAACAGGATCACATCATTAGGAGAATGATGTGATTGACTTGACCCATTCCGTTAGCTTAGCACTTGGTTGTTTAGTTTGTTGCTATTGCTTTCTTCATGACTTATACATGTTCCTATGACTATGAGATTATGCAACTCCAGTTTACCGGAGGAACACTTTGTGTGCCACCAAACGTCACAACGAAACTGGGTGATTATAAAGGTGCTCTACAGGTGTCCCGAAGGTACTTGTTGGGTTGGTGTATTTCGAGATTAGGATTTGTCACTCCAATTGTCGGAGAGGTATCTCTGGGCCCACTCGGTAATACACATCACTTAAGCCTTGCAAGCATTACAACTAATGAGTTAGTTGCGGGATGATGTATTACGGAACAAGTAAAGAGACTTGCCGGTAACGAGATTGAACTGGTATTTGTTGGGGAACGTAGTAATTCCAAAAATTTCCTACGCACACAGAAGATCATTGTGATGCATAGCAACGAGAGGGGAGAGTGTTGTCTACGTACCCTCGTAGACCGAAAGCGAAAGTGTTAGCACACCGCGGTTGATTTAGTCGTACGTCTTCACGATCCAACCGATCAAGTACCAAACGCACGGCACCTCCGAGTTCAGCACACGTTCAACCCGATGATGTCCCTCGAACTCCGATCCAGCCGAGTGTTGAGGGAGAGTTTTGTCAGCACGACGGCGTGGTGACGATGATGATGTTGTACCGACGTTGGGCTTCGCCTAAGAAGCGCTACAGTATTATCGAGGTGGACTATGGTGGAAGGGGGCACCACACACGGCTAAAAGATCAAATGATCAATTGTTGTGTCTCTAGGGTGCTCTCCTGCCCCCGTATATAAAGGAGCAAGGGGGGAGGTGCGGCCAGCTAGGAGGGGGCGCGCCCGGAGGAGTCCTACTCCCACTGGGAGTAGGACTCCCTCCCTTTTCCTTGTTGGATTAGGAGTCGAGGGGGAAAGAGGAGGGAGAGAGGAAGGAAAGGGGGGTGCCGCCCCCTCTCCTTGTCCTATTCGGACTAGGGGGGAGGGGCGCGCGGCCCTGCCCTGGCCGCCTCTCCTCTTCTCCACAAAGGCCCACTATGGCTCATTAAGCCCCCGGGGGGTTCCGGTAACCCCTCGGTACTCCGGTAAAATCCCGATTTCACCCGGAACACTTCCTATATCCAAATATAGGCTTCCAATATATTAATCTTCATGTCTCGACCATTTCGAGACTCCTCGTCATGTTCGTGATCACATCCGGGACTCCGAACAACCTTCAGTAGATCAAAAATCATAAACTCATAATATAACTGTCATCGAAACTTTAAGCGTGCGGACCCTACGGGTTCGAGAACTATGTAGACATGACCGAGACACGTCTCCGGTCAATAACCAATAGCGGAACCTGGATGCTCATATTGGCTCCCACATATTCTACGAAGATCTTTATCGGTCAGACAACATAACAACATATGTTGTCCCCTTTGTCATCGGTATGTTACTTGCCTGAGATTCGATCGTCCGTATCTCAATACCTAGTTCAATCTCATTACCGGCAAGTCTCTTTACTCGGTCCGTAATACATCATCCTGCAACTAACTCATTAGTTGCAATTCTTGCAAGGCTTAAGTGATGTGCATTACTGAGTGGGCCCATAGATACCTCGCTGACAATCGCAGTGACAAATCCTAATCTCGAAATACGCCAACCCAACAAGTACCTTCGGAGACACCTGTAGAGCACCTTTATAATCACCCAGTTACGTTGTAATGTTTGGTAGCACACAAAGTGTTCCTCCGGTAAACGGGAGTTGCATAATCTCATAGTCATAGGAACATGTATAGGTCATGAAGAAAGCAGTAGCAACAAACTAAACGATCAAGTGCTAAGCTAACGGAATGTGTCAAGTCAATCACATCCTTCTCCTAATAATGTGATCCCGTTAATCAAATGACAACTCATGTCTATGGTTAGGAAACATAACCATCTTTGATCAACGAGCTAGTCAAGTAGTGGCATACTAGTGACACTCTGTTTGTCTATGTATTCACACATGTATGATGTTTCCGGTTAATACAATTCTAGCATGAATAATAAACATTTATCATGATAGAAGGAAATAAATAATAGCTTTATTATTGCCTCTAGGGCATATTTCCTTCAGTCTCCCACTTGCACTAGAGTCAATAATCTAGTTCACATCGCCATGTGATTTAATACCAATAGTTCACATCACCATGTGATTAACACCCATAGTTCACATCGACATGTGACCAACACTCAATGGTTTACTAGAGTCAATAATCTAGTTCACATCGCTATGTGATTAACACCCAAAGAGTACTAAGGTGTGATCATGTTTTGCTTGTGAGAGAAGTTTAGTCAACGGGTCTGCCACATTCAAATCCGTAAGTATTTTGCAAATTTCTATGTCAACAATGCTGTGCACGGAGCAACTCTAGCTAATTGCTCCCACTTTCAATATGTATCCAGATTGAGATTTAGAGTCATCTGGATCAGTATCAAAATTTGCATCGACGTAACCCTTTACGACGAACCTTTTTGTCACCTCCATAATCGAGGAACATATCCTTATTCCACTAAGGATGATTTTGACCGTTGTCCAGTGATCTACTCCTAGATCACTATTGTACTTCCTTGCCAAAAACAATGTAGGGTATACAATAGATCTGGTACACAGCATGGCATATTTTATAGAACCTATGGCCAAGGCACAGGAAATGAATTCCATTATCTTTCTATCTTTTGCCGTGGTCGGGCTTTGAGTCTTACTCAGTTTCACACCTTGTAACACAGGCAAGAACTCTTTATTTGACTGTTCCATTTTGAACTACTTCAAAATCTTGTCAAGGTATGTACTCATTGAAAAACTTACCAAGCGTTTTGATCTATCTCTATAGATCTTGATGCTCAATATGTAAGAAGCTTCACCGAGGTCTTTCTTTGAAAAACTCCTTTCAAACACTCCTTTATGCTTTGCATAATAATTCTACATTATCTGTGATCAACAATATGTCATTCTCATATACTTATCAGAAATGTTGTAGTGCTCCCACTCACTTTCTTGTAAATACAGGCTTCACCGCAAGTCTGTATAAAACTATATGCTTTGATCAACTTATCAAAGCGTATATTCCAACTCCGAGATGCTTGCACCAGTCCATAGATGGATCGTTGGGGCTTGCATATTTTGTTAGCACCTTTAGGATTGACAAAACCTTCTGGTTGCATCATATACAACTCTTCTTTAATAAATCCATTAAGGAATGCAGTTTTGTTTATCCATTTGCAAGATTTCATAAAATGCAGCAATTTCTAACATGATTCGGACAGACTTAAGCATAGATACGAGTGAGAAACTCTCATTGTAGTCAATACCTTGAACTTGTCGAAAACCTTTTGCGACAATTCTAGCTTTGTAGATAGTAACACTACTATTAGCGTCCGTCTTCCTCTTGAAAATCCATTTATTTTCTATGTCTTGCCGATCATCGGGAAAGTCAACCAAAGTCCACACTTTGTTCTTATACATGGATCCCATCTCAGATTTCATGGCCTTAAGCCATTTCACGGAATCTGGGCTCATCATCGCTTCCTCATAGTTCGTAGGTTCGTCATGGTCAATTAATATGACCTCTAGAACAGGATTACCTTACCACTCTGGTGCGGATCTCACTCTGGTTGACCTACGAGGTTCGGTAGTAACTTGATCTGAAGTTACATGATCATCATCATTAACTTCCTCACTAATTGGTGTAGGAGTCACAGAAACAGATTTCTGTGATGAACTACTTTCCAATAAGGGAGCATGTACAGTTACCTCATCAAATTTTACTTTCCTCCCACTCACTTCTTTCGAGAGAAACTCCTTCTCTAGAAAGGATCCATTCTAAGCAACAAATATCTTGCCTTAGGGTCTATGATAGAAGGTGTACCCAACAGTTACTTTTGGGTATCCTATGAAGACGCACTTCTCCGACTTGGGTTTGAGCTTATCAAGATGGAACTTTTTCACATAAGCATTGCAACCTCAAACTTTAAGAAACGACAGCTTAGGTTTCTTGCCAAACCATAGTTCATACGGTGTCGTCTCAATGGATTTAGATGGTGCCCTATTTAACGTGAATGTAGCTGTCTCTAATGCATAACCCCAAAATGATAGTGGTAAATCGGTAAGAGACATCATAGATCGCACCATATCTAATAAAGTACGGTTACGACATTCACACACACCATTACGCTGTGGTGTTCCAGGTGGCATGAGTTTTGTGAAATTATTCCACATTGTTTTAATTGAAGGCCAAACTCGTAACTCAAATATTCGCCTCTGCGATCAGATCATAGAAACTTTATTTTCTTGTTACGATGATTTTCCACTTCACTCTGAAATTATTTGAACTTTTTAAATGTTTCAGACTTACGTTTATTCAAGTAGATATACCCATATCTGCTCAAATCATCTGTGAAGGTCAAAAAAATAATGATACCCGCCACGATCCTCAACACTCATCGGACCTCATACATCAGTATGTATTATATCCAATGTTGGGGATATCGCTTATCGGGAACTTATCGGTCGATCTACTATAAGGGGTAAATCGGCCAGTTGATCGGCATATCGACCGATTTATCACCATATCGGTTGATTTATCGGCCGATTTATCTTAGCGGTCAGTCCATGATAAGCGATAAATCGGCCGATTTATCAGAATATCGGAAGATATCTTGAACAGTGATTATATCCAATAAGTCAGTTGCTCGCTCCATTGTTCTAGAGAATGGAGTCTTAGTCATTGTCGGTGTCAAAACCGGCGGATCTTGGGTAGGGGGTCCCGAACTGTGCGTCTAGGCCGGATGGTAACAGGAGGCAAGGGACACGAAGTTTTACCCAGGTTCGGGCCCTCTCGATGGAGGTAAAACCCTACGTCCTGCTTGATTAATATTGATGATATGGGCAGTACAAGAGTAGATCTACCACGAGATCAGAGATGCTAAACCCTAGAAGCTAGCCTATGGTATGATTGTGTGTTGTGATTGTTGTCCTATGGACTAAAACCCTCTGGTTTATATAGACACCGGATAGGGTTAGGGTTACATAGAGTCGGTTACAATGGTAGGAGATCTACATATCCGTATCTCCAAGCTTGCCTTCCACGCCAAGGAAAGTCCCTTCTGGACATGGGACGAAGTCTTCAATCTTGTATCTTCATAGTCCAGGAGTCCGGCTGAAGGTATAGTCCGGCCATCCGGACACCCCCTAATCCAGGACTCCCTCAGTAGCCCCTGAACCAGGCTTCAATGACAACGAGTCCGGCACGCAGATTGTCTTCAGCATTGCAAGGCGGGTTCCTCCTCCAAGTACTTCATAGAAGATTTTGAACACAAAGATAGTGTCCGGCTCTGCAAAATAAGTTTCCACATATTGCCATAGAGAGAATAATATTTACACAAATCTAATCTGCTGACGTATTCCGTAGTGTGACATCACCCCACGGCCAAGCTTTTATTCGAATCGTTTTACTATCCCATCTCAACGTGTTATGCGAGGCGGTTTCCTTGGCATGTCTTGTTAAAGTAGAGATCATGTCCCCTTATTCCGGGATTCTCATCAATACGGGCGTGGGTAACCCAACCGCTTCTAGGACTCCTAGACTATAGGCAAGTCCAAACGGCCACGGAGAGGACACTTGATATTCACCCTCTTTATAAAGGGACAAGGTTTTTACTTTTTCCCTCCCGTGCTCAATCGAATCCTTCCCCCACCTCAAGTTCAAACACCCAAGGTTCAGGTCAGGTGCTCCGAACCCTCAATCATGTCCGGATCTAGCCTTCAAGGCCGATGGATGCCTTCCTCCGTCACGGAAGAAGACATCAAAAAGTTAAGGGAGGCCAGATATCTGACCGCCGTGGTTTCGCATCGGCTGCCCACCCGAGGGCAGGCCGTCCCCTCCCCCGAACCCAACGAGAACGTCGTGTTCATCTCCCACTTCCTCCGAGGTCTAGGCCTTGCTCTGGATCCTTTCGTTAGGGGTTTGATGTATTATTACGGGCTAGATTTCCATGATCTAGCTCCGGACTCCTTTCTTCATATCACGACATTTATTGTCGTGTGCGAGGCCTTCCTCCGGGTTACCCCTCACTTTGGCCTGTGGCTCAAGACTTTTGAAGTAAAGCTGAAGATGATCGAGGGGCAACATGCAGCGTGCGGAGGTGCCTCAATACGCAAGATGACGGGAGCCCCCTGGCCCAAAGGTTCCATTCCGGAGGTGTCTGAATTATGGCAACAGGAGTGGTTCTACATCACGGCTCCTAGAAGTGCCAAGTGGGCGGCCGCCCCTGTTTTCCGCTCGGGCCCTCCACCACAACTGATGTCATGGATCAGCAGAGGTCTGAGCTGGGGTCCAGCCAAGGACGTGCCTATTCTGCAAAGCTGCATTCGAGATCTCTTCAATGGAGATTTTAGTTTGGTTGCGGTAATACAAGTTATGTTGGTTCGTCAAGTCCAGCCTTGCAAACGCCGGCCCCTTCGCTTGTGGGAGTTCAATCCCGAAGGACCGCGTGTCATTCAAAATTTCCTCGGCCTGACGCACGAGGAGATGTACAAGTCATTCTTCGGACCTCAGGTAGAGTGTCCGGAAATCACCGAGGACGTGGGCCTGAGCAGTAACCGCGCCGCCGAACAGGTAAGGAATCTTCCGGCTGAACATACTATCTCTCATTTGTTATGAAGTTATCTCTGAGAGTTCGCTTTTTGACCAGGACTGGCTAACAAAGGCGAAGTTGATTTGGTGTCCGGCCCCCCTCCCTGAGGGTTTGGAAAATCCGGTACTGGAAAATATGCTCCAGGTCGCACCCTACCCGGAATCCTTGAAGGAAGATACCAGGGAGGATAATACGGGCGGACGCGGGCCCCCAACGCTGCCCATTCTAACCGAGGGAGCGAGCGTCTTCATGAAGGAAGACGACCGGAGGAGGAAAAGGACTGCGCCCGGGGATTCAGAAGCCGAAGCTTCCAAACGGGAGAAGAAGTCTCCCACAGAGGGTCTTACCTCGGGGGCTGCTTTTGCCGCACTAAGTCCGCGGGGGGATCAATCCTCCAGCGATTCGTAAGTGACCTGAAATACTTTAATAGTACAGGTATGCCATCTTTTTCTTCTGAGAAAATAACCACCGCATATATCTTTGCAGTTCGGGCCTTAGCCCCTCTCAAATGAGTTTGTCTTCGGGGGATCTTCTTCCAGAGATGATGGAGAGCGAAACGCCTCCTCTGGACTCCTCCGCTCCAGAAGCGGGCGACCCCGAAGTGTCGTCGCGGAGGGCCTCTCCGAATCCGGTGAGGCCAGAAGGTAATCCCATTGACCCCCGAAGCTCCTAGTGTCCGGCTCCCGAAGAGAACAGACAAAAGAGTCCGGCACTGTCTGGTGCGCGATCGGATGTTCTGAGGGAGTTGGTGGGGCGAGCGGCAATATCATATGAACACCGTACGCTGATGAATACGGTGATGGAGAGAATCTTGTCCGCCGAAAGTGGATTGCATAAAGCTTTTATGAGTCTACTGACAGGTTTTGAGGTACGTAAAATAATGTATAATAGTCCTGCACATGCTAGGTGTGCCCTGTGTAGATAGTAGCCCCTAAGACTCTGGTGGTCGTCGGAAACGACGACGAACAGAGGATCATGTTCCCAGGTAATAATCATACTGCCTCTATGTGCAGATGATGGAAGCTCCGGTGGCTAGCCGGACTAGCGAGTTTTCCTATTTAAAACGGCAGTTAGATGCGGCCGACGCCGACATCGAGCTTATTAACAAAAGGCTTGACGAGGCACAGGGTAAGTGTCATTATCTGGTAAACGCCACATAGGAAGAGCAACATGATGCCAGTATCTTTAATATGTTGTGACTGCAGATGGAGCTGCCACTGTTGAAGCCTTGCGGGCAGAACTTGCCCGAGCCAAGGAACAAGCGAGGTTGGGTAATGCGGCTGCTTTGAAGGCGGCCGAAGAGTTGCAAGCCGAGAAGGCCGCGCATGGCAAGAGCCGAGATAAGATGGCCAAGATGGCCATAGAATTAAAAGCCGCCGCCGACCGTTGCCGAGTTCTTGAAAAGGAAAACCAGGTGAAGTCATCGGACCTTGAGAAGGCTGCTGCGACGAGAAAAGACCTCCGCTCTGCTATGAGGGCAAAGAAGGAGGAGTTGCGGGAAGCCGGGGATATTGTAGTTGGGAAATACTTTATGTTGCGGTGGAAATTCGGAGATCCACGGTATGCCCCTCTGGATTGGCTGTGGAGTTCAGAGGATGTGTATATGAATTTGGCAGCGAGCGCTGCTGATGCGGTCAAATACTTCTAGGGTCAAACGGACCGTGAAGTGGACCAGTTGTTTTGGACACAATTCCATTCTCCCGAGCGTCCACTTTCATTGACTGGCCAATTAGCCGAATGGGCCGAACTGAACAGGTTGTCCGGACGTGCCATGAGGCCTGTTGTGGATCAGCTATGGCCGGAAAGGCCAAGACCGAACAGCTATTTCAGCTTGGTGCAGCAGTTCCTTGACATGGTGCCGCGCATCAATGCGATGAAGAGGTCGGCGTGCATAGGGGGCTCACGGATGGCCTTTGCCCGTGTTAAAGCATGCTGGGCGGAGATGGATGCCACCACTGTTGCAGCGCAGGATTCGGCGATAGGCCGAATGGCTGCTGAGCACTACTTTGAAGAAGTTCTTGAGGGTGCTCGTTTGATAGATACCCAGTGCTCAAAAAATATTATGTTTGAGTTATATGTAATCTCATTGTAAGCGAAAATGCTTTTATAAAGTTTTATAAGGCTATTTTTATACTTTTGCCTGAAAGTAATATGATGCCTCCTGGGCGGCCGTTTATGTATACATGTGTATAACGTGAAAGATTGCAGCCGTCGGCTTCAACCCCCACACATATAATGTGGAGGTGCTCGCAAAAACACGCGTTCACACTTAACGCAACGTCTTGGTCCTATTAAGGAGGTGATAGCGGAGCGAGCGAGGCAACCGGACTATAATGCTTTAGCACTTTCACTTAGCCATAGGAGTTTGACAGTGGGGCTACTAGATAGCCCCTGGTGGCTCCGCACTCTCCCGGTCCCGGGGTGCGTACATGCCTGGCCGGAAAGCGGCCCTTCGTTAAGGCGGAGGAATTCTATCATTCCAACAGGTCATCGAGTGGTTGACCAGTCTCACGCTATATCATGACAGTCAGTTTTTGGCTTTCTCTACTAAGGTGCTCGTCCGGATGAACCAGGGCACAATCGCAGTAGTTCTCCTGGTGCTACCTTAGCCGGTAAAGCGGAACGTAAGGCACCAAAACACAGGAGCCGGGCAAACCCAACATTTGACCAAAGACAATGATTCGAAGCTGATGCATATAGGGCCAAACTCGCGACGCCGAACACTCCCTAAGGTATTCGGTCTTTGTGGTATAAACCGGGCCTGAATAATGGCCTTTGTAAGAAGCCCCTTGTGTCCAGGTACGTGCATTGTTCTGGCATGGCCACATGCCAAGACGTCAGCATCCTTCTCAACGGTAGATATGTATAAACAAGAGACAGTAAAAAATGTTTACGCAGGGTCTTAATCTAAAAAGAATCCTTGGAGCGGGTCCCTGCTGCATGTCTGCGCCTGTGTCTCTGTTGTGCCGTATCCTGGACGGGTGTAGCATGATGATCGTCTATAAAAGAGAGGAATTTAGGTGAAAAAGTTGTGCAAAAAGATAGTTTTTTAAAGAAACCATGTATAATTCAAGATGAGAAAATATTGCCACTTGTCTGCGCGCGTTGAGCCCCTTGCAAATAGGGGTGTGACCGTTTATTCAGTATAAATAGCGGTGCCGGACTTGGTTAGTTGTGTCTGGGGTCTTGACGACCTATTGGATGCTTTCGGTGGTCCGGGCGCCTTTAGTGTGCGGCTGCCAAGGCAGCCGCACTCTCTTCGGCGCGCAGAGATCGCTTGATATTTCCGTTCACTGAAATGATGCCACGTGGACCAGGCATCTTTGAGTGTGAGGGAGGCGTAGTGTGGTATTGCATTAAAGCGAGCGAAAGCTTCGCGTCCGAGCAGTGCTTGATAGCCACTTCGGAACGGAGCGATGTGGAAGGTTAAATGCTCGCGATGGAAGTTATCAGGGGAGCCGAATATAACTTGTAGTAATAGGGAGCCCGTACAGCGAGCCCCTGGGCCTGGCGTTACTCCTTTAAAGGTAGTATTGGTATGGCGAATTTTTGTTGGGTCTAACCCCATCCCGCGGATTGTATCCTGATATATTAGGTTTAGATTGCTGCCACCGTCCATCAATACTCGTGTGAAGTGATATCCGCCAATTACTGGGTCTAATACCAGGCAGCCCATCCTGCACGCCGGATACTTGCTGAGTAATCGCGATGGTCGAAAGTGATCGGTTGAGACGACCAGTGGCAGGACTTCGCGGTGACAGGCACTTGGGTATATTTCTCTGGGAGTGCCGCATTGTTTCCCTTGATCACGTGTAACACGTTTACTGTTTTGACTTCTGGTGGAAATTTCTTTTGTTCCCCAGTGTCTTGCTTGGGAGGCTCGTCCTCGTCTTCACTTGGTGTATCCTCCCCCTTGTGTACGGCGTTGAGCTTGCCGGACTGCTTGAAGACCCAACAATCTCTGTGGGTATGATTAGCAGGTTTACCAGGGGTACTATGGATCTAACATACTTGGTCTAGAATTTTGTTGAGGCTGGACAGTTCATCCCTGGTGCCTCTAGAGGGCGGCTTTTGCTGACCTGGCCGAGAGCTTTTGAATTCGGCATTTACTGCCGTGCCCTTCGTGCTGTCTTCTTTATTCCGGCGTTTGTTATTGCTGTTGCGCCGTGATTTCCCGTTTCCATCTCTAACTTCAGATGTACTGAGGTCGCTAGTGCTGCATCTGGCTAGCCAGCTGTCCTCACCCGCACAAAAGCGGGTCATGAGGTTTGTTAATGCGGCCATCGTTCTCGGCTTATTTTGGCCGAGGTGTCTGGCGAGCCATTCATCACAGATGCTATGCTTAAAAGCTGCCAAGGCTTTGGCGTCTGGACAGTCGACAATCTGGTTCTTTTTAGTAAGAAACCTGTTCCAAAGCTTTCGGGCTGACTCTCCGGGCTGTTGAGTTATATGACTCAAATCGTCCGCATCCGGAGGTCGGACATAAGTCCCTTGAAAATTTTCCCGAAAGGCGTCTTCGAGCTCTTCCCAACTTCCAATGGAGCTTTCGGGGAGGCCTTTAAGCCAGTGATGAGCTGGCCCTTTGAGCTTGAGGGGTAAGTACTTGATGGCATGGAGATCATCTCCTCGAGCCATATGGATATGGAGGATGTAGTCCTCAATCCAGACCCCTGGGTCTGTTGTTCCGTCGTATGCCTCTATGTTTACGGGTTTGAATCCCTCTGGGAATTCATGGTCCAGCACCTCATCGGTGAAACACAGGGGGTGTGCGGCACCCCTGTAGCTGGGTGTGACGCGTTGTTCAGATGTTTGTTGTATTGCATTGTATGCTGGGGCACGCTTGCGTGGTCCATAGATGGATCTTGTTGCGCCGTCCTTTGGGTGCAAGCCCTCGCCTGGGTCGCGTGTTGTATTGTGAGTGGCGTTGTATGCCGCCCTGTGTTGGTAGAGGGGTCGTCTATCTGGCCAGGTGGCTGCTTTGATGTTTGGTTGTGGAGGGTCTGAGGCCTCCTCATCGAATTCGGGTAGCAGCTTCCGCTTTGGGTAGCTCTTGGAGGGGCGATTGTCGCCGTACCTCGCTGCTGTGTTGAGTATTTTACTCCATCTGATTTGGAGTGTGTCTTGCGCAACCCTGAGCCTTTGCTTCTGCTTTTTGAGACTCCTCGCGGTGGCAACAAGCCTTTTACGGGCATTCTACTGCTCCGGGTGCCTGTCCGGCGTTATATCGTCCAGACTATTATCCTTGATAGAATTTGTTTGTTCGTTTTGATTATCCGGATTGCCGTTGTCCGGCAGCGGTTCGCCATGCTCCAGCGCTGGGTCTGTGTGATCGTTATTTCTGTCAAGGCAGGATTTGGGGCGGCGCTTGCGCCTCCGCTTTGACTGCTTCTCGAGGGAACAAGCCTTCGGTGCGTCCTTCCGCTCCTCGTCGTCATCTTTTGGTGTGTCCACCATGTATACGTCGTATGACGAGGTGGCTTTCCAGGGCTCAATAGGCGCTGGTTCTTCATCGTCTCCTGTGTCGGCGTCCATACCGTCGATATCTTCGGAGTCGAAGTCGAGCATATTGGTTAAATCGTCGACAGTGGCTATAAGGTGGGTGGTGGGTGGGCTTTGAATTTCTTCATCGTCCGTATCCCAACCTTGCTGACTGTAGCTCGGCCAGGGCTCTCCTGATAGAGAGAGACTTTAGTGTCTTCAGAATATCACTAAAAGGTGAGTGCTGAAAGATATCCGCGGCAGTAAACTCCATGATCGGCGCCCAATCGGATTCGATCGGCAGGGGCGCGGGGTTTCGGAGTCCGGAGAGGAGTCCGGCTCCCTAGAGTCACGAGTCTCGCGGAGTGCGGCGCTGGTGTTCGGCTCGATCGCCGTTGGGATCGCAGCCCCCGAGGCGGCGTCCAACCACCCATCCTCGATCGGCGCAGTAGGCTCTGAATTAGGGGTCGAAGCCGATGCGGGTGCGGCCTCCAGGGCACTGTTCGGTGGCAGAGCTAGATCATGCTTGTCGTGACAGTGCGGCGCGGCGTCAGCCGTGTAGTTTAAACTTCCAAACCAGACCTGGCGTCCAGGGGCATAGCTTTCGATCTACTCCAGATGGCCAAGTGAATTGGCCCGCAGTGCAAAGCCTCCGAAGACGAAGATCTGTCCGGGGAGGAAGGTCTCACCCTGGACTGCATTGCTATTGATAATCATAGGAGCCATCGAGCCTGACAGCGACGACACAGAGGAACACTCAATGAAAGCACCAATGTCGGTGTCAAAACCGGCGGATCTCGGGTAGGGGGTCTCGAACTGTGCGTCTAGGCCGGATGGTAATAGGAGGCAAGTGGCATGAAGTTTTACCCAGGTTCGGGGCCTCTCGATGGAGGTAAAACCCTACGTCCTGCTTGATTAATATTGATGATATGGGTAGTACAAGAGTAGATCTACCACGAGATCAGAGAGGCTAAACCCTAGAAGCTAGCCTATGGTATGATTGTGTGTTGTGATTGTTGTCCTACGGACTAAAACCCTCCGGTTTATATAGACACCGGATAGGGTTAGGGTTACATAGAGTCGGTTACAATGGTAGGAGATCTACATATCCGTATCGCCAAGCTTGCCTTCCATGCCAAGGAAAGTCCCTTCCGGACACGGGACGAAGTCTTCAATCTTGTATCTTCATAGTCCAGGAGTCCGGCTGAAGGTATAGTCCGGACATCCGGACACCCCCTAATCCAGGACTCCCTCAGTCATCTTTGCCCATGAGGCATGGTTCGCAAGCATCAAGTGATTCATAATCAAGTGATTCCAAAAGCCCATCAACATGGATTTTCTTCATGCGCTTTACACCAATATGACCTAAACGGCAATGCCGCAAATAAGTTGCACTATCATTATTAACTTTGCATCTTTTGGCTTCAATATTATGAATATGTGTATCACTACGATCGAGATTCAACAAACCATTTTCATTGGGTGCATAACCATAGAAGGTTTTATTCATGTAAAGAGAATAACAATTATTCTCTAACTTAAATGAATAACCGTATTGCAATAAACATGATCAAATCATATTCATGATCAAAGCAAACACCAAATAACACTTATTTAGGTTCAACACTAATCCCAAAAGTGTAGGGAGTGTACGATGATGATCATATCAATCTTGGAACCACTTCCAACACACATCGTCACTTCACCCTTAACTAGTCTCTGTTCATTCTGCAACTCCCGTTTCGAGTTACTACTCTTAGCAACTGAACCAGTATCAAATACCGAGGGGTTGCTATAAACACTAGTAAAGTACACATCAATAACATGTATATCAAATATAGCATTTGTTCACTTTGCCATCCTTCTTATCCGCCAAATACTTGGGGCAGTTACGCTTCCAGTGACCAGTCCCTTTGCAGTAGAAGTACTTAGTCTTAGGCTTAGGTCCAGACTTCGGCTTCTTCACTTGAGCAGCAACTTGCTTGTCGTTCTTCTTGAAGTTCCCTTTCTTTCCCTTTGCCCTTTTCTTGAAACTAGTGGTCTTGTTAATCATCAACACTTGATGCTCTTTCTTGATTTCTACCTTCATCGATTTCATCATCATGAAAAGCTCGGGAATCGTTTTCGTCATCCCTTGCATACTATAGTTCATCACGAAGTTCTACTAACTTGGTGATTGTGACTAGAGAATTCTGTCAATCACTATTTTATCTGGAAGATTAACTCCCACTTGATTCAAGCGATTGTAGTACCCAGACAATCTGAGCACATGCTCGCTGCTTGAGCTATTCTCCTCCATTTTTTAGCTATAGAACTTGTTGGAGACTTCATATCTCTCAATCCGGGCATTTGCTTGAAATATTAACTTCAACTCCTGGAACATCTCATATGCTCCATGACGTTCAAAACGTCATTGAAGTCCCGGTTCTAAGCCGTAAAGCATGGCACACTGAACTATCGAGTAGTCATCAATACGTGACTGCCAGGCATTCACAATGTCTGCAGTTGCTGGCACAGGTGGTACACCTAGCGTTGCTTCTAGGACGTAACTCTTCTGTGCAGCAATGAGGATAATCCTCAAGTTACGGACCCAGTCCGTGTAATTGCTACCATCATCTTTCAACTTTGCTTTCTCAAGGAACGCATTAAAATTCAATGGAACAATAGCACGGGCCATCTATCTACAATCAACATAGACAAGCAAGATACTAACAGGTACTAAGTTCATGATAAATTTAAGTTCAATTAATCATATTACTTAAGAACTCCCACTTAGATAGACATCCCTCTAATCATCTAAGTGATCACGTGATCCAAATCAACTAAACCATAACCGATCATCACGTGAAATGGAGTAGCTTTCAATGGTGAACATCACTATGTTGATCATATCTACTATATGATTCACGCTCGACCTTTCGGTCTCAGTGTTCCGAGGCCATATCTACATATGCTAAGCTCGTCAAGTTTAACCTGAGTATTCTGCGTGTGCAAAACTGGCTTGCACCCATTGTAGATGGACGTAGAGCTTATCACACCCGATCATCACGTGGTGTCTGGGCACGACGAACTTTGGCAACTGTGCATACTCAGGGAGAACACTTTTATCTTGAAATTTAGTGAGAGATCATCTTATAATGCTACCGTCAATCAAAGCAAGATAAAATGCATAAAAGATAAACATCACATGCAATCAATATAAGTGATATGATATGGCCATCATCATCTTGTGCTTGTGATCTCCATCTCCGAAGCACCGTCATGATCACCATCGTCACCGGCGTGACACCTTGATCCACATCATAGCATTGTTGTCGTCTCGCCAATCTTATGCTTCTACGACTATCGCTACCGCTTAGTGATAAAGTAAAGCATTACAGAGCGATTGCATTGCATACAATAAAGCGACAACCATATGGCTCCTGCCAGTTGCCGATAACTCGGTTACAAAACATGATCATCTCATACAATAAAATTTAGCATCATGTCTTGACCATATCACATCACAACATGCCCTGCAAAAACAAGTTAGACGTCCTCTACTTTGTTGTTGCAAGTTTTACGTGGCTGCTACTGGGCTTAGCAAGAACCGTTCTTACCTATGCATCAAAACCACAATGATAGTTTGTCAAGTTGGTGTTGTTTTAACCTTCGCAAGGACCGGGCCTAGCCACACTCAGTTCAACTAAAGTTGGAGAAACTGACACCCGCCATCCACCTGTGTGCAAAGCATGTCGGTAGAACCAGTCTCGCGTAAGCGTACGCGTAATGTCGGTCCGGGCCACTTCATCCAACAATACCGCCGAACCAAAGTATGACATGCTGGTAAGCAGTATGACTTATATCACCCACAACTCACTTGTGTTCTACTTGTGCATATGACATCTACGCATAAAACCTGGCTCGGATGCCACTGTTGGGGAACGTAGTAATTTCAAAAAAATTCCTACGCAAACACAAGATCATGGTGATGCATAGCAACGAGAGGGGAGAGTGTTGTCTATGCACCCTCGTAGATCGAAAGTGGAAGCGTTAGCACAACGCGGTTGATTTAGTTGTACGTCTTCACGATCCGACCGATCAAGCACCGAACGCACGACACCTCCGAGTTCAGCACACGTTCAGCCCAATGACATCCCTCGAACTCCGATCCAGCCGAGTGTTGAGGGAGAGTTTCGTCAGCACGACGGCGTGGTGACGATGATGATGTTCTATCGATGCCGGGCTTCGCCTAAGCAGCGCTACAATATTATCGAGGTGGACTATGGTGGAAGGGGGCACCGCACACGGCTAAAAGATCAAACGATCAATTATTGTGTCTCTAGGGTGCCCCCTGCCCCCGTATATAAAGGAGCAAGGGGGAGGTGCGGCCGGCCAGGAGGGGGCGCGCCAGGAGGAGTCCTACTCCCACCGGGAGTAGGACTCCCTCCCTTTTCCTTGTTGGATTAGGAGTGGAGGGGGAAAGAGGAGGGAGAGAGGAAGAAAAGGGGGGGGGGCTCTCCTTGTCCTATTCGGACTAGGGGGAGGGGCGTGCGGCCCTGCCCTGGCCGCCTCTCCTCTTCTCCACAAAGGCCCACTATGGCCCATTAAGCCCCCGGGGGGTTCCGGTAACCCCTCGGTACTCCGGTAAAATCCCGATTTCACCTGGAACACTTCCGATATCCAAATATAGGCTTCCAATATATCAATCTTCATGTGTTGACCATTTCGAGACTCCTCGTCTTGTCGGTGATCACATCCGGGACTCCGAACAACCTTCGGTACATCAAAAATCATAAACTCATAATATAATTGTCATCGAAACTTTAAGCATGCAGACCCTACGGGTTCGAGAACTATGTAGACATGACCGAGACACGTCTCCAGTCAATAACCAATAGCGGAACCTGGATGCTCATATTGGCTCCCACATATTCTATGAAGATATTTATCGGTCAGACCGCATAACAACATACGTTGTTCCCTTTGTCATCGGTATGTTACTTGCCTGAGACTCGATCGTCGGTATCCCAATACCTAGTTCAATCTCATTACCGGCAAGTATCTTTACTCATTCCGTAATACATCATCCCGCAACTAACTCATTAGTTGCAATGCTTGCAAGGCTTAAGTGATGTGCATTACCGAGTGGGCCCAGAGATACCTCTGCGACAATCGGAGTGACAAATCCTAATCTCAAAATACGCCAACCCAACAAGTACCTTCGGAGACACATGTAGAGCACCTTTATAATCACCCAGTTATGTTTTGACATTTGGTAGCACACAAAGTGTTCCTCCGGTAAATGGGAGTTGCATAATCTCATAGTCATAGGAACATGTATAAGTCATGAAGAAAGCAATAGCAACAAACTAAACGATCAAGTGCTAAGCTAACGGAATGGGTCAAGTCAATCACATCATTCTCCTAATGATGTGATCCCGTTAATCAAATGACAACTCATGTCTATGGTTAGGAAACATAACCATCTTTGATCAACGAGCTAGTCAAGTAGAGGCATACTAGTGACACTCTGTTTGTCTATTTATTCACACATGTATTATGTTTCCGGTTAATACAATTCTAGCATGAATAATAAACATTTATCATGATATAAGGAAATAAATAATAACTTTATTATTGCCTCTAGGGCATATTTCCTTCGGTATTGAGATATCGACGATCGAATCTCGGGCAAGTAACATACCGATGACAAAGGGAACAACGTATGTTGTTATGCGGTTTGACCGATAAAGATCTTCATTGAATATGTAGGAGCCAATATGAGCATCCAGGTTTCGCTATTGGTTATTGACCGGATACGTGTCTCGGTCATGTCTACATAGTTCTCGAACCCGTAAGGTTCGCACACTTAAAGTTCGATGACGGTTATATTATGAGTTTATGTGTTTTGATGTATCGAAGGTAGTTTGGAGTCCCAGATGATATCGGGGACATGACGAGGAGTCTCGAAATGGTCGAGACGTAAAGATCGATATATTGGACGACTATATTCGGACATCGGAAAGGTTCCTAGTGATTCAGGTATTTATTGGAGTACCGGGGAGTTACAGGAATTCGCCAGGGAGTGTATGGGCCTTATTGGGCTTTAGGGGCAAGAGAGATAGGCAGGCCGCGCCCCCCCCCAAGGCCTAGTCCGAATTGGACTAGGGTAAGGGCTGCGCCGCCTCCTTCCTTCTCTTCTCTTTTACCTTTCCTTCTCTCCTACTCCTACTACTTGGAAGGGCTCCTAGTTCTACTAGGAAAGGGGGAATCCTACTCCCGGTGGGAGTAGGACTCCCCTAGGGCGTGCCATAGAGAGGGCCGGCCCCTCCCCTCCTCCACTCCTTTATATACATGGCCAGGGGGCACCCCATAGACACAACAATTGATCTCTTGATCTCTTAGCCGTGTGCGGTGCTCCCCTCCACCATAATGCACCTCGATCATATCGTAGCGGTGCTTAGGCGAAGCCCTGCATCGGTAGAACATCATCATCGTCACCACGCCGTCATGCTGACAAAACTCTCCCTCAACACTCGGCTGGATCGGAGTTCGAGGGACGTCATCGAGTTGAACGTGTGCAGAACTCGGAGGTGCCGTGCGTTCGGTACTTGATCGGTCAGATCGTGAAGACGTACGACTACATCAACCATGTTGTGCTAACGCTTCCGCTTTCGGTCTACGAGGGTACGCAGACACACTCTCCCCTCTCATTGCTATGCATCACCATGATCTTGCGTGTGCGTAGGATTTTTTTTTAAATTACTACGTTCCCCAACAAGAAGAGCTCATCCAGCAAGGCTCATGCGTTTGTTGGCAAGGAGATGGATTCAGAGGAGGAGTCTGCATCTGAGGAGGTGGAGGTGGAGTCTGAAGAGGAATCTGATTCAGGCGTGGCAAGCCTGGCTCTAGCTTCAGGATACGTCACCAAGTCCATCTTCAACACTAAAGACAATGGCCTTGTCACCAACGTTGATGCTAATGATGAGGATGGCTCTGCACCCACCTATTGCTTCATGGCACGTGGTGCCAAGGTAACCTCACGCGATGCTTACTTTCAAACATCAAGTGAAGATGACTCTGAATGTGAATCCAAACCTAGCTACAGAACACTTGCTAAAATTGCAACTAAACAACAAAATGCCATGGAACATATTCAAAAACTATTAGACAAAAGCGATGATCTGTTGGACGCGGAAATGACTCGAACTCAGTCCTTAATTGAAGACATTAAAAGTCTTCATGTTAAGTACGAGGAACTTGAAAGTCGTCATGAAACGCTCTCAACTACTCATGAAAAGCTCTCCTATGATTATCTTCAAAGGAAGCAAGAGCTTGAGAACTTGAGATCAGCTCATGAAGATCTTCAAAAGGAGAACGAGTCACTCCGCGCTCAACAGATTAGTTCTGCTCGGGAAGGATTTGAACCACCATGTCTAAAATGTCTTGAGCGTGATAATGCTGCTTCTGTTGCTGGATGTTCTAGTGCTACTACTGTTGCAATATCTTCAACTATTGACGTGGTAACTAACCCCTCTGCTGAGGATACCACTACTATTGCTGATGAGAATGCCAGGTTGAAGACATTGCTTGAGACAGGAATGTACAAAAGTCTCAAAGGGCATCAAACACTATGTGATGTCCTCAAGAAACAGATTCTGAATCGAAACCCTATGAAAGAGGGTGTTGGGTTCGAGAGGAAAATGAATGTTGATGGTTCTTACTAGAAGTCTGAGCAGTACCCCAAAACCACATGGGTTGCTGCAAAGGGACCCTCAGTGGATCCATCTACCTCATCTGGCTTCACTTGTGCTAACCCGATTATCATTGATGAATCCTTTGATGCAAACTATAAACTGTTTAAGAATCAGAATGGTGAAGTATTTGGCAGGTATATTGGTACTAACTGCAGGAATGGACCATTTTTGAAGAAGATCTGGGTGCCCAAGAGTTGTCTTGAAAATCTTCAGGTGAATGTCATCACGACACCACCTGGGAAGAAGACAAACCCCAGACCAAAGGCTTCATATGGTCCAAAGGCTTCATACAGACAGAGGACTCACCAGAGTCACCCTAACACAAATGTTTTGCAGGGAAACCATACTTAGGCCTATGAATATGAGCGTGTTTCATCAAACTGCCATGTTCATAAGACCAAGAACTACTCTGCTTATTCTTATGAGTATTATTCACCTCCTGTAAGACTATTTGCTAGGGCTCCAAAGCCAGAGTTCTCAAATGTTGCACTTAGACTCATTGCTTCGAAGCCACCCCTGAAAATGTGGGTGGTTAAGAAAACTTAACTCTCTTTTGCAGGGAAGGGTCTCCAGCCGGAAATCAAAGGCGTCAGATGCTATTGCTGGGGACCTAAAACATCTTGTGAGCGCAAGATAAAATGCCTAAATGGTTTTACTATGTATTTTGTTCCTGGTTTCCTTGACAGTCATCCTATCTACCCTAACCAGGATTTGAACTTTCATAATCCACTCGTTCGTCAAATGTTTATGCTTCACAATACCCATGGTGAAGCCTATCCCCTTAACTGCACTGTAGGGTATGACACCAAAGGCTTCAGAATGGATTATGGACAGTGGATGCACTAACCACATGACTGGTGATCGAAGTCTTCTCATGGACTCAACCTTGCGTCCATCTGACAAGAGTCACATCACATTTGCTGATACTGGTAAAAGCAAGGTATTGGGTCTAGGTAGAGTTGCAATCTCAAAGGATCAGCACATGGATAAAGTGATGCTTGTTGAATCCCTTGGTTTCAACTTAATGTCTGTCTCAATGCTTTGTGACTTGAACATGATTTTGATATTAAGAAAATATCATTGCCTTGTTCTAATGGAATCTGACAAGTCTCTAGTCTTTGAAGTATATCAAAAAGACTGTACATGGTAGATTTCTCAGCAGGACCACAGTTGGCCGTATGTATTCTAGCAAAGGCGTCAGAATGCTGGCTCTGGCATTGGAGGCTAGGGCATGCTGGCATGACGAACTTGTACACTCTCGCGAAGAAGAAACACGTCGTAGGCATCGAGGGTGTCAAGTTCATGAAGGATCATCTATGTGGTGCCTGCGAAGCTGGAAAGATGAGAAGGGCCAAACATCCCTCGAAGACAATCATGACGACATCCCAACCCTTCGAGCTGCTTCACATGGACTTATTAGGCCCTACTCACTACTCTACTCTCACTACCACTGCTTGCCTATATGGTTTCGTCATTGTTGATGATTATTCAAGATACACCTGGGTGCACATAATCCTTTACAAGAATGAAGTGCAAGATGTCTTCAGACACTTCGCCAATCATGCCATGACGAACTATGGCATAAAGATCAAGCACATCAGAAGTGATAATGGAACAGAGTTCAAGAACATAGGCCTCAACACTTATCTTGATACATTGGGCATCACTCATGAGTTCTCAGCTCCATACACACCTCAGCAGAATGGCATCGTGGAGCGCAAGAACAAAACACTCATTGAGCTGGCTCGGACGATGCTCGATGAGTACAAGACTCCAAGGAAGTTCTGGCCTGAAGCCATTGATACTGCATGCCACGTCATCAACCGTGTTTATCTTCACAAGCTTCTAAAGAAGACATCCTATGAGCTTCTAACTGGTAAGAAGCCAAACGTTAGTTACTTCAGAGTATTTGGTGCTAGGTGCTGGATCAAGGATCCACATCACACTTCAAAATTTGCACCGAAAGCACATGAAGGTTTTATGCTTGATTACGGAAAGGATTCGCACTCCTACAAAGTCTTCAACCTCTTTCACTATAAAGTGGTTGAAACTGTGGATGTGCGGTTCGATGAGACTAATGGCTCGCAAAGAGAGCACCTGCCAAATGTGCTAGATGAACTCCCTCCTAGTGAATCGATTAAGCTTATGGGTACTAGAGAAATCATACCTTCAGAGGCACAGGCTGAATAGGAACTTATCATTTCTGTGCCAAATCAACCTGAAGACTCTGCTCAGCCTGAAGCCAATGCTGAAGATGAAGACAATGATCATCAAGGGCAAAATCTTCATCCAGTTCATCCTCGTGTTGCAAATGAAGTACATATTGAGAAGATAATTGATATCATCAATGCACCTGGTCCACTCACTAGTTCAAGAGCAACACAACTAGCAAATTTTTGTGGGCACTTTGTATTTGTCTCTATATCTGAACCCAAGAAAGTTGCTGAAGCCTTCATGGAACCTGAATGGATTCAAGCTATGCAAGAAGAGATTCAACAGTTTGAGCTAAACAATGTATGGGAACTGGTCAAGCATCCTGATCCTCGCAAGCACAATATCATAGGCACAAAATGGATCTATCGCAACAAACAAGATGAACATGGTCAAGTTGTCAGAAACAAGGCTCGTTTCATTGCTCAAGGATACACTCAAGTTGAAGGGATTGACTTCGATAAAACATTTGCTCTGGTGGCTAGGCTTGAAGCCATTCGCATACTGCTAGCCTATGCCAACCATCACAATATCCTCCTATACCAAATGGATGTGAAGAGTGCCTTTCTCAATGGCAGGATTGAAGAAGAAGTGTATGTTGCACAACCACCTGGCTTTTGAAGATCCAAAACATCCTAATATGGTATACAAGCTCAATAAGGCACTGTATGGCCTCAAACAAGCCCCTCGTGCTTGGTATGACACACTCAAAGACTTCCTGAAGAGCAAAGGCTTCAAACCTGGTTCCCTGGATCCCACTCTCTTCATGAAGACATACGATGGTGAACTGCTTGTGTGCCAGATCTATGTGGATGACATTATCTTCGGCTGCACTGACAAAAGATATAGTGATGAGTTTGGGCACATGATGCAAGAGCAATATCAGATGTCCATGATGGGTGAGCTGAAGTTCTTCCTTGGTCTTCAAATCCGTCAGCAGAGCAACGACATCTTCATATCTCAAGAGAAATACCTCAAAGATTGCCTGAAGAAGTTTGGAATGCAAGACTGCAAAGGATACACAACGCCAATGCCAACCAAAAGTCATATGGGTCCCGACGAGAATGGTAAAGAGTTCGATCAAAATGTATACCACTCCATGGTTGGTTATTTACTCTACTTGTGTGCATCTAGGACGGATATAATGCTTAGCGTTTGCATGTGTGCCCGATTCCAAGCGGCACCAAAGGAGTCGCATCACTTAGCTGTGAAGCGAATTCTTCGATATTTGGCTTACACCCCAACACTAGGATTATGGTATCCAAAGGGCTCAGAGTTTGATCTAGTTGGATTCTCATATGTTGATTATGTTGGTGACAAGGTTGATCGCAAGTCTACATCAGGCACATGTCACTTTCTCGGACGATCTCTTGTCTGTTGGTCTTCAAAGAAGCAGCACTGTGTGTCTCTCTCCATTGCTGAATCTGAATACACTGCTGTTGGATCTTACTATGCTCATCTTCTATGGATGAAGCATACTCTCAAGGACTATGACATCCATCTGAAGCAAGTGCCACTCTACTGCGACAATGGAAGCGCCATCAGGATTGCCAACAACCCAGTTCAACATTCGAAGACAAAGCACATTCAGATCCGTCATCACTTTCTCGGAGATCATGTCATGAAGGAAGATATTGATATCATTCATGTCAACACTGGAGAGCAATTGGTTGATATCTTCACAAAGCCCTTGGATGAGAAAAGGTTTTGCAAGTTGCGGTGTGAGCTCAATATCTTAGAATCCCCAAATGTCCTATAATTGGACACACATCCTAACGCTTATGCATGTTGATGACTTAGATGTGCAACACATGAAGTAATGTATATCTTCAACCAATGAAGACATACACTCTAAGTGTGAATACATTAATGCGTAATTTGACTTCGGAGCACCACGATAATTGTGCGTCGTGTCTGGGTCTAATACTTCCTATACGGTGGGTAACGCCACCACCAAACTCATGTTTGAAGTGATTCAATTGACGTCAAATTTGCATATCTTTCGCATTTGGTTGTCTTCCACATTGATTTGTTTTCGAGTTTATGTTCACAATGTTGATTTGGTCTCATACTGATATATACATATATTTGTGTTCTGTCCTCTACAACATTCACTTATAGCTATGTTTTCTTGTTTGAATATTTTGATCTAAGTGAATGTGATCGGACCCTAACCCCTTCTATGCTTCTACCTCAGATTCTATATGTCCAAATCATATGCATTCTATTGAAACATGTCATTTGTCTTCTCTGAGTCCTTGTCAGCTAAAGACAAAGAGACAAACGTTTAAATCTGTTTTTAATGCCATATCCTTTTTGCCTGAATACCGGAGAAGCCGGAACAACCACCCAACAATCCAGGCATGCGTGGGAACATGGAACAACTTCCAATGAGTTGCATGCATGCCATGTGTCCTTTAGATGTGAACCGCCAGGGGCACCTGCGTAATAACGATGTGCCATCCCTATCCTTATAAGTACACACCTTACCACGGTCATCATCTATTTTTCCACCTCTTATCCTTGCACCAAAACCCTAGTGCCTCCGCTAGCTCGCGTTGACGCCAGAGACGAAGCGCTTAGCTGCCGCGACATCTTCGATGTCGTCCTCACACCGGCCGCAGACCTCGTCCTCTCTGCCGTCACTGTAGGTGTCTTCCGTTGCCAAGTTAGGGCGCGGGAGATTGAACTGCTCGGCCTCTCTCTCCATCTCGTCTAGCAGTTCATCAAGCGGTAATTAAAACTTACTTTTTACTGCCTTTTTGATCCTTCAAATCCATTCACTTCATCCAAAAGTTATTTCTTCACTTCCATATATGGATCTGTCCATGTCTGCATCTCATATCATGCCAAGTATATTCACTTATGCTTCACAACTAGTTAGATTCCTCACTTGTACTAATTCATGGATTCGTACAAATCTGGAACCGACTCTCTTCAAATAAGTGAATGTCTTCGCACTATGAGGTCAATGTCTTCAAACTGATTTGTCTTCAAAATCTTCTGAGAATGCATATGACCTCTTCCCCTTCCCTCGCACCTTAATGCTGTCACAGGTACATGTCCGTGGGAGAATCCCTTGGTTCTCATAGTCTACATTCATTTGCAAAGATTTTGTAGCGTCACATCAACTCTCCTGAAGCCAGTTCTTGTCTGACCAACAAGAGGAAGCCACAGTCTTGAAGAATTTTAGCTTGAATATAATGGCCACTGAGAAATCAGCTAGAAAGGGTGACAGGCAGCGACGTGGGGATACTGCCAAGGATTTGCCACCAGATCTCTTTGAAATGTACAAGAAAGATCCTGAAGAGAATTACAATCAGCGCAAAACTCGAATCCAATGGATACGAAGATATTGGGCAGAGGAATGGTTCAAGTACAGATTTGTCACTGCTGAGTATGCTGAAAAGAATGCCATCAAGCGACCATGGGAGATATTGTATACAGTGGTCTATTGCCCAAGTCCTAGTCTGAAGCCATTGCTCAAGGCTGCTACCCTTGCATGGTCCGTGGACCGCAGCCAGACAATGCCGACCCATCATCTCTGTTATGGTGTCATGAAGACAATCTCTTCAAGCACAATTTCCAGTTTGTGAAGGAGTCTGCTGTAAAGAACAAGAAAGCATTTGGACTCGACTTCAACCCTGGTCCATCTGCTCCAAGGGCTGATGGCACCCGCGATGCCAATCCTAATGTCATCGTCCCCTTCTATAACCTCGACGGCCTTCTCACCCACATAGTTGTAC
This sequence comes from Triticum aestivum, assembly GCF_018294505.1. Classification (NCBI taxonomy): domain Eukaryota; kingdom Viridiplantae; phylum Streptophyta; class Magnoliopsida; order Poales; family Poaceae; genus Triticum; species Triticum aestivum. Next base: position 104,455,578 of record NC_057800.1, on the reverse strand, counting down.
AAGGGGCCGTCGTGGAGCACTCAGCTGATGACGCATATTCTGATGAAGCGCCAACTCCACCTCAATCGCAGAAGCAGAAGAAATCAAAGGCTTCAAAGCCCTCTGCCGCACCGAAAGTTTCGCGTGCGAAGCCATTGTCAACTGCACCTCCTGAACTCAGTGTGCAATCTGAAGATCTTTCTCGTGTCTCCAAGAAGACAGAGAAGCCCAAGAAGAAGAAGCTCATGAAGATTTCTGGGCATGAACTTACACCTGCTGCCGTTCTGCGAAATGAAGAAGACACCATTGATCTGTCTAGTGACGAAAGATCTTGGTGATGACGCACTTGAGCAACTCATCAAGAGAAAACAAGAGGTGGAGATCTTCAATGATCTGCCCCTCTTTGATGTTGATATGCTGAACAATTTCATTGATGAGTGGTTTGATGTCCAGAGCATCAGCATTGATGATCTTCAGCTGCCGGTGGACATCAGCGTCACATTTCACGAAGCTATTGCCAATGAGCTGGCCGTGGCTCAGAAGATTGTTGAGCTGAAGAACAAAATTGACTATGAGAAGGCTCACTTCAAGAAGAACATGGCCAAGCTCAGTGTGGCAAATGTTCAGACCTTCAAGAAGATGTTGTATGAGCTCAAGGAACAGTTTCACAAGAAGCGTGAAGAAGCTAAAGGTTCAAGAGAGTGCATGAAGTACTTTGCGCAGCAATGTGTTCAAGCTCACAATGAGGCTGAGAAGCGCAAGGCTCTTGGGCGTCCTGGTATCGACCCCAGAATGGCTGCCAAACAGAAGAAGAAGAAGTCTGCTGTGGCCCGAACTGAAGCACCACGGAAGGAAGAACCTCGCATTGTCTTCCCTGCCAGCATGATAGGCTCGAAGCCTAAGGTCACCTCAGCAGCTTCAGAACTAAAGAAAACCAGGGCAGCTGAAGCTGATGCCAGGAAGCGAAAGCACAAGGATGCTTCTGATGATGCTCCATCCAAGAAGAAGCAGAAGACTAAGTCTTCAAAGAAAGAGCGTGCTGCTGCTGCTGCCTCTGAGCCTTTTGTTGTCGAGCCCATTTCTGTTGCTTGTCCTGCCTCCACCAACCAAGAGCGTCAACTTGTGATCCATGAGCCTGCTTCCATAGAGGCTCCTGAAACTGAAGAAATACCAGATGTTGACCCCATCACAGCTGAAGAAATTTGTCGTGAAGACAATGTAGATGATGATGAAGTCCTTCCTCAAATCGATCACCAACAGGTATCATCGCATGTTCTCATGAATAACAAACTCATCAGCATTGGTCGTCCTTTGACACCAATTGCTCAGGATGATTCGTGGGTTGATCGCCCCCAGCAAGACACCCCTGCTCATGATGAAACTCCCACAAATCCACCACCTCAAGTCACCACTCCAGTGCTTGACGACGACTACATGGTGCTGACCACTCCATCCCCACAGGCGTCGCCCGCATTCCACAGGCTTCGCAAAGGCCCTAGGCCTCAGGTCACCACGTCGAGCATTCCAGAAGGAGAAGTGCAACAAAGCTCAGTCGCACGTGAAGTGTTTCCTGAAGCCACTCCTACTGCGAATGTCTCTGAGTCTGAAGCAAAAGCTGCTGAAGACATTCCGGCTGCATCAGCCGATGACAATGAAGAACCACGAGAAGAAGAAGAGAGAGTTACGACACCCCCTATCACTCAAGAAGTTGTTCTCGAGGAGAACGTTTCCATGCCCGACCCTCCTACTACTAAAGCGGAGGTTAAAAACATTGAGGCGGCCACAAACAACATTGTTGATGTTGTCCTGGCTGAAGACAATGTGGCACCTAAAGCTAATGTTGCGCCTGAAGCTAGTGTGCAACCTGAAGCCACAATCAATGCCGAAGCTGCTGTTCCACCCCCAAAGCCTCACACCATTGAAGGAAAAATTACCTAGAGGCAATAATAAAGTTATTATTTATTTCCTTATTTCATGATAAATGTTTATTATTCATGCTAGAATTGTATTAACCGGAAGCATAATACATGTGTGAATACATAGACAAACATAGTGTCACTAGTATGCCTCTACTAGATTAGCTCGTTAATCAAAGATGGTTAAGTTTCCTAACCATAGACATGAGTTTTCATTTGATTAACGGGATCACATCATTAGGAGAATGATGTGATTGACTTGACCCATTCTGTTAGCTTAGCACTTGATCGTTTAGTATGTTGCTATTGCTTTCTTCATGACTTATACATGTTCCTATGACTATGAGAGTATGCAACTCCTGTTTACCGGAGGAACACTTTGTGTGCTACCAAACGTCACAACGTAACTGGGTGATTATAAAGGTGCTCTATAGGTGTCTCCAAAGGTACTTGTTGAGTTGACGTATTTCGAGATTAGGATTTGTCACTCCGATCGTCGGAGAGGTATCTCTGGGCCCACTCGGTAATACACGTCACTATAAGCCTTGCAAGCATTGTAACTAATGAGTTAGTTGCGGGATGATGTATTACTGAACGAGTAAAGATACTTGCCGGTAACGAGATTGAACTAGGTATTGAGATACCGACGATTGAATCTCGGGGAAGTAAGATACCGATGACAAAGGAAACAACGTATGTTGTTATGCGGTTTGACCAATAAAGATCTTCGTAGAATATGTAGGAGCCAATATGAGCATCCAGGTCCCGCTATTGGTTATTGACCGGAGACGTGTCTCGGTCATGTCTACATAGTTCTCGAACCCGTAGGGTCCGCATGCTTAACGTCCAGTGACGATTTGTATTATGAGTTTATGTGTTTTGATGTACCGAAGGTAGTTCGGAGTCCCGGATGAGATCGGGGACATGACGAGGAGTCTCGAAATGGTCAAGACGTAAAGATCGATATATTGGATGACTATATTCGGACATCGGAAAAGTTCCGATGGATTCGGGTATTTTTCGGAGTACCGGAGAGTTAAGGAAATTCGCCGGGGAGTATGCGGGCCTTATTGGGCTTTAGGGAAAAGAGAGAGGAGAGGCTGCGCCCCCCCCAATGCTTAGTCCTAATTGGACTAGGGGGAGGGGTGGTGCGCCCTCCTTCCTTCTCTTCTCTTTTCCCTTTCATTCTCTCCTACTCCTACTTGGAAGGGCTCCTAGTTCTACTAGGAAAGGGGGAATCCTACTCCCGGTGGGAGTAGGACTCCCCTAGGGTGCGCCATAGAGAGGGCCGGCCCTCCCCTCCTCCACTCCTTTATATACGAGGAGGGGGCACCCCTTGGAGACAGAACAATTGATCATTGATCTTTTAGCCGTGTGCGGTGCCCCCCTCCACCATAATCCACCTCGGTCATATCATAGCGGTGCTTAGGCGAAGCCCTGCGTCGGTAGCATCATCATCACTGTCATCACGTCGTCGTGCTGACGGAACTCTCCCTCGAAGCTCTGCTGGATCGGAGTTCGTGGGACGTCATCGAGCTAAACGTGTGATGAACTCGGAGGTGCCGTGCGTTCGGTACTTGGATCAGTCGGATCGTGAAGACGTACGACTACATCAACTGCGTTGTGCTAACGCTTTCGCATTCGGTCTACGAGGGTACGTAGACACACTCTCCCCTCTTGTTGCTATACATCACCATGATCTTGCATGTGCGTAGGAATTTTTTTTGAAATTACTACGTTCCCCAACAGTGGTATCAGAGCCAGGTTATTGAGTAGATGTTACATGCACGAGTAAAACACAAGTGAGTTGTGGGCGATACAAGTCATACTGCTTACCAACATGTCATACTTTGGTTTGGCGGTATTGTTGGATGAAGCAGGCCGGACCGACATTACGCGTACGCTTACGCGAGACTGGTTCTACCGACGTGCTTTGTACACATGTGGTTGGAGGGTGTCAGTTTCTCCAACTTGATGAACTTGGCGAACTATCGTTGTGGTTTTGATGCGTAGGTAAGAACGGTTCTTGCTCAACCCATAGCAGCCACGTAAAACTTGCAACAACAAAGTAGAGGACGTCTAACTTGTTTTTGCAGGGCATGTTGTGATGTGATATGGTCAAGACATGATGAGATATAAATTGTTGTATGAGATGATCATGTTTTGTTAAAGTTATCGGCAACTGGCAGGATCCTTATGGTTGTCTCTTTATTTGCATAAGATGCAAGTGCCATGTAATTGCTTTACTTTATCGCTATACGATAGCAATAGTTGCAAAAGCAATAGCTAGTGAGATGACCATGTGACGACACATTGATAAAAGATCAAGATGATGGAGATCATAGTGTCATGCCGGTAACAATGAAGATCATGACAATACTTTGGAGATGGAGATCAAAAGCACAAAATGATGATGGCCATATCATGTCACATGTTTTGAGTGCATGTGATGTTTATCTTTTATACATCTTATTTTGCTTAGTTCGATGGTAGCTTTATAATATGATTTTTCACTAAATTTCAAGGTATAAGTGTTCTCCCTAAGTATGCACCGTTGCAAAAGTTTTTCGTGCTGAGACACCACGTGATGATCGGGTGTGATAAGATCTACATTCAAATACAATGGGTGCAAGACAATTTTGCACATGCGGAATACTCAGGTTAAACTTGACGAGCCTAGCATATGTAGATATGGCCTCGGAACATCGGAGACCGAAAGGTCGAGCGTGAATCATATAGTAGATATGATCAACATAGTGATGTTCACCATTGAAAACTACTCCATCTCACGTGATGATCGGACATGGCTTAGTTGATTTGGATCACGTGATCACTTAGATGATTAGAGGGATGTCTATCTAAGTGGGATTTCTTAAGTAATATGATTAATTGAACTTTAATTTATCATGAACTTAGTCCTGATAGTATTTGCATAACTATGTTGTAGATTAATAGCTCACGATGTAGCTCCCCGTTTATTTTTGATATGTTCCTAGAGGAAAACTAAGTTGAAAGATATTAGTAGCAATGATGCAGATTGGATCCATGATCTGAGGATTATCCTCATTGCTACACAGAAGAATTATCTCCATGATGCACCATTAGGTGACAGACCCATTGCAGGAGCAGATACAGATGTTATGAATGTTTGGCGAGATCGATATGATGACTACTTGATAGTTTAGTGCACCATGCTTTATGGCTTAGAATCGGGGCTTCAAAGTCATTTGAATGCCATGGAGCATATGAGATGTTCCAAGAGTTGAAATTAGTATTTCAGACTCATGCCCATGTCGAAAGGTATGAGACCTTTGACAAGCACTTTGCCTACAAGATGGAGGAGAATAGCTCAGCTAGTGAGCATGTGCTCAGAATGTCTGAGTACTACAATAACTTGAATCAAGTGGGAGTTAATCTTCCAGATAAGATAGTGATTGACAGAGTTCTCTAGTCACTATCACCAAGTTACTGGAACTTTGTGATAAACTATAATATGCAAGGGATAACGGAAACGATTCCCAAGCTCTTCATGATGCTGAAATGAACGAAGGTAGAAATCAAGAAAAACATCAAGTGTTGATGGTTGACAAGACCACTAGTTTCAAGAAAAGGGCAAAGGGAAGAAGGGGAACTTCAAGAAGAACGGGAAGCAAGTTGCTGCTCAAGTGAAGAAGCCCAAGTCTGGACCTAAGCCTGAGACTAAGTGCTTTTACTGCAAAGGGGCTAGTCACTGGAAGCGGAACTGGCCCAAGTATTTGGCGGATAAGAAGGATGGCAAAGTGAACAAAGTTATATTGGATATACATGTTATTGATGTGTACTTTACTAGTGTTTATAGCAACCCCTCGGTATTCGATACTAGTTCAGTTGCTAAGAGTAGTAACTTGATATGTATGTTGCAGAATGAACAAAGACTAGTTAAGGGTGAAGTAATGATGTGTGTTGGAAGTAGTTCCAAGAGTGATATGATCATCATCGTACACTCGCTATACTTTCGGGATTAGTGTTGAACCTAACACTACAAAAAAAAGACACATCCGTGACATTTTGGGCCGAACGACTTTTTTTTTCTGTCATACATATGACACTTCTATGACGATAATTGTGACAAAACCCGGTATCATCATAGATGTGGTGGGCTCCTACTTCTATGACAAAAATCCATGACAGAAAATGGGCTTTTCGTCCTGGGCGGGCCGGAGACGCAGCTGCATGACATTCTTTGGGCCGTCCATGACGGAAAAAACCATGGTAGAAGCGAGGGCGAGGAAAATTTCGGGGAGTTCCCGGTTACGGTGGGAGGTCGGGGGCCGAGCGATGCGTGTTTCTCTCGTACACGTATGCGCGTGTGTGCGAGGTGTTAGTTCTAACTAAACCCGAGCGAGGCGTTGGGCTCTAACTGAACCCGAGCGATTGCACTGCGGGCTACGCGTTACCGAACCCGAGCGATCGATCGATGGCTGTTAACTGAACCCGATCGAGCGATTCCTTCGCTACTGCTGCTAACTGAAGCCGATCGATGCTGCCTCTGGATGAAAAGTGAGCGTTGTGGGGGGGGGGGGTTGGATGAACAGTTCCCGGTGGGGGTGGATGAACAGGACCCCGTGGTGTTGCCTCTGGATGAACAGGACGCCGATCGATCGAGCCGGTTGGGGCTGGATGAACAGGACTGAATGTGCATTATATCGACTAGAGAGGGGGTGAATAGGCGATTTTTATGAAAGTCTTCAAAACGTGGAAGTTATGAAGACATTCGATAGAAATAAACCTATTACCATGCAGCGGAAGGTAGACTACACTAGACAAGCCATAGTTAAGTATTCAATGAAGTGAAAGCACAATGACTTAATAGCAGCAATGTAGTAAGGATCAGGTAGGAAGATATGATGAAGCCATACAGAACATGCAGTCACTTAGTGAAGACAAAAGATAGTGAAAACATACAATGACTTCACAAGGAGCAGCAGTAAGTAAAGGGAAGGGAAGATGAAACCAGTGACTCGTTGAAGACAATGATTTGTTGGACCAGTTCCAGTTGCTGTGACAACTGTACGTCTGGTTGGGGCGGCTAGGTATTCAAACCTTAGGACACACAGTCCCGAACACCCAGTCCTGAACACGCAGCTCAGGACACCCAGTCCTCACCGTATTCCCCTTGAGCTAAGGTCACACAGACCTCGCCCAATCACTCTGGTAAGTCTTCAAGTTAGACTCCCAAACCTTCACAGACTTCGTTCACCGGCAATCCACAATGTCTCTTGGATGCTCAGAACACGACGCCTAACCGGCTGGAGGATGCACAATCCTCAAGTGTAATAAGTCTTCAGATCACACAGACAAGAAGACTTAAGTGATTCCCAATTCTCTCTGGCTCTGGGTGGTTAGGGCTTTATCCTTGCAAGGAATTCTCTCTCAAAGGCTTCGAGGTGGATTGCTCTCAAACGACAAAAGCCGTATTCTCAATCTAAGCAGCCAACCGTTTATGGTTGTGGGGGGTGGGCTATTTATAGCCACTTGGCAACCTGACCTGATTTGTCCGAAATGACCCTGGGTCACTAAGGAACTGACACGTGTTCCAACGGTCAGATTTCAAACTCACACGGCAACTTTACTTGGGCTACAAGCAAAGCTGACTTGTCCGATTCTGGACAAGATTCGCTCTCATAGTCTTCACTCGAAGACATAGGTGTTTTTGGTTAGGCATCACTTCAGTCATTCTGACTGGTTCTCTTGGACCCCACTTAACAGTACGGTGGTTCCTATGACTCAACACAAAAGAAAAAGAACTATGAAAGATCTAAGTCTTCGAGCTCCATAGGCTTCATGTGGTGTCTTCTCTTGTCATAGTCTTCAATGTGAATATCTTCATATACCACTTTTGACTTCAATGTCTTTATACATTTTTAGGGGTCATCTCTGGTAGGAAAACCGAATCAATGAGGGACTTCTACCTGTGTTGTCCTGCAATTCTCACAAACACATTAGTCCCTCAACTAGGTTTGTCGTCAATACTCCAAAACCAACTAGGGGTGGCACTAGATGCACTTACAATCTCCCCCTTTTTGGTGATTGATGACAAACTAGTTGAAGTTTTCAACGGGGAATATAATCTGTGAAATTGTAAAGGATAAGGAATTGTCTTCATAAGTTGCAAGGGCTCCCCCTGAAGATGTGCATATAGGTAATTTGCTTTTGGAATGCAAATGCACATGGCAGGTTGTACTTGTGGAGATCCACTTAAACTTATGATGACAATCCACTATGCATGTGAAAGTATATGAAGAGAATGACATGCATAATGGAAAATGGACGTCTGCAGAATGATCTAAGTGCAGAATTTATCGTCGCACATGCGGAATTTATCATCGCAACACAAAGTGGCAGATAAGTAGCAGACGACCATCGAGTTTAAGTGTTACAACTCAAAGAACCAAATGTAGCAAAACGAGAGTTGTAAGCACGAAGCAAAATATAAATCACCCGCCCATATGGACCCGCTTGAAGACTATCAACCTCATATGCTTCTCCCCCTTTTGTCAGTAAGGACCAAAAAGGTTTGAAGACATAGAGCATCTACTCGTTCCCAGGCGGAGTAGGTGAAGTAGCAGGGTCGTCGGTGGTGTTTGGCGATACTGAAGAGCTTGGAGCAGAGTTGACGCGTGTTGAAGGAGGTGGTGGTGAAGTAGCATCATCTTCATCCTCGATAACTCTGGCAGTCACTATTGCAGCAGATGAATAGAACTCAGAGTCTTCAAGGGATGGAGTTCCTAGCAGCACAGCTCTTCAAGGAGGTGTGGAGTCAAACTTGAATCGCTCAGTGAAGCCATCCTCTTGGAGATCATCTTCAGAACACATCATTGTTAGCCCTTTCCATGTACGGCGACAGGTTTCATGGGCAACGAAAGCATTCTTGGTGGCAAGATTGCGAATGCGATTAACTTCCACCAAGAGGCTTTTCATCTGACGCTTCAGCCAGTCATGATGCCTATCCTGTTTCTGATTAAGAGCCACAAGAAGCTCTCGGTCGTTGAGAACACGAGTGCGCTTCTTGGGTCTTGGAGCAGTTGTACTATCAGTGGCTTCAGTAGACGCATGGTGTGGTGCACATGTAGTGCCAGCCAAAGGATACACCCGAGTGACTGCTTCAACTCCTTCAATGTTCTGTGAGAAACTCTGATGCTCTGCATTCTGAAGACTTAGAGGTTCCTTTGCAGGCTCAGGATAGATGGCTTCAGTAGAGATATCCACATCAGGCAGAAAAATCCTATGATTGCGAGCAGATGGCTGATATGAGATATCGGAGTGAAGTTTAATTAGCCGCATTACCCATGGGGCGTAGAACTTCAAGCCAAACAGATCAGAGCCTGATGCAGCAAGTTGGCGGATGAATAAGTCCTGTGCATTGAAGCATTTTCCATGAAGAATATAGAAGACCAAAGTCTTCATTGCACCCTCAAGCTTGGCATTTGGAGAGTGCCCTTTGATGGGCCAGAGAGTTCGCCTGATGATGTGATAGATGGTTCGTGGCAGATACTCAAGGTCTTCAACGAAGAACTTTGTTGGATAAGCAGCATCTTGGGGCAATGGCTTCATCATGCTGAGCATCTGACTCATATCAGGTTCCGGCCTCTTAAAGATGCTCTCAATAGCTTCACTATGCAGCTGACAGCCATGCTCGTAGAGATCGCCAGGAGTGGGCAAACCAGTGAGCACAATGATGTCAAATGCATTGGCTTCGTGATGAACATTTCCGGTCATCCACTCCAGGACCCAAGTCTTCGGATCTCTGCTGTACCCGCGGATGTGAAGTGTGGCATAGAATTGGAGCAACAACTATTCATTCCAATGCTCTTGGTCAGTAACGAACAACAGCAGTCCAACTTCCTTGAAGCAATCCAAAGCTTCTTCCAGACAAGGCAGACCAGCTATGGCTTCAATGTCAAGGCGCTTGTGTGGGAAGATGCGACCTTGGTTGTAAAGAATGCATGAGTAATAGCTTTGCTGAGGATAGCTCCAGAACAGATCAGATGATATCCTTTCCCTTGAGTAGGGGTTCCTGGAGCTATCGAAGAATGTGTTGTCTGTCCTGAAGCCATTGATATTGAAGGAGCCAGGTGCTGCTGCAGGACCTGGGAACCTTGGCAATCTTGGGATTGGCTTCTGTACCTGAGGCCTGTGCTCAGCATGATAGTCGAACTGTGGACCGGCAGCAGACTCAGGAACAGAAGTGACGGGATCAGTGGCTTCGCTGTCTTCTTTTTCCGTTGGGGAGGGCTCCACATTAGCTTCATTGGTGGTTGTGGCAGCCGCAAGATTTTCATCCTCCACTTGACAAGCTGGAGGGTCGGTCACAGGCACGTTCTCCTTGAGAACTGCTTCTTGTTGGGACAGGGGAGTGGGAACTTGTGGGACTTCTTCTTCCACGGCTGATGTAGCCGGATTGTCTTCAGCAGAGACTTGAGGCCTTTGACCTTTGCAAAGCCTGCGCAACACGGGCGACGCCTGTGGAGTTAGAGTGGGCTGGGCCTCATAGTCTTCTTCCTCTTGAGGGCGATCCGCCCATGAAGCATCCTGTGCAATTGGCGTCAGTGGACGATCAATGCTGATGAGTTTGCTGTTCTGAGGAAGGACTGCACCATCTTCTACATTGTCATGTTGACCAAGGTCTTCAGCAGCGATGGGATTAGCTGCTGGAAAGTCTTCAGCTTCATGAGCCTCTGTGGAAGCAGGCTCATGGATGGTCAGTTGGTGTTCAGCTTCTGGATAGACCATAGAAATGTGTTCAACTATCAAGGGCTTTGTGGGAGCTGCCCGATCTTTCTTGGTCTTCCTCTTCTTCTTGGAGGGGGCAGTTGGAGAGGGTTCAGAATGTTTCCTCTTCCTAGCTTCAGCCTCAGCAGTCCTTGTCTTCTTGAGCTCTGAAGCTGTTGACCGGCTTTTTGGCTTCGAGCCAGTCATTTTAGTTGGGAAGACAATAGGAACTGCTTGCTGCCTTGGTGCGTCGGGTTCAGCCGTAGCAGGCTTCTTCTTCTTCTTTGCGGCCATCCTGGGGTCGATGCCAGGACGCCCAAGGGCCTTGCGCTTCTCAGCCTCATTGTAGGCTTGCACACATCTGTCAGCCAGAGTCTTCATGCGCTCACACGAACCCTGAGCTTCTGCATGTTTCTTTACAAAGGCTTCCTTGAGCTCGTGCATCATACTCTTGAAGTTCTTCACTTCTTGCATGCTGAGCTTGGCTATATGCTTCTTGAACTGAGCCTTTTCATAGTCAATCTTTTGCTTCAGTTCAACAATGCGCTGGGCGATAGCGAGTTCTGAAGCAATGGCGCCTTGGAAGGCGACACTGAGGCCAATTGGTAGTTGCAGATCTTCAAAGCTGATGTTTGGCGTGTCAAACCATTCGTCAATGAAGTTGTGGATGATGGTCACATCAAAGAGAGGCAGATCATTGAAGATTTCTGCTTCTTCTTTGCTCTTGATGAGTTGCTCAAGAGCGTCATCTGCTAGATCTTCATCACTTGACAGATCAATGTCGTCATTGCGCAGAATGGCAGCAGCAGTTAGCTCTTGTCCGGTGTGAGGCAGAGGCATCTTGACTTTCTGGGGCTTGGAGATGCAAGATATTTCTTCGGACTGCACACTGTCTTCAGGAGGTGCAGTTGCCAGTGGCTTCGCCCTTGAGATTTTTGGTGAGGGGGCAGGCTTTGAAGCTTTAGGCTTCTTCATCTTCTTTGTCTTCGGCGCTGCAGGAGCTTCTTCTGCTTCAGCGTCAGCTGCAGGCTCATTCACTGCAGTCCCTTGAACTAAGATGCGGGTGATGAGGCCTTCAAGGTTGTCGAAAGGACCGATGACATTGGGTTCTGCATCTCGTGTGCCGTCTGCCCTTGGTGCTGAGGGACCAGGGTTGAAGTCTAACCCAAAAGTCTTCTTGTTCTGCTTCGCTGAGTTCTAGGCAAACTGGAAGTTGCGCTTGAACAGATTGTCGTCACGACATCATAGTAGTGACGATGGGTGTGCATCAGCTGGCTATGGCCCACGGACCATGCAGGGATAGAAGCCTTGAGCAATGGCTTCATCTCTGGACCTGGGTAGAAGATTCTTGTATTGGATGTCTCCCCACGGTCTCTTGATGGCATTTTTCTCAGCGTATTCTTGGGTTACAAATCGGTATTTGAACCATTGTTCTGCCCAGTATCTTCGAATCCATTGGATTCAGGTCTTGCGCTGATTGTAATCCTCTTCAGGATCTGTCTTGTACATTTCTGAGAGTTCATATGGCAGATCTCTGGATGTTCCGCCACGATGCTGTCTGCCACCCTTCCTTGCTGCTTTCTCTGAAGCCATAAACTTTAACTTGAAAGGCTTCAACACGTTCAAAGGCTTCAAAGGTTTTCGCTTGCTGGACCAACAGGAACTGGCTTCGGGAGAATTAATGTGATGCTGTAAGAATTCTGCAAATGAATGCAGACTATGAGAACCAAAGGATTCTCCCACGGACATGTACCTGTGACAGCATTAAGGTGCGAGGGAAGGGGAAGAGGTCATATGCATTCTCAAAAGATTTTGAAGATAAATCAGTTTAGAAGACATTGACCTCATCGTGCGAAGACATTCACTCATAGATAAGGAGTTGGTTCCAGATTTGTACGAATCCACAGATCAGTACAAGTGAGGAATCTAACTACTTTGTGAAGCATAAGTGAATATACTAGGCATGTTATGAGATGCAGTATGAGAGAGATCTAACTTGTGTGAATCGAAACTGCTTGTGGTAGAAAGTGACAAATCCATAGGATCAACGGTGCTGTAAAAAGGAAGTTTTATTTACCATACTAAGAACTGCTAGACGAAGTGGAAGATGAGGCTGAGCAGTTCGATCTTCCGTGCCCTAACTTGGCGACGGAGGACACCTATGGTGACGGCGGAGAGGATGATGTCCGCGGTCGGCATGAAGATGGCGTCGGAGAGGTTGCGGCAACGAAGCGCTTCGTCCCCGGCGTCGTCGAGGGCTAGCGGTGGCGCTAGGGTTCGTGCGAGAGTGGAAGAAGAGATAATGACCGCTATGAAGTGTGTATTTATAGGTACATGGGTGGCACTGCGCTATTACACAGGTTCCCCTGGCGATTCACATATGAGGAACACGTGGCCATTATGTGGAATTTTGGGGTTTGTTCCACGTCCCACGCACGCCTGGATTGTCGGGTGGTCGTTCCTACTTCTCCGGGTTTCATGTGGAGGAATGAGCATTGAAAACAGACTTAATGGTTGTCTCTGTATCTTCTGCTGACAAGGACGCAGAGAAGACATTCGACAGTTTCAATAGAATGCATATGATTTGGAGAGATAGAATTTGAGATAGAAAGCATAGAGAGGTTAGGGTCTGATGACATTCACTTAGTTCAAAAGATTCAACAGTGAAGACATAGCTATAAGTGAATGCTGTAGAGGACAGAACACTAATATATATATATAATCAACATAGTGAAGATAATCATGAAGATATGTTGAGATCGAAGCCAAACCAAATGTGAAGACATTGCAAGGTAACGCCATGAGTGAAACACTTCAAAATAGAGCATTTGGTGGTGGCGTTACCCACCGTATAGGAAGTATTAGACCCAGACACGGCGCACAATTATCGTGGTGCTCCGAAGTCAAATTCCACATTAATATATTCACACTTAGAATGTATGTCGTCATTGATTGAAGATATACCTTACTTTGTGTGTTGCACATCTAAGTCATCAATATGCATAAGGGTTAGGATGTGTGCCTGATCACAGGACATTTGAGGATTCCAGGATATTTAGCTCACACCTTAACTTGCAAAATCTCTTCTCATCCAAGGGCTTGGTGAAGATATCTGCCAATTGCTCTTCAGTGTTGACGTGTATGATATCAATATCTTCCTTCACAACATGATCTCTGAGAAAGTGATGACAAATTTCAATGTGCTTTGTCTTCGAGTGCTGAACTGGGTTGTTGGCGATCTTGATGGCGCTTTTGTTGTCGCAGTAAAGTGGCACTTGATTCAGATGAATGCCATAGTCCTTGAGTGTTTGCTTCATCCACAGAAGCTGAGCACAGCAAGATCCAACAGCAATGTATTCAGATTCAGCAGTGGAGAGAGATACACAGTTCTGCTTCTTTTAAGACCAACATACAAGTGATCGTCCCAGAAAGTGACATGTGCCTGATGTAGACTTGTGATCAACTTTGTCACCAGCATAATCAGCATCTGAGAATCCAACCAGATCAAACTCTGAGCCCTTTGGATACCATAATCCTAGAGTTGGGGTGTGAACCAAATATTGAAGAATTCGCTTCATAGCTAAGTGATGCGACTCCTTTGGTGCCGCTTGAAATCGAGCACACATGCAAACACTAAGCATAATATCTGGCCTAGATGCACATAGATAAAGTAAAGAACCAATCATGGAGCGGTATACCTTTTGATCGAACTCTTTACCATTGTCGTCGGGACCCAGATGATGTTTGGCTGTCATTGGTGTTGTGAAGCCTTTGCAGTCTTGCATACCGAACTTCTTCATGCAATCTTTGAGATACTTCTCTTGAGATATGAAGATGTTGTTGCGTTGTTGTCGTATTTGAAGACCGAGGAAGAACTTCAGCTCTCCCATCATGGACATATGATATTGCTCTTGCATCATATATCCAAACTCTTCACTGTACTTCTGATTGGTGCAGCTGCAGATAATGTCATCCACATATATTTGGCACACAAACAGTTCACCATCATATGTCTTCATGAAGAGAGTGGGGTCTAGGGAACCAGGTATGAAGCCTTTGCTCTTCAGGAAGTATTTGAGTGTGTCATACCAGGCCCGAGGGGCTTGTTTGAGGCCATACAGTGCCTTGTTGAGCTTGTATACCATGTCAGGATGTTTTGGATCTTCAAAGCCAGGCGGTTGTGCAACATACACTTCTTCTTCAATCTTGCCATTGAGAAAAGCACTCTTCACATCCATTTGATATAGAAGTATGTTGTGATGATTTGCATAGGCCAGCAGTATGTGTATGGCTTCAAGTCTAGCCACAGGAGCAAATGTTTCATCGAAGTCAATGCCTTCCACTTGAGTATATCCTTGAGCAACGAGACGAGCTTTGTTTCTGACAACTTGACCATGCTCATCTTGCTTGTTGCGGTATATCCATGCGGTGCCTATTATATTGTGCTTCCGTGGATCAGGATGCTTAACTAGTTCCCATACATTATTCAGCTCAAACTATTGAAGCTCTTCTTGCATAGCTTGAATCCACTCAGGTTCCATGAAGGCTTCTTCAACTTTCTTGGGTTCTGTTATTGAGACGAATGTGAAGTGCCCACAGAAATTTGCTAGCTGAGTTGCCCTTGAACGAGTGAGTGGACCGGGTGCATTGATGCTATCAATTATTCTTTCAATCTGCACTTCATTGGCAACGCGAGGATGTACAGGGCGAAGACTTTGCTCTTGCTGATCATTGTCGTTGTTAGAAGGAATGTCTTCAGGCTGAGCATTGTCTTCATGTTGATTAGGTGCTGAGATGATAAGTTCTTCTTCAGGATGAGCTTCAGAAGGTATAATTTCTCCAGTTCCCATTAGCTTGATTGATTCACTGGATGGAACTTCATCTAGCACATTTGGCAGTTGCTCTCTTTGTGAACCATTGGTCTCATCGAACCGCACATCCACTGTTTCAACCACTTTGTAATGAAAGAGATTAAAGACTCTGTAGGAGTGCGAATCCTTTCCATATCCAAGCATAAAACCCTCATGTGCTTTTGGTGCAAACTTTGAGGTGTGATGTGGGTCCTTGATCCAGCACCTTGCGCCAAATACTCTGAAGTAACTGACATTTGGCTTCTTGCCAATAAGGAACTCATAAGATGTCTTGTTCAGAAGCTTGTGAAGATAAACACGATTGATTGTATGGCATGCAGTATCAATGGCTTCAGGCCAGAATTTTCTTGGGGTCTTGTATTCATCTAGCATCGTTCTGGCCATCTCAATGAGTGTTCTGTTCTTGCATTCGACGATGCCATTCTGCTGTGGCGTGTACGGGGCTGAGAATTCATGTGTGATGCCCAAGGTATCAAGATATGTATCAAGGCTAGTGTTCTTGAATTCAGTGC
The DNA here is from genome assembly GCF_018294505.1 of Triticum aestivum. Classification (NCBI taxonomy): domain Eukaryota; kingdom Viridiplantae; phylum Streptophyta; class Magnoliopsida; order Poales; family Poaceae; genus Triticum; species Triticum aestivum. The sequence goes on along the minus strand of NC_057800.1, from coordinate 104,439,549 downwards.
CATTGTCACTTCTGATGTGCTTTATCTTGGCGCCATAATTGTTCATAGCTCGATTGGCGAAGCGTCTGAAGACATCCTGCACTTCAGTCTTGTAAAGGATTATGTGCACCCAAGTGTATCTAGAGTAATCATCAACAATAACGAAGCCATAGAGGCATGCAGTAGTAGTAAGAGTTGAGTAATGAGTGGGACCGAAAAGATCCATGTGAAGCAGTTCGAAGGGTTGAGTAGTGGTCATGATTGTCTTCGAAGGATGTTTGGCCCTCATCATCTTCCCTGCTTCACAGGCACCGCATAAGTGGTCTTTCTTGAACTTGCCGCCCTCGATGCCTATGACATGATTCTTCTTTGCAAGGGTGTGGAGGTTCCTCATGCCAGCATGCCCAAGCCTCCGATGCCAGAGCCAGCATTCTGAAGCTTTTGCTAGAAGACATACGGAAAGCTGTTGTCCTGCTGAGAAATCTACTACGTAAAGATCATCTTTTCGATACCCTTCAAACACTAGAGATTTGTCAGATTCCATTAGTACAAGGCAACGATATTTTCCAAATATTACGATCATGTTCAAATCGCAAAGCATTGAGACAGACATTAAGTTGAAGCCAAGGGATTCAACAAGCATGACTTTGTCCATGTGTTGATCCCTTGAGATTGCAACTCTACCTAGACCCAATACCTTACTTTTACCAGTGTCAGCAAATGTGATGTGGCTCTTGTCGGATGGACGTAAGGTTGAGTCCATAAGAAGACTTCTTTTGCCAGTCATGTGATTTGTACACTCACTATCAATAATCCATTCTGAAGACGTTGGTGTCGTACCCTACAGTGCAGTTAGGGGGATAGGCTTCACCAAGAGCATTGTGAAGCAAAAACATTTGACGAACCAATGGGTTATGAAAGCTTAGATCCAGATTAGGACTAATAGGGAGAGTAGCAAGCGATTCAGGAACGAAGTACATAGTAAGACCATTCGGGCATTTGATCTTGCGCCCTACAAGATGTTTAAGGTCCCCAGCAATGGCGTCAGACGATTTTGGTTTTCTGCTGGAGACCTTTCCCTGCAAAAGAGAGTTAAGCTTTCTTAGCCACCCACATCTTCAAGGGTGGCTGAGAAGCAATAAGTCTAAGTGCAGCATCTGAGAATTTTGGCTTTGGAGCCCTAGCAAACAGTCTTGCAGGCGGACAATAGTACTCATAAGAATAAGCAGAATAGTTCTTGGTCTTATGAACATGGCGGTTTGATGAACCGCTCTCATATTCATATGCCTGAGTATGGTTTCCCTGCAAAACATTTGCGTTAGTGCGACTCAGGTGAGTCCTCTGTCTGTATGAAGCCTTTGGACCGTACGAAGCCTTTGGTTTGAGGTTTGTCTTCTTCACGTGAGGTGTCATGATGACATTCACAGGAAGATTCTCCAGACACCTTTTCGGAACCCAGATCTTCTTCATAGGCGGTCCATTCCTGCAGTTAGTACCAATGTACCTGGCAAATACTTCACCATTCTGATTCTTAAACAGTATATAGTTTGCATCAAAGGATTCATCAATGATAATGGGGTTAGCACAGGTGAAGCCAGATAGATTGGATGGGTCTGCTGAAGGTTCCTTTGCAGCAACCCACATGGTTTTGGGATACTGCTCAGGTTTCCAGTAAGAGCCAGCAGCATTCATTTTCCTTACGAACCCAACACCCTCTTTCCTCGGGTTTCAGTTCAGAATCTGCTTTTTGAGGACATCACATAGTGTCTGATGCCCTTTAAGACTTTTGTACATCCCTATTTCAAGCAATGTCTTCAACCTAGCATTCTCATCAGCAATAGCAGTGGTATCCTCAGCAGAGGGGTTAGTTACCACATCAACAGTTGAAGATATCGCAACAGTAGTAGCAGTAGAACATTCAGCAACAGAAGTAGCATTATCACGCTCAATGCATTTAGGACATGGTGGTTCAAATCCTTCCTGAGCGGGACTGATCTGTTTGGAGTGAAGTGACTCGTTTTCCTTTTGAAGATCTTCATGAACCGCTCTCAGTTTCTCAAGATCTTGCTTCCTTTGAAGATAATCATAGGAAAGCTTTTCATGAGTTGTTGAGAGAGTTTCATGATGACTTTCAAGTTCCTGATACTTAACGTGAAGATTTTTTATGTCTTCAACTAAGGATTCAGGTCGAGTCATTTCAGCACCTAACAGATCATCGCTTCTGTCTAACAGTTTTTGAATATGTTCCATAGCTTTCTGCTGTTCAGTTGCAATTTTAGCAAGTGTTTTGTAGCTGGGTTTTGAATCACAATCAGAGTCATCGTCACTAGATGTTTGATAGTGAGTAGTGCGTGTGTTTACCTTGGCACCGCGTGCCATGAAGCAGTAGGTAGAAGCGGAGTACTCCTTGTCATTTGCATCGGTGTCGGTGACGAGGTCATTGTCTTCAGTATTGAAGATGGACTTGGCAACGTATGCTGTAGCCAGACTTGCGATGCCTGAATCGGACTCCTCCTCAGACTCCACCTCCGCCTCCTCAGAAGGGGATTCCTCCTCTGAATCCATTTCCTTGCCAACAAACGCACGTGCCTTGCCAGATGAGCTCTTTTTGTGTGATGAAGACTTTGAGGAAGACTTGGACGAAGACTTTGAGTATTTCTTCTTCTTCTTGTCGTCAGAGTCATATTCCTTGCTCTTCTTCTTCTTTTTGTTCTCATTGTCCCACTGTGGACACTCAGAGATGAAGTGGCCAGGTTTCTTGCACTTGTGACATGTTTTCTTCTTGTAGTTGTGAGCAGAAGCTTCATCATTCCTTGAGCTTGATCGGGAAGACTTTCTGAAGCCTTTCCTCTTGGTGAATTTTTGGAACTTCTTCACAAGCATAGCAAGTTCCCTTCCAATGTCTTCAGGATCATCAGAACTGCTGTCAGATTCTTCTTCAGATGAGGAAACAGCTTTTGCCTTCAAGGCACGAGTTCGCCCATAGTTTGGACCGTAGATATCTCTTTTCTCAGAAAGCTGAAACGCATGTGTATTTAGCCTCTCAAGTATGTCAGATGGATCGAGTGTCTTGAAATCAGGACGTTCTTGAATCATCAGGGCTAGGATGTCAAACGAACTATCAAGTGATCTCAGTAGTGTCTTGACGACTTCGTGTTTGGTGATCTCAGTAGCACCGAGGGCTTGAAGCTCATTTGTGATGTCAGTGAGTTGGTCAAATGTGTGCTGGACATTCTCATTGTCATTTTGCTTGAAGCGGTTGAAGAGGTTGCAAAGGACACTGATTCTCTGATCTCTCTGGGTTGAGATGCCTTCATTGACCTTGGAGAGCCAGTCCCAGACCAGCTTAGATGTCTTCAAAGCACTCACACGGCCATACTGTCCTTTGGTCAGATGACCACATATGATATTTTTGGCAGTAGAGTCCAGTTGAACGAATTTCTTGACATCAGCAGTAGTGACACCTTCTCCAGCCTTGGGAACGCCGTTCTCAACGACATACCATAGGTCGACGTCAATGGCTTCAAGATGCATGCGCATCTTATTCTTCCAGTAGGGATATTCAGTTCCATCAAAGACGGGGCATGCAACGGAGACTTTAATTATCCCTGCGGTCGACATAGCTAAAACTCCAGGTGGTTAAACCGAATCACACAGAACAAGGGAGCACCTTGCTCTGATACCAATTAAAAGTGCGTTATATCGACTAGAGGGGGGGTGAATAGGCGATTTTTATGAAAGTCTTCAAAACGTGGAAGTTATGAAGACATTCGATAGAAATAAACCTATTACCATGTAGCGGAAGGTAGACTACACTAGACAAGCCATAGTCAAGTATTCAATGAAGTGAAAGCATAATGACTTAATAGCAGCAATGTAGTAAGGATCAGGTAGGAAGATATTATGAAGCCATACAGAACATGCAGTCACTTAGTGAAGACAAAAGATAGTGCAAACATACAATGACTTCACAAGGAGCAGCAGTAAGTAAAGGGAAGGGAAGATGAAACCAGTGACTCGTTGAAGACAATGATTTGTTGGACCAGTTCCAGTTGTTGTGACAACTGTACGTCTGGTTGGGGCGGCTAGGTATTCAAACCTTAGGACACACAGTCCCAGACACCCAGTCCTGAACACGCAGCTCAGGACACCCAGTCCTCACCGTATTCCCCTTGAGCTAAGGTCACACAGACCTCGCCCAATCACTTTGGTAAGTCTTCAAGGTCGACTCCCAAACCTTCATAGACTTCGTTCACCGGCAATCCACAATGTCTCTTGGATGCTCAGAACGCGACACCTAACCGGCTGGAGGATGCACAGTCCTCAAGTGTAATAAGTCTTCAAATCACACAGACAAGAAGACTTAAGTGATGCCCAATTCTCTCTGGCTCTGGGTGGTTAGGGCTTTATCCTCGCAAGGAATTCTCTCTCAAAGGCTTCGAGGTGGGTTGCTCTCAAACGACAAAAGCCGTATTCTCAATCTAAGCAGCCAACCGTTTATGGTTGTGGGGGGTGGGCTATTCATAGCCACTTGGCAACCCGACCTGATTTGTCCGAAATGACCCTGGGTCACTAAGGAACTGACACGTGTTCCAATGGTCAGATTTCAAACTCACACGGCAACTTTACTTGGGCTACAAGCAAAGCTGACTTGTCCGACTCTGGACAAGATTCGCTCTCATAGTCTTCACTCGAAGACATAGGTGTTTTTGGTTAGGCATCACTTCAGTCATTCTGACTGGTTCTCTTGGACCCCACTTAACAGTACGGTGGTTCTTGTGACTCAACACAAAAGAAAAAGAACTACGAAAGATCTAAGTCTTCGAGCTCCATAGGCTTCATGTGGTGTCTTCTCTTGTCATAGTCTTCAATGTGAATATCTTCATATACCACCTTTGACTTCAATGTCTTCATACATTTTTAGGGGTCATCTCTGGTAGGAAAACCGAATCAATGAGGGACTTCTACCTGTGTTATCCTGCAATTCTCACAAACACATTAGTCCCTCAACTAGGTTTGTCGTCAATACTCCAAAACCAACTAGTGGTGGCACTAGATGCACTTACAAGGACCCCGTGGAGGGCTGGATGAACAAGACCACCCCGTGGGGGGCAGGATGAACAGTAGATGGTGGAGGGCAGGATGAACAGTAGCCCGTGGAGGGGTGGTTGAACAGGAGCCCGGGGAGAGGGCTGGTTAACAGTAGCCGGTGGAGTAGCGCGCGGTGGAGGCTAGATGAAAAGGAGCCCATGGATGAACAGTCGCAGGTGGAGGCTGGAGGAGGTCGACGGTGGATGAACAGTAGCGCGTGGAGGCTGGATGGGGTCGACGGTGGAGATGAACAGTATCCCGTGGAGTCCCGTTTTGTGGTACGCCACACCCCTCCCGATGAACAGGACCCCCTTTTCGACTGTAGCGCTCCAACACAAGTCCGTTTCGTCCGTTTTGCGGTACGCCACACCCCTCCCAATCAACAAGACCCCCGTTTCGACCGTAGGAGGTCCGTTTCCTACATTTTGCGGTACGCCAAACCCCTCCCGATGAACAGGATCCCGTTTCGAACGTGGCCGGTCGAACACAAGGCCATTTCCTCCGTTTTGCGGTACACCAGGCCTTGTTTCCATCGCCTGTTCTGTTCAAGCCCTCTCGATGAACACGACCACACATTCCGTTCCGACCCAGCCGGTTGGCTCCCACGCGTTCCGTTGCCTCCCCATGAACACGACGCATTCTGTTGCCTCCCCATGAACACAACGCATTCCGTTGCCTCCCCATGAACACGACGACGACGCTTTTTCTCCGTTCCGACCCAGCCATGTACACGAGCCCTGGCCATACATATGCGTGAGTAGGCGTTCGAGACCCCGCCCGTATGTACACATACGTGGCCGTATTTTCTTTCTTGCACCCTGGCCACTGTACGTACGTATACATGCTACGTGCGCGCCTCTACTACGACACGTGCGCGCCTCTACATCGACCAGTATGTACGTACACATTCGCGACCAGAATGACAACGCTACGTACGCTTCGACCAGGTGGGTCTCGACTGTCAGGCACTTCCTTGCCTGCGAAGATGTAGCTGGTGGGTCCCAGCAGTCAGGGGGCGAATCGTTTTTTTCCCGGATGCACTTCCTTGCGTGCGAAGATGTAGCTGGTGGGTCCCAGCAGTCAGGGGGAAACGTTTTTTTCGCAAAATACAGTGGCCCGTCCAGTGGGTCCCACCTGTCAGGTGGAGGAATCATAATTTTCCGTGTAATAAGGAGGCACTTCCTTGTTGCGGCCGTGGACCCAGCTGTCAGCCTCTCCACGTACAGTCCATGTCGGATGCAAGTCGTTCCTTGACAACGTTGACCACGTCGCGCCGAGAGCACCAGGGCGGTGGATGACGGCGAGGCCTAGGAAGGGGATGACACGGAGGCAGGGAAGACTCGGCAGTAGTTTCCCACGCGGAGGGGAGTACGACTGTACAAGGGTTTACTGGTTCGTTTGCCGTTGCCAAAGAATAACAGCAGGTGTGGGTGAGTAGAGGTATGGCTAGGCCAACGATGGGAGTACGGCCGGGCGGTGAGGCCTACGCGGCAGCACAGCCGGCCGCGAGGAGGAGGGAGCAGGCAGTCCCACCGGCGCTTGTTTGAGCGGCTGGAGCAGGAAGAGCAGAGATTGAAGAAGCACGACGGCCGTTGGATGGACATCCAACAGTCAGTGCTTGTGCGTCAACCTTTTTTTAGGAAAGCCTCAAATCTGTGGAAAACAGCATACAGCGCATCTGCCATTATTTCTAATAATTTACAGCCCATTTGCTAATTCTTAAGGTTTTTTTGGAGCCCATATTCTTTTTGTTAGCATTACAGCCCATATTGTGGCAACGGTTAAAAAATTATACGAAATTTTGCATATTTCGGTGCGGTCCAAACTGTTTTTAATCCCAAAATTTCGACTCACATTCAAACTGATTTTAAAAATAAATGTATATCAATATAAAATCCAACAAATTCTCCACGCATAAAAATTAATGTAATTTAAAATCTTGAAATGAAAAAAAAGATATTTGAAACTAATTGCCGGTTTGATGTGTTTTAAAAATGTACAGCCCATTTCTCATTACTGATGGGCCATTTTCTCGGCCAGCCGAATGAAATCTCTCCTTGTCTTGAAAGATTTGTAGCCCAACAGGCCTGACAAAGCGACTTACTTGGCAAATCACAAAAAAACTAGGCTGTGGCCGTGGACCCAGCTGTCAGCCTCTCCACGTACAGTACTCTTCCTATGGAAGTCGTTCCTTGACCACATTGACCATGCTGCGCAGAGAGCACCACGGCGGTGGACGACGGCGAGGCCTAGGAAGGGGACGACGCTACAGTGGAAGCCCGCGCGGAGTGGACTACAAGGGTTCACTGGTTCGGCTGCGGTGTGAGGCTGCCGTCGCCGCAGGGCCTGGCCAGCGGTGGGAATAGTAGGGGGAGGTGAGGCCTATGTGGCAGCACACCCGGCCACGGGAGGCAGGAGCATGCGGCACGACCGGCACTGCTGTGGGCGGCTGGAGCAAGAAGACCAAAGGTTGAAGAAGCACTACGGCCATTGGATGGACATTGTACGGTCACTGGAGCTAGAATCGTTCATATTTACTAAGTTGACAAAGCTCTTCGTCCCCGTCAACTTAGTAGGCCCACAAGTCAGCCTCCCAGCAAGGTGGGTCCCAGCTAGCCGGGGGAGTATTCATTTTTTTGTGCGTAATAAGGAGGCACTTCCGGT